>NC_136921.1:35691300-36291300 GCF_949752795.1 Hyperoodon ampullatus
CATATGAATTTGTCAAACAGAAATGCACAGTAACATATTTTTTATTACCTTCTCCAGTGACAGAATTTCAGTCTTCTGATAATATTGTTCGTTCTGGGAAAGAAAAGCCACCACCTGCATCAAAGCTTGCTGAGTACAATTCAGACTGAGCCGTGTTTGTTCTTCATCATCAGTCCTAGAAAAAAAGTCACTTCCTGGTTTAGGATAAATATAAACAATGTATTTAAAAGAATCCACAGTTTACAACCTCCTATAATAGGAGATTAGATTTATATGGAATTTAGGATTTAATTCCAAGCGAAACTATTTTCTAGAATAGTGTTTCTAAAACTTTCACATGCATCAAAATCATCTCATGGCCTTATTAAAACAGACTGCTGGGCCCTACCCCCAGAGTTTCTAATTCAGTAGGCCTGAGTGGGGGCTAAGAATTTATCTTTCTAACAAGTTCCAGGTGATGCTTATGTTGCTGGTCCAGGGACCTCACTTTGAAACCCCTGTTCTAGAACAGTTTAGTCCTGGTTGTGCATCAGAAATCTCCTGTTGGCTTCTTAAAATAACAGCTGCTGGACCCTTCTATAGATCCAGTGAAACAGAACATGTATGAATGGGGCTGGGGCAAACTGAATTTTTTTAAAGCCCTAGAAAAGTTAATTTTCAAACATCATTGAATACAAGAATCTCCTGGACAGATCCTCAGGCAAACCCCATTCTAATTACACAGATCTAGGATAAAGCCCCAAATCTGCATTTTTCGTAAGCACCCGTTAGCAATGATTCAGAGGTCCCTGAATCACCCTTTAAAAAGCAATGCCCTTAAAAAAATAAAAATAAAAAAAGGAATGCCCTTGGGAATTCCCTGGTGGTTCTGTGGTTAGGACTCAGTGCTTTCACTGCTGGGGTCCGGGTTCAATCCCTTCAATCCCTGGATCCCTGGTTGGGCACTAAGATCCTGCAAGCCGTGGGGCACAGCCCCCCCACCAAAAAAAACCATGCCCCAGAGCCTCTCCAAAAAAACTAGCATCAAGGAAGTTTTGTATTTAACCATAAACTCTAAATATAATTATAGAATTCTAGAACTAAGACACCTTAAAAGATAATGTGGAAGTGTAATTTCAACACTGGAACCATCTGCAGAGATTTGAAAAGAAAAAGCAAAAACAATGTCTGGCCCCCAATCTAATGGTAAATCCCAGATATTACCTGTAATATGGAGAAACTGGAACCAAACTAAATGTGCATCAGTGTTTTAAAAATTCCTCAGTTAGGAAGAGGAATACTTCAAGAAATTACAGTACATTCATAATAAACACTGCATAGCAATTAAAAAGAGAGACATAGGGCTTCCCTGGTGGCGCAGTGGTTGAGAGTCCGCCTGCCGGTGCAGGGGACATGGGTTCGTGCCCCGGTCTGGGAGGATCCCGCATGCCGCGGAGCAGCTGGGCGCGTGAGCCATGGCCGCTGAGCCTGCACGTCCGGAGCCTGTGCTCCGCAACGGGAGAGGCCACAACGGTGAGAGGGCCGCGTACCGCAAAAAAAAAAAAAAAAAAGAGAGAGAGACATACATGGAAAGATTTCTAGGACATCTTAAGTTAAAAAGGCAAATACAGCATACCATTTAATTAAGAAAGCAATGAATAAGACAAAACTACACATTTTTTTGTGTCCCTATACATGTTTGGAAAGATACCCACTTCTCTGAAAACAAAGGAAAAGACAACTTGAGTTGAAGATACTGGGATTGAGTAGAGGGGACAAGGAGAACTTTTGTATTGCTTAAATTTTTCATGCTTTATTTGTATAATTTTAATTTCAGTATTTACACAGTATTTCAGTATGGTAAAAGACACCATGACTGGAACCTATGCAAAATCTTATAAACAATTTTTCTTAAGATTCTTGGAATTCCCCAATATTATTAGAGGACATTTACTACGATTTTACTATAATGTATCTACACTTAAAAACCACTCATCAAAGAGTCACTTTTTGGTGTAGCCTGATATAGATTTCCATTTTAGCTTTGTGCAGTGGCAGTATCGTAGCCAATGGGGTTTACCCAAGGTGCGATTATTGCAATAGATTTCCATTTTATAAAAAAGTCATTGTACCTATCTTTTTTTTTTTTAACAATTATTAAGTCCTAGCTTTGAATAACTTGTCTTTTACGATGTTTTAGTAGGTATTAGGGTAAATCAGCCCCCCAAAAAACTCTAATGAAGCAACATTTTTTTAAAATTAATTAATTAATTAATTTTTTGCTGCATTGGGTCTTTGTTGCTGTGCAGCAACCGGGGGCTACTCTTCGTTATGGTATGCAGGCTTCTCATTGCAGTGGCTTCTCTTGCTGCGGAGTATGGGCTCTAGGTGCGTGGGCTTCAGTAGTTGTGGCATGCGGGCTTAGTTGCTCCACGGCACGTGGGATCTTCCCGGACCAGGGTTCGAACCCGTGTCCCCTGCATTGGCAGGTGGATTCTTAACCCCTGCGCCACCAGGGACGTCTGTGAAGCAACATTTTGGTATCTCAGCCCTAATTAAATAAATGATTGACCTTCCAAGAGGCACTTTAATGTATTTTTCTTTTCAAGTGTTTGGGAATCATCATTTGCTGGGAACTGATCAAAGTAAACCTATGTTATCAGCATATAATTAGGGTATATCTGCATACCCTAAGGTAAAAATAACTTTCAATATTGCCAGGAGGATTAGAAATACTGTAGGATGTGTGATATAGTCCCTCCCACATAGAAAATACTCAATAAGTGTTACTTATCATTTTTATTGCTTTGAAAAGATCCCATGGTTCTCCTTAGGGACCCGCAGGC
The DNA here is from genome assembly GCF_949752795.1 of Hyperoodon ampullatus. Classification (NCBI taxonomy): domain Eukaryota; kingdom Metazoa; phylum Chordata; class Mammalia; order Artiodactyla; family Ziphiidae; genus Hyperoodon; species Hyperoodon ampullatus. The sequence continues at coordinate 35,694,126 of NC_136921.1, forward strand.
AAATGAGAAGTATGCTGCTTTGTAAACCCACCCTAGGAAAGTGATTTGCTACAAACTTAAATAACAGAGTTATAGAATTTGTAAGAAAGATTCTTACAAATTAATATACACTAAAAGAGGAAAAGATATTGTACCTAGCAGAAAAAGAAGTGACAGATACACCTGCAATTCCTTTCACTGCAGAAATGACTTTGTCCAGGTCTTGGGTGTGGGTAACATTGAATTCTACTCTGTGTGTTCCCTCCGTGGGGTAGTCAGGAGCTCTGGAAGCATGGATGGGCCTGGAGGTGCAAACTCCTATAAAGAAAAAATTGTCAGAAATTGGAGTTTTTGTGGGTTTATTTAAAAATTAGAAAGATAAACCACTATGGGCAAAACTTCTAAGAAATGAGTATTTTTGAAAAGATTCATTCTCAGATGCTTACATAATATACACACACGTACATATCCCTTATATATACATCCAACAATCCCCATAATTTAGGGATTTAGTACAGACATACATAATCAAATTTATTTTCAGATTTTCCAGAAGACTCGTAAATATCACAAAAAGTTGGACAAGACTGACTCATGAATTTTTATATAACATATAGAATTGTGACCACTTACTAAATTTACTCATGTGAACTATGATTCAAGTTGCAAATGCCCATAATTTACTTGACCACATTAATCCAGATTATATCATCACAGAACCTTCGGCCCAAAGTGAGTTAACTAAAAAGACTTACTAAAAGCTAAAACACATATGCTGACTTCCCTCATTGTGCTGGGCATAAGGACTAATTCAATAAAACTCTATTTGGGCTTCCCTGGTGGCACAATGGTTGAGAGTCCGCCTGCCGATGCAGGGGACACGGGTTCGTGCCCCGGTCCGGGAAGATCCCACATGCCGCGGAGCAACTAAGCCCGTGAGCCATGGCCGCTGAGCCTGCGCGTCCTGAGCCTGTGCTCCGCAACGGGAGAGGCCACAACAGTGAGAGGCCAGCGTACTGCAAAAATAAATAAATAAATAAATAAATAAAAATAAAACTCTATTTGATTGACATATGAAGTATATTTTGGAGAGGATTCAGCTTTCAGTTCAGTTTAACAAGCGTTTCTGGAGTGCCTGAGTGCCAGGCACTGTGCCACACGAGTAAGGAATCACAAAGCTCCATCAAAAATGAAGACTTCCTATGCTGTCCTTATTCACTAAGGATAAAAATTTCATTTTTCAAATGCAACTTACATGCCAGATTTCAGCAAGATTATTTTAAAATATATAAAAATAGAATAATGGTCCCCATACCTAAAGCATTTAAAAGACTACTGGAAAGACATTCTAAAATTTCAAAGCACTGGTAGGGAAACTACTGAATATGAAAGAACAAGAGGCTTCTCACCAAGCCCTTTAGCCAGCCAGTTGTTGACTCCCTGGGGAGCAGCATCATAGGCCGTGTGAGGAGAGTAGATGCCGACCCTGTTCTCCAGCGCCCGGATCACCAGGCGCTCTTTCCAGGTTTTCCAGGTGATGTGCTTCATAGGTCGGAAAATGGGCGGATGGTAGGAGAGAATGAGATCTGCCTTCTTCTGCAGCGCCTCGTCCATCACTTCTTCTGTCAAATCATTGGTTAGGAAGAGCGTGTTTACAGTGTGTGGTGGGCTTGGTTCCACCAGTAATCCAACATTGTCCCAACTCTCAGCAAAGGAGAGGGATGCAAAGTCATTCAAGGAGGAAAGGACAGCCTTTAGATCCATGAAGGAACGGGAAGAAGTGCAGATTGGGGAATGGATTCGGCGGACTGTCGTGGGCACCAGGCGTACACGAGATGACAACATGCAGAAGTCAGGTAAAACTGAGTATCTGAAGTCAAAACACGGAAAATGGACCTTTGAGACAGCAAAGCATATGAGCAAAAGAGCTGTAGTCCTATGTGCCTGGTTTCAAATACTGGCTCTGCCACTTACCGGCACACCATAGGTACCATAGGTAAGTCATTTAACCTCTCTGAGCTTGTTTTCTCATCTACAAAAGGGAGACACTGTAACTTACCTCACAGGCCGTCTGGAGGAGTAAATGGATTAATATGTTTAAGTCACCTTGCACAAACCTGCTGCACAACACACAATTATGTTCCTTCCCTCCTCCCTGCCCCCTCCCACACACCCTTGTTCTTGTTCTCCCCACCTGGGCTTCAACCACCCTTCTCCATTTCTCTAAATATTATACCCTTCCTTCCAAGACCCTTTCGACTTCCTAAATAAAGCTTTTCTTGACAAACCTTCCTTTTCAGTGTCTTCCCTCTCCCTGTTCCACCTGCTTTTGCACTAGGTATTCTCATAATATTATATTCCTGTTTGTCTGTCTCCCCCAGTACGCTAAAGCTACTGGAGGATCTGTATCTCAGGATCACCAACATAGGCTGGCACTAAATGCTTACTATACAGACTGACACAGACCCCTTCCCCCATCATAGCAGAATTTGGAGTTAGGGTGGTACATACTGACAATAAAAAGTGCTTTATCAAAAGAGTAACAGTAACATATTTTAAAAGTTAAGTGTTTTGTATGGACACCCAGGGGGGAAAGTGGCGGGGTATGGGTGGTGGTAGGATGAACTGGGAGATTGGGATTGACATGTATACACTAATATGTATAAAGTAGATAACTAATAAGAACCTGCTGTATAAAAAATAAATAAAATAAAATTCAAAAAAATATATTAGTTTAAAAAAAAAGTTAAGTGTTTTATCAGCAACCAGAACCATGGGATGCACAGGTGAGTCACTCTGTGAATGGGTAGGGTCAAGGCAGGAAAGGGCAGGAGCTGCTGCCCCTGAGCCAACAGCTACCTGCCACACAAAGGCCAGAATCAAGAGGTGGGAGAGGTGAAGATGTAAGGGCCCACACAGTCTGTAAGCCTTGTAGACATCTATATCCAATACAAAAGATAACACTGTCAGCTCCATTCTTAAATTTAGTATCTATGAACACTTTTGTTTTTGAAGAAAAGCATTTCATGATATGCAAAATAATTAACAAGAAAGCATAGTCAATTGTAAATTTAATGAAATACTCATAACTCAATTTCAAAAGCAATTTTTTTTCAATATTTGTACGCAGAAATATTTAATATTGGGACTTCCCTGGTGGCACAGTGGTTAAGAATCACCTTGCCAATGCAGGGGACACAGGTTCGAGCCCTGGTCCGGGAAGATCCCACCTGCCGTGGAGCAACTAAGCCCGTGCGCCACAACTATTGCGCCCTCGCTCTGGAGCCCATGAGCCGCAAGTACTGAAGCCCGCATGCCTAGAGCCTGTGCTCCGCAACAAGAGAAGCCACTGCAAGAAGAAGCCTGCACGCCGCAACCAAGAGTAGCCCCCGCTCGCCGCAAGTAGAGAAAGCCTGCGTGCAGCAACGAAGACCCCATGCAGCCAAAAATAAAATAAAATAAAAAAAGAAATATTTAATACTTAATGCACTTATTCAATATACAGTTTGGAGTGAGGTGGAACCACTGGAACCTGGGGTCTTGGAAGATCTTCTAAGGGTCCTTATACCACTTCCACTCTCCAGATTCCACGTCCTGATACTACTCCACTCTCCAGACTCTTGTAAATCTGGCAAGCCCTAAAGTGACGCTCCAGTGGGCCACCACGCCAGTTCTGTTACCTACTGTTACATTTGAAGGAGCCCTTGTAAGTAACAAAACACTCCCCATTTCCTACGAAGCTGAGTAGCTTGAAGTCACAATTAACGAGAATGGGAGGCGGCAGAGCATGGTGGGAAGAGCACCGACTCTAAAACCAGACTGACTCCCAAAGCCACAGCTGTCTCTGAGGACTCTACCTCTGTGGTTTCCACTTCTGAAGGGTGCAAATAATAGTGCCCAGCTCACAGCGTGGTTGCAAGATTTAACCGTGAAGCGGGGAACAATGCCTGGCCTAGAGTCTGCACTATTTATTATTAAGATTCATTAGCAAGACCCACTTTACAGCCTGCAAACTGCGCCCTCTTGTTTCAGTCCCACTTCAGGCCTTTTCTAGACAATGAAGAGCGCAAGTGGCACGGCCGATAAGTCCGTGAGTTAAGTCCCCGGCCCCTCTAGAGCGCTATGCTCTCCCGCGGCAAGCCATTTTTCTGCGCCTATCTCCTCCCCTGCCACCTTTCGCTGCAGCAGGCTCGTAAACCACAGCCCACCGCCAAGGCCTCAGCTTCTCACGTTGAAATTTAACCCGCCCAAGACTCACCAGCCCCGGGAACTTGGCGAGCGCTACTTCCGGTCCTGCGCGGAACTTCCTGGCTTCGTGAAAGTGGGCGGGGCCGGGGAGCCGGTGGGAGGTGGTCCTTATCGTTTTGCGTCTGAGCCCAAGGCACTTCTAGAGGTTGACCAGAGTTACGCTTCTTGTCCTAGTGTAATTATTTAAAGATAATTTTGACCCTTTCATAGTCAGAAGTGTTCCTGGTGGGGAGAAATTGGTGTCTCCCTAGTTCTAGTCGTTTGGTTTGAGACAGGGAGGAGGGGGCGGAGGGAGGAGGCGAGCAGGTGTGGGGCGTTCTCTCTAATGGGTCCCTTGCTCGACTTCCGGTGGCCTGAAGAAACTTGATTTCGAATCTACAGACCCGTGGGGGTGACTGCGATTGCACCTTTGCTCTTTTAACAACCGATGTGCTAATCGAAGTGGTTAAGTAAGTATGGGGTAACGTCTTTCATTCACTTTAACTCAAATGCTCGCAGAGCGCTGTGTATGTTAGTTCTTGGGCTGCTTCCAGTGAGTATTCTGTACGGGGAGGGTGTTGTTGAAATAAGACAATTAGTAAAGCATAGAGTATATTAGTGCTAAGTGCTATGGAAAAGGAAATCGTTAAGGCAGGTTTAAATAGAGTTATCAGGTCCAGACCAGACTTTTGAGAAGAGACTTGGAGGTGAGGAAAATAGCCATACAGATGTCTGAGTATACGTGTTCCAGGCAAGGGGAACGTCCAGTGCCTAGACCCCAAGGAGGGAATGTACCCGGCCCGTGAAGAGTGAGCAGTGGAAGTAGGCCTTGAGGGGCTTGAGACGAGTAGTATCCCCTGATCGCTTTCATAATCGGGTTTTTATTACTTGGAGCAGGATGGGTGCTCATCGAGACTTTTTCTGTTAAATATGCGGTAAAGATGAGCAAGTGTGAGTTAAGAGAGGGAAATGAATTTAATTGTTTTTTCTTTTGGAAATAGAGGCTCGTTTTTGAACTTCTCTCAGTAAACTGAGAAAGTAACAGTACTTCCTGAAAGCATCAAGAAGAAAAATGGTAAATTTTACAGAATTCTTATGAATGTCTTTCATTATAAGTAATTTTTAGAAATTCAGTCAAGGGAAATAAAACTGCATGGAAATTTCAGTGACAAAACAGATCAATGACAATCTGTAGAAGCATACAGTGTAAAGTGATTTCAGATTATGTTTTTCACTTAAAACACAGAATTTACCTTTTATGGAAAAAGATTGATACAAGATGGATAGAGATGGAAAGGTGGTGTTGCAGGGTCAGAACAGCATAGCCAGGTGTGATCATTTTAATTGGATCCTTTTGCTCTTGATCTAATGTGGACAACTACTGTAAGAAGAGAATTTAAAAAGGAAGCCTCAGAAGTATTCCACCCTCTCTGGAATGGGGTAACAAAAGGAATATTCTAGCTACCAAAACAACAGATTAAACAAAAAGCAAGCAAGAAGTACTCTAGTTACCTCTGCACTTTTACGATCTGAAAACACTGACACTTTTTATGTCTGTTGTCTTCAGTGGAGAAAGAAATTGTCTTTTAACTCTCTCACAATTAAATTACATAAGGGAAATGGTGGAAACTATGTTTGTAAAAGTCATTTTCTTACTGTTTTTCAATATATATTAATGACTTAGTGAATTGCCATTTAAGTCAGTAATACTAACATAAAAACTGTTTTTATTTTTATTGATGAAAAATTCAAACTTAAAATGACTATTTCCATCACAATATTTGCTCCCAAATATTTTAGCATAGATATCATTTTACCTTAACATTTATGTTTCTCTTCTGGAATTTTTTTTCTACTGCTGAAATAAATTTTGAAGAAATACAACTTATCTCTCAGAGCTACTGTGTGGGTGGATCTCTGAAATGGTGTTTCTTTCCATTTTTATTCAGGTAGTCATCTTTAATATCTAGTTAGGGAAATGATACAGTGTACAAAGTCACCTGAAGAAATCTCATTCGTTCTCACATTCTCTCTCCTTTTTAGTCGGTGACACTGCATACAGATGTAGGTGATATTAAAATAGAAGTCTTCTGTGAGAGGACACCCAAAACATGTGAAGTGAGTACCGTAATGTATATATAAAAGATGAGTTAATGCAACAGGATAACCATTTTGGAATTGAGTCATCTAACTTAAACAACATCCAAAAAAAAAAAAGTTTCTATAAAACTATTGTCAAGAGGGACTTCCCTGGTGGCACAGTGGTTGAGAGTCCGCCTGCCGATGCAGGGAAGATCCCACATGCCGCGGAGCGGCTGGGCCCGTGAGCCATGGCCGCTGAGCCTGTGCGTCCGGAGCCCACGGGAGAGGCCACAACAGTGAGAGGCCCGCGTACCGGGGGAAAAAAAAAAAAAAAAAACTATTGTCAAGAAAAACCCGCAATGATAATTTCTGGTCTAATTTACACTTCTTTTTCTGAAGTCAAATTTGGATCAAAGAAAGGGTAGAGAATTTTTCTCTAACCATAGAGTGGCTGGTATCTTTTTCTTTTGGCTCATTTTCCTCAAGAAATGTAAATAATCATTAGATATTAGGTAAGAGAACTGTTCCATGCATTATTTCACTTGTTTAAATGACAAGGTTCTATCCTTGTCATTTAAACAAGGGAAAAAGAGGGAGTTCCCTGGTGGTCCAGTGGTTAAGACTTGGTGCTTTCACTGCCATGGCCCAGGTTCAGTCCCTGGTCGGGGAACTAAGATCCTGCAAGCTTCGTGGCTCAGCCAAAAAAAAAAAAGAGAGAGAGAAATACAAGAAGGAAAAAGATAGCCTTCCATAAATAAATTACTTAATGAATGAATATATATAGCTATCTTGCCAGCAACTAGAACTACAGTGATGAGCAAGAGACATGCCTTGCTATTGTGGAGCTAATATTCTACCCGGGAAGATAGGCAGGGGGGAAGATTCATTCTAGAAAAAAAGTAATTCTAGAGGGTAATAATGCTTTGAAGGAAATAAAGTTGTGAGATAGAGAATAATGGGAAAGGATTTATTTAAAAGAAGGTGAGGGCAAGCCTAGCCAAGAAACTGATGCTTTAAAAACTGAGTGCGGGGCTTCCCTGGTGGCGCAGTGGTTGAGAGTCCGCCTGCCGATGCAGGGGACACGGGTTCGTGCCCCGGTCCGGGAGGATCCCACATACCGCGGAGCGGCTGGGCCCGTGAGCCATGGCCACTGAGCCTGCGCGTCCGGAGCCTGTGCTCCGCAATGGGAGGGGCCGCAGCGGTGGGAGGCCCGCGTACCGCAAAAAAAAAAAAAAAAACTGAGTGCGAGGGCTTCCCTGGTGGCGCAGTGGTTGAGAGTCCGCCTGCCGATGCAGGGGACACGGGTTCGTGCCCCGGTCCGGGAAGATCCCACATGCCGCGAAGCGGCTGGGCCCGTGAGCCATGGCCGCTGAGCCTGTGCGTCCGGAGCCTGTGCTCTGCAACGGGAGAAGCCGCAACAGTGAGAGGCCCGCGTACCGCAAAAAAAAAAAAACCAAAAAAAAAACTGAGTGCGAAAGGTAATGAAGGCATCTCTCTGGAAGGACTTATAAAAAGAACATTCCAGGTATAGAAATAACAGGTACAAGGGCCTTAAGGTGGGAAAGCCTGTGTATTTTGGATGAATTTTCAGAAGCCTGATGGGGTTAACACAGTAAGCAGCAGGGAAGGGGTTATTATCATTATGAGATGTTGAAGTAGGCTAGGTCATGCAGGGCTTGCTAGGCTCTCCTGAGGATTTTGCATTTTATTTCAAGAACAGAAGGAAGCTATTGAAGAGTTTTAGGCAGTGACATTATCCAAAGTAATGCCTAAAAGCTATCATTTAAATAGGTTGTTGTAGAGTTTTCAGTAAATACAATTGGCTTTTTTTTTTTTTTTGGCTGTGTTCTGTCTTTGTTAATGTGCGCAGGCTTTCTCTAGTTGTGGTGAGTGGGCTTCTCATTGTTCTCTCTTCTCTTGTTGTGGAGCATGGTCTCTAGGTGTGTGGGCTCCAGGGCACAGGCTCAGTAGTTGTGGCACACAGGCTTAGTTGCTCCGCGGCATGTGGGATATTCCTGGACCAGGGCTCGAACCTATGTCCCCTGCATTGGCAGGAAGATTCTTAGCCACTGCGCCACCAGGGAAGTCCCTACAATTGGTTCTTTATCTTAAATATTCTTAAATCTTAAATGGTTCTTATCTTCTGCTACATCATTTCTCAATCATTGTTTTTATTCTCTTCAGAATTTCTTGGCTCTTTGTGCCAGTAATTACTACAATGGCTGTATATTTCATAGAAATATCAAGGGTTTCATGGTTCAAACAGGAGATCCGACAGGTAAGTTATTCCAGTAATACCTAGGGTATATACCTAGGGTATGTAGTGTGAAGAAGAGACTAGACAAAGAATAGAAAAATAAAAGCATGTGGGGTTTTTATAACTTACCTTAGCAAGAAATTTTTAAGCAGAAGCTACTAGCACCGAGCCCTAAAATATGAACAGTATTGATAAGGAGGGTTTTTGGGTTTTGTAAAGATATTTTATTTTTATGGTTTTTAAAGTTCAATTTTGGTAAGTAAGAGAGGACGTACCAAATTTTATTTGTATTTAAAGAGTTATGCTATATAAACTAGCCCTTATGTTTAGAAAATGAACCCTTTTTCAGCTTTAATTAAATACTTTTTTTCATTTGTTCGTCTTGTAATACAGGTACTGGAAGAGGAGGTAGCAGTATCTGGGGCAGGAAATTTGAAGATGAATACAGTGAATATCTTAAGGTAAATCCAAAATACTTCAAAATCTATTTTTTCATGCTGTGTTTACACTTGGAAACTTTGATACATATGTTGTAATAATACAGGTTAAAATAATTAGTAAAGATACTCTTTTGTAGTTTTTGCATACTTGATAAGTGATGTCAGGGAGAAAATATAAGTAGCAGTTCTAGCCTAATATATACTGGAATCTCACCATCACATGAATCTTGACTCTAAGTGAGCTCATCTTTGGGTCCAATCTGAAATGTTTAATCAGTAATGTACCTAAGGGGCTTAATGCCTCACTATAAAATTCATGTTGAATGACGTGAATCATTGACCTTTTTTTTTTTTTTTAAATTTTGGCTGCACCCTGTGGCATGCAGGACCTTAGTTCCCCAACCAGGGTTCGAACCCTCACCTCCCGCATTAGAAGGCGGCATCTTCACTGGAACGCCAGGGAAGTCCCTCATTGGCCTTTTCTTTTTGAGAGTGGAGAGGAGAGACTGTCAGACCTCCTGCTTGCAATATTATCAATCTCCAACTTTTACCATCTTCTCTGAGATGTTTGAATATTCCTGTATTAACTTAATGTCTGTGGTAGATCTCAACTAGGTCAAAGAGAAGTACATATAAATAAATCTTCATCATAGTAAAACTAGATATTTATATTTCCTTTTTTTTTTGTATTTTTCAAACTTTCTGAAGAATTTGTTTTTCTTCTAAAAATTAAAAAACTAGTACATGCCAATTTTTTTTTTTAAAATCAGTTCCATTCCCCAGAGATGACATGAGTTAACAATGTATTGTGTGGTCTTTCAAACTTGTGTCTGCATAGAATGATAAGTTTATAATTAGAAAAAAAGACATCAGTTCTCCTCAATCAGAATATGTAATTTAGTATATTATTTTTCAGTTATAGTAGAATATACTCAGCAAAACTTCTGAAAAATATTTGTTGCAGTGTTTATCTCTGGATGGTGACTAGGAGAAATGTATCCTTTTGCTTTTCTATCATAAAGAAATATTGTTACAGAGTTGGGGTTAGGAGGTGATAAATTGTTTAAAAAGTCATCCTTTTTCTGAATTGGAAATGAAATGATTGTTTAGGCATTAATGAATGACTGCCTCCTTGGTACTAATCTGTCATCCTATGCCAGTGGTTTTCAAACTTTGCTGTTACAGATTCACCTGTGGAAGTTTTAAAACTATAAAAGATTAGGGCCTTACCTCCCTAAGTCTAGAGAAAAAGTCAGTAGAACTGATTAGGACCTCGACTGTATTTTAAGGTTCCCTGGTGATTCCTAGACAGACAAGGTTAAGAACTATTTTCTTATATACCAGAGTTGAGGATATGTATTGAATATTCACGTACTCTAACCCAGAAATTCCATTCCCACATGTTTACCCTAGAGAAATTCATGTACATGTACACTAGGAAGCATGTACAAGAGTGTTCCTAGAGTACTATTGGTAATAACAAAAGTCTAGAAACAATGTCTGTTGATCTTTGAAGGGACGAGTTGTAGTATATTCAGAAGTAAAATGTTATACAGTGAAAGAAGTCAGAACTACAGCTATGTATACATGTATGAATCTTAGAAACATAATGTTAAGTGTAGAAATCATTTCCTGGAAGACTACAAATAGTATGATACTATTTTATAGAGCTCAGAAACAAGGGAAAGGAAACAATATATTGTATAGGCATGTATCGAATGTAAAGATATCAGAACACTGGTTACCTCTTGGAGAGGCTGAAGTAATAGCTGAGAGGAGCACATAGGCATATGCAACAGTTTGGTAAATTTTAATTCTTAAAATTTGGAAATAGGTTAATGGGTGCTGATTTTATTAAGTTGTAAGTGGTACATATATTCTTATGTATGTATCAAACACTACATTTGTTATTGGTAGTCACCTTTTAGGGAACGGTAAAGCATTAATATCTCTATGAAGCTGCATCTCTGTAGTTTGTCTTATTAGTGTCCCCTGATGAATAGCTAAAGGTAGAGTAATCATTGGAGTTACTTTTAGTATATTTTATATTTGGGCATCTCCCTGTAAGACAGTTCTGTCTGTCTTCAATCTTATCAGTAAAGTCCTTTTAATTCCTGTACACAGTCCCTTGTATAGCAAATAGTATCATGAATATTAGAGTTAGACAAGGCCTTCCTTAGATCATCCAGTCCTGGGGTTATAAACTGACTGCCCATAGATGGAAGACCCACAGATGTATTCTCTATGGCCATTGGTTTAAAAAAATTGTAAACGTCATGAGGCAAAAGCTACACTATTCCTTTTGCCAGGCTCCACCATCCCCTAATGTTTACATTCTGCCCAATTATCAGTTTATTATCTGGTAACCCTTGTGAGCATTTGAATTATGAGTAAACCCCTGAATTAGTCCAACCTCCCTTGTTTTACAGATAAAGAAACTAGCCAGAGTCCAGTGTATATGTGAAGAGATTATGGGGATTTTGGTTTTGTTGTCTGCCTGATCATTTCATGCCAGCACACTGTTCCTTAATATAAATGTAAGGATTATTTCTATTATACATTGGTATTGCCAAAAGTGTCTGTGGCTCTGCTTCTCCAAAGGTGAAATTAATTGGAGAATATGATTTGATATATAAACAACTTAGATACAAGTTTCCAGAGATACAGATAATACAGAAACTGAACATTTGGATTAGCCCTAATGGAAGCTGATTACATGTTTTCTTGATCCCTTAAATAGTGGGAAGGTAGAGTGCACATCTTGTTTCAATCCTTTATTTGGAATACTTATGTAAAAACAGCTAATACTTTGGTCTTTCTTTTTCAGCACAACGTTAGAGGTGTTGTATCTATGGCTAATAATGGCCCAAACACCAATGGATCTCAGTTCTTCATCACCTATGGGAAGCAGCCACATCTGGACATGAAATACACAGTATTTGGAAAGTGAGTATTCTGGTTATGGTTTTCTTTGGAATTTCAGTGCAAAGGATGCATATGAGTGGCTGTGATGATAGCATAACTAATACTGAAAGAGCAGTATGAGAGCTAAACGTACCTGAAATTTAAGTCCACCACGTAACAGCTCTGTGACCTTGGGAAACGTACAACCTCTCTGAGCCTCAGTTTTCTTATTTTGTAAAAGAAGGGCCAGTACTGTTTTTTCAGGATCATTATGCAAGTTAACAGTATGTATCTGTTTTCATTAAGAATAACATCTTGCATCAACTAACACATCTGAAAAACAGTTGCTTAAACAAGATGGACTGGGATGGTGGTTCTGTTATATCACCAGTGTTCCAGGTGCCTCTGTCTTTCTTCTCAACCGTCTTTAGCTGTCATTCTAAAGCTCACTTCATGGCCATAACGGGCAGCACAGCCCCGGTCGGAACAGCTGTACTCCAAGCAGGAAGAAGGAGGAAGGGCAAAGGTGCTTGCCAGCTGAGTCAGCCCCTTTCCCAAAAGCTCAGAACTTACCTACAAGGGAGGGTAGGCAGTGTTTCTTAGCCAGACATATTGCCACTTGCAATAAAACCAGGCCTCTGTGAATAAGAAGGGGAGATTGGATCCTAGGGAGTGTTTAGCAGTCTCTGTAAGAATATCCATTACAAGCACTCTACCTGGGAATTGCTTTTATAAATCAACAGGAAGTCAGTTTGTCAACAAATATTTACTATGCTTAATAAACCAAGGCACAGTTTTAGAGTTTGTTTTATTTAACAGTTTGAATGCCAAGCTAGGTTAATTAAAAATAGAAGAGTCTACAGCTTTTCTTTTTTATTCCATATACATGTCTAATTTATAGATTAGTAATAATCAATGAAAAGGAATATTATAGCCTTTAGTAGTTTTTGTGGGCTTCACGAATTTGCGTGTCTTCCTTGCTCAGGGGCCATGCTAACCTTCTCTGTATCTTTCCAATTTTAGTATATGTGCTGCCGCAGTGAGCACCAGAGTCCCTTTTTTTTCTTTTCTCCCTTAACCCACCATTCAGAATTATTGATTAGTAATTACTAGGACTTATCTTACTAGATTGGTAAAAAAAAAACTGTAGAGTTTAGAACAAGGATTCTTAATCTTTGGTCCAGTACCTCCTTGAAATTATTTTGTATATATGCACATACATTTTTCTGAGAAAAAGGGTACATAGCTTTCCACTGGTTCTCAAAGGGGCCCATGTCCCAGATACCTAACTAGGCTTACTTGCTTCAATTCTGCATGCCCTTTTTTGTCTGAGATCTGTTTCTTGTACCCTCTTTCTCTCTTACTGACCCAGAAGGTAGGAAAGACTTTAGTTAGTTAGTTGGTTAGTTTTTACTGGAGTATAGTTGCTTTACTATGTTGTGTTAGTTTCTACTGTACAGCAAAATGAATCAGCTATACATATACCTATATCCCCTCTTTTTTTGGATTTCCTTCCCATGGGAAAGCATTTAAAGCTTATAATTTCAAGACCTTAATTGTCCTACATTTGGGTGTAAAATCCAAAGGCTTTGGTTATAGTATCACTTTAGTGGAAATGTAAAATAAAATGGAAATGTTATCCATTTTATTAAAAGAAAGTACCAGTACATAGTATGTACTGGTACTTTTTAAAGTACATAGTATGTCTTTTTTTTTTAAGTACATAGTTTTTTAAAGTACATAGTATGTCTTAGGAATTGAGTTGAATTGCACTAGGAGGTATTATCTAAAAAGCCACTTTTTCTTAGCAAATGTTTTAGACTAACTTTCTAGAACATATTAGAAGGATAGCTCTCAATATATATATATTTTTTCTTGATAGAAACATGAAATGGGCTTGCTGGAAGTGGGCTTAACTGTTGATCTTCTCTTCTCCTATTCTGAATATTGTTTTTTGTTGTCCAGAAGCAAAAAATAAAAACACCATATTTAAACAATAAAGTGCAAAGAGGCCACCCACTTCAGGACCTTCAGTGTAGGGCAGTACTGATAATACTAGTGTCATCCTTACATACTTTCTCCAGGTTTTTCCTATAACAAAGAAAACCTTATGACTGGTTATATTGGCCCCATTTGTAGCTATTCCATGTGAATGAGGCCGAATGCAATGTTTAGATACTTTGGTGGGAATATTCCTTTCCATTGCTATTGTTGTCTAAAGGCATAAAAATGAATTTTTGTTTCTGAATTTTGGCCCCTACCTATGGCAGAAAATCAAAGCGATATTTTATTGTACACTCAACTGGGGAATTCAAAGAACTATGAGACATGGTGAGAGACTGTAATTGCTATAGATATTTGGATATTATGTTTTGATCTCAGGATATTTTCAAACATTATATTGTTTCTCTTTCAGGGTAATAGATGGTCTGGAGACTCTAGATGAATTGGAGAAGTTACCAGTAAATGAGAAGACATATCGACCTCTTAATGATGTACACATTAAGGACATAACTATTCATGCCAACCCATTTGCTCAGTAGCTATAATAGACCTGGACAAATACTTGGCAAACTATTCAAGGAACACACCTATTATGGTTTACCCAGTTTTAATTATGTCAGAGATTGCATCATTATACAACTTGTTTACAACTAAGATCTACTTGTTTACAGCTAAGATCTTCTGTGAGTTGGTGGTACCAAGGGAAGCCAAACAGCTTTTACTCCTATTCTTAGAGGGTAATCTTTACTGTAACTATTACCTGATGCATTTCTTTAATTTTTTTTTAAAAAAAACCTATGTTTAATTTTGTTTTTCCATATAAATATTCATTTTTAAATGCTGAGTCTCAAATCCAGGCATTGTTGAGCACCCTAATTACATGCTCCTACCATATGTAGTCCACATCCTGGAAATATTATTTTCTATTAATTATTTACTTTATACAGTTAGAAAGAGGAAGGACAAATAAAGAGATGGCCGAGAAAGGCCAGTCAACCCAGTTGTTATTTTCCCTGGTCTTTAAATTTATAGTAAAGGCTCAGAGAAGTCTCAAGGTACAGTAAACACTCGGAATTTCCCAACTGATTTGCCCATGGAACATTTTTAAAAAATATATCTTTTCAAAATGCAGGGTAAAAAATAAATAAATAAATATAATGCAGGATAGAGTTCTACAGATGATCCATTTGAAAAATACAATTAGTTGTAGAGTTCTGGTCTGGGTTTGAATCACAGCTCTGTCCCCTACTATTAACTTTAGGCAAGTTAACATCTCCAAGCTTTAATTTTCTCATATATAAATAATCCTTCACATGACTCTTGTGAGGATTAAATGAAATAGTGTGTATAAAGCTTCTGGCATGTAGTAAGTGTTCTGTAGCAAGTAAATGGAAGCTGTGCTCTTAACCATATCAGGGCTCTCACCTAATCAGGCCATTTATCAGGCTCTACCATTGATTTGTTAAAGAACTATGTCCCACTCACTGTCTAGATCACCTAGGTTAGATTTGGGATATTCCTAAAACTGATACCAAACATATCTTCATTTGTATCATTTCTGCAGATGGCTGATCTAATTAATTGATTCTTTCTTAACTGCAATTAGGGAGTTAGCTTGCAGTTATTCTCTTGTTACTATTGGTACCTTCCATACCTTACACTAAACTGAGGGGCCAGTTACACTAATGCCCTCATGTTTTGTTTCACCCTTTTAACCATTAGTTTCTAGAATTAGTATTAAGGCCTCTTTTAGGCCAGAATTTGGTTTGCCACTTCTTATACTTGATATCTTTCTTCTCCAAACATGTCATTGAATTTTTGTCACCACCCTTAAGAGTTTTTTACTGATGGTCAGGAAGTTTTGTACTGACTGACATTGCCTCAATTTTTATTCCAAACTGTGCCATTTTTTTAGTGGTACAAATATGACTTCTGGGTTCTTAGAGCTCATTCTTATGTCTTATTCTTATGTCTGCTTAGTTGTACCCATAAGGATCTCATAGATAGGGAGGTATACTGGCTCCCCCTTGGGCCTCTCGTAGGCTACCATGAGGATCAAAATCCAGAACGTTGATTTCTGTCCACTCACACTGAATTGACCGGTTCACTGATCACATTAGCAGTTGGATAATTGACATTCGGTTCCATGTATTACTTGGCAGTAAGTATAAACTACTCAGAAGACTAGAAGATTAGAATATTGCTGATCAACCCAAATTCTCTTTAAAATGAAAGTAATGTGGTTCCCCAACTAGACAAGAGGTTGGCAAACTACAGCCCTCAGGCTGACCACCTGTTTTTGCAGATAACATTTTCTTGGAACTCTGCCATTTCCACGTTTATGCAGTAGCTCTGGTTATTTTGTGCTACAAGAGCAGAACTGATTGGCTGTGACAGAGACCAAACAGCCTGCAAGCCTAGAATATTTACTCTCTGGCCTTTTAAGGAAGTTTGCCAACCCTTGACCCAGACTATCAGAAGTTGCCAAATAATCATGGTTTCACAGCAAAGGGAGTTTAAACTCATACGAGTTTAAGGGATAGAATAAACAAACTATGCCTGAAACCTGCTTCACCACGTTGCCAAAATATCGGCTTCCCTGTGCACCGAGGCCGAACAGAAATACGGAGACAGGGATTTTGGAGGAAGAGAGAGATGGCTTTATTTTTCTGCTAGGCAGAAGGGAAGACACAGCAAGCTAGCGCCCCAACAACTGTGCCCCCGCTCCTTGGGAATCGGGAGATTTTAGATGTGGGGCTCACAGCCCGGGGTATATAAGGATCGAAGTAGTGAAGGTCTTGCATGCTTCCTTTCCTTTGCATTATTTCAAAACAGTCATAGCTGGTGTCAGGCTGCCTGGTAATTGGGGTCTGGCAGTCTGGTAACCGTCCATTTGCCTCTGGTTTATCGGTCTGTGACCTTGTCTCTGAAATTCAAAAACTATAGGGGGTGATTTGTTACGAGGGGCATGTAGAATGTAAGTGCAGGGAGTGAGAGACGGGGTATGTAACACACAGAGTCAGGGGTGATGGGTGCCGAATGTAAATTACATAGTGTCAGGGAGTGAGGTTCGCCTTGTAAACCACAAATCCAGTTACTACAAATTAGTGACAGTTAAACAAGGAGTGATTAACTCTCTCAGGGCCGGCTGTGCTGCTGCTTTCGCCTGCTCGATGCTCCCTTTTTTTCCCTTGCTCTCAGGAGGAGAAAGAAAACACTTCTATTTACTTCGCAACATGATTAACTCTCTCAGGGCCGGCTGTGCTACTTCTCTGCCTGCTCGCTGCTCCCTTTGTCTCCCTTGCTCTCAGGGGAGGGAAGACTTCATGGCTATTTTTGCTGCAGCCACCATTCTTGAATTGTACCTGAATTCATTAGAATTCTTGAGTCCTGTTAGATCCTCGTTTGGAGCTCTTGAGTAGAAGGCTTGCAGACCTTTTGGTTAATGGCAAATTGAATAGTTGTAATTCATACCTTGGTTGAACTTGGAATTTTCCAAATCCATTTAGCAACACATTCATAATCTCTATGGTGGGTATTTCTTTTTTTTTTTTTTGTGGCACGCGGGCCTCTCACCACCGTGGCCTCTCCCGCCGCGGAGCACAGGCTCCAGACGCACAGGCTCAGCGGCCACGGCTCACGGGCCCAGCCACTCCGCTGCATGTGGGATCCCCCCGGACCTGGGCACGAACCCGTGTCCCCTGCATCGGCAGGCGGACTCTCAACCACTGCGCCACCAGGGAAGCCCAATGGTGGGTATTCCTGAAGACATGTTTTTTTGTTGTTGTTTGAACAACTAAAACTAGTAAGTAATTTATTGAGCTTCTTCCAGGTTTGGATACAAAGGACATCGGACACTGTCTACTCCATGGGAGCACAGTCTAAGGACCTAAGAGACATGTAAATAGATAAATTTTAATACAAAGGACTCAACTTTTAATCAGTTTAGTAAAGTGGATAGATTGGTTACTATTTCACTAATGGATTGATGGTTCCTTAAATTCAATTTGTACCAATTGTGGTTCAGGTAGTGATACTCCATATAATAATTCTAAAGCAAATCTAGAAGAATACATGATAATGGAAAATTTTTTAAATATAATGAAAGAGGAATTAATCCCAATCTTTATAAAGCTGCAAATATCAATATTAAAACTGTGATGGTGTGAGGGATAAGACTAGAATAATAGAGTGTAAACAGTAGTGTATACATAGTTTATTTAAAGCGGTATCCAAAAATCATTAAAAAAAGAGAAGAGGGGACTTCCCTGGTGGTGGTTAAGACTCTGTGCTTCCATTGCAGGGGGCACGAGTTGGAACCCTGGCCAGGGAACTAAGATCCCCTGTGCTGCACAGCGCAGACAAAAAAAAAAAGTTATTCCATAAATTGTGTTAGGATAACCAGTAAATGACACGGAGAAAAAAAAGCAAAAGAATGTCACCTCACATGATATACCAAAATTCCACATGGATAAAAGAGTTGCCTTTTTAAAGAAAACAGAAGAAAAATTTAAAACATTTCAAAGAATTCCTCTGAAGAAGAAAGGAGTTTCTCAGTTTACAAACTTGACAGAGGTAAAGATGGAATAGGTTTAACTGCACGAAAATAGGACAAAAGAGAACTGTACATTCAAAAAAGCAATAAGGTATGAATGGGCAAGTCACAAGAGAAAATGTTCAACTTCACTAATTAGAAAATAAAGTTACAAGTTCAGTATCCACCAAAATAACAAAAATTTTAATGTTATGCACTAATTTAGTTAGAGCCGCCAAAACAAAGTACTGTACCAGAGACTGGGTGGCTTAAACAACAGAAAAATTTCTCACAGTCCTAGAGACAAGTTGGGAGATCACGGTGTGGGCAGGGTTATTTACTCTGAGGCCTTCCTCCTTGGCATGTAGATGACCATCTCCGGTCTTCACGTCATCTTTCCTCTGGGTGTGTGTTTCCCAATCTCTTTATAAAGACACCAGCTAAAGTGGATTAGGCCCCTCCCTAATGACGTCATTTAATCATATTACCTCTGTAAAGACCCTATTTACTGCCAACTAAAAATTGTCGCTTACCATCTGGCTCTAGTGTGTAAGAGTGAAGTCACTAGCCACTGCAGTCACTGACTTTCAACACACCTTGAAAGGGGTTCAGAGTGGAGATCAGGAATGAGGCACCCTGTGCTTTGGGAAAAACTGGCAGAACAGGCCTTCAGATAGATATTTTCAGAGTTTATGAGCCCAATTTCTTGCATCTTCTCATATCTAGAAAAGCACTAAAATCATTAATGGAGACAACTACCTGCCCCTCGTGGCTAGCAGCAACCCTCTGCCAAAAGGTTTGCTTGACTGCACATATCCCCCTTCACTAAAATCATATATAACACTAACTTCTTCCCCTACCTCTTGGGAGCAGGTCCACAGAGCTGAGAGGCTATCTCCCCAGGCATTTTGCTCCAAATAAAACTTACCTCGCTACTCTCACATTGTGCATTTTTTTCAGTCCACACTACAAATACAGTCACATTCTGAGGGAGTGGAAGTTAGGACTTAAACACATGAGTATATTGGGGGGGGGGCATAGCCCTTCAAACAGCCCATAGCATGCACTAACAGACGCACTAAAATGGCTAACGTCATTAATGAAACTTTGGATATATCCTGAACCAGTAATCGGCTGTATGTGGGCTTTGCTAAATTTAAAGCCATTTTGGAAAGCAATTTTGGCAACATGTACAAGATTTTTTCATTGGCTTTTACCCTGTAATTTTACTGTGAGGATTTCGCCTAAAGAAATTAAATACTCTAAATTGCTGTCTGCACAAACTGCAACTTTGACCTGTAATAGGAGAACATGGCTAATGCCCATATTTAGATTGCTGTTAGGATTAAGTGAGAATTTATGTACAGTGTTTAGCACAACGACTTCGATTAACTGTTATACTCCAAGGACTGGGATTCCCTAGGTTTTGCTTAACATTTAAATGTGCTGTTAAACATATACCGAATAGCTGTAAATTTCACAAGTTACTGTGAGAAATTTCTCCCTCACAAGTGAAATACCTACCTTGTACTTAGTGATCCTGACCCCATGTAAGAATCTAGGTATTAATGGTTTTAAAGCATCTTCAAATCCATTTTGAGAAGCGGCTTAAGAAATGCAAACAATCATAGGGATTCTGGGGATGCATATTCCTCATCACTTTACCCTACAGTAATTGTGCACCCGTATCCGGCAGGTTATCTACGCTGCTCTCCTGTCTAAATAAAACCAGTAAGATTACTCTTTACCGTAATGCGTGATAATTTTATGCGTTCCACTAAATTTGTAATGAGTACGTGATTTTTTTCAAGTGACAAAATGGAGAAGGGGCGGGGCGCGGGAGTCAGGATTGGCAATTACTTTGTTCCATCAAATTGCAGCTTGGAAAAAAAACTGCAGCTTGATTTTTGTTGTTCAGAGGTTGTTTCCTGATAATTGTCTTCTTCTAATGACCTTCCATTTCCCCCTTTTGCAGTTTACTTCACCTTTACACCGCAGAGGTCTCGCTTAACGCGGAAATGCTGCTTGTGAGGTGTTCCACTTTCTGTCTCCAGGCTTTTGCTCTCACATTTCTTCGACTTTTAAAACCTCGGGAAAAATCTTTACAATCCAAGTTCAGTGCGTGTGGGTCCCAGCCACCGAAGATTTAACTAGTTTTAAACAGGTCTCAGAACTTTAACAAAAGCCCAAATCCAGACAATTCCCAATTTGGGGCTATTTGATGCAGATGGTGTAATTTTTTTTAGAGCATCGTTTAAGCGGTTGCAATAGGGCACAGGCTATTTTGTACCCTGCTTCCCTCACTTTTCCTCATTTCTAGCGTTCACAAACACAATTTTTAGTGACCATGAGCGAGTCTCTTCTCTCCAACTCTTACAATGTTTTCTCAGAGTGGGAAAGGAGTGCGGGGCCAACATGGCGGCCAGCAACAGCTTCCCTCCCTCCACCCTTGGTCGCTGAGCGCCCGACCCAGAACCTGCGCACAAATCGGAGCTGGAGTCGGCTCACCCCTCCCCGCGTGCGCGCCCCGCCCGGAGGCGGAGGCCCGTTTGCAGCGTCATCGTGTTTTCCAGGAGAGTCCTGACGCGGTGGCTGTCAGCTCCATTTTGCTGCCGGAGCTCGCAGCAGCCAGCTGCGTTTTCTTCGTGGTCGCGTCGCCAGCATTGTCTCCTTAGGCTTGGACTCTTTTCCAGGACGGTAAGACGCAGGAGGAAGCAGGCCAGGTGTCAAGGCCTCTTTTTGTGCCTCGAGAGCGCTTGTGACGCTCCCCTCCAAGCTTGTTGGGCGCCCGCAGTCTCCGGCACGGTGACCCCCCTTTTCCCTACCCTCCCGGCTGCATAAAGGTGGCCCGCTCGTCTTCCATGCTTTGCCAAGCCCGTCGCTGCGAATTTGTGTTTGAACCGCAACGCTCCAGTCACTGGTGGAGGGTAGCGGTAGGGTTTGCCAGGCGGGGGAAGGTTCTCGAACGTTTGCCTTCCCCAAAGGGAGCGGGGAGGGCCGAGCCCCGGAGCCCACGGGCGCCATGTTGTCTGCGGCGGCGGAGGCCTCGGCTGGGCTGTAAAATGGCGGCGGGGCGGAGACGGCAAGGCCGCTTGCGAGGGGTGGCGTTGACACGGGTTCTGGAATGTGCCTGTCTCCCTCCTCTGAGGAAGTGTTCTTAACAAAATGAAAAGAAAGAACACGTTGACCTGGTGTAAGGCGGTGTCACTTAATGTCCAGTTGAGTCTTAAAAGGATTCCGGGGAAGGCGCGTGCCTTTGCCTTCAGTGGTGTAAACAAAAGTCAGGTTTAGGATCTCGAGGAAGGAAAAATAATATGGCATATTTGAAGGAACGCGTGAGAGAAGTCGGGCAGTGGGGCCGTTTAGCCGAAGGTATTTTTGCAGCCCCCCGCCCAGAACAATTGGAGATTCTTGATTTCGAGTTGCCTTTAGAGACGAGGTGAGGCCCGGGCAGTTAGTACTGGTTTGAACGGTAGTTGGTGAAAAGTTTCTATATAACGTCTTTTTCAAGTTGTTAGGAATTTGTGCTTCTGGCAGGAAAGGATTTTTCCCAATGTTCAGAAATTGGGATTTCCTCCTCTCTGTTTTTCCAGCACTCTTCTAGTAAATCTGAGCGTGACATGAATAATGCAGAATATCTGTGAATAAAGTTCAGACTCTAGATTTTGAGACAGCAGAAAAAAAAATCATTGGGTTTATCAGTGATTTCAGGTTGGGTGATAATGATTTTTGAACTTTGATTTAAAAGAACAATAAAACGTCACAACTAGAGTGAATTTGCAACAGTGTTGACATGTGGGGTAGTATTTAACTGGGAAAAACTTGTCTTTTATGTAGATGAGACACTCAAAGAGAACTTATTGTCCTGATTGGGATGAAAAAGATTGGGATTATGGAAAATGGAGGAGCAGCAGCGGCAGTCATAAAAGGAGGAGGAGATCACATAGCAGTGCACGGGAGAACAAGCGCTGCAGATATAATTACTCTAAAACATCTGATAGGTAATGAGGATATTTATAGTGTCTCAGTATAAAAGTATTTTCATTACAGTGTTACATATCAGTTGTATCTCAGTAAAACCGGGGGAAAAATACATTTTCATGATTAAAACTAGAGGCGACTTAAAATAACTGATTACCATTTCTGTTTCCAGTGATAACTTGTAATGGTTGTAAAATTGTGTGGGAGGTTTTTTTTTTTGCTTTTTGGTAAGAAAAGCGTAAAATCTTATTAAGAGTGCTGTTTTAAGAGATTTACTGAGAATTTGAGGATATTTGGGATTAACATAGAACAGTGAAAACGCATTTTCTCTTTTTCTAGCTATTATCTGGAAAGCAGATCCATAAATGGGAAGGATTATCATAGTCGACGCTACATTGATGAATACAGAAATGACTACAATCAAGGATGTGAACCTGGACATCGTCATAGAGATCATGAAAGCAGATATCTGAACCATAGTAGCAAGTCCTCTGGTAGAAGTGGAAGAAGTAGTTATAAAAGCAAACACAGAATTCACCACAGCACTTCATATCATCGTTCACATGGGGTATGAGCTCTTAAAATATTTTGGAAATTTTATTTCCCTTGTGGAACAGGAAAACTTGAAATTGTGTTTGATCATTTGAGGAAGGTCTGTTTAAGATAAAGTCGTCTGGATTTTAACTTGCAGGATTCTTTGTGTTTGTGCATTGGATAGGAAATTCTTCAAATACCATATGTGTATAGTTAATATAGTAATAGATTTTATTAGTAGTTGGCAACTAATTGTCATTCCAGTGACAGGAGGTAATTTAGGTTAGTTTATAGCAGGGATTACAAGATATTCTGAAAGTTTTCTTACAGTACTTTAAGAAATGTGATTTGTTAAATTTAAAGCCTTACTACAAATAGAAGTAGAATTTTTATATTTGTACGACTGAGGATTATGCCGTGCATGCCTCTTTGTTCTGGCAAAGTATATTCTCTAATCCTTTTTTCACTAAGGAAACCACTTAAACAGATTTGAATGTTATGGGTTATGGGTTAATTTGGAGATCAAGCTCAGATGACATTTTAAATACCATAGTGTTGTATGCCATTTTTTTTTTTTTCTCCCCAAAATTAGGATTTTAATTTTATTTGCTGTTTTGTTATTTGTTTTCGTAGTTTAGCCGGGAAGTTATAATTTGGCCACAGTCTACTTTTGACAAGTAAATATTCTACAATTTTGCAACATTAAATTAGGACACTATAAACTTAAAATTATGTTTCAGTGAATGCTACAACTAAGCATTTTTTTAAAAAAGAAAAACAATTGTATTATGTTTTGTTGCCTTGCCACTTTGAGTATCTTATCTGAAAATCTGTTCCTTGCCATGTTTTTCTCCTGTTAACATAAACTATGTGCCCTGTGAATTTCTGGGGACTGAATTTGAAATTGCTCCTGCCAACCGTTTGTGGCCTGGCGTGTATCTGAATGCCTGAATATCTCCCCGCTGAATGAATTTCGTATTCTGCCCTGAATTCACTCGGGTATATTGATTGGCTGGATGATCTTGGTGCCGCCCACTTGACGTTTCCAGAAGAGTCACCGAAGGAAAAGAACCAGGAGTGTAGAGGATGATGAGGAGGGTCACCTGATCTGTCAGAGTGGAGACGTACTAAGTGCAAGATGTATAGAATATTTTTCAACACTTATTAACTTTTCAGATAACATAATCTATATATAGATTAAGATTTCAGGGATTTGGAAATCTTTTTTTCTTTCTCTGTTTTTGTTTGTTTTTTTCCATTTCTTTTGGTGGGGGGGGATTGTGTTTTTACTTTCTTTAGAAATTTAATGTTTGTTATGCAGAACTTCCAAAACAGTAAATCAAGTTAATGAAATTAGCTTAAGAATGAAATTAGACCTAAAAATAGTTATATATGTTTTTTGGCAGTGTTGACCAATAAAATATCTAGTGACTAAGGAAATTTGTAGCATCAACTAGAATAATCTGTATTTGATAGCCTTTATTGTAAGTACACTGTTTCCACTTCTTGGTATAACTGAGTTTTATTTCTCTCTTTTAGATGAAATTGTTGATACTTTAGGTGAAGGAGCTTTTGGGAAAGTCGTGGAGTGCATTGATCATAAAGCGTAAGTCTCCTGGCCTGGGATTGCACTTGGGAAGGGGAACAGTATAGAAAATTTATTCAGCTTCAAGATATAGTCTGACCATGAATTAGACACATCATTATACCCTTTTAGCTTGGAGTTTTGGCTTATGTATGGGAAACTCCAATAAGGTTACTAACCTTTTGTGTTCTTAAGCAGTAGCTATTAATAGTATGTGAAAGTCTCTAATTACAAGCTGAGAATAGATTTTATTGTTTCAGAAAATATTCTTTTGTTGTCCCACTGGGCACAGTTGTGGCCATTGTTGGTTTTTTTTTTTTTTCTGGATTAGTAGATTTTGGCCTTGGATTTATATTAGGAGTCTGTGGAGCTTTGCTTACCCCAGACATTGAACCAATCTTCAGGGTAGTTTACCTAGGAACCTATATTCTTAGAAAGTAACCTAATTGATAAAGGGGTAACACAGCTAGAGCTGAGAACTCTCCTAGATTGGTGTCATAAGTTTAATTATCTATGCCCTTCAAACAACTGATTGAAATTTCTTAACATAGTGTAAGAAATTTACTTTGTTTCCTGTTTGATTTTTTTTTTTCCCTTTGGAATGGCAAAGCTTTTCCAAATGAATTATTAGAGGAGGCTTCCTACTATTGGTTGGTAAGGTTCTGAGAACTAGAACTCTTTATCCCCACTATATCCCAACTTTTTTGGTAACCTGGACCAAAGGAAGATTGGAGTTATTAGCCAGTGACTGGTATTATAGGAAGAAACTGCTCTACGTACATTTGTTTTACGTCTTAGTTGGAATGTAAATTGAGGTGATAATGTCCCAGTATTGTTAAATTAGAGCTATTGGTACGTAGTTAAAGGACCAAAAAAAAATTCAAGTGGTCTGATGAAAAAAATCTGTCATTCAGCATGTGTTACCGACCCTACCATATGCCCAAAGGTCATTCTAGTTGCTTACACTGAGTTGAAGTTAGAGTAGTTACTTACAATTAGACCAAACTGAATGCTAGACCATAAATTCAAAAAAAACAAATACAATGGGTCAGAATAGAAGTAGTACAGTTTGAAGAGTGATGGAAAACTGGAATTGGATGTCATCTTTATCATTTTTTTAATGTTAACTTTTCATTAACAGGGGAGGTAGACATGTAGCAGTAAAAATAGTTAAAAATGTGGATAGATATTGTGAAGCTGCTCGCTCAGAAATACAAGTTCTGGAACACTTAAATACAACAGACCCCAGCAGAACATTGTAAGTATCAAAATAGAACTTAGCAAATGACCTCGGGTAGATTTGAATTGTAAGAGGCTGTACTCAGTTTTTTTCTCATATGTTTGTAGCCGCTGTGTCCAGATGCTGGAGTGGTTTGAACATCATGGTCATGTCTGCATTGTGTTTGAACTACTAGGACTTAGTACTTATGACTTTATTAAGGAAAATGGTTTTTTGCCCTTTCGACTGGATCATATCAGGAAGATGGCATATCAGATATGCAAGTCTGTGAATTGTAAGTGTTCAGCATATATTCCAGAAACTTGAGTTTATGGGGACTGATTTTAATGCCAGACCAATTTGAATCTTTGAAAAGAAAAAAATACAATCTAACATATATGACCTGGAGGCCTGACTTAATTAAGAGTGGGTAGGAGAGGGCTTCCCTGGTGGTGCAGTGGTTAAGAATCCGCCTGCCAACGCAGGGGACACGGGTTCGAGCCCTGGTCCGGGAGGATCCCACGTGCCGTGGAGCAACTAAGCCCGTGCACCGCAATGAAGACCCAACGCAGCCAAAAATAAATAAATAAAATAAATTATATATATTTTTAAAAAAAGGCATTGTTTAATAAGAGTAGGTAGGAGAAAGATGTGGTTGATTACAAGCAGCTGGTCAGTTTACTGCATTTCATTCAGTAAAGAGAATATTGTCCAGCATATAATAATAAATTGTATAAGACTGATTTAACCTTTCTAATTTCTAAAAATGATAATCTAGAACCACTGGGTTAAAATTAAGGAATGGCAAATCTCAGCTTCATAAGATAAAGATACTTCTTCTAAGCAGTTAGCTGTCAGTGAACTAACTTTTTAGAGGGGTAATGGGTTTTAGTCCCTGGTGGTTTTGCAGTAGGCTATTGAATGTTGACCACTTATTTGGACATATGAAAAGGCATTCAGAGAGGATTTTTGTTGCAGGGCTTTGGGGTTTGGTTAGGTTTTTGGTTTTCAATTTTTAGAATACAGGAACTTTTTCTGTTTCTTTCTCAGTTCTGCACAGTAATAAGTTGACTCACACAGACTTAAAGCCTGAAAACATCTTATTTGTACAGTCTGACTACACAGAGGCATATAATCCCAAAATGGTAAGTCTTTGATGTTTTATCTTCATAGTTTTAAGTGAATATTTTACACCTTCTTAATGTAATGCCTCCTTCATCATTTATGATTTTCAGAAACGTGATGAACGTACTTTAATAAATCCAGATGTTAAAGTTGTAGACTTTGGAAGTGCAACATATGATGATGAACATCACAGTACATTGGTATCTACAAGACACTATAGGGCACCTGAAGTTATTTTAGGTAAGAATTTCTTAATTGTGCTTTGAGACCTGTGTATGTCTTTGTTGAAGCTAACTTTAAAATTTATTTACAGTTCTAGGTGTTTGTAGGACTACCTTTTTCCCTTTTAGGGATTAGTATAGTAAAACACATTAAGGGTTTTAAGCTCTTGCTTATTCCAAGTAGTCAGCTCTGGGACTTTGAGAAGTTGCTTAATCTTTCTAGAATTCAGTTTGCCCATTTGTAGTATGTGATGGGATGTTATTTTTATTTATTTTTTGGCTGTGTGGCCAACGTGCGCCCCCTGCAGTGGAAGATGGAGCCTTAACCACTGCACCGCCAGGGAAATCCCGTGATGGGATTTTAAAACATAATCATATAATGCCTGTTATACTTCATACATGTCATGTCTAGTCAGACTTTGCATGGTGTAGATTGCTCCCATTTTACAAGTTAGTAAATGGAGGTTTAGGAAAAAAAAATTTTTCCCAAATCAGTCCGAAAAGAGTAAGCCAGATTTGGGGCTTGAAACTAGATGTCTCCAGAGCCCTAACTAATTCTTACATGCTATGCTATCGTATTATGTTTAAGCTTGGATTAAGTGATTCCTTTAGGATCTTTCCAGCTCAAACATCAGATTATATCCTTGTTTTTTAAAATGTTGATAAGAAATATTGAGGAGTTTTTCATTAACAATTTGCTTTACTTTGCAGCCCTAGGATGGTCCCAGCCATGTGATGTCTGGAGTATAGGATGTATTCTTATTGAATATTACCTTGGGTTTACAGTATTTCCAGTAAGTGACAATGATCTGTTTCAATGACTTTGCAAAAGTAAATTGCCTGTTTATATGAATTTAACACAAAGTACACACATTTAGGTAGCGCTTTTTCTCTCTCTCATTATAGACTATTAATTGTAGGTAAAGGTAAAGAAAATCACGTGTAATTCTGATGCTGTTGGGCATTTGTATTTTCTTTATAATGTATTATTTTATTGGAAACATTTCTAAGTATATTACAAATAGTTATCTTTATTTAGGGAAATTGTTGGTGAACTTCTGTAGGCCTTAATTATTTTTTCTTCTAAGCTGTAACTTGCTAAAAGTATGCCTGTTTTAGAGATCACCTTCCTTTGTGACCTGTAATCTATGGACTAAAAATTTAGCAGCTGTGTTTAAGAACAAAGCGCAATGTGCAAATAGAGGTAGTTAATAACTTTTCTTTACTATTTTAGACACACGATAGTAAGGAACATTTGGCAATGATGGAAAGGATTCTTGGACCTTTGCCAAAACATATGATACAGAAAACCAGGTATGTTTAAGAGTAAGTGCCTTCGATCACCTTTGCTAGATGTTTTAAGTTTTCATTGTCAACATTATAAACATGAATGGATATGGACTTACTCTTAGGAAACGTAAATATTTCCATCATGATCGATTAGACTGGGATGAACATAGTTCTGCTGGCAGATATGTTTCAAGGCGCTGTAAACCTCTGAAGGTAAGCCTGGGTCATTGCTTAAGTGATCAAAACCTTGAGTTTTCCCTCTTTTTTTGGTGGGGAAATAAAATTATAATAAGTGGTAGTAGAAAAGGCTGTTGATTGTATTTATTTTCCTTTCAGGAATTTATGCTTTCTCAAGATGCTGAACATGAGCTTCTCTTTGACCTCATTCAGAAAATGTTGGAGTATGATCCAGCTAAAAGGATTACTCTTAAAGAAGCCTTAAAGCATCCTTTCTTTTACCCCCTTAAAAAAAGTATATAAATCTATAACTGTATAGCTCCCTTAAGAGATCATATGGACTGTATCAGTCTAATTTTTAAATTTAAGTTATTTTGTACAGCTTTTGTACATTTACATTTTTGTATTGCCATGTTTATTTTGTTTGGGTAACTCGATTTAAGTAAATATTAGCTAAGTAAAGTAATGAACATCTTTTTCAGTAATTACAAAATGATTTATTCAGAATAAATTTTGTACTTATAAAATTTATATGAATCTGTTTAGTTTGTTTTTAGCACCATTTTTGTTCTACCTGTTATTGTAAGAATGGATGTGTATCTCTTCCTGGAGTTTTCCTTATGTCTTTGGAAATGTTTAGCTTTGTTTGCATTTTAGGGGTTGCCAGCATTGGGAGTTATGCCTTCCTTCTCTAAACCAATGCAATGAAACCAGGTTATAGAATACAAAGAACTAGAGATGAGCCAAGAGAATTGTATTCTCCCTTTATTCCCAAATTTAATATTGCTGCTTTCTTGTCACCCCCAGTGGGATTCCACAAATGGCTTGTTAGTGGGGAATTTAGGATTCTACGCAGTTGGCTTTTTTTTTTTTTTTAAGACTTTTTTAGAGTAGTTATAGATCCACAGCAAAATTGAGAGGAAGGTGCAGAGATTTCCAGTATACTTCTTGCTCCACACATGTATAGCCTCCCGCATTATCCACACCCCTCGTGTATTTAGCATTATAGGATACAGAGTGTTTTCACTGCTCTAAAAATCGGCTCTATTCATCCTTCTCACCTCCGACCTCCTGCAACCACTGATATTTTTACTGTCCTTAGTTTTGCCTTTCCTAGACTGTCATATAGTTGGCGTCGTACAGTATGTAGTCTTTTCAGATTGCTTTCATTTTTTGAGTAATGTGCATTGAAGGTTCCTCTGTGTTTCCATAGCTTTATAGCTCATTTCTTTTTAGCTTACAATTTATTTTTTATTTTTTTTAATTTATTATTTTTTATTTTGGCTGCACCAGTTCTTAGTTGTGGCATGCAAATGTTTTAGTTGCTGCATGCAGGCTTCTTAGTTGCTGCATGTATGCGGGATATAGTTCCCTGGCCAGGGATGGAACCCAGGCCCCCCTGCATTGGGAGCATGGAATCTTACCCACTGGACCACCAGGGAAGTCCCCAGTTTATTTTTTAAATTCTGAAAGACACTGCAAGATCTAAACTTTGGGTAGTGCTCCCCACATGCAAACACACCTGGTCAGGAACCCAGTAGAAGAGCCCCCTTTGTAGGAAGCATTGCAACAGTAGGGTTGTGTGGTATGGATATATATATATTTTGTTGTTGTTGTTGTTGTTTTGCGGTACGTGGGCCTCTCACTGTTGTGGCGTCTCCCGTTGTGGAGCACAGGCTCTGGACGCGCAGGCTCAGTGGCCATGGCTCATGGGCCCAGCCGCTCCTTGGCATGTGGGATCCTCCCGGACCGGTGCACGAACCTGCGTCCCCTGCATCGGCAGGCAGACCCTCAACCACTGCGCCACCAGGGAAGCCCTGGATATATTTTTACTGCAATTTTTAAAATTATACATGGCATATCCTCGTTAATATTTTAATGTAATGTAAATTACGTACCTAATCAAATTTAAAAAATAAAAAAACTGAATTTATCCTAAAACCACATAAAATGGAAACTTTCACTCAGATTATTTACATGGTAACACTAATAAAGACTTAGCAGCATTACTACCTGATGCTGTTTTATCCTAGTTCTTTCTGAAACGTTCCATTTTAGTCTGTATCTTTATGCAGTTCACAATTGTCTATCATAAATATCTTTTACAAAAAGAACCTGTATGAGCATATATTTTCCAAGGTGGTAGATGTGTACCAGAGAGGGCCATCAAGAACTAAAGCATTCTGGTTGCAAATAATAAACATCTGTTCTCTAAGATTATGTGGATTTTTTATCTTATTTATTTTTAAAAATTTATTTGGCCATGTCTGGTCTTCATTGCGGCATGCAGGCTCTTTTGTTGCTGCATATGTTCTCTTCATTGTGGCACATGGGCTTCTCTCTAGTTGTGCGTGGGCTCAGTAGTTGTGGCACGCAGGCTCTAGTGCACGCATGGGCTTAGTTGCCCTGCGGCATGTGGGATCTTAATTCCCCGAGGACCCAAGTCCCCAGCATTGGAAGGCAGCTTCTTACCCACTGGACCACCAGGGAAGTCTCTGTGGACGTTTTAGACAAATAACATTCAAACATTTTCATAGACCCATCTCCATTTGTTCAAATATTAGCTCCTCATCTTCATGTTTTCTTTTTCCATTAGTTAATCTTCATTATCTGCTTGTAGTTCCTTTTTTTTTTTTTAAGTGCTGAGCTAGTAGTCCATTGTCTGGATATACCAGTTTATCTATTCACCTATTGAAGGACATCTTTGTTTTTAACTGTTAAGAAAAAGTTGCCATTAACATCTGTGTGCAGGGGGTTTTTTTTTGTGGACTTAAGTTTCCAATTCCTTTGGATTGATACCAAGAAGTACGATTGCTAAATCAAATAGTAAGAGTATTTTTAGTTTTGTGAGAAATTGTGATTTCCCCCCAGTCTAGCTTGTCTTGTTCTCTTGGCATCGTATTTCACAGAGCAGAAGTTGATCTGTAAGCAGTCCGGTTGGTAATTCTTTCATAGGTTGTGCTTTTGGTGGTAGGTTTCTAAAAAGTCATTGGTACCCAAGATCGTCTAGGTTTTCTCCCATGTTATTTTGAAGTTTTGTAGGTTTGTGTATTACATTTAAGTCTTTGATCCCTCTTGAGTTAATTTTTGTAAAGAATTTAAGCCTCTAGATTAAATTTTGTGCTTTTTTAAAATAAATTTATTTATTTACTTTTGGCTGCATTGGGTCTTCATTGCTGCTTGTGGGCTTTCTCTAGTTGTGGCGAGCAGGGGCTACTCTTCATTGCAGTGCATGGGCTTTTCATTGCAGTGGCTTCTCTTGTTGCGGAGCACAGGCTCTAGGTGTGTGGGCTTAGTTGCTCTGTGGCATGTGGGATCTTCCTGGACCAGGGCTTGAACCCATGTCCCCTGCATTGGCAGGCAGATTCTTAACCATTGCACCACCAGGGAAGTCCCTAAATTTTGTGCATGTTGATGTCCAGTTATTTCTGCACCATTTGTTGAAAGGAGGGTTTTTGTTTTGGGTGACAGGAGTGTTTGAAATTTAAAAGTACATTAAGGCTGAGAGATTTTAAGTGGATTTGTCATCCATGATATACTTCCTTGTTGCCAAGATAAGTATCCCAACTCCAGAGCCAAACTGCATAGATTCAAATCTAGCCCTTACTAGCTATGTGACCTTGGACTATCACTAAATCTCTGTGCTTGCCTATATTTGTAAAACTACAGAAGATTATAGCATTTACATTACAGTTAGGAGCATAAGTTAGTTTAATATATGAAAAGCGCGGTTGGAATAGTGGCCTAGATTCTACATAGGCTATTTGTTATGGAAGAAGGGACACGTGTTTTGCATATTTTGGTATTTTCCTTTGGCCCATGCAATAGTGTTTTTTGTTTTTTAATTTAATTTAATTAATTTATTTTTGGCTGCGTTGAGTCTTCTTTGCTGTGTGCAGGCTTTCTCTAGTTGTGGTGAGCAGAGGCTACTCTTTGTTGCAGTGCACTGGCTTCTCACTTCAGTGGCTTCTCTTGTTGCGGAGCACGGGCTCTAGGCACGCAGGCTTCAGTAGTTGCAGCACGCAGGTTCCATAGTTGTGGCATGCAGGCCCTAGGGAGCACGGGCTTCAGTAGTTGCGGTGTGTGGGCTCAGTAGTTGCGGCGCATGGGCTTAATTGCTCCACGGCATATGGGATCTTCCCAGACCAAGGATCAAACCCATGTCCCATGCATTGGCAGGCAGATTCTTAACCACTGCACCACCAGGGAAGTCCTGCAATAGTCTTTTAATTTACTTCCCGCTTAAAAATTATATCAAGGTTCCCTGTGCAGAGGATTTCTCTGAATTTTTGTAAGAGTAAACCCTAAATTGTTGATACGTTTCAAATTACTTAACCTAGGTACCATAAATTATGTACTGTATTATAGTCTTAAATTTTTAGTTGTGTAATTTTTGCCATTGAAGGTGGTGACTTGTATATTCAGTTGTACTAATTCCTAACCTAAGCTCTGAGGGTTAGAATGCATTGGTTACATGTTTGACTGAAAGATACGTTAGAGTAGATGACACAACCCTTAAGGGCCTGTATTTTCATAAATTTAAAAGAGAGGCAGTTCCAGGCTTTGAGGCTTATCCTGCCTCCTCAGGAATGGTGTCCCAGAGCCAGTTTGCTGACATCCTATTGGTCAAAGAAAGTCACATGACTGGACCCCAGAGTCTGCATGGGAGGGTATAACAAGGTTATGTAAAAGGTGTGGCCAAGGGCAGAAGTGGAGAATTTGCACCATCAGTAAGTAGTCTCACCCACCCTACCTACCCCCAGTCTATTAATAGGAGCCAGAGTATGCCTGTTAAAACTAAATATCAAGTCACTAAGTCCTTCAAAAACTTCCCCATCAGTTTCACCACAATCCTTATAATCACCTTTATAGTATGCTATGCCACTCCATGTTACCACATTGCTAGGTACTTTCTCCTAATGCAGGGCTGTGGCCTCACTGGCCTCCTTAATCCTGAAGCCTGGCAAGTACAGTCCTTTCTCTTACAGATATGCACGTGTCTCCATCTTTCTCCTTCAGGTGTTTAATTCAGTGAGGGCTTCCCTGACTACATTACTTAAAATTGCCACAATCTCCCTTGCAAACACCATCCATGTGCCCCTTTTCTGCTTTATTTTTCTCTGTAGGCATCTATTTTTACACCTCTGAAAGGTAAGCTCTGTGACATCAGAGATTTTTGTTTTGGTTTATTTTTTTTAAACATCTTTATTGGAGTATAATTGCTTTACGGTGGTGTGTTAGTTTCTGCTTTATAACAAAGTGAATCAGCTGTACATATACATGGTTTGGTTTTTTGTGAGCAGAGTTCTTAGGGAGAGATCCATGTAGATAATCCAGGAAAGACTGTACAGGCAGAGGAGACAATAACTGCCTCTGAAGCAAAAGCATCCTTAGTATGTTCAGTGAGCACCAAGGAGACCAGTGTGGTTGAAGCTGAATGGGTGTTGAAAAAAGTGTTAGGAGATGAGGTTAGAGAGAGAGACCTAGGGGGGCACATCACATAGGATTTTGTAGATTGTTGTACAGGTTTTGTTCTGCATGAGATAGAAAGTCACTAGAAAGTTCCACATGGTTGCAAGAATGGAATGGTTGCCTGCGGCCCCTGGCTTATAGTCTCCCAGTAGAAGAGAGAAAATTGTTTCAATAGTCACAGTAAAGAATTCCCAGAAAAGCTATGGCATCTTAGTTTTGCTTCAAAAAAAAAAAATCCAAGGAGGGGGACTTCTCTGGTGGCGCAGTGGTTAAGAATCTGCCTGCCAATGCAGAGGACACGGGTTTGAGCCCTGGTCCGGGAAGATCCCACATGCCGTGGAGCAACTAAGCCTGTGCACCACAACTACTGAGCCTGCGCTCTAGAGCCCGCGAGCCACAACTACTGAGCCCGTGTGCCACAACTACTGAAGCCTGTGCGCCTGGAGCCCGTGCTCCGCAACAAGAGAAGCCACCACAGTGAGAAGCCCGTGCACCGCAGTGAAGAGTAGCCCCCACTCACTGCAACTAGAGAAAGCCCACGTGCAAAAACGAAGACCTAATGCAGCCAAAAATTAAAAAAAATTAAAAAAAATTAAAAAACCCAAGGAGGTTGGAGGAAGCAGTTGGGGGGTAAGGGGGCCAGTATAGGAAAAGTAAGGTTGGCCATGAGACGATAATAGTTGAAACTGGGTGATGGGTCAGTGAGGGTTCACTGTTGTTTTTTCTTGTATATGTTTTAAGTTTTAAAGTTCAGAGAAAAAACCAACTTTCTGTGGAGACCACATTGTAAATGGGTTTTACTGTATTCCAATGAAACTTTAGTTACAAAGATAGGCAATGGGTGGCTGGATTTTCAGAAATTTGACTATGATGTGTCTTGGTGTCTATTTCTTTGGGTTTATCCTATTTGGAGTTGTACTCAGCTTCTCAAAGTTGTAGTTAAATTTGGAAAGTTTTTAGCCATATTTCTTTGACTACATTTTCAGCATTGCACTTTTTCTCCTTCCTGGCATTTCAGTGACATGAATATTAGATCATTTGTTAATGTTCCACAGGTCCCTGTCCCTCAGGTCAGTTGTTTTTTCCATCTATTTTCTTTATTTTTCAGATTGGATAATTTCTGTTATTCAAGAGTACCAATTCTTTCCTCATTCCCCTCTTTTATGCTGTTTAGCCCATCCATTGAGGGTTTTCCCCTTAGTTATGTTTTTCAGTTATAAAATTTCCTTCTGGTTCCTCATAACTTATGTCTCCTTTTTATTTGCTGAGACTTTCTAGTTTTCCATTTGTTTCAAGTGTGTTTGTAATTGCTCACTGCAGCAACATTATGATGACTGCTTTAAAATTGTTGTGGGAATTCCCTGGTGGTCCAGTGGTTAGGACGCCATGCTTCCACTGCAGGGGCCACAGGTTCGATCCCTGGTTGGGGAACCTAAGATCCTGCATGCCATGTGGCGCAGCCAAAAAATAAAATCATCGTTGGGTAATTCTAGCATTTATGCTATCTTGGCATCTGTTTTTTATCTTTTCTCTCTCAGGTTGTAATTTTCTTGATTCTTGGTATGACAAGTGATTTTTTTTATTGAAACTGGGACATTTTTGGCATTTGTGTTATGAGACTCCGGGTCTTATTTAAATATTCTATTTTACCATGCCTCCTCTGACACCACCCTGGTCGGAAAAGAGGGGGCACTACCTCGTTACTGCTAGGTGTGGGTGGACACCCAGCTCCTGTTGACACCCAGGGTTGGAGAGGGGCTTCTCATCACTGCTGGGCAGAGTTGGGAGTTCTGGCTCCCTACTAGGCCTCTGTACCACCCTGGCTGGGAGGGGTAGGATTGCTTCATTTCCTATTATAGGTATACCTCCGAGAGATAATTGTGGGCTCAGTTCCAGACCACTGCAATAAAGTGAGTATTGCAATAAAGCAAGTCACAGAAATTTTTTTAGTTTCCGAGTGCATATAAAAGTTATGTTTACCGGGACTTCCCCAGCGGTCCAGTGTTTGAGACTCCACGCTTCCACCGCAGGGGGGCACAGGTTCGATCCCTGGTTGGAGAACTAGGATCCCACATGCCTCACAGCATAGCCAAAAATAAAAAT
The DNA here is from genome assembly GCF_949752795.1 of Hyperoodon ampullatus. Lineage (NCBI taxonomy): Eukaryota > Metazoa > Chordata > Mammalia > Artiodactyla > Ziphiidae > Hyperoodon > Hyperoodon ampullatus. Next base: position 35,730,260 of record NC_136921.1, read on the forward strand.
AAATTTTAAAAGAAGTTATGTTTACCCTACACTGTAGTCTGTTAATTGTGCAATAACAGTAAGTCTAAAACAAAGTGTGTTTTAAAAACTGAAGGTTTATGGTAACCCTGTGTCAAACAAGTCTGTCGATGCTATTTTTCCAACAGCATTTGCTCACTTCATGTCTCTGTGTCACAGTTTGGTAGTTCTCACAATATTTTAGGCTATTTCATTATTACATTTTTATGGTGCTCTGTGACCAGTGATTTTTGATGTTACTATTGTAATCGTTTTGGGTCACCGTAAACCGCACCCATATAAGATGGCGAACTTAATTGATAAACTTTCTGATTGCTCCATCAACCAGCTGTTCCCCCATCTCACAATATTTTAGGCTATTTCATTATTACATTTTTATGGTGCTCTGTGACCAGTGATTTTTGATGTTACTATTGTAATCGTTTTGGGTCACCGTAAACCGCACCCATATAAGATGGCGAACTTAATTGATAAACTTTCTGATTGCTCCATCAACCAGCTGTTCCCCCATCTCTCCTCCTCGGGCCTCCCTATTCCCTGAGATATAACAATATTAAAATTAGACCAATTAACCCTACCATGGCCTCTAAGTGTTCAAGTGAAAAGAAGAGTCGCACGTCTCTCACTTTAAATCAAGCTAGAAATGATTAAGCTTAGTGAGGAAGACATGTCAAAAGCTGAGATAGACCGAAAGCTAGGCCTCTTGCACCAAACAGCCAAGTCGTGACTGCAAAGGAAAAGTTCCTGAAGGAAATTAAAAGTGCTATTCCAGTGAGCACACGAATCGAAACAGCCTTATTGCTGATATGGAGACAGTTTTAGTGGTCTGAATAGAGGATGAAACCAGCTACAACATTCCCTTAAGCCAAAGCCTAATCCAGGCAAGGCCATAACTATCTTACATTCTGTGAAGTCTGAGAGAGATGAGGAAGCTGCAGAGAAAAAGTTTGAAGCTAGCAAAGATTGATTTGTGAGGTTTAAGGAAAGAAGCTGTCACTATAACATAAAGGTGCAAGGTGAAGCAGCAAGTACTGATGTCGAAGCTGCAGAAAGTTATCCAAAAGATCTAGCTGAGATAATGAAGGTGGCTACTCTGAACAGCAGATTTTTCAGTGTAAATGAAACAGCCTTATCTTGGAAGAAGATGCCATCTAGGACTCTCATAGCTAGAGAGAAGTCAGTGCCTGGCTTCAAAGCTTTAAAGGACAGGCTGACTCTTGTTAGGGGCTAATGCAGCTGGTGACTTTAAGTTGAAGCCAGTGCTTATTTACCATTCCCAAACTCCTAGGACCCTTGAGAATTATGCTAAATCTACTCTGCCTGTGCTCTATATTTTCTATTTTATTTTTTATTTTTGGCTGCGTTGGGTCTTCATTGCTGCGTGCGGGCTTTCTCTAGTTGCGGCGAGCAGGGGCTACTCATTGTTGCAGCGCGTGGGCTTCTCATTGCGGTGGCTTCTCGTTGTGGAGCATGGGCTCTAGGTGCACAGGCTTCAGTAGTTGAAGCATGTGGGCTCAGTAGTTGCAGCACGCAGGCCTTAGAGCACGCAGGCTTCAGTAGTTGTGGCCTGTGGGCTCTAGAGCGCGGGCTCAGTAGTTGTGGTGCATGGGCTTAGTTGCTTTGCAGCATGTGGGATCTTCCCGGACCAGGGATTGAACCCTTGTCCCCTGCATTGGCAGGCAGATTCTTAACCACTGTGCCACCAGGAAAGTCCCTGCCTGTGCTCTATAAATGGAACAGCAAAGCCTGGATGACAGCACATCTGTTTATAACAGGTTTACTGAAAATTTTAAGCCCACTGTTGAGACCTTACTGCTCAGAAAAAATAAGATTCCTTTCAAAATACTGCTGCTCATTGACAGTGCACCTAAGAGCTCTGACGGAGGTGGACAACAAGATTAATGTTTTCATGCCTGCTAACACAGAATCCATTCTGCAGCCCATGGATCAAGGAGTAATTTCAACATTTCAACTCTTTATTATTTAAGAAATAATAGGCTATAACTGTCATAGATAGTGATGCCTCTGATGGATCTGGGCAGTCAATTGAAAACCTTCTGGAAAGGATTCACCATTCTGGATACCGTTAAGAACACTTGTGAGTCATGGGAAGAGGTCAAAAAATCAGCATTAAGAGGAGTTTGGAAGAAATTGATTCCAACTCTCCTAGATGCCTTTGAGGGTCTCAAGACTTAAGTGGAGGAAATAACTGCAGATGTGGTGAAAATAGCAAGGGCATTAGAGTGGAGCCTGAAAATGTGACTGAATCGCTGCAATCTCACAATAAAACTTGAAGTGATGAGAAGGTGCTTCTTTATGGAGAAGCAAAGAGACTGGTTTCCTGAGATGGAATCTACTCCTGGTGAAGATGCTATAAAGATTATTAAAATGGCAAAGCATTTAGATATCACATAAACTTAGTTGATGAAGCAGCAGCAGAGTTTGAGAGGATCGAGTCTAATTTTGAAAGAAATTCTGCTGTGGGTAAAATGGTATCAAACAGCGCATCGCATGCTACAGAGAGGTGGTTTGTGAAAGGAAGAGTGAATTGATGTGGTACACTTCATTGTTTTAGTTTAAGAATTTGACACGGCCACCCCACCCTTCAGCAAACAACACCCTGATCAGTCAGCACTGAGGGAAGACTCCACCAGCAAAAAGATTATGACTCACTGATGATGGTTAGTATCTTTTACCAATAAAGTTTTAAAATTAAGGCGTGTACATTGCTTTTTAAAAAAATATTTATTTATTTTTATTTATTATTTTTTTTTTTTTTGCGGTACGCGGGCCTCTCACTGCTGTGGCCTCTCCCATTGCGGAGCACAGGCTCCGGACGCGCAGGCTCAGAGGCCATGGCTCACGGGCCCAGCCGCTCCGCGGCATGTGGGATCTTCCCGGACCAGGGCACGAACCGGCGTCCCCTGCATCGGCAGGCGGACTCTCAACCACTGCGCCACCAGAGAAGCCCAAAAATATTTATTTATTTGGTTGTGCAGGGTCTTACTTGCAGCAGGTGGGCTTCTTTGTTGTGGCTCATGGGCTCCTTAGTTGTGGCACACGAACCCTTAGCATGTGGGCTCCTTAGTTGCGGCACGCGAACTCTTAGTTGCGGCATGCACGTGGGATCTAGCTCCCTGACCAGGGGTCGAACCCGGTCCCCCTGCATTGGGAGCGTGGAGTCTTAACTACTGCACCACCAGGGAAGTCCCTACATTGCTTTTTTATACATAATGATATTGCACACTTAATAGACTACAGTATAGTGTAAACATAACTTGTATATGCATTGCTGGGAAACCATAAAATTAGTGTTAGTTGCTTTATTGTGATAGTCTCTTTACTGCAGTTGTCTAGAACCAAACCAGCAGTATCTCCTAGGTATGCCTGTAGAGGAAAGACAAATCATCTTAATCCAATCAGGTACTGAGCTGATTTGAAACTGGGCTTCAATCTTTTTCAGGGCTAATCTGTGTCCAAGTCTACTCTTACTTCTAAGGTGTGTACTCAGGTGGTCTCTGTTAGTTTGGGTTCCCCCAGAGGCAGAGCCTGAGACAAAGATTGGACTGCAGGTAGTTTATTTGGGAGATGATGCCATCAATTGTGGAATGGGGAGGTGAGACAGGGAACGAAAAACAGCCAATACAGGGTATACTGTCAAGCAGTTGTCACTGTAGGTAGTTGAAGTTTAATACCACAGAGGAACTCTGGGAACCAGTGTAGAACATGTCTTAAAGTTATTCTACCCGAGAGACCAGAGAGAGAGAAATCTATTAAGTAACTCCTAGTGGTGATTAAGGCTGCACTGACTAAACACGGAAGCAGGGGTGGGCTTAATTCTTGGTACTTTTGGACTCTGCATTTAGGCAGAGTGGGCTCTGGCTCAGGCAAAAACCTCAGGCAAAAAGATGCAGGTTTTTGTAGGAGAAGTGGGACCTGGTAAGGCCTGATGGGATGAGGGAAGACACCAGGATTATATACTACACTCCATTCCTTCCCCTGCTGACATCCCCTCAGGCCCTACATTAAGTTTACTCTGTCCTGACACTGCATCCTCCAGGTGGTGGCTGGTCATAATTTAAAAACACACACACACAGGTCTTCCCTGGTGGCGCAGTGGTTGAGAGTCCGCCTGCCGATGCAGGGGACACGGATTCGTGCCCCGGTCCGGGAAGATCCCACATGCCGCGGAGCGGCTGGGCCCGTGAGCCATGGCCGCTGAGCCTGCGCGTCCAGAGCCTGTGCTCCGCAACGGGAGAGGCCACAACAGTGAGAGGCCCGCGTACCGCAAAAAAAAAAAGGCACACACACACACAAAAACAAACAAAAAAACACCCAAACACTTGTAAGTGGAGGTTGATTAGAATAAGCTATAAAGCCTGCACTGCTATAATTGGTCCTGAGGCCAGTGTTAATATTTATCACCCTCTCGTCTACCACACATTCTAGATTCACACTCTGCTGGTTGAGAATGCTTGCTTCTCATCAGTGGGATGCCCAACCTTCATCCCTTTTGAGGCGACTCAGTCTCTGCTTACCTTGCCTTTGTAAGGCCATGGTTGCTGCAGTTGCCCACTTGGAATTATCAAGTCATAGGCATACCAAGAGTGAGTCCTTAAAGTTCCAGACATATTCTGCCTTGCCCCTGTAGCAGCAACCCTATCTTTCATAATAATCAGGCCCGTTTCCCTGTGATATACTAACACCTTTACTTGGCTTATGGTCAGCCAGCGTAAGAAGGCCCAAATAATCAGGCAGCAGTCAAAGTCTTAGGTTTAGTGGAACTCTTACTGGGTGTCCCCTTGTGGAAGTTTCCTCCTGTCCTTGGAACAAAACCTCCAGTTCAGGTGTGTTCCCAAGGGGGTTGCTGGCCCCGAGTCATGCATTCTTTCCAGTGGGGAAACAATAGCACATGATGGTCATTAGTTCAAAGTATATAACACATCTTGAAGGATAGTGCCCCAATCTCATAGATTGTTACCCCTAAATCGATGTCTTGGCTGCACTTTTTTTTTTAATCTTTATTGGAGTATAATTGCTTACAGTACTGTGAAGCTGTACACTAAAGTGAATCAGCCATATGCATACATATGTCTCCATATACCCTCCGTCTTGAGCCTCCCTCCCATCCTCCCTATCCCACCCCTCTAGGTCATAGCAAAGCACTGAGATGATCTCCCTGTGCTATGCTGCTGCTTCCCACTAGCTATTTTACATTCAGTAGTGTATATATGTCGATGCTACTCTCACTTCACCCCAGCTTCCCCCTCCTGCCCCGTGTCTCAAGTCCATTCTCTATGTCTACATCTTTATTCCTGCCCTGCAACTAGGTTCATCAGTACCATTTTTTTTTCTTTTAGGTTCCATATATATGCGTTAGCATACGGTATTTGTTTTTCTCTTTCTGACTTACTTCACTCTGTATGACAGGCTCTAGGTCTATCCACTTCACTACAAATAACTCAATTTCATTTCTTTTTATGGCTGAGTAATATCCCATTGTATATATGTGCCATATCTTCTTTATCCATTCATCTGTCAATGGACATTTAGTTTGGTTCCATGTCCTGGCTATTGTAAATAGTGCTGCAATGAACATTGTGGTACATGACTTTTTTTGAATTATGGTTTTCTCAGGGTATATGCCCAGTAGTAGGATTGCTGGGTCATATGGTAGTTCTATTTTTAGTTTTTAAAGGAACCTCAATACTCTTTTCTATCATGGTTGTATCAGTTTACATTCCCACCAACAGTGCAGGAGGGTTCGCTTTTCACCACACCCTTTCCAGCATTTATTGTTTGTAGATTTTTTGATGATGGCCATTCTGGCCAGCATGAGGTGATACCTCATTGTAGTTTTGATTTGCATTTCTCTAATAATTAGTGATGTTGAGCATCTTTTCATGTGCCTCTTGGCCATCTGTATGTCTTCCTTGGTGAAATGTCTATTTAGGTCTTCCACCCATATTTGAACTGGATTGTTTGTTTTTTTGATACTGAGCTCCATAAGCTGTTTGTATATTTTGGAGATTAATCCTTTGTCTGTTGTTTCATTTGCAAATATTTTCTCCCATTCTGAGGGTTGTCTTTTTATCTTGTTTATGGTTTCCTTTGCTGTGCAAAAGCTTTTAAGTTTCATTAGGTCCCATTTGTTTATTTTTGTTTTTATTTCTGTTACTCTAAGAGGTGGGTCAAAAAAGATCTTGCTGTGGTTTATGTCAAAGAGTGTTTTTCCTATGTTTTCCTCTAAGAGTTTTATAGTGTCTGGTCTTACATTTAGGTCTTTAATCCATTTGGAGTTTATTTTTGTGTATAGTGTTAAGGAGTGTTCTAATTTCATTCTTTTACATGTAGCTGTCCAGTTTTCCCAGCACCACTTATTGAAGAGGCTTTCTTTTCTCCATTGTATGTTCTTGCCTCCTTTGTCATAAATTAGGTGACCATTAGTGCGTGGGTTTATCTCTGAGCATTCTCTCCTGTACCATTGATCTGTATTTCTGGTTTTGTGCCAGTACTATACTGTCTTGATTACTGTAGCTTTGTGGTATAGTTTGAAGTCAGGGAGCCTGATTCCTCCAACTCCATTTTTCTTTCTCAAGATTGCTTTGGCTATTCAGGGTCTTCTGTGTTTCCGTATGAACTGTAAACTTTTTAGTTTTAATTCTGTGAAGAATGCCATTGGTAGTTTGATAGGGATTGCATTGAATCTGTAGATTGCTTTGGGTAGTATAGTCATTTTCGTTTTCACAATATTGATTCTTCCAGTCCAAGAACATGGTATTTTTCTCCATCTGTTTATGTCGTCTTTGATTCCTTTCATCAATGTTTTATAGTTTTCTGAGTACCAGTCTTTCGCCTCCTTAGGCAGGTTTATTCCTAGGTATTTTATTCTTTTTGTTGCAGTGGTAAATGGGAGTGTTTCCTTGATTTCTCTGTCTGATTTTTTGTTGTTGGTGTATAGGAATGCCAGAGATTTCTGTGCATTAATTTTGTATCCTGCAGCCTTACCAAATTCATTGGTTAGTTCTAGTAGTTTTCTGGTGGCATCTTCAGGATTTTCTATGTATTTTCTAAACAGTGCACTGTTTAGCCTCCATGTATTTGTGGGTTTTACAGTTTTTTTCCTTGCAGTTGATTTCCAGTCTCATACTGTTGTCATCAGAAAAGATGCTTGATATGATTTAGATTTTCTTAAATTTTCTGAGGCTTGATTTGTGACCCAAGATGTGATCTATCCTGGAGAATGTTCTGTGTGCACTTGAGAAGAAAGTGTATTCTGCTACTTTTAGGTGGAATGTTCTATAAATATCAATTAAATTTACCTGGTCTGTTGTGTCATTTAAAGCTTGTGCTTCCTTATTTATTTTCTGTTTGGATGATCTGTCCATTGGTGTAGGTGGGTTTTTAAGTCCCCTACTATTAATGTGTTACTGTCGATTTCTCCTTTCATGGTTGTTTGCCATATGTATTGAGGTGCTCCTATGTTTGGTGCATAAACATTTATAATTGTTATATTTTCTTTTCAGATTGATCCTTTGATCATTAGGTAGTGTCCTTCCTTATCTCTTGTAACAGTCTTTATTTTAAAGTCTATTTTATCAGATACAAGTATTGCTACTCCAGCTTTGTTTTGATTTCCATTTGCATGGAATATCTTTTCCCATCCCTTCACTTTCAATTTGCATCTGTCCCTAGGTCTGAAGTGGGTTTCTTGTAGACAGCATATATATGGGTCTTGTTTTTGTATCCATTTAGCCAGTCTGTGTCTTTTGGTTGGGGTATTTAATCCATTTACATTCAAGGTCATTACTGATATGTATGTTCCTTTTACCATGTTCTTAATTGTTTTGGGTTTGTTTTTGTGGGTCTTTTTCTTCTCTTGTGTTTCCTGCCTAGAAAAGCTTCTTTAGCATTTGTTGTAAAGCTGGTTTGGTGGTGCTGAATTCTCTTAGATTTTGCTTGTCTGAAAAGCTTTTGATTTCTCCGTTGAACCTGAATGAGATCCTTGCTGGGTAGAGTAATCTTGGTTATAGGTTTTTCTCTTTCATCACTTTAAGTATATCCTGCCACTCCCTTCTGGCCTGCAGAGTTTCTGCTGAAAAATCAACCGATAACCTTATGGGGATTCATTTGTATGTTATTTTTTGGTTTTCCCTTGGTGCTTTTAATATTGTTTCTTTGAATTTAATTTTTGTTAGTTTGATTAATATGTGTCTTGGTGTGTTTTTCCTAGGGTTTATCCTATATGGGACTCTCTGTGCTTCCTGGATTTGGGTGACTATTTCCTTTCCCATGTTAGGGAAGTTTTCGATTATAATCTCTTCAAATATTTGCTCAGACCCTTTATTTTTCTCTTCTTCTTCTGGGACCCCTATAATTCGAACGTTGGTGCGTTTAGTGTTGTCCCAGAGGTCTCTGAGAATGTCTTCAATTCTTTTCATTCTTTTTTCTTTATTCTGCTCCTCAGCAGTTGTTTCCACCATTCTGTCTTCCAGCTCACTTATTCGTTCTTCTGCCTCAGTTATTCTGTTATTGATTCCTTCTAGTGTATTTTTCATTTCAGTTATTGTGTTGTTCATCTCTGTTCGTTTGTTCTTTAGTTCTTCTAGATCTTTGTTAAACGTTTCTTGTATTTTCTCAATCCATGCCTCCATTCTAATTCCGAGATTCTGGATCATATTTACTATCATTACTCTGAATTCTTTTTCAAGTAGATTGCCTATTTCCTCTTCATTAATTGGTCTTGTAGGTTTTTACCTTGCTCCTACATTTGTGACATTTTTTTTTTGCTGTCTCATTTTTTTATGAGTGGGATTCTGTTCCTGTCTTACTGTTTGCTTGGCCTGAGGATTCCAACACTGGAGTTTGTAGGCTGTTGGGTACAGCTGGTTTGTGGTGCTGAGATGAGGATCTCCATGAGACCTCACTCCAATGAATATTCCCTGGGTTCTGAGGTTCTGTTAGTCCAGTGGTTTGGGCTCAGAGCTCCCACCACAGGAGCTTTGGCCCAACCCTGAGCTCGTGAACCAAGATCCTGCAAGCCGTGTGCAGTGGCCAAAAAAAAAAGAACAAAAAGTAAAAAATAAAATTAGACTAGGAAACTAACAGATATGTTAGAAAAAATATAAAAATTAAAATGTAGATGAATTAACAACTGGAAGGTACAACAGTACCACGATAGTAAAAAAGAGAGGGAGGGAAAAAAAGAAAATGGAAAAAAAAAGTGGGGGGAAGGCCTTGGCTGTGGAGGGCAGGGCCTAAGCAAGGGCAAGGTTTGGGCAGTGGGTGGGGCCAATGCTCAGGACCCAGAGGGCTGGAAAGGCCCTGGGGTCTGTGGGGGGTGGGGCTTAGGCTCAAGGAACAGAAGGTGCCCAGGCATGCCCCCCACCCCTGGTCTCAGAGGGCAGGGGACCTCACCTGGGCACCCAGCAGGCTTCCTGGGCTTGAGTAGACGGGGCAGACGCCCTCGTCTCCTCTCCTGCTCCTCCGTCTGGAGGGCCCCTCCCGCCTGCCTCTCCTGTTCTCCCCTCCTATGCCCCCAGGACCAATGCGGCCGGGGGCAGGGGGTGGGGGGGCCTTGGAGCGCAGGGGACCAGCCTGGGAGCCCAGCAGGCTCCCCTGGCCGGATGAGCGGGGCAAACGCCCTCTGCTCCTCCCAGAGGGCCCCACCTGCCTGCTTCTCCTGATCTCCCTGGCCTCAGGGGCACCGATCCTGTCTGGCCTCCACTTCTCCTCCCTGCTCAGTTCCCCCACGTCCTACTGGTACACTTGGGGGTTCCTCCCGTCTCCTTGGGCGTCAGGGTCCCCCACCAGCAGCTGGCAGGCATCGTAGTTGGGGGCAGATGGTAACTCGGCGTCTTCCCACACAGCAATCTTGACTCCACCCCCTTGGCTGTACTTTTAAGAGGCCATTTCAATATTCTATATGATCAATAGCTAGTGAGTGAAGTGGTATAGTAGGACTGGTGAGCTCCATGGTTGTGTGCCCATGGTAGCATCTTCTTGTCATAAAGTGTTTCTTTTTTTAAAATTTTTTATAATTTTATTTATTTATTTTTGGCTGTGTTGGATCTTTGTTGCTGCACTCAGGCTTTCTCTAGTTGCAGTAAGCGAGGGCTACTCTTCGTTTTGTTGTGTGGGCTTCTCATTGCGGTGGCTTCTCTTGTTGCAGAGCACGGGCTCTAGGTGTGCGGGCTTCAGTAGTTGTGGCACATGGGCTCAGTAGTTGTGGCTCGCAAGCTCTAGAACACAGTCTCAGTAGTTGTGGCGCACGCGCTTAGTTGCTCCACAGCATGTGGGATCTTCCCGGACCGGGGCACGAACCCGTGTCCCCTGCATCGGCAGGCGGACTCTCAACCACTGCGCCACCAGGGAAGCCCACTTTCCTTTTTTTTTTTTTTTTTTTTACGGTACGCAGGCTTCTCACTGCTGTGGCCTCTCCCACTGGGGAGCACAAGCTCCGGACGCGGAGGCCCAGCGGCCACAGCTTACGGACCCAGCCGCTCCGCGGAACGCGGGATTCTCCCGGACCGGGGCACGAACCCGCGTCCCCTGCATCGGCAGGCGGACTCTCAACCACTAGTGCCACCGCGGAAGTCCCCCACTTTCCTTTTTTTAAAAAATTAATTAATTAGATTTATTTTGGCTGTGCTGGGTCTTAGTTGTGGCATGTATGCTTCTCAGTTACAGCATGTGGGCTTCTTAGTTGTGGCATGTGGGCTTCTTAGTTGTGGCATGTGGACTCTTAGCTGTAGCATGTATGTGGGATCTAGTTCCTCAACTAGGGATCAAACCCAGGCCCCCTGCATTGGGAGCGCAGAGTTTTACCCACTTGACCACCAGGGGAGTCCCCATCTGCACATTTTGGTTTCCCTAGGATCAGTATCAGCTCAGACCCTGCCGTAGTCAGTTTGGGCTGTTATAACAAAAATACCCTTGCCTGGATGTCTTAAACAACAGAAATTTATTCCTCATAATTCTGAAGTCTGGGAAGTCCAAAATCAAGGTACCAATATATTTGGTTCCCATTGAGAGCACATTTCCTGGTTTGCAGACACCTTCTTGTTGTGTCCTCACATGGCAGAGAGAGAGAGAGAGAGAGAGAGTGAGAAAGGGAAGAGGCAAGCTCTCTGCCATCTTATAAGGGCATGATGACTCCGCCCTCATGACCTGATTACCTCTCAAAGGCCCCATCTCTAAATACTATCACATTGGGGACTGGAATTTCAACATACGAATTTGGGGGCTGGGGGGACACAAGCATTGTATATAGCAGACCCTGACCCAAAAGGCCCTCAAAAGTGCTAGGCATTCCAGGAACTTCCCTGGTGGTCCAGTGGTTAAGAATCTGCCTTCCAGTGCAGGGGACATGGGTTTGATCCCTGGTAGGGGAACTAAGATCCCACCTGCCACGGGGGAACTAAGCCTGTGTGCTGCAACTATTGAGCCTGCGTGCTCTAGAGCCTGCACACCACAACTAGAGAGAAGCCTGCATGCAACAACGAAGAGCCCACGTGTTGCAAGTAAGACCCGATGCAGCCTAATAAATAAATAAATAAATATTTTTTTTAATGATAAATTTTTTTTAAAAGTGCTAGGCATTCCAGTTTCCCCAGCTTACACTTACTTTGGTAATGGTCTTTGGGGAAAGAATAGGAAAATTGACAGTGTGTATACTAGCTGAGGTGTTGCAGGGTTCTTCCTTAAGGGAACAGAGTCTTCCCTTCAATCTATGGGCTCTTCGTCTGAGAGCCAGCTCAGACCTGGCAACTGGGGAGGGAATTGTGATTTTCCATCATGGTAGCTGACATCAACCTTCTGCTCATTTGCTGTTTTGTTTTGTTTTGTTTTTTAGATTGCCAAATTTTATTTTATTGTTTCTTATTTTATTTTATTTTATTTTATTTTATTTTTTGCGGTACGCGGGCCTCTCACTGTTGTGGCCTCTCCCGTTGCGGAGCACAGGCTCCGGACGCGCAGGCTCAGAGGCTATGGCTCACGGGCCTAGCCGCTCTGCGGCATATGGGATCTTCCCGGACCGGGGCAAGAACCCGTGTCCCCTGCATCGGCAGGCGGACTCTCAACCACTGCACCACCAGGGAAGCCCTGTTTTTTATTTTTTAAATATAATTCAAGGATGATTTATTGGCTATACAAAAGATTTTATAGCAGAATACCTTTACATAGCAGCTCCCCTAATGCATTAAAAAAAAAAATTGGGGAGTTCCCTGGTGGCCTAGTGGTTAGGATTCCAGGCTTTCATTGCCATGGCCCGGTTTCATCCCTGGTCAGAGAACTGAGATCCCACAAGCTGTGTGGCGTGGCCAAAAAAAAATTTTTTTTAATTGAAGTATAGTTGATTTACAATGTTGTGTTAGTTTCAGGTGTACAGCAAAGTGATTCAGTTATACATATATATATGTATATATATATTTTTCAGATTCTTTTCCCTTATAGGTCACTATGAAATATTGAGTATAGTTCCTTGCTCATTTGTTCTTGAACATTTTTGTTTATTATATACATCTCAACTCTAGGAGGGGTGAGGTAGTTAATCACAGATCCATGCAGGTCAGGGCTCCCCTAGTTGCCAACTTGAATTTGCTGATCTTACAATAATTACATCCACTTTGCCTCTGATGCTGAAGTGTCGCACCCTGGCCTCTGCTATTCTGGAATCCATTCATCCCAACTGACACTAAATAACCCAGTTCCAGGGACTTCCCTCCCTGGTGGTCCAGTGGGTAAGACTGCATGCTCCCAATGCAGGGGGCCCGGGTTTGATCCCTGGTTGGGGAATGAGATCCTGCATGTGTGCCACCACTAAGAGTCTGCATGCCGCAACTGAGAAGTCCGCATGCTGCAACTAAGAAGTCTGCATGCCTCAACAAAGATCCCGTGTGCCTCAGCGAAGATCCCATGTGCCGCAACTAATACCCGGCGCAGCATAAATAAATAAGTAAGTAAGTAAATAAATAAATAACAAAAAACCCCAGTCTCATACCAGCATCCCCTACTGATAATCGTGGCCTACAGGGGAGAGCCACCTCTAAGCTTCTCAGTGATGCTGGGTCTCTTGTTCTTTATTGATTTAGTGAAGAGAATGTCCTGGGGGCCCTCTTATGGAGCGTGGTCGTCTAACAATAAATTCATTTTAGAATATCTGTTATCACTCTGAGACTTTCGGCCCTTGCCTCAATATTCTGCCAAGGCAGTTCCAGCATCTCCTTATTTTACTGTAGGGCATTAGTTTTCCTGAGTTTCAAGGTGTCATCCCAGCAGCATATTAGGACAAGTCCCAGGTGCCCTTGGAGTTGAGTCCTGAGCCAAGGGAAAACTCCCCCATATCAACACACTCGCCCTTATCCAGCCTTGTATTCTGCCCCTCACCCATCCCTACTCCAATACCTTCAAGTTCAATTCCAGTCATGTTCTCCCAGTTCCTGCTGTACATATCAGGTCCTGCAGAGCTTTTGAGAAATACCTCTCTTCCCAAAACGGAAGTAGTATTTCTCCAAATAGGTCATGCCAAAATCCTGGTTTTCACCTAGAAGCAATCAGGAAAGGCAAGGATGGAGTTTCAAGAGAAAAATAAATCATTTTCTGAGGGCTTTAAGTGAGGCCTTTTTAGTCGTCAGGAAAAGCGTGAGGCACCCTCCCCTAGCATGAGAGAGTGGGCTGCTTCTGCCATGCCAGAGGGTTCAGGGAATCTGGTGCTTCAAGGTTCTCAAGTACCTCCCATCCCAGATCACAGAGCCCCACTCCCCTACTAGGGTACCAGGGCCCACACTGTAACATTGGAAGGCTGTAAACATAGGTTTCTTTAGCGTTCTGCTACTCCCACAGTTGAGTACTGTGCCCGATGTTTAGCGTAGTCACTGGCTGCGGGACATGAGGTTCTCTTTAAATGCTACCGGGGGCCTTTCTGGTTTTTCTCCTGGCCATGAGTTGATAGATGCTGACCCAAACCTGTGATTTCCTTCCTTCAGTTCATCTCAGTCTTTGTAATTATTGCTGCCGTCTCTCCACCGTCAGTGATGTTGTAGAAGCCAGCGCACCCCCTTCCCCTTGCATCCTGTCCCAGCTTATCACAGGTGAGCGTCTTTATGCAGGGATTATCAGGACCTGATACATCCTCCTTGTTACCATCTGGTCGGTTAGTGATCCAATCAGGAATCCCATCTTGAGGACCTCATCTTGCAGGCTCAATTCTAGGCCCAACTGCCTTAGTTTGGGATTTCCCCAGAAGCAGAAACTCTGAAACATGATTTCAAAAGCAAGTAGCTTATTTGGGAGGTGATTCCAGAAAACACCAGTAAGAGAGTGAAGTGCGACAGGGAAGGGAAGGCAGCCAAAACGGTGCATTATCAGGAAGTTCCTGTTGTGGATACCTGGAGCTTAATTCTGTGGAAGTCTGGGAGTCAGTGTAGAAAATGAGCCTCAGAATATTCTACCCAAGGGGCAATGTTGAGGACTCCTGTGGTGGGGAGAATACATTATTAGCGTTTCACAGTCAGGCTCACAGACAAAGCAATGCAAATGAGATGCTGGCAGCTGGAAGTTAACCTCCATTTATGATGTGGAGGTCCAGGAGGAGTGGGCGGGGCACCAGTGGGTCTGCTGCAGGATCCCAAGTGAAACATCTGAGGTCCTCCGTGGCAGGCCTTCACCACACTTTTTCCCCCCAGCCCCATGCAGCCACTTAAAATTCTGCTCGACTTCTCAGCTGCCATTGGTAAATGCCTTAGTATTTTGAGGGGTTCCCTCTTTGGACCTCCCTTTCCCCTTCTCAGGGATGTTGGCCCCTCAAGTCATCACTGTTGGTAAGTCCCCAATGTTTCCAACTTATATATTTTACATTTTACATTTTATTCAGGTTTTCTAGTTGCTCTTAGTAAGAGAGTTTGTTTGGAATAAGTTATCCTGCCATTGCCAGAAGCAGAAATCCCAGCTATACGATATTGATGGAGAGAAAGGTGAGCATAGGATGGGTTCCTTGGACTTTGTTAAAACCAACAAACAACCAAAATACTTGGTGCTTTATCCCAGACAGCAAAACTTGGGATTTTCATTTTGCATGTAGATCAGCAACTACAACATTTGTAAATCTATATTGCCTGCCATAAATTCTTAGTTTTCCTGCATCCTGTGAAATTTACTGTACTGCTAGATTTATTAATTTGGTAAGCCAGGCATGGAATAACTCTATTGCTCTGCTTTTACAAAGAACTTTGAATTGTAGGTTCTAGAAAATCTCCCCTCATTTCTCAGATTCCTCTGAAACCCCTGTGTTTCTAATCCCTGAGCCTTAATTGGTGGTATTATGTTATTATCAGTGTATTAGCAGTCATATACATGTTGCCTTAAATTAGTCTTTTGTCTGGTAAATTGAAGGCATCCATAGATTATATTATTTTTTAAAAACTGATATTTTCAACTTTTATATTTTATTACTCAACTAATAAATTAACAATTCTCATTAATAGAAGATTCAAAATAATATAAAATAATGTAGATTAAAATATATGAGGGACTTCCCTGGTGGTCCAGTGGTTAAGACTCTGCTCTTCCACTGCAGGGGCCACAGGTTCAATCCCTGGTCAGGGAACTAAGATACCATATGCCAGGAGGTGTGGCCAAAATACACACACACACACACACACACACATACATATACATATATACACACACATATATGTATAAAAGTCCTGCTTCACCCATCTTCCTCATCCCCATCCCAGAGATAACCAGTGGAGATATCCCTTGCCCTTCTAGTCCTCTCTCTATGCATTTGCATCTGTACACATTTTTAAACTTTACAAATGAGGTTGCACCTCTTGCTTTTTTTCCCTCTTAGCAAATACAAGTATTTCTGTAAGATAGGTGTGGCAGAACTTTTCCAAAAATATCTACCACAGTATCTCCCACTTCACATGTTCTTTGGCACTGGTAACTGCTTCAAATAATAGACTATAGCAGAAGTCATGCTAGGTCATAAAAGCCCATGAAGCTTCCTTCTTGTTTTCCTTGAACACCTGCTCTCGGCAGCTCCCTCGTGGGGGACTACCTTTTAGAATCCAGCTCAATATTATGCAAAAGTTTGCTCCTATGTAGCTGTGCTCTCTCTAGCCTTCTTTGTGCTATTACTGTCATACAGATTACATCATTAGACATCAGAAGTTCATCAACACAGTTTTATCATTATTGGTTTACGGTACTTGTATTATACATCAGGAGAGAAAAAAGAATTAGAAACAAAAAATACATTTATACTATCTTTTATATTTACCTATGTAGTAACATTTACCAACATTCTTTATGTGAGTTTGAGTTACTATCCAGTGTCCTTTTTCTAAAAAAATATTTATCTATCTATCTATCTATCTATCTATCTATTTGGCTGCTCTGGGTCTTAGTTCCAGCACTCGGGATCTCAGTTGTGGCATGCGGGAATTTTAGTTGCGGATGTGGGATCCAGTTCCCTGACCAGGGATCGAACCTGGGCACCCTGCATTGGGAACGCAGAATCTTAGCTGCTGAACCACCGGGGAAGTCCCCACTGTCTTCATTTCAGCCTAAAGGACTGACTCCTTTAGTATTTCATGTAGGTAGAGCAGGTCTTCTAGTAACAGATTTTCTCAGTTTTTGTTTTTCTGGGAATGTCTCAAATTTTCCTTCATTTTTGAAGGATAAATTTGCTGGATATAGAATTTTTGGTTGGCATTCTGGTTGGTTTTTTTTATCACCTTGAATGTGTGATCTCATTGCCTTCTGGCCTCTGTGGTGTCTCATGCATTCAGATGCAGCCATTCCAAGCCACAGTCCTTGTAGTAATCATTATTGCAATAATCGCCAAATGCAGCAGGCACTTGGTCTCTCAAACACTTCATTTGTAAGTGCTTCATCAATAATTTGATTAACTGGGATGCTATTCCATGCCATAGATTCCTCGACTTCTGTTTCCCACTGACAAAAAGCTCAGCAGTATATTCAAGTACAAACCAGATCCCAAATACCCTTCTTTCAGAATTTTCTAGGACCACTCCTGGTACCAATTCTTTCCATCCAGGAGACAAGAGGAAATCTAATAGTTTTAACAGAGGGATTTAATATAAAGTATTTTAAAGCAAGAACTAGAGAATTGAAAAGGCAAAGAGGGAATACCAATGTATCACAGAGGTAGTAATTACAGGAAGTAGAAATCATCTCTATGGCTGGTGGTAAAAAGGAAAGATGTTCGGATTATTAAAATAATTTAAAGGTTTAGAAGAGAGCCCAAAGAGCTGGGATTTAGCTTGGGGAGGTGCCCTTACCTGGCTGGTACTAGAGCCTTGGACTCAGAGAATGAACTTCACAGAGCTGGGGGCAGACCTTTGAGAGGAAAATGCCAACTGGCTGGTGCTGATACCTCTGAGAGTGACCATAATAAGACTGATTCTGGTAGTATGGGAATACTGCAGAATGGAACCAAGTGCCACTGCCAGGGTGAGGGCCATTGCTGTGGTGATACTGACAGGAACAGGAAGCAAACAGGAAGGAGCAAGTTCTTCATCATTCCAGTCTCCCTCTAGAACCCCCTATAGGCAGAGCCTAACTGGGAACCAGATGACATATAAGAAATGTAGTCGGTAGAGTCCCAGCCCCAGCATCACATAGGATGAAAGGGTCTGGAGCTGAGAGATGATAGCTTCATCATCTCTCACACACTACCACTTGATTTCTTTTCCTGAGACGATTGATCTATTTGGATTTTCTCCTCAAGTCTATTATGTTTATATATATATATATATATATATATTTTTTTTTTTTTTAATTTTTGGCTGCATTGGGTCTTCGTTGCTGTGCATGGGCTTTCTCTAGTTGCAGCAAACGGGGGCTACTCTTCTTTGAGGTGCGTGGGCTTCTCATTGCAGAGCACGGGCTCTAGGTGCGTGGGCTTCAGTAGTTGCAGCACGCGGACTCAGTAGTTGTGGTGCACAGGCTTAGTTGCTCCGCGGCATGTGGGATCTTGCTGGATCAGGGCTTGAACCCGTGTCCCCTGCATTGGCAGGCAGATTCTTAACCACTGTGCCACCAGGGAAGTCCCACTTTATATTTTTAAATAACCATTCAGGATTACATTCATCTGCATGTGTTAGGGGACCTAAAATAAAAATGATTGAAATAAGAAAATTTTATTTCTTTATTATCTGAAAGAAGTCCAGATTGTCTTCTGGTTGTCTTCTAGGTTGTCCAGGGATGGAATGCTGTTTGTGTCAAGAACTCAGGCTCTTCCTATTTTGTTGCTCTGCAATTCTCCACAAATAGTTCATCTTTACGGTCCAAGGATCCTGTTTGAACTGCAGTCATTGTGCCCATTTCCCAGCTAGCAGGAAGGAGATAGGGAAGGAAAAAAGACATAGCCTCTTCCTCTCAGGCAACGGTCCCCAACCTTTTTGGCACCAGGAACTGGTTTCGTGGAAGACAACTTTTGCGGGGGTGGGGAGGGTCTGGTTCAGGCGGTAATGTGAGCAGTGGGGAGCGGTGGGGAGCGACGGGGAGCGGCAGATGAAGCTTCGCTCGATCGCCCACCACTCACCTCCTGCTGTGCGGCCCAGTCGCTAACAGGCCGTGGACCGGTAGGGGTCCACGGCCCGGGGGTTGGGGACCCCTGCTCTAAGGGCACTAGAAGGAGCCCATCCCACCCTCTGTAGCTTAATCATATGGCCACACTTGCTTACAAGGGAGGCTGGCAGATGTTTTCTGAGCAGACGTGTCCAGCTAAAAGTTGGGGATTCTAAGAAAAAATCAGGGAATTAATACTGGGGACCATGATACGTCTGCCACACAGGGGTATAGTGCTAGGGATCTGCCCACTTTATTAACTTCTTTGGTTCTGAATTTTAATACGGTGCTTACTCTCTTCTGTGTCTGGTATCAACCAGTCCATAGCCCCTGTCATTTCTCCCCCGTTTCTCCAGATGGTAACCCATTTTCTGCTGAACTTGTGGAAGGGCAGTGAGCTGGGGGCATAAGTTAAGGGGAAGTGATAGAGAAGGTGGCTACTCCTCTGTACAGAGCCCAGTAAGCTCATCTATTTTCAGCTCCAGTCCTTACTCCCATCCTTAGAAAAACTAGTGGTCCCAACATCCGAGACTTTCCTGGGCCCTGCAGTATCAATCTACTTCTCATTGTTGTTAGCTCTCTGCTGTGCGACAGGGGCTTAGAACAGAGAGCTAAAACCAAGCCAGTAGGTCATCTGCTTTCCTTCTTCCAACAGCTGATTATTTTTCATCTGCCATTAACTCTTCTCTCTTGTTGTCTTTGTAGCTTTTTAACTTTTACATTGTTGAATCTAAGAGTTAAAAAGGTGAGAATGAAGTTTTGGAAGGACATTTACTCTGAATACTTGACCACACTTACAAATCATGACATCCATTCTTAGTAGGCCATGAGGCTTTCAGTTGTCATCATGGGTCTTTCTACACGTTGCTGAAGCAGGCAAGATGATGGGTGTTGGAACTTCCCGTACCTTTTACCAGTTCAAATCAAACAAGAAACCTGCCAGGGCTCTTAGTTCCCCATGAACAGATCCTTCCTTGCCAAATAAAATAGCCACTATTCACTGAGTGATTACGTGACAAGTACTGCACCAAGCACCTCTATTTTATTTAAATAGATTATTTCATTGCAAACACCTCAACCACTCCATGAGATGGGCATCATTTGATTTTACAGATGCAGAAAAGGCGGCTCAGGAGTTTTATCATTTGCCTCAATCGCACAGCTCGTAGATGAGCGAGACATCTTTCTCCAAGACTGTGTTTCAGGTAGGCATGCACTGTTTTGATGTTGAGGGCTTGCAAACCATATTTTGTCCAGTGTAGCTTCCCTCGTGGGATTTGAATGGTAGATGATAGCCCTTGAAGTGGACTCTCTCCAATGTGCTAGCACCTCCAGCGTCCTTGCGCTGCACTCACCTCACTCTCCCATTACCTGCCTCCTCCTGTAGGCTGAATTCTGGCATCCAGGCCTGCTCACCTCCACAGCCCTAAACTCAGCGGAGCACCCAGCAGCATGCATCTGTTGACTGACAGCCTCTAATCCATCCTGGCCGCATCAGTCATAGCAACCCTAACCACGGAACAGAAATCTTGGATTCATCTTGTCTAAAGAAAGTTGCTTCTAAATATTTAAATATTTGTAATTCACAGAACAGCCTTCATTCTACATGTAAACATCCCCCTCAGTGCAGTTTGTCATACCTTCAACTTCTAATCCAGGAAACACTGGATTTGTTCTCATTACTTCACTTATTCAACTAAAACGTAACGCTTACTACCTGACAAATATCGGATACTGGGTATATAGTGGTGAATGAGGGGAAGGCAGATTCAGTTAAAGAATTTTGCAGGGCCCTCCAGGCAAAGGCAAACGCCTTAAAACACACTACACTTGCATTTAAAGACTACTCTAGCTGTTAATAGATGTTGATGGCTCGAATTCAGGTGATGGCACTGGAGAGAAGTGATTTCAATAATTGGAACAGGCAGGATTTGATCCGTTAGATTTGAGGGCTGAAAGGGAAGGGACTTGAAGCCTTCTGGAGAAGGTAGATGGCATTACATTTTACGAAGTGAAACACTGGCATTTTTTGAATATGTACGTGTTTGGATAGGAAGTACATGTGAGCCAAACAAAAGCAAACGTTGTTTGGAGAAAAAAATTTTTTTCTGAGGGCACAGGCCTTTTGATGGTACTTTAAACACGAAGGCAAAACAGTAAGGACCAGGACAAGGACTGAGTGTTGACTAACTCCAGCACTCAAAGGTTATTAGCATACAACAACCAGTGCAAGTCATTGCTTTTCTCTTTACATTAATAAGGAGTCTCATGAAATTTTATTCAATTTCAAGGGTACAGACAAGAAGCAAATTTCACAAAGAAATAACGCAGCAATATAATTACTGGCTTGGATGGCTGTACTTGAGGTTGTTCAGAGTGCCAAGAACTATCTGGATTATCGGCTACCCAGTTTTCTCCATTCTTCAGCTTTTTGCCACATGAGGATCCATTAGTCCTAACTAGAATGGAAATGAGGTGTACTTACAGACATAATATTTTATTCTCAGGATGCCAGAAAATGTAGAACATCTTTCTGAAGTAATAGAGGCTTCAGTCTGTAAGTGGGTCACTTATTTCCCCAATAGGTTTACCTCTAAGTCAACTTGAAGCACAGCCTTCAGGATTTCAAGCTTAAAAAAATGGTTTAAACTATTTTCATCCGATTTTAAAATGGTTACACTGACTGGGAATTCCCTGAAACAGCTCAGTTATATTTGATAACTTTGTAGCACCCCAAATTCATTACACACATTTAATGCATAGTTCCCAGACCTGCAGTAATACAACCATAACCATTCTAATCATATCAGTTTAATAAGATATTGGCCCCTCTAGTTAAAAGTCTACGAAGCAAAGGACTGAGCAGA
The DNA here is from genome assembly GCF_949752795.1 of Hyperoodon ampullatus. Taxonomy (NCBI): domain Eukaryota; kingdom Metazoa; phylum Chordata; class Mammalia; order Artiodactyla; family Ziphiidae; genus Hyperoodon; species Hyperoodon ampullatus. The sequence goes on from NC_136921.1 coordinate 35,751,748, forward strand.
TTTGTTGCCACGTCTCCTCTACGGCACTGTAGTAGGCACAAGCAGTTGAGCTTTTACTTTAACTAAAGTTATTAAGAGTTACTAAATTGACAGTGATAGAGTGAATTTGTAAAGTATGCTCACCATTTTTTCAATTCATTAAGAGGTGAAATGATAATCTTAGAATAAGGATAAAAGGATTGTAGGTGCATTGGAAAATTAAAATGATTGGATTTGATAATGGCTGCTAATAGCCCATAGTTAAATAGAAGGAAGAGAAGTGGGGAAGGAAAAGGAGTTTGGAAGCCTTTCTGATCCATACCAAATTTCATACAATTATGCATAAGATTGTGTTTAGGTACAAATCCACTGCAATTCAAGTTTTTAGACAGAGGCCAATTATAAATACATTATTTCGAAGTCAAAAGTACTTATCACATCTTCTAGATCCCACTTAAATAAAGTCTTCTTAAAAATTTATTTCTGGGCTTCCCTGGTGGCGCAGTGGTTGAGAGTCCGCCTGCCGATGCAGGGGACACGGGTTCGTGCCCCGGTCTGGGAAGATCCCACATGCCGCGGAGTGGCTGGGCCCGTGAGCCATGGCTGCTGAGCCTGCGCGTCCGGAGCCTGTGCTCCACAACGGGAGAGGTCACAACAGTGAGAGGCCCGCGTACCGCAAAAAAAAAAAAAAAAAAAAAAAAAATTTATTTCTTAATAATATTTCAAACCACTAGGTTTCAGTAGGCTGGTGAATAGACATACCCTGTATCAGTACTAGAGGACTAATACTTTACATGAAAAATCATAGCAAGGCAGTTTACCAGAATTCTCACAGAAATGCACATTAGCCTATTTTACATGGCACCTGTAAATAGCATCTGAGAAAATTTTTACAAAGATAATTCAGTAGTCTAGGTAATAATGTACACTAGAACTTTGGCATCTATGTTACATTTTAAATCAACCGATAGTTCTATCAGTTCCTGCAAGCAGCCTACTTGAATATGATAGTCAACTCATCAGTAAAATTTCAATGCCATTTATCAATGTGTTATAATGAACAACTTTAATTAAAATAAATCATTCACCTAGGATTTTAATTGATTTTTATAGATGAGAAGGAACCTGAATGATTCTATTTATGATACATTTATAAGTCAAGTAAGAATCTGGCAAGACCTCCAAAGCCAATGGGAAATGATTTGTCTGATGCCTATGGTGGGAAGGGTATAAAGCACAGCTGTTATAAGATGGTGACTGGCAGAAAACAAAGTTCTTCTATTTTCTAGTGACCCTGGCAGAAAAAAATACTGCTTCAAGATTTGGACACACATAAAGATACATCCGCCAATGCAAATGTCTATCACTAGGTCCCCTCTCCTTTAAAAAAAGATATATTAGGATCTGCATTCTCTTGGTGTCACCCCCAAGTAGGACCAAAAAAAACCCCTTACTCTTTTCATGTATAAAGCAGATATAATATATATACAGCATATCTATGATATTAAAATTGGGGAGAATTCCCTGGTGGTCCAGTGGTTAGGGCTCCACGCTTTCACTGCCAAGGGCTGTGGTTCAATCCCTGGTTGGGGAACTGAGATCCCACAAGCTGTGTGGCGTGGCCAAAAAAATTCACTGGGGCACTATTAAAAAAAAAAAAAAGTTTAAAAGGCTTTGGGGCTGGGGTTGATGAAAAAAAGCTTTAAGAAACACTGAATTAGAAGTCAATCTCTCAGTCACATGCATTTCTTCTCCCCACCATCACTATGCTATGTCAAAATACCCTGTGGCATTTTTGGTATTTGGAATTTTCATAAGAACATAATGTCTCTAGGACAATACTCCCAGAATAATTAAGATTAAGAAATTTATCATCAGCTCTAAACACATTTAATTATGGCATCTAAGAGGAGACTTATCCTTAGAAACTGACACCAAGTTAGGAAAATCAATTAACATTTATCTGATCATAATTACAAGTACAGTCTTAACAACTATATTAAGAATTACAGGTTTGAGGTTGGCACTGGCAGCTGAAATTCAAAATTGCCACTTAAAATTCAAAATGAAAATCTGCAAAGTCTTCTTAGAAAGCATTCCCTTTCTTTACACTATACTGTCACAGGTGACTTTATCCATTTACTCTAATATCGTAGTAAGTAAACACTGCTTTGCCATGAAGGAAAAAACTGTGATCAGAGATCATAATGTAGTTCTGGAAGACTATACACTTTCACTATACACAGTATATAATAAGGTGCACTCTGTACTGCAGTAACATGCAATGATTTGGTTGTAGAAACGTTAACGTAGTTTCTGCTACCTCAGAATTCTGTGTAGGTGTTTACAGTTTGGGGATCATAAGGATGAAAAGAGCAATTATTTAATGCTTACATAGTAGAGATGTCTGAATGCATAACATACAGTTACCAGTAGGCATTAACATGGAAATTACAAAAAAATTAAAAATTAAAAAGATTAACCTATATAAACCTAAGTGTAAGGATGGACTTTATTTTTTAAAAAAAGTCTTTTAAGGACTACAAATTACAAAGTAAAAGCAGATCACTATGTAGAAACCTAATGAATACATTTTGTCTGCGCATGAAAGCTTTATCAAAGTCATTCATTTAACAATTTCACCCCCTTCACAACGGTATCAGTTATAATGCTCTTCTTCATAAGGTTATTATACCTTTATTTCAAACAATATTACATGTTATTCCCTGAAGATAAACTTTTAAACACCTAATTTTTAGCTCCTAAGAATGGCACCTCTGAAAGGGGCAATTCCCACTCAGTCTCTGGCGGCATTATTCCAAGCTCATTTCTTTCACCAATCAAAAAAGCTTTCAAAATGTTCACTTTTAACATGAAATCTTTCCACCAAAAAGTGTGACCATATTTTGTTTTCTAATGACTACATACAAAGACGGGTAGCAGCAAGAAAATTAAGATGGAAATTAAAAGGCAGCCATTAAAATAAATGGATCAACTGTACAGAAGAGATATTTGGCTCATGGCAATTTCAAATATTGGCAACTGGGGTAAATTAATAGGCAGATGCTTGAGTCATATATGAATCTGTGAAGAGAATGAAGCTGGCCCAGTATGACCAAGTAGGATAATCATTATCACTGCACTTCATTCTTTGCAACAAATACTCTAAGCCAACAGGAAATATGAGTTATATTTAGAATCCCAATTAGAACATGCTAACCACTTTTCTTTAAACAATTTTCTGGGTTTAGTACAGTCATTTGCTTTACCTATACTGTTTTATGAGTCCTTTCTTACCAATCTAAGTGTATGACAACTGTAAAATACTTTGAATGACAAGGCTTTTCCAAGGTATATTTGAAAATGGCGGTATGAAAAGAATATTCATTTGTTTTGTCTAGAAAGAAGCAAACTGAATGCAGAGGTTTCTCAATGGGTAAAAGCTCAACTTTTTTCTTCCCACCACCGCCACATACAATTTCCCAAACACCTCACTTTCAAGTTTGTTCTCCATGGCTTCATTTTAAGGAATGAAAATCAGAGAGCAAACAATTGAGCTCAAGTACATCTGGGGTTAAAAATGCAAGAAACTATCAACATGCAAGCAGTGGTCCAAATACTCAAGATTCACGTTAATGAATCTAATTATTGTACATGAGATTTTCATTGATGAACAGGGCTTTAGGCATACCAAATTATCACACAAATCACTGCCTTCTGAGACTCTGGATACTTTTACAGTTTAATTTGCAAACAGAATTTTTATAACAAATTATTTTTAACCAAATCATATCTTGAAAACTGTTTATATAGAAAACCCAGGGAAAAAGTGAACTGTTCATTGTGGAAGGCCTTAAATTACATTATTACAGTAGAAAATACAGGAGGTAGAAGATAACTGAAAAGACTAATGCAACATTAGATTCAAATCTATAGCTCCTGTAGCTACTTAAAACATGGTTTTAGAAACTAAATCCAACATTTCCAGTAACCATAGAAACAGTTAAAATAAAATTTGCCATGAAAGCCCTTATATCATGCTTGATATAGGGAGGTAGGAAGATGTAAGAACCAGGACACATGAGACATGACATTTTATCTACAATTCCTGTTTGCTTTACTGAGGGTGTAGTTTCAAATTCAGTCACCTTCTTCAGCTTCAGACTCAGATTCTAGAAAAGGGGAAAAGTGCAGTCAAGCATTACATGGTATCAGAAAGCAAAACTTCTGTTTATAACTTTAAGGAATTTTATTAATAATTCTCTACTCATATGAGGGGGATATTAAATGTATTTATTTGTAAACCTCAAAATTCATAAATATTAACTATTCTTAAAATTTTCTAATTTCCTAAGAATGATAGTTTTATGGCCAAGCCATCAAAATACCTGAAGTCTAGTTTTCCTCACCTACTTTAAAGTAGTAAGTTTTTGCAGGTCTGTCATAAATGAACAAAAATCTGTACTCAGGTACAAAATGGCACCTGAATGAAAGGAGGCAACATGTATGGACATACTCTTGGTCACATTAAAGTAAGTTCTCAGGCTTTACCAAAAACAAAAAACAAAAAACAAAAAGCTGCTCAAATGAAAAGACTTACCTTCTTCAGCATTTTTGAGCCACTCTACAAACTTTTTCATTTGCTCAAGGAAGACACTTTTCCCCTTGGCAACATGTGCATCTTTATACCACTTCAGAATGGGTTCTTCACTCAGAACTTCAGCTATAAAGAAGAGAGCAACCTTTACATTCGTGGAGTTTTCATATGGTACTTCTCTAACTAAGACAGAGTTAGAAACCCCCTAAGGCAGCGGTCCTCAACCTTTCTGGCACCAGGGACCGGTTTCGTGGAAGACAGATTTTTCCATGGGGGATGGGGGGTGGGAGATATGGCTCAGGCGGTCAGGCGAGCGATGGGGGCGGCAGATGAAGCTTCGCTCACTCGCCCGCTGCTCACCTCCTGCTGTGCGGCCCGGCTCCTGATGGGCCGCAGACCGCAGGCCTGGAGGGGTGGGGACCCCCTGCCCTAAGGTGCAAACGCCTTCATGGCAAAAACGATCTCACTGAAAAGCAAATATTTTGGTTGCTTACAAAATAAATCTGTATTCAGAACTCTCTCTTAACTGGTTTCTTCAATGAATTAAAATTTAAAGTAGAAAAGATGAAATGAGAACACTATATTAAGAAACTTTTTATCAACTTGTGGCCAATGTATGAACCTACAAACAGGAAATCAACCTTATTAAACCAGTGATTCTTTCAACTGAAGGCAGTTTTATCCCTTGGGGACATCGGACAATGTTTACAGACATTCTTGGTTACACTGGGGAGAGGTGCTACTGGCACCTATTGGGCTGATGCCAGGGATGCTGTTAAACACTCTACAGTGCATAGGACAGTCACCTACAAAATAGTTATCTGGCCCAAAATAGTAGTACCAAGGTTGAAAAATCTTGTAATAAATGATCAGGGATATTTGATAGATAACCACAAGTTGATAATCACTGAAGCACAGCATACTTGGAGTTCATTACCCTATCCTTTAAAAAACAAAACAAAACTAAACCTGGGGATGCAGGGATGCAGGGAGACCTCTAAGTTTAAAATATGGGAACCAAAAAAATCATCTGTTTGGGGAAGAGGACTGGGGGAATACAGGAGGCAAAGTTTGAGGCCTCATCAAGAAGGCTTTAGATTTTAACTTGTTAATAAGCTTCAGAGATGTTTTAAAGATAATGCACTCAAAAGTAACTAATTAAATCAGAGACAACTCAGTCCTGTGATTAGAGTAAAATATTTTAGGGTGCTGACGTTCAGAGAACTACTCATTAGAATTATTTTGAGTTTCCTAGTATATTTGTCAAATGTATTCACAAAATTCAAAATTTAAATTACCTTTATAAAAAAGCACCACTATTTTCTGGAAGGCTTTCATGAAATGAATGTTGTCATAGCAATACTCCTGAATCTTCAGTAACAGAGTCAGCTCAGACTGACCTTGAGTTGTAAAGGCAGCAAGTAGAGGGCTGTATTGCTTTTAAAGGGAAGGGAGAAAAGATTTAGTCATTTAGTACAATGGCCATCTATTACAAATTCCTAAGACATAATTCATCTTTTATAATCACTGTGGATTATATTCTATTTAGTGGAAGTTAAAAAAAAAGAGTAAAGCAGAAAAATTAAGCATTTAAATCAAAAAAGCAATACTACACCAAGGATTCCAGATAATTGTGAATACAATGTTAATATTTTAAAGGGAAAAAAAAGAATCCTCCTGTTTTCCAATATTCTCTCAAAAACAAAGACCAAATTACAGGTTCAATCTACTTTTAAACATGTATTTGTTTTTAACCTGTGAGCCAAAGAAAGCCCAAATCAGACTTTTTAAAAGGTTATCATCAATAGTTACTATGTTATTTGTCTACTTACCAGTGGTTTATCCCCAGGAAGCACAGGATGTGATAAATCCTTTTAGAAAAGTACACTGACAGTTCACTTACCCCCACTTACAAGAATAATGTTTTACCAAGGCACAGTTCTAATACCTTCAAGTGCTTGATGGCTTGCTCTGCTACAAGCTCCTCTTTTTTGTTCCATTCCACAGTGCTCATTACACTGGACCATACTATTCCGATGACAACTGGTTCTGGGATGTTGTTTTTTTTCATCTCCTCCTTGACATACAAAATTATCTGCAAAAGAATCCAAATTTAGTACAGAAATAAGTTTGATATGTAGATACTACACACATGAAACTTAGACCTTTCACAAAAGCATAAACACCTTTCCATGCCACTAGCAATGACCAGGAGACCATATATAATCATAGAACTTTTAGAACAAGAAGGTATGGACTTCTAGTTCAAACCCTGTATTACACATAGGCAAACTACCTAGGAAAAGACCAAGATGGAAACAGAAGGTCTGTCTGTTGGCTTGCACCTTACAAAAATCCCCAAGTGTTATGATTTCTGGGTACCCATAAGGCAATGAATATGAAAAAGATTGAGGCAAAGCCCCAGCACAACATTCTATGGCTATTACTAAAACTCACTGAAATACTTTAAAGTTTCTGAAATGAGTAAAAATTTTCTTAGCCAGAAACTTGGCCATATAAAGATAGTTTAAATAAGAATATCTCACATCCTTAAATGGATCACCACGGGACATCTGTTCTTGAAGTTCTTTCTGGAGTTCCTTACGAGCTCCTATGGTTTGCTGGTTCCGAACGTACTCTGAAAGCTCTTTCAAGCCTGCCTCAGTAAAATACTTTGTGAAGTGTTCAACGCTTTGTTTATTGGCAGGAAAAAGTTCCTGAAAGGAGAATTTAATCTGGTTAAATGGTCTTCAAATCAGATTAAGAAAAACATTTTTCCTCTTTTCACAGATTAAAAATGGGAAAGTTGCCTATTAAGCTTTCAAGACTGTGAAGAATGAAAAGTTACAAACCATCAGTCTGTTATCCATGCTCACTTTCCGAAGACTTGCAGCTACTGCATGGATATCTTTTTCATTTATCCATGATTTAAAGAGCTTTACAGCAAAAGCTGCTGAAACCCCTGTAGAAAAACAGAGCTTACTTAACAGAAGTACCTTCCTGGATTTCAATGACTATCTCCCATTTCCTCCCTATGAGGTTCCACCACACAGGATTATTCACTTTATCCCCAAGCTTACCCCTGAACTTCCCTCTGCCACTGCTTACCATTCTACTCCCATTTCTCTACTCTACCATTTGCTAGTTGTGTACTGTTAGTCAAGTTAAACTGTTTTCTGATATGTAAAATGAGACTAACAATTCTTAACACTTGACAGGGTTGTTGTGAGAATAAAAATAAGGCATGTTAAATAACTCAGTACTCTAAGCAATAAAAAGAAGTTAGCTTTTAAATTACTGTACAGAATAATTTAACTATGGAAATCACAAAAGGGAACTTATTTTCTTTTTCGGCTTGCCATTTTCCCCATTTTCTCTTTTCAAGATGTTCCCAAGTTTCCCAGTTGGGATTAATCTCTCTCTGGGTTTCCACAGCATTTCTATTTCTACTTTACAATCAGTCACATTTTATCTAGACCCTGGATATTTGCTCTATGTCTATAGACAGTTGTTAAGCCTAAATGCCAAAGGTATACATTAATGAGCTGAAATGAACCAATTAAATTTAAGGATACTAGTTAAAAAACTAAGACTATCACACAAGTCAAATCTACATAAACTATATCTTAACTTTTGTATCAGTTCATCTTTCAGGCTCTTATCTACCCCACCCTCAGCCAACTAAAGATCATCCTTTACTAAAGGTTGATTACCTTCTTTAACCAAATTCTCATTATAAAGGCTATTAAGAATGGATGCATTCAGTGTTCCATTAGCCAGAAGAACACCAGTCAACATAGCCAGCTTGTTCCTCTCCGACTCTGAAAAACCCTTTAAGAACAGCAGCAGCTATAAAAGTAAACAGTTAACGGTTAAAAGAGCAAATGCATTATATAAATAGAAGCAGTAAAGCATATTACATTGGTTAAAATTGTGGGCTCTGGGGCCTAACCATACAAGTTTATATCTTGGTTATAATACTCACTAGCTGAGTGACCTTGGGCAAGATACTTAACCTCTGTCTCAGTCTTCTCATATGTAAATGTGGATAATAAAACTTGTTCCACAGGACTTTTGAGAATATTAAATGAGTTAATGATTAAGACAGTGTCTTATTAAATTCATTCATTAAATGATACTATTAACCTTACCAAATTTTCTGTGCACTTATATGTAGACTATCTAAGACTCAGAGAGCAGGTATGTTAAATTTCCCTTCGTCAATGTGTTTAGCTCTGATCTGCTACTCTCGGTCTTCTAAACAAACCCCACTTGGATTTTAACCCCTTTGCCACTTGTTTGGATATAGAGCTAAGAAACAGTGTACAGCAAATTACAAAATGATATACCCCCAAACTTCATTTCAAAGACAGCCTACCTAAATATCTAAAATTATCTCAAATCCGTGGCAGAATTAGGATTTAACATTCCCTTCTTTGACCCCAACCTTTTGTTTTCCACAAAGCATATTGCTGCTCATACCTTTTTAACTTCATCTTCAAAACCCTTCTCCAGGTATTTGTAGCGCCTGATTAACTTGTTAAAAACCTGTAAGAATAGTAAAGGAACTGAATGATAACCTCATACGTAAAAATGTCAGATTCCCAAAAGATCTAAGTCAGGGCAACTAAGACCTCTCCACAGTATCTCCAGAATAGCAAAGAAGGTGAACCTTTCATCAGATGTTTAAACCAGCTTGGGAAGTCTGTCAATTCCCAAATCTACAATATACCAATACTGTTAACACTTTAACCGCCACCCGGCAATAGATTTTAGTGCCAAATATCAAAGCATGGACTAATTATTGCTCAAATACAAGTCATTTACCCATTTGTAGGATATTAACAGAATAGGATCATAAAATATAGTTCTACTTTCCTAATGACATAGACAACAATCCCTAGGTTAGATGCATTTTAATTCTTTGCTTACAGTAACACAAGCATAACTATGTATGCAACTTTCAAACGAGATTGTGACTGGTAAAGAAGCTAATCTGCCTATAACTCATTCACCTTTAAAAAGCTATATGCAGAATAATTTAGTGATGAAAATCACGACAGGGAACCGATTTTCCTTTTTCAGCTTGACTTTTTCCCCTAAAAAATTGATTAATTTTAGAGGGACAAATAGGAAAAGGAGAGTTGATTCAATTTTTTTCTATTTCGTTTTCCTCAGCACATTTTTAAGTTCCTAAACCATCATACTGCACACCCAGAACACCTCTAAACCTTCAGCTCAGATTCCTTCAACCTGCTACCAGCAATCTCTTAAAAGCAGACTATTCCTTAAACATTAGTTAGATGGATAACAGCTAACTGAAATAATTATGTAAAGTTTAATTTACCTGAGCAAATGCTTGCATGGTCTCTAGGTCTTCTTGTGCTGCGAACACACAGACATCTGTACGCATCATGTCATCTGCCAGTGTACCACCTGGGGCTAAGGTATATTTTACAAAAAATTTGCAATGACCTTCATTTAAAATTAGTAATTATTTCAATCTTACTTTCTTTTAAACTTTAACTTAACTTTTTATTTTTATGTTTCAGGTGTACAGCATTATAGTTCAACATCTGTATATACTAGTCAATCTTATTTTCTGTAAGGATTCTCATTATAAAATAAACTGATAAAAATTCTAAGATGATTTGAAAGCAAGTCAATTTCTCAGTAGGAACATGGCTGGTTGGTTCAATACGTGTGAACAGAGTGAAAACAATTTACTGGAATAAATAAATTAACCCTCTTCAGCAACCCAATGAAACTCACTCACTGCATTAATTCAGCAGTGTCAAATCTGTCACTCAAGTAGAGATGTTCAGAGTTGGTTCTGACTTTCCATACAGAAAACCTTTCATAAACTTCCAAAGAGGCTGGGCTATAAAAACCTGCAAGTTAGAGACTTTATCTTTTAGATACATTTGTAAGTATTTATGGATAAAATGATGTCTGACATACACTTTATTTTTTGTTTGTTTGTTTTTGTTTTTGTTTTTGCAGTACGTGGGCCTCTCACTGCTGTGGCCTCTCCTGCTGTGCAGCACAGGCTCTGGACGCGCAGGCCCAGCGGCCATGGCCCACGGGCCCAGCCGCTCCGCGGCACGCAGGATCCTCCCGGACCGGGGCACGAACCCGTGTCCCCCGCATCGGCAGGCGGACTCTCAACCACTGCGCCACCAGGGAAGCCCTGACATACACTTTAAAATACAGGGGAGGGGAGATGAAGTTGGTGGGGTAATAGATGAAGTAAGATCGTTAAAAATTGCTGAACTTGGGTAGCAGATCCTTAGTTTATTACACTATTCTCTCCAGGATATGTTTGAAAATCTCCTTATTAAAAATGATCCTTTAAAAAGCATTTTAAAAAGCGGCTTATTGATAGCAGTATTATGAATAGAAAATAGGTATGTTTCCCATTTCTTACTACAAATGATACTACAATAAAAGAGATACTCATCTGACTAGGCATTAGAACATATGAACATTTAAGTTCCCGTTCCACCACTGAGCAACTGTTTGATCGCATGCAAGCTACTGAAGCCTCTCTAAGCCTCCATCCTGCATGTATACAAATAGAGTTCTGATTCTATCAGCTTGGCCAAGGTTCAATACACTTACTGTGAAAACATTCTGGAGTACTTTAAAGAGCCATGGAAATGAAATTACCAGTATCCTTTGAAAATATATAACTAAGTAGCACATTCTATTAAGATAGTCTGAGCCGTCAGGGTGGAGGCAGGAGTAAATCAGCAAGGCTATGGGTAGAAATATAATGTGAGCACATAATGTAACTTTGAATCTTCTAGTAGCCATATTAAAAATGAAAGGTGAGGGGCTTCCCTGGTGGCGCAGAGGTTAAGAATCCGCCTACCAATGCAGGGGACATAGGTTCAAGCCCTTGGCTGGGAAGATCCCACATGCCACAGACCAACTAAGCCCATGTGCCACAACTACTGAGCCTGCACTCTAGAGCCCGCAAGCCACAACTACTGAGCCCCTGAGCCACAACTACTGAAGCCCACGTGCCTAGAGCCAGTGCTCTGCAATAAGAGAAGCCACCGCAATAAGAAGCCTGCGCACCACAACGAAGAGCAGCCCCTGCTCGCCGCAACTAGAGAAAGCCCGCGCACAGCAAGAAAGACCCAACACAGCCAAAAATAAATAATTAAAAAAATAATAAAAGGTAAAATTATTTTGATATACTTTAACCCAACACATCAAAAATATTGATTTTAACATTTCAGTATTCAAAATATTAGAGATATCTTACATTCTTTTTAGCATTGTCTTTAAACTCCAATGTGTATTTTACATTTTCAGTACCTCTGAATTTGTACTAGCCACATTCTAAGTGATTGAGAGCCACAAGTGGCTAGTGGCTAATACATAGAAGAGTGCAGGATTAGAGTCTTCAGGTACAGAGCTGTCCTGAATTGGTTCCAGGACCGTCGTGGATACCAGAATCTGCAGATGCTCAAGTCCCTTATATGAAAGGGCAGAGTATTTACATATAACCTACACATATCCTTATGTATACTTTAAATAGTCTCTAGGTTACTTATAAAACAGAATACAATGTAAATGCTACATAGTTACTGGAGTATGGGAAATGCAAGTTTTGCTTTTTGGAACATTCTGGACAATCCCCCACCACCACTCCGGGGAATATTTTTGATCCACAGTTGGCTGAATCCATGGATGCGGAACCCTTGGATACGAGGGTTAAATTTATAAAGTATTTGATAAAGACAGAACAAGAGATAGGGATTTCTTCATTAACTGAGAGTGTACAAACACAAGTTGGAAAAATCACTGATGGAAGACATTGTTGGGACTTATATGTCAGACAAGTCTTCCTCAAATGTTATGGTTCTATAATGGATTTCAAATATAAAGCTAGACAGAGCAAGGCAATTGGCAAATTTACTATAATTTGAGAAGAAAAAAAGGGAAAATCCTAAGGGGGAAAAAAAAAAAAAAGCCACCCTGATTTGATAGGTTTGTCAAATAGTTTCATATTCTGGATTCTACATAATTCCCATACAACACACTTCCCACAAGACCCAGACACTTACCCAGCATTCCACCAGCCACCAGAATGTCAAAGAGTGTTTCTGCATATCGGCGGTAATCAAGTTTTGCTCCAGAAGCATCAAGAAACTTTGCTACTGCTTCCAAATCAGTACCAGTTTCAGTTAAGCCTTGAATAATGCAGTCTTGAAACTGAGTAGGGTCAAACCTCTCTTTTTCATCTGGGGGAAAACCCCAAAACATTTAGTTTTAAAAGGTTTACTAAAATACCATGACACCACAACCTTATGAAGCTGTAACTACTGAATAAGTTAACCACATTCATCACAATTTCATTTATTTCAATAGCTGGAAAAAACAAACACTACCTAGATTACCCAAGACCTGCAACATAAGAAAACACAACAGGAGACTAAACACACATGCTTTGCAAGTTGCACCTCTACAAGTGCAAGGCAGGACTGCCTATCATAAGAAGTGTGTGGCTTTTCTCCCACTATTTTTTCACACAAGTCTCCTAAGTGAGCTAAATGAGCTGATGTGTTCCTACTGCCAGGTTACAATTTCCACCCGGAATGCTCTTCCATTACTTCTGAGCTTTTCTGAAATTTAGGATATCTTCTATACCTCAGGTAAACTTCATTCCTGAGTGAAAGGGAGCTCTTGATTTTCTTTAAAAGTGCCCATAACACTTTCTACTTAAAAAAAAAAAATCACTCATTTAATACTTATTAAGGTAATCTTTAGAAAGTACATTTACTGAGTGTCTAATACATGTCATGTAGCAGTTATGAGTAAGGGCTCTGGATTCAAACTGCATGATTCAAATCGAGATCACCACTTAACTGTCTGAATTTAAGCAACTGGCCCCATTCCTCATGTTTGAATTTCCCTATGGTAAAATGATGATTAAGAGTAGGACCTATCTCATAAAGTTGTGAATATTAAATGACATAAATAAAATATAAAGCACTCTAAAAAGTGCCTTGGGTACATACCTAGCCTTTACTGTGCTGCTATCACACACTCCAGGGTAGGGTTTGATTTCCCTATCTAGGTTAGATGATATCTTAATTTCTACACAGCACTAGGGTGACCAACTCTTCCCTGTTTGCCTAGGACTTTCTTGTTTTTAGCACTGAAAGGATCTGTGTCCTGGGAACTCTATTCAGTCCCAGGCAAATTGGGATAGTTGTTCACCATACCCAGGACCCAATCATCAAGAACTAGGAGGCCACGAGTGATCGCAATCTGGAACCGGGGAAGTGACATGTCTTCCTGGTACTAACAATAATAAAAGTACTTGATACTATATTTACACAAAGGCGGTATCAGTAATCCACATAACTTGAGGATACAGAGTTTTCCATTACTGCAGAATTGCTCTGGCTCCCAACTTCTATGCCTCCTCTTGAGAAAATTTACTGGCTTAAATCTAAATGAATCTGCAAAGACTAGAATCCACTTACTCCTTGGTCTCCCTGCTGGAAGGGGGCAGGCTACAATCAGAAATCATAAAAGATTCTGTAATGTATGTTTCAAAGTGTCTGCCACTCAGGATAGAAAAACACAATTTATAAAGAGTAGCCTACCCAGTTCTCTATTTCCTAAAAGTTTCCTGTAAAATAAGGTCAATATGTGCTTTTGAGCAACAACACTGAAAAGTGTAGGGGTAAAATATTAAACCCAATACAAAATATATCTGAGACCACATCTCATTTAACTGTGTGTCACTAGTGCAGTGCCTTGCTACAGAATTCAATATTCATCGAAGTACCTGATAATACACAGAAGTAGTTAATATAATTCTCGTAGTCTTCTTACTAAGTCTGTGAGGGAATAGTTTCAAAAGACACTGCAATGTGAACTCTGTTCCATAATTAACTTCCATGGGTTAAAGTCTGATTTTTCTCCCACAGATGTTCACAAAGTTTGGGTGAAACTAGTAGTCACATTAGGAGCTCTCCTTTTATAAATTAACCTTTTCCCTCAAGCAGAAGTTTCCTTAAATGAAATTTAGCGAGTGAAAATGCAGCCCATACTTTCTTTTTGTAGAGGCACTTTATCTGCACAACAAAAACATCATTCACTAGCCTGCTTAGATACATATATGTTGATACCAAAAGTCTTAAAGGTAGTAGAAATATTAAGGGTACATCTGAAATGGCAGTCAACTAGAAACTCAAGTTCCTTTCGGTACTTTCTCTTTAGGTTTTAATGCTAAGCAACAGCGTGCCAGAGGAACCAAGACATAAAAGTTACTTTGGAGGTCTGAAGAGAGATATTATTAAAATATAAATATTTACCTCTTTTTCTGGTTTTAAAACGCTGGCCTGATAGCGTTGGCTTTTGCTGCTTTTGATTATTCATAAAAGACACCCTAGAGGGGGAAAAATAGGGCCTTAAAACATCAGTGCCATAACATCCATTTTAAAAACAAAGTATCAAACCCTGGCCTAGTCACGTGTAAACCACATAGAACATACACTTCCAGCCTAGCAAGAGACCTGGGGCAGGCACACAGAATTACCTTTGCCCTTTAAAGATGAAATGTGAAGCACACTTTTAAATGACTTTTCAGCGCCACAGCGACTAGTGGCAAATCACCCACCATAAACAGAGTTAGTCTCTTCCTCTTTAAATTCGCCTACATCTTCCACCACTCTGAGCACCACAGAGGACTAACAGAGATGACCACCACAGTCTGGAGGTATCCAAAATATGCAAGTCAATTTAAAGACGCTATCAGAGGGCGAATCCCTTCATCGAGGGGCCTGGTTATGACGAGCACTACCCTACTCTGAAGTCGTGCCCGTGACCGCAGCGTGCGCTTGCACCACTCCAGCCTGAGAAAGGGGCTGAGAGCCGGCCTAGCCTCCTCCGTCCCATACCTTACAATACAAGCCGCCTCCCTGGCCACGTGTCTCCCCATCCAACCCTTCCCGTACCTCCCGCCCAGCAACGGATAACCCACTCCCGCCCAGGACCCCCTTGGGCACGGCGGGGAGCCGGAGGGGCTGCTCCTCGCCCTCAGCCCCGTCTCTACTGACCCCGTTGTTGGCGGTGGCGGCCGCTGCCGCGAACGGACCACAGGCGCCGAGGCGCTTCGCGCCTGGGGCCCAGCCGCCCCGTACATCCGCCCTCCCTCCCGGGAAAGCAGCGGCGGCGGAGGCGGCCGCAGTGGTGGTGGCGGCTCCTCCGCCCCGCCTGCCGAAACCCCCCATGCGTACATTACCCAACAGAGGCCACGGCCCTTTGTTACCCAGGCCGGGCAGGGCCGCAGGGGGACCTGCCCAGCCCACTGCCTCCGCCTGTGGCGCCGCGGGGCACACTCGGGCCCCACGTTCCGGCCCGGCACCCGCCCCTCGGCCTCCCTGCTGAAGCAGCGGCCCCGACCTCTGAATCCCGGCGCCGGATCTGATCCGACCTCATGCGGCGGCCTCCGCCCGGGCCCATCCAAGCCGGGCCGCACAGGACCTGCCGCCTCCCTCATCCTCCGCCCAGCGACTACGGGCCGCAACCTCAGCGCGAGACGAGCGGGCCCTGCGCCTCACCGAATTTAAGGCGAAGAGAAAAGAGCCAGAAATCCCGGAGGTGGCGGCAACTGCGGCGGTGTCTCCTCTGCGACCGGAACTAACGAGAGGAGGGGAGGAGGAGGGAAGAGGTGCCACCCCCGCCCCGGCTGGTCTCCTATCGCGAGATTTCTTCCTCCGGTGCTCTGCTCGCCCCTCCCTGATGGCGGCTTCGGGGCGTGGGGTGGGAAAGGAGGGAAAGGAAGCGAAGAGGTTTTTCAAAGGTTCTTTATTCCTCTATTGGATTCCAGATTTCCCGGACACTTAGCCTAGACTAGCCCATCTTTCTTCCATCGCCGTGTCCTCCGGCCTCTTAGTTAGCACATGGAGGGGTTAGGAGAACGAATACCCCCCACCACCCCTGCCGGTGTCGAGGAAGTTGGACACGTCCGGCCTGAGTCCCTTCCCCACCGAGCCCCCCCACCCCCCACGCCCCAGTAGCGCCGGAAGTCGAAGCCCGAGGGCTGGGGGCGCCCGGGCCCTTCGTGGGCGGAGCCCGAGTTTGCTAAGGGGTCCATACATGGTCTCTACTGCGGCTGGGCTTGGCAGCCCTTGCTCAGGCTAAGTCCGAAGCGGGGCAACATTGCTCTGCGGTGCTGGCTGGGTGGGGTTGTGCAATGCCCCTCTTAGGAGAGAGGAAAAGCCAGATAGGGGTCGGAAGGAAGTTCGGCCCTCCGACTGCGGCCGCCTTCCTTGCAGTGGTCTTGGTAGTTCCGTCCTGAGTAGGATGGTTGTGGGAACTTGGAGATCATCAGAATCCTCTGGAGGACTTGTTAAAACACTTTGCTGAGCTTCGCCTGAATTAGGTAGATCTGGTGTGGGACCCAAGAATGTGCATGTCTAACAAGTTCCCTGTGATGCTTGATGCTGCCAGTCTAGGGACCTCAAGTGTGAATCACTGAATTAGAGGATGTATCATCAGAGAGCTGGGGGAAGAAAAGTGCTGAAAGTACTGTGGACGTTATATACCTGTACAAATAACGATGCACAGTGTCTCCAGGATCTAGCCTCATATTTTTATTCCGTTTGTACCTTAGTTGTTTGCCTCTCCATCTGCTTCCTTACTCTCCTATTACCAGAGAAACCCTAAAAACAGGGTTTGTCCCTAAAATCACCTTTCTTGGACCCTGCTTCTCCTCCTTATCAAACATTTGGTAAATTAGTTTGTTTTAGTTGATTTATTTTTCCTTAACAATCTGATCTTTGCCCCACGCTCCTCCCAACTTCATGGAAAATTACTTTCTCAGTGTTCTTTCCCAGAATTATTCCCAAATCCAGTGATTCTTTCAATTCTGAGCATTTAGGGTGTTACCCATCTCCTTAAAACTTCACTCCAACTCTCCTGGTTACCTCTGCATAGTCCTTTGTATTTGCTGGCTCATCTTTTTTTTTTTTTTTTAACATCTTTATTGGAGTATAATTGCTTTACAATGGTGTGTTAGTTTCTGCTTTATAACAAAGTGAATCCGCTATACATATACATATATCCCCATATCTCCTCCCTCTTGCATCTCCCTCCACCCTCCCTATCCCACCCCTCTAGGGGTGGTCACAGAGCACCGAGATGATCTCCCTGTGCTATGCGGCTGCTTCCCACTAGCTATCTGTTTTACATTTGGTAGTGTATATATGTCAGTGCTACTCTCTCACTTCGTCCCAGCTTACCCTTCCCCCTCCCCGTGTCCTCAAGTCCATCCTCTACGTCTGCGTCTTTATTCCTGTCCTGCCCCTAGGTTCTTCATAACCAATTTTTTTCTTAGATTTTTTTTCTTATATGTGTTAGCATACGGTATTTGTTTTTCTCTTTCTGACCTACTTGGCTCATCTTTTTTGTAGTCACACCTTATATCATTTTTCCTCAGATTTTCTTACGTGGCAGCGTCATATATTCTCAGGGATTTAACTTTTATCTCCATTTAAAAGAGTTCCAAATTTATCTATTGAACAAATATTTGTTGAGTCCAGGCTCTGTGCTCTTTGAGGTTGAGGGAACAGCAGTGGAAAGATCCTGAGGTAGGAGAAAAAAACCTGACCTACTGGAGGAACTGACAGGGCTAGTGTGACTGGGGCTTGTTGGGTAAGTTTAGCCCCATCCTTTTTCTCAAGCCCCCAGTCCACCCTATCTGCTATCTCTCCTGGAATACCAAACTAAACCCTTAATACTATTGATTACTCTTCCCCCCAAACTGCGTTTCTCACTTCTGAAGTTCTGTTAAAGATATAATGTTTCACTAATAAAAATAATAGCTACTTTAATATAGCAGATATGTATCATGCATTCTTCTAAGCACTTTCCATATTAACCTCATTTAATCCTCAAAACTACACTATGATCTAGAAACTATTATTAGCCCCATTTTATAGATGGGAAGACTGAGGCATAGAGAGGTCAAGTAACTTGCCCAAGTTTATTGAACTAGCAAGTAAAGAGCTTGATTGGAACCCAAGCAGTCTGACTCCACCATTATAATATACTGCCTTGCTACCAAGATCTTATGTATTTACCCATTCAACAAATATTTATTGAACTAGAGACTTCTAGAGATACAGAAGTCATAACTTAGACCTGTGCAGTCACAAAGCTTATCTTCTATATTTGTCACATTTCTTATTTCCATCCTCCTTTCCTGGTACTATCTTGATTTGGGCCTCTATTACCTCTAACTAACTGGGACTTTTGCAATAACTTCCTAACTGTGCTATCTCTTTCTCCACACTTCCAGAGTAATTTTCCCAAATGCAGCCTGAATCATTTCTCTTCACAGTTTAAATACCTTGGTTTGTACTTGAGGCCACCTGAGGATAGCTCTGACCAATGTTTTCCACCACTATTTTCCATCACATTGGTGGTTCTTAACTTATTGCCATCCATTATGGGGTGTGTAGCAAGCAATTCTTGACAAAAAACTTTATTAAAGTTAGCAAATTATTTTCTTTAAAAATTAAAGCAGATCGAAAGTCATCTATTATAGGATAATTATCATTCATTTGCATTCTGATATATGTTCTTGGAAGTGAGAGAGGGAGTGGGGTTACTAGGAGTTGTATATGGCAAGCAGCCTATTTTATCTATGCTTTTGGGTGCACCCATGGGAGTAGGTGCAGTGGGCTGGCATGGGAAATGTTTGTAAACTGATATCATGGTAGAGAAAGCTCTTAAACAACTGAACTCTATGTTTTAGTCAGACTGGACACACTGTGTCTTCCCTCTTCTTGAGATGTCCTTCCCTCACTTTCTATTGTCAAAATCCTACTTATTGTTTCAAGTTGTATCTTAAATACTACCCTTTCCTGCAAGCCTTTCTTAGTCATTTCATCTGATGTGAACACATTTCTTTTTTGAACTTTGCACCTTGTACTTTCTTCCTGATATTTGGTCTACTTTTGCATTTGCAATTGTCTTATCTTTTCTCTTAAACTGAAATTCTTGATGGCAATGGCAATTTCTCACTCATTTTAGTGCTGCCTCAATGTATGGCAAGCAACATGCTTTAATATGTATGGAATGAATTTGATAAAGCCAGTACTTATATCACAATCATAGACTTGACTATGGAGGAGAAAGGGTGACAAGCAAGTTCAAGCTGGTTTACTTACAGGGATGCTGGAAGATAGACAATTAAAGGAGGATCTAGTCCCTGGCTATTTTTGTGATTTCACATGAGTCACTTAAGCTCTTTGTAAAATGTGAGTACCAAAGCTGTACATGATAGTTACGACTCTTCTAACTCTCATAATTGGGGTTCCAGATCTCTTTGTATCCTCGTTTTGGTATCCTTGAACTGATTGGATTTCCTAGCAATATATTCTGCTCCTACTTGATAAATACTGTACTAGTGTAACTGATGACCTTAAGGAGAGGAGGGATAAATCCGATCTTTGAGGAAATGTCTCATAAGACAAGGTCCTGGGCTGCCTCAGATTGGCTTTTGTTTTGTTAGTGCTGTATAAAACTTTGTTATTCAGACTTTCAATGCTCAGTTAAGAATTCTAAACTGGCTAAACTTGCAAACTCCAGCCATAAATAATAAAGGTTTTGGTAAAATATTAGCAACATTCGAGACAGTGTCTTTTTTTTTTTAGTAAATTTATTTATTTATTTATTTATTTATGGCTACTTTGGGTCTTCATTGCTGTGTGTGGGCTTTCTCTAGTCGCAACAAGTGGGGGCTACTCTTCCTTGTGGTGTGCCGGCTTCTCGTGTTGCGGAGCAAGGGCTCTAGGTGCGCAGGCTTCAGTAGTTGTGGCACACGGGCTTAGTTGCTCTGTGGCATGTGGGATCGTCCCGGACCAGGGCTCAAACCCATGTCCCCTGCATTGGCAGGCAAATTCTTAACCCCTGAGCCACCAGGAAAGTCCTTGAGACAGTGTCTTATGATTTAAAATATTTTGGAACTTTTATCATTGATAGGCCAGATTGGCTTCCCTACTTTCAATTAAGATTTATTTCATGAATGAACATATTTTATTAATCATTCCTGACATTCTTCATAATATTTGTATAGGACTGGTATTTCTTTTCAAAATATTTGATAGAATTCATCAGTGAAGCTATATGGACTGGGGCTTTCCTTTATGGGAATATTTTAAATTAATAGTTCAAATCCTTCACTTGTCATAGATCTGTTCAGATTTTCTCTTTCTTCATTAGTCAACTTTGGTAATTTGTGTCTTTCTAGGAATTTGTCATTTCATCTAAATTGTCTAATTTGTTGGCATGAAGTTGTTCATAATATTTTATTATAATCATTTTATAATTTATAAAGTTGGCAGTGAGGTCTCGTGTTTCATTTCTATTTTGGTAAATTTGTGTCTTCTCTTTTTTTTCTGGGTCAGTATAGCTAAAGGTTTGTCAGTTTGTTGACGTTTTCAAAGAAACAAAAATCTTCTGGTTTCATTGATTTTTCTCTATTTTTTGTTTTATTTCATTAATTTCCACTCTGATCTTTATTCTTTCCTTCCAGACAAGAATGCCACAGAATTCCTGTTCTTATCTGAGGTTTAGCAGTTTTTCATGAATAAACTTCTAAATTTGTTGTTGTCCTTTGGTTGATTTCTAGAGTCCTGAAATGGTAGTTTTGGACAGTTTTACCCAGTTTTCTAGTTTTTTTGGAGAGAAGATTTGCTGGCCTCTTTACTCTGCCTTTGCTGTGAGATCCCCATAGTACTTTTGGGTTAAAAATTTTGACCTACTTAGATGAAAGGTGTTAGTTGCAACATGTGAGCTTGATATTGCTTTTAACTTTGGTGGTGGAAATAGATGCTTCTTTTTCAAGGACAAGTAACAATAGGTCTTTATTCCCGTAGCTAGGAAGATGCCAAGGGCCTGTTTCAACAAGCACATTGCTTCCCTTGGAAAATGATCTGGGAAAAGTATTTATACTCCTATGCTTTGAATAGAAGATTATAGAACACCTGATGAATGTGGCTTAGATACTGTATCATATATACACACACACTCATAAATACATATGTATGTATGCATATATGTATGTGTGTTCTTGACCTAAAACAGACTGCCAGTTATTTCTCCAGTAAAAATAGGTTTATCTGGGATCAGCAGATAATTGCAATTAGTGGTCTGCAACCATGGTGAGACACATGCAAGTCTTGGCACAGCAAGGAAAGGAGAACTCTTTTTTTTTTTTTTTTTTTTTGCAGTACACGGGCCTCTCACTGTTGTGGCCTCTCCTGTTGTGGAGCACAGGCTCCAGATGCGCAGGCTCAGCGGCCATAGCTCACGGGCCCAGCCGCTCCGCGGCATGTGGGATCCTCCCGGACTGGGGCACGAACCCGTGTCCCCTGCATCGGCAGGCGGACTCTCAACCACTGCGCCACCAGGGAAGCCCAGGAGAACTCTTTTATAGAGGGGAAAAGGAAGTGGGGAGGGCTATAGCAAACAAGGAGTCCATGGCTTTTCACTGGCTGAGTTGTCATCAGGAAAAAAGAATTTTCTTATTGGGCTCTGCTGTTGTCCCAGGCCATGAGTGCTCCCCCTGCTGGTCTCCGAACTCTATTTAATTGAGGTTTCCGTTTATTAATTTTTTACAGTTCCCCCTTTTGATCAAGATCTTTCTCTGAAAGCACTGCTGATCAAGAGTCAGGTTTTCCAGTTTCAATGGCTTTTTGTTCATCAATGCCAGGAAGGATCTTTCCTGGGTGTAGTGTCTCATACTGGGGGAAAGTGCACAGATTGGAAACCTATTGAGGTCACATTTGAGGGAGAACTCTCAAGCACTTTTTATTTAATTTCCATATGTTATCAAGATTATAGAGATTGGAGATTATCTGAAGTATTATGTCATCATCAAAGGTTCAGCAACAGACTTCCAACAGGCCTTCTCTGTATCTTGGGAAAACTGTCTCATTAGATGTCATCTGCTTCAATTCTGGAAAATCTTTACTGTCAGGTCACCAGGTGATTTGCAGTTCCAGTCAGAGTTTGGTTCTTTCTTTAGTGTGTCATATGAGTCTAAGAGTCTGTTCCCTGGAGTTTGGTGGCACAAGGGTTGGTTAGTAGTACTTGAAAGGGCCCTCTCCAGCAAGGTCTTCTAGAGGTTTCTTTTCCAAAAGACAAAATCTCCAGGTTTCAAGGTGTGATGCTTAAGGTCTTTGTCTTCTTAGAGTACCTGTGAAAAGATTGTCCTACCAAAACATAGTTATTTTTGATAGAAGCAATTAGGCTTTTGCAATATTGGAGTATCTCTCCTTTTATAAGTTGTGGATCAAAAGAGGCAAGAGCCAATTGCATTGGGTGTCCTGTGACTCTCTGAAAGTTTATGAGTTCCAGAAGGCATGGATCTGAGATTTAGAAGGACCAACTTCAATGCTTTTGGCCAAGGTATTTGGAGGGCCTCTACAAATTTTGCCAAATGAGAATAGTGCTATTAGTGTGTCTGACTAAATCAGAGGATTGAGGGTGGTAAATACAATAAAAGTGTCGTAAAACCAACCAAACAGTGCCGACTTGTCGAAGTATCTGACCAGCGGGACTTCCCTGGGAGTCCAGTGGTTAAGACTCCGAGCTTCCACTGCAGGGGGCACGAGTTTGGTCCCTCATCGGAGAACTAAGACCCTGCATGCTGTGCAGCATGGCAAAAAAAAAAAAAAAAAAAAAGGAAGTACCTGACCAACAAAATGGTTCCTCAATCACTCTGAAGTTCAAGAGGAGCTCTCCAGATTGGGACAAATTTTTCCAAAAGTACTTTAGCCATAGAAGAAGCAGTAGCCTGTCTCAACGGAAGGCTTCAGTTCAGTGTGAAAACAAATGGACTGTGACAAAAACATATTTATATCTATGAGATGAAGGAAGTTGTATGAAATCCATTTGCCAGAACTTGAGCGGTCCATTAAGCAATGTAAAATATCTAAGAGCCAAAATTAATGCACAGAAATCTCTTGCATTCCTATACACTAATGATGAAAAATCTGAAAGAGAAATTAAGGAAACACTCCCATTTACCATTGCAGCAAAAAAATAAAATACCTAGGAATAAATCTACCTAAGGAGACAAAAGACCTGTATGCAGAAAACTGTAAGACACTGATGAAAGAAATTAAAGACGATACAAACAGATGGAGAGATATACCATGTTCTTGGATTGGAAGAATCAACATTGTGAAAATGACTATACTACCCAAAACAATCTACAGATTCAATGCAATCCCTATCAAACTACCAATGGCATTTTTCACAGAACTAGAACAAAAAATTTCACAGTTTGTATGGAAACATGAAAGACCCCAAATAGCCAAAGCAATCTTGAGAAAGAAAAACGGAGCTGGAGGAATCAGGCTCCCGGACTTCAGACTATACTACAAAGCTACAGTAATCAAGACAGTATGGTACTGGCACAAAAACAGAGATATGGATCAATGGAACAGGATAGAAAGCCCAGAGATAAACTCGTGCACCTGTGGTCACTTAATCTATGACAAAGGAGGAAAGGATATGCAATGGAGAAAAGATGGTCACTTCAATAAGTGGTGCTGGGAAAACTGGACAGCTATATGTAAAACAATGAAATTAGAACACTTCCCAACACCACACACAAAAATAAACTCAAAATAGATTAAAGACCTAAATGTAAGTCCAGACACTATAAAACTCTTAGAGGAAAACATAGGCAGAACACTCTATGATGTAAATCACAGCAAGATCCTTTTTGACCCACCTCCTAGAGAAATGGAAATAAAAACAAAAATAAACAAATGGGACCTAATGACACTTAAAAGCTTTAGCACAGCAAAGGAAACCATAAACAAGACAAAAAGACAACCCTCAGAATGGGAAAAAATATTTGCAAGTGAAGCAACTGACAAAGGATTAATCTCCAAAATATACAAGCAGCTTATGCAGCTCAATATCAAAAAAACAAACGACCCAATCCAAAAATGGGCTGAAGACCTAAATCAACATTTCTCCAAAGAAGATATACACATTGCTAACAAAGACATGAAAGGATGCTCAACATCACTAATTTCATTGGAGAAATGCAAATCAAAACTACAATGAGGTATCACCTGACTCCGGCCAGAATGGCCATCATCAAAAAATCTACAAACAATAAATGCTGGAGAGAGTGTAGAGAAAAGGGAACACTTTTGCACTGTTGGTGGGAATATAAATTGATACAGCCACTATGGAGAACACTATGGAAGTTCCTTAAAAAACTAAAAATAAAACTGCCATATGACCCAGCAATCCCACTACTGGGCATATACCCTGAGAAAACCATAATTCAAAAAGAGTCATGTACCACAATGTTCATTGCAGCTCTATTTACAATAGCCAGGACATGGAAGCAACCTAAGTGTCCATCGACAGATGAATGGATAAAGAAGGTGTGGCACACATATACAATGGAATATTAGCCATAAAAAGAAACGAAATTGAGTTATTTGTAGTGAGGTGGTTGGACCTAGAGTCTGTCATACAGAGTGAAATAAGTCAGAAAGAGAAAAACAAATACCATATGCTAACACATATACATGGAATCTAAAAAAATATATATGTTCAGGAATAAAGACGCAGACGTAGAGAATGGACTTTAGGACATGAGGGTGGGGGAAGGGTAAGCTGGGACGAAGTGAGAAAGTGGCATGCACATATATACACTACCAAATGTAAAATAGATAGCTAGTGGGAAGCAGCCGCATAGTACAGGAAGATCAGCTCGGTGCTTTGTGTCCACCTAGAGAGGTGGGATAGGGAGGGTGAGAGGGAGATGCAAGAGGGAGGAGATATGGGGATATATGTACACGTATAGCTGATTCACTTTGTTGTACAGCGGCAACTAACAAAACATAGTGAAGCAATTATACTCCGATAAAGATGTTTAAAAAAAAAATGGGAGCAATATGGACAAGAACCCCTGGGTTGTATTTCAGACAAGTGAGACAAGTGAGATAGGCACTTTTTTTTTTTTTTTTTTTTGCGGTATGCGGGCCTCTCACTGTTGTGGCCTCTCCCGTTGCGGAGCACAGGCTCTGGACGCGCAGGCCCAGCGGCCATGGCTCACGGGCCCAGCCGCTCCGCGGCATATGGGATTCTCCCGGACCGGGGCACGAACCCGCATCCCCTGCATCGGCAGGCGGACTCTCAACCACTGCGCCACCAGGGAGGCCCCTAGAGATAGGCACTTTTTGTAGCCTTGGTGTTTCCCCACGAATAATGATTGATGAATGCTATCACTTTGTCAGTAGACTAATGGTTTAGTGCATGTACAGTGGTGAGCAGTGGGAATTTTAGTCTTCGGTAGGCCTGGGGTGTTATTTCATCCAAATGAGAGCTTTCTCTTTATCAAACCAACAATTGTTGAATTTTTTTTTTCTTTAGTTATACATATACATATGTTCCCACATCCCCTCCCTTTTGCGTCTCCCTCCCACCCTCCCTATCCCACCCCTCCAGGCGGTCACAAAGCACCGAGCTGATCTCCCTGTGCTATGCAGCTGCTTCCCACTAGCTATCTACCTTACGTTTGGTAGTGTATATATGTCCATGCCGCTCTTTCACTTTGTCACAGCTTACCCTTCCCCCTCCCCATATCCTCAAGTCCATTCTCTAGTAGGTCTGTGTCTTTATTCCTGTCTTACCCCTAGGTTCTTCATGACATTTTTTTCCCTTAAATTCCATATATATGTGTCAGCATACAGTATTTGTCTTTCTCTTTCTGACTTACTTCACTCTGTATGACAGGCTCTAGGTCCATCCACCTCATTACAAATAGCTCAATTTCGTTTCTTTTTATGGCTGAGTAATATTCCATTGTATATATGTGCCACATCTTCTTTACCCATTCATCCGATGATGGACACTTAGGTTGTTTCCATCTCCGGGCTATTGTAAATAGGGCTGCTATGAACATTTTGGTACATGTCTCTTTTTGAATTATGGTTTTCTCAGGGTATATGCCCAGTAGTGGGATTGCTGGGTCATATGGTAGTTCTAATGTAGTTTTTTAAGGAACCTCCATACCGTCCTCCATAGTGGCTGTACCAATTCACATTCCCACCAGCAGTGCAAGAGTGTTCCCTTTTTTCCACACCCTCTCCAGCATTTATTGTTTCTAGATTTTTTGATGATGGCCATTCTGACTGGTGTGAGATGATATCTCATTGTAGTTTTGATTTGCATTTCTCTGATGAGTAAAGATGTTGAGCATCCTTTCATGTGTTTGTTGGCAGTCTGTATATCTTCTGTGGAGAAATGTCTATTTAGGTCTTCTGCCCATTTTTGGATTGGGTTGTTTGTTTTTTTGTTATTGAGCTGCATGAGCTGCTTGTAAATTTTGGAGATTAATCCTTTGTCAGTTGCTTCATTTGCAAATATTTTCTCCCATTCTGAGGGTTGTCTTTTGGTCTTGTTTATGGTTTCCTTTGCTGTGCTAAAGCTTTTAAGTTTCATTAGGTCCCATGTGTTTATTTTTGTCTTTATTTCCATTTCTCTAGGAGGTGGGTCAAAAAGGATCTTGCTGTGATTTATGTCATAAAGTGTTCTGCCTATGTTTTCCTCTAAGAGTTTTATAGTGTCTGGCCTTACATTTAGGTCTTTAATCCATTTTGAGCTTATTTTTGTGTATGGTGTTAGGGAATGATCTAATCTCATACTTTTACATGTCCCTCTCCAGTTTTCCCAACACCACTTATTGAAGAGGCTGTCCTTTCTCCACTGTACATTCCTGCCTCCTTTATCCGAGATAAGGTGACCATATGTCCGTGGGTTTATCTCTGGGCTTTCTATCCTGTTCCATTGATCTATCCTTCTGTTTTTGTGCCAGTACCATACTGTCTTGATTACTGTAGCTTTGTAGTATAGTCTGAAGTCAGGGAGCCTGATCCCTCCAGCTCCATTTTTCGTTCTCAAGATTGCTTTGGCTATTCGGGGTCTTTTGTGTTTCCATACAAATTGTGAAAATTTTTGTTCTAGTTCTGTGAAAAATGCCAGTGGTAGTTTGAGAGGGATTGCATTGAATCTGTAGATTGCTTTGGGTAGTAGAGTCATTTTCACAATGTTGATTCTTCCAATCCAAGAACATGGTACATCTCTCTATCTATTTGTATCATCTTTAATTTCTTTCATCAGTGTCTTATAATTTTCTGCATACAGGTCTTTTGTCTCCTTAGGTAGGTTTATTCCTAGATATTTTATTCTTTTTGTTGCGATGGTAAATGGGAGTGTTTCCTTGATTTCACTTTCAGATTTTTCATCATTAGTATAAAGGAATGCCAGAGATTTCTGTGCATTAATTTTGCATCCTGCAACTTTACCAAATCCATTGATTAGCTCTAGTAGTTTTCTAGTAGCATCTTTAGGATTCTCTATGTATAGTATCATGTCATCTGCAAACAGTGACAGCTTTACTTCTTCTTTTCCGATTTGGATTCCTTTTATTTCCTTTTCTTCTCTGATTGCTGTGGCTAAAACTTCCAAAAGTATGTTGAATAAGAGTGGTGAGAGTGGGCAACCTTGTCTTGTTCCTGATCTTAGTGGAAATGGTTTCAGTTTTTCACCATTGAGGACGATGCTGGCTGTGGGTTTGTCATATATGGCCTTTATTATGTTGAGGAAAGTTCCCTCTATGCCTACTTTCTGTAGGGTTTTTATCATAAATGGGTGTTGAATTTTGTCAAAAGCTTTCTCTGCATCTATTGAGATGATCATATGGTTTTTCTCCTTCAGTTTGTTAATATGGTGTATCACGTTGATTGATTTGCATATATTGAAGAATCCTTGCATTCCTGGAATAAACCCCACTTGATCATGGTGTATCCTTTTAATGTGCTGTTGGATTCTGTTTGCTAGTATTTTGTTGAAGATTTTTGCATCTATGTTCATCAGTGATATTGGCCTGTAGTTTTCTTTCTTTGTGACATCCTTGTCTGGTTTTGGTATCAGGGTGATGGTGGCCTCATAGAATGAGTTTGGGAGTATTCCTCCCTCTGCTATATTTTGGAAGAGTTTGAGAAGGATAGGTGTTAGCTCTTCTCTAAATGCTTGATAGAATTCGCCTGTGAAGCCATCTGGTCCTGGGCTTTTGTTTGTTGGAAGATTTTTTATCACAGTTTCAATTTCAGTGCTTGTGATTGGTCTGTTCATATTTTCTATTTCTTCCTGATTCAGTCTTGGCAGGTTGTGCATTTCTAAGAATTTGTCCATTTCTTCCAGGTTGTCCATTTTATTGGCATAGAGTTGCTTGTAGTAATCTCTCATGATCTTTTGTATTTCTGCAGTGTCAGTTGTTACTTCTCCTTTTTCATTTCTAATTCTATTGATTTGAGTCTTCTCCCTTTTTTTCTTGATGAGTCTGGCTAATGGTTTATCAATTTTGTTTATCTTCTCAAAGAACCAGCTTTTAGTTTTATTGATCTTTGCTATCGTTTCCTTCATTTCTTTTTCATTTATTTCTGATCTGATTTTTATGATTTCTTTCCTTCTGCTAACTTTGGGATGTTTTTGTTCTTCTTTCTCTAATTGCTTTAGGTGCAAGGTTAGGTTGTTTATTCGAGATGTTTCCTGTTTCTTAAGGTGGGATTGTATTGCTATAAACTTCCCTCTTAGAACTGCTTTTGCTGCATCCCATACATTTTGGGTCGTCGTGTCTCCATTGTCATTTGTTTCTAGGTATTTTTTAATTTCCTCTTTGATTTCTTCAGTGATCACTTCGTTATTAAGTAGTGTATTGTTTAGCCTCCATGTGTCTGTATTTTTTACAGCTCTTTTCCTGTAATTGATATCTAGTCTCATAGCATTGTGGTCGGAAAAGATACTTGATACAATTTCAATTTTCTTAAATTTACCAAGGCTTGATTTGTGACCCAAGATATGATCTATCCTGGAGAATGTTCCATGAGCACTTGAGAAAAATGTGTATTCTGTTGTTTTTGGATGGAATGTCCTATAAATATCAATTAAGTCCGTCTTGTTTAATGTATGATTTAAAGCTTGTGTTTCCTTATTTATTTTCATTGTGGATGATCTGTCCATTGGTGAAAGTGGGGTGTTAAAGTCCCCTACTATGATTGTGTTACTGTCGATTTCTCCTTTTATGGCTGTTAGTATTTGCCTTATGTATTGAGGTGCTCCTATGTTGGGTGCATAAATATTTACAATTGTTATATCTTCTTCTTGGATCGATCCCTTGATCATTATGTAGTGTCCTTCTTTGTCTCTTCTAGTAGTCTTTATTTTAAAGTCTATTTTGTCTGATATGAGAATTGCTACTCCAGCTTTCTTTTGGTTTCCATTTGCATGGAATATCTTTTTCCATCCCCTTACTTTCAGTCTGTATGTGTCTCTAGGTCTGAAGTGGGTCTCTTGTAGACAGCATATATATGGGTCTTGTTTTTGTATCCATTCAGCCAATCTGTGTCTTTTGGTGGGAGCATTTAGTCCATTTACATTTAAGGTAATTATTGATATGTATGTTCCTATTCCCATTTTCTTAATTGTTTTGGGTTCGTTATTGTAGGTCTTTTCTTTCTGTTGTGTTTCTTGCCTAGAGAAGTTCCTTTAGCATTTGTTATAAAGCTGGTTTGGTGGTGCTGAACTCTCTCAGCTTTTGCTTGTCTGTAAACGTTTTAATTTCTCCATCAAATCTGAATGAGATCCTTGCTGGGTAGAGTAATCTTGGTTGCAGGTTTTTCTCCTTCATCACTTTAATTATGTTCTGCCACTCCCTTCTGGCTTGTAGAGTTTCTGCTGAGAGATCAGGTGTTATCCTGATGGGGATTCCCTTGTGTGTTATTTGTTGTTTTTGCCTGGCTGCTTTTAATATGATTTCTTTGTGTTTAATTTTTGACAGTTTGATTAATATGTGTCTTGGCGTATTTCTCCTTGGATTTATTCTGTATGGGACTCTCTGTGCCTCCTGGACTTGATTAACTATTTCCTTTCCCATATTAGGGAAGTTTTCAACTATAATCTCTTCAAATATTTTCTCAGTCCCTTTCTTTTTGTCTTCTTCTTCTGGAACCCCTATAATTCGAATGTTGGTGCGTTTAATGTTGTCCCAGAGGTCTCTGAGACTGTCCTCTGTTCTTTTCATTCTTTTTTCTTTATTTTGCTCTGCTGCAGTTATTTCCACTATTTTATCTTCCACCTCACTTATCCGTTCTTCTGCCTCAGTTATTCTGCTATTGATCCCATCTAGAGTATTTTTTATTTCATTTATTGTGTTTTTAATCGATGCTTGATTCATCTTTAGTTCTTCTAGGTCCTTGTTAACTGTTTCTTGCATTTTGTCTATTCTATTTCCAAGATTTTGGATCTTGGAAATAGAATCTTGGATCATCTTTACTATCATTATTCTGAATTCTTTTTCAGGTAGACTGCCTATTACCTCTTCATTTGTTAGGTCTGGTGGGTTTTTATCTTGCTCCTTCTCCTGCTGTGTGTTTTTCTGTCTTCTCATTTTGCTTATGTTACTGTGTTTGGGGTCTCCTTTTTGCAGGCTGCAGGTTCGTAGTTCCCGTTGTTTTTGGTGTCTGTCCCCAGTGGCTAAGGTTGGTTTAGTGGGTTGTGTAGGCTTCCTGGTGGAGGGGACTAGTGCCTGTGTTCTGGTGGATGAGGCTGGATCTTGTCTTTCTGGTGGGCGGGTCCACGTCTGGTGGTGTATTTTGGGGTGTCTGCAGACTTTTTATGATTTTAGGCAGCCTCTCTTCTAATGGGTGGCGTTGTGTTCCTGTCTTGCTAGTGTTTGGCATAGGGTGTCCAGCACTGTAGCTTGCTGGTCGTTGAGTGAAGCTGGGTGCTGGTGTTGAGATGGAGATCTCTGGAAGATTTTCGCCGTTTGATATTATGTGGAGCTGGGAGGTCTCTTGTGGACCAGTGTCCTGAAGTTGGCTCTCCCACCTCAGAGGCACAGCACTGACTCCTGGCTCCTCAATTTGGGATGATTTGTTGTCTATTCATGTATTCCACAGATGCAGGGTACATCAAGTTGATTGTGGAGCTTTAATCCACTGCTTCTGAGGCTGCTGGGAGAGGTTTCCCTTTCTCTTCTTTGTTCTCACAGCTCCTGGGTCTCAGCTTTGGATTTGGCCCCGCCTCTGCGTGTAGGTCGCCGGAGGGCGTCTGTTCTTCGCTCAGACAGGACAGGGTTAAAGGAGCAGCCTCTTCGGGGACTCTGGCTCACTCAGGCCGGGCGGGAGGGAGGGGCACGGAGTGCGGGGCGAGCCTGCAGCGGCAGAGGTCGGCGTGACGTTGCACCAGCCCGGGGCGCGCCGTGCGTTCTCCCAGGGAAGCCGCACCTGGATCCCAGGACCCCGGCAGTGGCGGGCTGCACAGGCTCCCGGAAGGGCGGTGTGGATAGTGACCTGTGCTCGCACACAGGCTTCTTGGCGGCGGCAGCAGCAGCCCCAGCGTCCCACGCCCGTCTCTGGGCTCCGCGCTTTCAGCCTCGACTCGCGCCCCTCTGTGGAGCCCCTTTAAGCAGCGCTCTTAATCCCCTCTCCTCGCGCACCAGGAAACCAAGAGGGAAGAAAAAGTCTCTTGCCTCTTTGGCAGCTCCAGAGTTTTCCCGGACTCCCTTCCGGCTAGCTGTGGCACATTAGCCCCCTTCAGGCTGAGTTCTCGCCGCCAGCCCCAGTCCTCTCCCTGCGCTCTGACCGAAGCCCGAGCCTCAGCTTCCAGCGCCGCCCGCCCCGGCGGGCGAGCAGACAAGCCTCTCGGGCTGGTGAGTGCCGCTCGGCACCGATCCTCTGTGCGGGAATCTCTCCGCTTTGCCCTACCCAGGTACGTGGGGAGTTTCTTGCCTTTTGGGAGGTCTGGGGTCTTCTGCCAGCGTTCAGTATGTGTTCTGTAGGAGTTGTTCCACGTGTAGCTGTATTTCTGGTGTATCCGTGGGGGAGGAAGGTGATCTCTGCGTCTTACTCTTCCGCCATCTTACCCGGAAGTCCAATTGTTGAATTTTAAATCTTGCTTTTCTGTTTTTTTTTTTTTTTTTTTGAGGCTGGCTAACTTCTCTAGCCAGTTTTTCTAAGTTATCATTTGGGGAAATATCCCTTTGAACCATGACAGAGGTTTGGCTGCTGTTGGCTCCTTTAAGAGCAACATTCCTTGTGGAAATGTCAGCAAGATGATTTCCCTTAGCTTCCAGAGAGTCAAGTTTAGAATGCCTCAGAATCTTAATAATAGGTAAAGTGGCAGGTAAAAGTATTGCATCCAATAATTCCTGAACAAAGGGGTCATTCTAAATTTCATTTTTGCAGAAATAAGGAAGCCATGTTGCTTCCACAACATCCCAAAATCATGAAAGTGCTTCAAAAGTATATCTAATATCAGTATAAGTATTGGCATTTTTGCCCTTTGCCTAAAGTGCAAGCCCGTGTAAGAGTGTATAATTCAGCCTCTTGGCTGAAGTAGTCATGGGTAAAGATACTGCCTCAACAACATCAAAAGGGGTTGCAGTAGCATACCCAGCACAACATTTGCCATTGTCACCTTTTTTTTTCACTATACATTGTTTAATATAGCAAATATAGAAAATTAGGAAAAATAGAGAAGCTATGAAAAGCACTATTAACAATCTAAATTTAATGGACATATGGATTCTCAGAGTCAACAAACTGAAAATCCACAATCTCCTCAAAAATACATAGAACATTTACAAAAACTGGCCATTGTCACATTTTAAATAAGAGCCGTTATTGAACTGTGAGATGTCAGTGTTACATAAACGTATTTCCTGCAGATTATCATGGGGAGTCTGGAGGTGACCTGTCAGAATTAAGTAGTGGTGAGGGACCTTGTCAGTGATGGAGGGGAGAAGAGTAGCAGGGTTAAGGTTATTACAAAATAAAAGAATTATGTGGGGGCTTCCCTGGTGGCGCAGTGGTTGAGAGTCCGCCTGCCGATGCAGGGGACGCGGGTTCGTGCCCCGGTCTGGGAAGATTCCACATGCCGCGGAGCGGCTGGGCCCGTGAGCCATGGCCGCTGAGCCTGCGCGTCCGGAGCCTGTGCTCCGCAACGGGAGAGGCCACAACAGTGAGAGGCCCGCGTA
The DNA here is from genome assembly GCF_949752795.1 of Hyperoodon ampullatus. NCBI lineage: Eukaryota > Metazoa > Chordata > Mammalia > Artiodactyla > Ziphiidae > Hyperoodon > Hyperoodon ampullatus. The sequence goes on from NC_136921.1 coordinate 35,785,434, forward strand.
CCGCAAAAAAAAAAAAAAAAAAAAAGAATTATGTGAAGAACAGTTAACAAAAGTATTTCACAGGAGGTGAGGCAGCTGACTGAAAAATGTTGAGTGTGATGAGAACTGAGGAGATCTTCTACTGTATGGGGTATAAAAATGGATAAAGGGGATCCCACAATTATTTTCTTGGTGACCTTAACCAAAAGGCTGTAACAGCTCTATGGCCAGGGAGTATTCCAGTGCCACCCGGTTCTGTTTCTGGTTATAATACCCTATGGGTTAACAGAGGCCCCTGTGTTTTGGGGTGAGTACCCCAAGGACCTTCCCTTCCTTTTCATATACAAAAGAGAATCTGATAATTGGGATGCCCAAAGGGCAGGTGGGCTCATCAAACTCTCCTTTAAGGACTTAAAAGCTATGTTGTCTGATTCTTCCCATAAAATTGGGTCGGGGTTGATGTTCTTTAGTAAAACATACAGAAGTTTGGCCATAAAAGAGAAATTTGGAATTCAATTTCAGCAGTAACCAGCTAGCCTGAGAAAAACCTCACAGTTGGTGCTTAGTTTGGGGGTCTGGGAAACTTAGGACATTATGAAGTCTGTCTGGATCTAGGTGTAGCCCTTATTCTGATATCTGATGCCCTAAATATCAAACCTGGGTTTGGGCAAATGGCAATTTTTCCTTGGTGACCTTATGTCCCTTTAAGCCTAAAAGCTTTAGCAAGTAGATGCTATCTTCCTGTGAGGAGGCTTGAGAAGGAGAGCAAAGAAGCAAATCATCCACATATTGCAACAAAGTAGAACCTCAAGGGAACTTTATATCATCCAGAACAGCCTTCAGGATGTGTGAGACTAAGGATTCTGAGTAAAAACCCTGGGGCATTAGTGTCCAGGTGAATTGTTTTTCTTCCCAAGTGAAGACAAAATGGTATCGGCCAGCTTCATCAATCAGAATACTAAAGAATTCGCTACAAGAATCAATTACAGTAAAGAATTTACTCTGGTGGGAATGGGTATTAGTAATGTGTAAGGGTTAGGGACCACAGCGTGTCAAGGGAGAACAATGTTGTTTATTGCTTGGAGGTCCTGGACAAACCTCCACCGTGGGCCCTTGGGTTTTCTCACCCGTAGAATGGGGGCATTACAGGGACTAGTACAAAGGATACTGAGGCCTTGAGCCTTGTATTCTTTTATTATGGGCTCTGTGCATTGAAGGACTTCTTTACTTATAGGGTATTGATTAATTCTGTGAGGAGGTTTTGAAGGATCTATTTGAATCTTGATGGGAGGTGTGCTGTTAATTTTGCCAATATCGGTTGGAGATTTTGCCCATAAGGAGGATGGTAGCTCCTAATTCAATAGGCACAAATGATCAGTGTTTCCACAATCATTTCTAGTGCCATGAGAGATGGAGCAAATAAAAGACATCATAGGGTCATTTGATTCACCTTGTTGGCTGCTGTGATGACTCAAATTCTAGAATTATTCCCCCTTTTGGGAGCAAGAAATTCTGCCATGATACTTCTCTAAGAAGTTTCAGCCTAATAAATGGATAGAAGAGGAGGAACTAAGGAGAAAAGGGTGTATATGTCTCAAAGGGTCTAAGTGAAAGGGAATCAGTTCAGAGACAGGAATCTCTTTTGGCTCATTAGAGCTTCCCACTATTTGAATGGTTTTAGTCCTCCGAAGCAGTGGCTGCTTTATAGTAGTGGGGTTGAGCACTGAGAGTGTGGCTCTGATGTCTCTTAGGACTGGAGGAGATTCATCCCCAACCTGGAGAAATATTTCTCTAAGCCAATTAAGAGGGAGGGTTGGGAAGAGCCCCTTTAGTTCCTTGGCACCCCATCATTGAGAATTGGGAGGCTGTTGGAAAGGCTGGTTAAAGGGCTGAAGGCACCTGAAATGCTTGAATCTGTAAAATCTCTTTTCCAGTGTCCTAGCTCTTTGTAGTAGTAGCAGAAACTAGGAGGGTTCTGGTCTTATTAGGGACCTTCAGTTGCTGGAGTTGAAGATTAAGAATTTTGGCCGTCTTCCTTATAGGTGAGTCATCTAGAGTGTGAGAGCACTGGTTTGTCAGATTCACTAAATCTGGAGTGGAAATAATTTTGCATTCCATTCTGGCCTTTTTTACTTGAAGGGAAAGGTGCCAGTTCGGCCCATTAATAAACATAGAGCTAAAACCCACCTGGGTGGAATCAACATCTGAAGGAAAACCAGAATTTTCTTTAAAAATTATCTGAAGTCAACTGTAGCAGTCATGAACAGTTTCATCAGATTTTTGTGTGCAAGGCTGAATTTTGTTCCAGTCAACAGGCTTTGGAAAAGCCCTAGGAATTGCTCAGTGAAGTCCGGTAGCAATTGCCCAAGCCTGATAATATAACAAGGTAGTGGGCTGGTTTCCTGTTTGTAATTTTAGAAACCTTTTAGGATTTTTTCAGTTAGCAGTTTTCATCCAATAGTGGGCAGACCTTCACTGACAAGCGTATGAACTAGCTGATATAAGTCAGAGAAACCAGATTGATAAGTTTGAATGACTACAGTAAATCCCTCAGCAAATCTGTGAGAATCTTTGGTTACTTTGGGAAAATATTTGACTATGGCTCACAGTTCAGCTTTAGTCTAGGGAATATAAGAAATTAACGGTTTAGCCTCTGGATCCTCAGCAGGCTTAATTTTAAAGGGACAGGTTCTGATAAGTTCAGAGGAAAAGGAGTGGGGAGAGTTTCAGAGAAAAAGGGAAGTTCAGAGAGAGAATTAGTATGGAGGAACTGAGGGCATTGAAGGAAGGGAGGAAGGTGGCACTGGAGGTGGAGCCTGAAACAAAGAAGCTGAGGAAGAAGAGCCTGAGGCTTTGGGAGACATTTTTCCTTTAATTATTTGTTTATTTCCCTCAGTTAATCTTAAAATCTTATTTTGCAGAGAGGCAATTTTACATTCAGACGCCTCAAAATAACAATCAAAATAGGCATTCCATTCAGTTCTGGAAGTTTTAGAGCTATTGTAATATAAATTGGTTTTAAGAAAATTAAGTTTGGGGATTTCAAAAGTTCCCCATAATGGCCATTGATAATCTATTTTTTATTTTTTGGCTTCACCGAGTGGCTTTCAGGATCTTAGTTCCCTGACCAGGGATTGAATCTGGGCCCTGGCAGTGAGAGTGCAGAGTCCTAACCACTGGACTGCCAGGGAATTCCCATTATTTTAAATTGCCTTTGGTCAAGTCAGTCCATTTAGCAGAAATGTGCATGAGGAAGGACAATGCGTTTTAAACATGAAATCAGCCGGAGTCCCTCTCTAGAGTGGGGCATCCTCAAAATATTTGATAACTGGGGTATCACTTCTCAGAGGTTTTTCTCCAGAGTAAAAGAATAATTTTTTTAAATTTATTATATTTAATAATATATACATATTTATTGAAGTATAGTTGATTTCCAATGTGCTAATTTCTGCTGTACAGCAAAGTGATTCAGTTATACATACACATATATTCTTTTTTATATTCTTTTCCATTATGGTTTATCACAGGATATTGTATATAGTTCGCTGTGCTATACAGTAGGACCTTGTTGTTTATCCATTCTGTATATAATAGTTTGCATCTGCTAACCCCAAATTCTCACTCCATCCCTCCTTCATCCCCCTCCCCTTTGGCAACCACAAGTCTGTTCTCTATGTCTCTGAGTCTGTTTCTGTTTCATAGATAAGTTCTTTTGTGTCATATTTTAGATTCCACGTATAAGTGATATCATATGGTATTTGCCTTTCTCCTTCTGACTTATTTCACTTAGTATGATAATCTCTAGGTCCATTCATGTTGCTGCAAATGACATTATTTCATTCTTTTTTATGGCTGAGTAGTATTCCATTGTCTATATGTACCACATCTGCTTTATCCATTCATCTATTGATGGACATTTAGGTTGTGTCCATGTCTTGGCTATTGTAAATAGTGCTACTATGAACACTGGGGTGTATGTATCTTTTTGATTATGGTTTTGTCTGGATATATACCCAGAAATGGGATTGCTGGATCATATGGCAACTCTATTTTTAGTTTTTTGATGAACATCTGTACTGTTTTCCATAGTGACTGCACCAACTTACATTCCTACCAATAGCATTTCCCATACCCTCTTCAGCATTTGTTATTTGTAGACTTTTTAATGATGGCCACTCTGACCAGTGTGAGGTGGTACCTCATTATAGTTTCGATTTGCATTTCTCTAATAATTACCAAAGTTGAGCATCTTTTCATGTGCCTATTGGCCATCTGTATGTCTTCTTTGGAGTAATGTCTATTTAGATCTTCTGCCCATTTTTTGATTGGGTTGTTTTTTGTTGTTGTTGAGTTATATGAACTGTTTGTATATTTCAGAAACTAAGCCCTTGTCAGTTGCATCATTTGCAAATATTTTCTCCTATTCCGTAGGTTGTCTTTTCGTTTTGTTTATGGTTTCCTTTGCCATGCAAAAGTTTGTAAGTTTGATGAGGTCCCTTTTGGGTTTTTTTGGCCACACTGCATGGCTGTGGGATCTCAGTTCCTGACCAGGGATTGAACCCAGGCCATGGCAGTGAAAGCCTGGAATCCTAACCACTAGACCACCAGGGAACTCTCCATTTGTTTAGTTTTGCTTTTATTTCTATTGCCTTAGGAGACTGACCTAAGAAAATATTGGTACGATTTATGTCAGAGAATGTTTTGCCTACTTCTAGGAGTTTTATGGTGTCATGTCTTATATTTAAGTCTTTAAGCCATCTTGAGTTTATTTTTGTGTATGGTGTTGAGGGTGTGTTCTAACTTCATTGATTTACATGTGGCTGTCCAACTTTCACAATACCACTTGCTGAAGAGACTGTCTTTTCCCCATTGTATATTCTTGCCTCCTTTGTCGAAGATTAATTGACTTTAGGCATGTGGGCTTATTTCTGGGCTCTCTATTCTGTTCCATTGATCCATATTCTGTTTTTGTGCCAATACCATGCTGTTTTGATTACTGAAGCTTTGTAGTATTGTCTGAAGTCTGGGAGGGTTATGTCTCTTGCTTTGTTCTTTTTCTTCAGGATTTCTTTGGCAATTCTGGGTCTTTTATGATTCCATATACATTTTAGGATTATTTATTCTAGTTCTGTGAGAAATGTCATGGATAATTTGATAGGGATTACATTAAATCTGTAGATTGCTTTGGGTTGTATGACCATTTAAACACTATTAATTCTTCCAATCCAAGAGCATAGGATATCTTTCCATTCTAAAAGAATACTTTTCAACAACTTACAGCTCAAACAACTCAATTCAAATAGCTTAAACAGTCAAATATCTCAAACAACTTTTAGCTCAAACAGCCTTCAGGCCTAATACCAGTCAGTTCTAAGGAAACAACTTGATCCCTGAGGAGCCAGGCTGAGGACTTCTCAGCCAGTTCCCATAGAACAGCCCCTATTCCAATGGAATAGGTGGACAGCTGAATTGACACAGGTTCAGTGAAACAGCTCCTGCTGCAGTAGTAATGAGCCAAAGGCTTCTCAGCCAGCTTCAGTTGAAACAGTCTGATCTCTGAATCAGAATAAAGTGCCAAATGAGTACTCACATACAGAACAAGGCCTTAACCAGAAAGGACAAAACCTTAAAATAGATCCTGAATAAGTCCTGGAGAGCTTCTAGTGCAAAGAGGCTGGAAGCCTGAGTCCAAGAGAAAGACATACCTTCAAACTTCAGGGGCAGCAAGAAAAGCAGTGAGCTCACTGGGCTTAATTGTGGTTACTGCACCTGTTGGCTCATCTGCTCCAGAGCCATCTGGCCCCCATATGGGTTACCAAAATATTGACCTAAAACAAATAGACTGGCAGGTATTTCTCCAGCAAAACTGGGTTTATTCAGGATCAGCCAACACACTCTATTATTTAGATTTTTCAGGCTTAGGGATTCAAGAAACCTGGCATTCAATCTCTCCACATAGGAATGATGATAGGTTAAGGTGAAAACTCTTTGTTCTTGTAAACTGTTTATTCAGAAAGTAGTTTGAGGTGACTTGCTAAGTAAGTAATATTATGGATGACCACAATATCTACATTCTAAGTTATATAACATTCAAGGTATTTATTAATAAAACAAAAAAGAACCTAACAAAGTTAACTGTGATGGCATATGGTATAATTGTTAGCTATAGGATTATTTAGGAAGGACTGTTTATTGCTTATTAATTCATATCTTTTGGTATATTAAAATGCAAAGGAAATCTTTTCCTTGTTCCTAAAGAACAAGAAATCTTACTGATAACCCAGATTTAAATGTTTCTGTGTTAGAAAATTATCTCAAATGTATGTTGAACTGTTGCTTGACATATTTACATGGCCATCTTTCTTTGATGTCTATTTATAAACCAAATTTTACTTTTTGGAGGCCTCTGTGTGATGTAAAGTTATTTACGAAAAATAAAAAGGCAACTAAACTAAATAGAGCTGCTTTACTATTATTATTATTATTCAAAGTAGTATTAGTAGCAGCAGCAGCAGTGTACTGCTACTCTTACTAGTAGTAGTCACTACTACTACTGCTACTAATTGGTGTGTTCTACTACTATTAATATTAATACACTGGTCATAGTAGACCTTATGTTTATAGAGGATGTTAAAGTTTACAAAATATTTTCACATGCATTTAATTTTATTTATTTTTTAAATATTTATTGATTTATTTATTTTGGCTGTGATGGGTCTTAGCTGTGGCATGCAGGATCTTTTAGTTGTGGCGGGATCTAGTTCCTGGACCAGGGATCGAACCCAGGCCCCCTGTATTGGGAGCTTGGAGTCTTACCCACTGGACCACCAGGGAAATCCCTCACATGCATTTTATAACTTTCCACAGAAACTTTCTGAGTAAGAAGGACTGCTTTACTTTCAAAGTAAGCCGACAATGATTGTTATTCTTCCGAAAGAAGGCCATGGACTACTGTTAAGTAAATTTAATATCAATTTAGCTGGTGAGAAAAAAATAGAACCTTTTTTCTTAAGATGCGTTTCAGGTTCTACTCTTAAAATGCAGTATTAAAACTGTCTTGGAGGATTTCCCAGGTCTTTCTGGGATAAAAATAGTTTTCTTTTAAAACATAGCTTTCTTTTTCAGAACCTGACCAGTTGCAGGAGCTGTAGCCTCAGGGGACATTATACAATAAGGCTTACCCGCAACAGAGATTCTTAGCACTAGGTGACTTGTTATAGGAAATGTTAAAGTGAACTTCTCCATCAGTTCTCTATACCTATTTCTTAGCATTCAGTTCACATTTTAAAATACAAAAATGCCATGAAGAATTTTCAGAAGCCAAGTAAAAAGGTTAAATAACATTAAGAACTTTGTAATTTCTAATTCAGAAAGACAAATGCACCCCAATGTTCACTGCAGCATTATTTACAATCACCAAGGTATGGAAGCAACCTAAGTATCCATCAATAGGTGAATGGATAAAGAAGATGTGAGATATAGATATATACGTATATATATACACACATGGAATATTAATCAGCCATAAAAAAGAATGAAATTCTGCCATTTGCAACAACATGGTTGAAACTAGAGGGTATTATGCTTAGTGAAATAAGGCAGACAGAGAAAGACAAATACTGTATGTTATCACTCATATGTGGAATCTAAAAAGAAAACAAATGAATGAATATAACAAAACAGAAACAGACTCACAGATGTAGAGAACAAAGCAGTGGTTACCAGTTGGAAGAGTGAAGTGGTGGGGAGGGGCAGGATAGGGGTACGGGACTAGAAGATACAAACTAAATATGTATAAAATAAATAAGCAACAAAGATATATTGTACAGTAAAGGGAAATATGGCCATTATTTATGATAACTTTTAAAAATAAATTCTATTTATTTATTTATTTATTTTGGCTGTGTTGGGTCTTCGTTGCTGCATGAGGTCTTTCTCTAGTTGTGGCGAGCAGGGGCCCCCCTCGCTGCAATGTGCGGGCTCCTCACTGCAGTGGCCTCTCTTGTTGCGGAGCACAGGCTCTAGGCGTGTGGGCTTCAGTGGTTGCGGCACGCGGGCTCAGTAGTTGTGGCTTGCGGGCTCTAGAGTGCAGGCTCAGCAGTTGTGGCGCACGGACCTAGCCGCTCTGCAACATGTGGGATCTTCCCAGACTAGGGCTCGAACCCATGTCCCCTGCATTGGCAGGCAGACCCCCAACCACTGCGCCATCAGGGAAGTCCCTTTATGATAACTTTAAATAGACTATAACCTGGGACTTTGCTGGTGGCCCAGTGGTTAAGAATCTGCCTTCCAATGTAGGGGATGCAGATTCAATCCCTGGTCGGGGAACTAAGATCCTACAAGCCTCAGGGCAACTAAGCCTGCATGCCACAACTACTGAGCCTTCACACCACAACTAGAGAGAAGCCTGTGTGCTGCAATGAAGAGCCGACATGCTGCAACAAAAGATCCCGCATGCTGCAGTGAAGATCCTGTGTGCTGCAACTAAGACCTGATACAGCCAAAAATAAATAAATAAAATAAAATAATTTTTAAAGTGCTATGGACAGATAATTAGAAAAAAAGTAGAGTATAACCTATAAAAATATCAAATCACTATGTTGCACACCTGAACTAAGGTAATATTGTAAAATCAACTATACTTCAATTTTAAAAATTCACATAAAAGTGAAAAAAAAGGAACTTTGGTGTTTTATGACATTTTGAGAATCAGTTGCCTAGAAAGGAAAAAAAAAAACAAAAACAAGCAACAGATTTGTCTTTGAGAAATGCATTTGCTGGGAACACATTAGGAAGCTCTCTGCTTTTTCTAGGCAGGAAAGAGGTAACAACAAAATGTTCTAAGCCCTCCGTTTTTATTTCCCTGATTCAGTAAATATCCAGTAAATACCAATTGTATGTCTGGTGTGCTGTAATGGAGAGCTGAAGACAGTAAATCATGGTACTTAGATGATTTGCGTTGTCCAGTGAGGGACATAGCAAGGACAAGCACGATACCATTGTGAATGTGCAGATGTGGAGGTTTGTACTGGATGCCGTTAGAATATGGAGGAGGGAGTGACCAAATCCACTGTTGGGAAGGAAGGGATTCCCAAAGAATCCTGAGTAGGAGATATTTGAGGTGGGTCTTGAAGAAGAGAGGAGGTTGGTTTGATGGAGAAATAGAGCCAAGAAACAGCACGTGAAAAAGCCTGAAATGTGATGATAGCTGCCAGATTCTAAGAGCAGGAAGCAGCTTGGTGTGTCTAGTGTAGAGTGTGTGTGTATCTGTGTCTGTGTATGTAGGGTGAAGGGTGACAGAGATGAGGTGGGGATTGAGAAGGACCTAGGAGGCTATGCTGAAGAGTTTGGTCTTAATCTGTGTTCCATTTTCTGTGTAGTAATTTACTTTAAAATACTTCAGAAATTTAGTATAAACTATGTGATGTATTTAAACATAAATTAACTTTTATCTATACCCTAGATACAGTCAACTTGTGTAGTAAATTTGCATTTGAAGAATCCAGATCATGAATTTGCACTTCAAAACTGGTTCCCTAAACATTTCAGGGCTTCCCTGGTGGCACAGTGGTTAAGAATCCGCCTGCCAATGCAGGAGACACGGGTTCGAGCCCCTGTCCAGGAAGATCCCACATGCCATGGAGCAACTAAGCCCATGTGCCACAACTACTGAGCCTGTGTTCTAGAACCCCCGAGCCACAACTAATGAAGCCCGCGTGCCTAGAGCTCGTGCTCTGCTACAAGAGAAGCCACCGCAGTGAGAAGCCCGCAAACCGCAATGAAGAGTAGCCCCCGTTCGCTGCAACTAGAGAAAGCCCGTGCACAGCAACGAAGATCCAATGCAGCCAAAAATAAAAAATAAATTTAAATAAATAAGTAAATAAATTTATATTAAAAAAACATTTCAAATAATTTTCTAAAACTCCATCTTAAGGTTTTGTTAACTGGTATAGGGGATGATAGAAATAAGATAACATGGTTGTCTAGAAAGATAACCTGGACCTATGACCCTTATCTGAAGAAGGTGTAGGGATCCAGCAGGCAGTGCTGGGAGCACTATTGGTTCTGAGTGCCTTCTTCCCAGAGGATGCTGTCACTTGTCCAACTGGAAGGTTAGATGATTCTGCCATCAGAGTGTTGTGCCCACTCAAAGTGAACCTGCCGTGTGAGATGCTTGACCTAACCCTTAACTGGTGGAATCAGCCAATATTTATTAAAAGAATCTGTCGATTGTTGTATTTGTCAATTGACCAATTGCTTTAGATCAGTTTGTGACAGTCTGGTCAACTGTGGAGACCACTGGAGATTATCAAAGTAAGCCACCAGCAGACTGTTAGCATTTTAGAAAGATCACTCTGGGGCAAGGGAGGTGTGGTGGGCTAGAAGGTGAGACCCCATAGGATTCTATTTTAACTAGGGCGATATATACCTCTTACAATGTGTTTTGTATAATTGCTTCTCTTCTTCCGCCTACAGATTTTTAAAAATTAATTAATTAATTAATTTATTTATTTATTTTTGGCTGTGTTGGGTCTTCGTTTCTGTGCGAGGGCTTTCTGTAGCTGCGGCGAGCGGGGACCACTCTTCATCGCGGTGCGTGGGCCTCTCACTATCGCGGCCTCTCTTGTTGCACAGCACAAGCTCCAGACGCGCAGCCTCAGTAGTTGTGGCTCACGGGCCTAGTTGCTCCGCGGCACGTAGGATCTTCCCAGACCAGGGCTCGAACCTGTGTCCCCTGAATTGGCAGGCGGATTCTCAACCAGTGTGCCACCAGGGAAGCCCCCTCCTATAGATTTTTAAGCTACCTAGATTCTGGCAATACCACTTTGGGGTGGTGTATCAGGATAGGGTAGGGGTGGGCAGCCAGATAGGGGCATTTTAAAAAAGCTCTTTACATGGTTCTGATATGTTCACGCTTGCTTCTTCCAGGTGCTTAAGGGAGTGGGGAGAAGAGCCTCAGGGCAGGAGAGGGGACAGGGTTTTGTTGTTGCTGTTGTTTTGTTTGTACGTACATCATATCTCCTCAATGTTTATACATTGTGAGCAACTTGAGAATAGAATGTTGAAATATTAAGCCCCTAAACTTTGATTCATCTAGTCTTTAGTTAAAAATATAAATAAACTATTGTCACAATGGTGTTTGACAGGCCTGAGGAGGAAAAATCAAGTACTTTGCATTTTCAATATACTGATTTGGAGAAGCCTTGGAGGACATTTATATGCCAGCAATTTCTTAAGCACAAGGAACTAAGATACTGAACAAGTGGAAAAAGTCTTGCTTGTATTGGTACAGGCTCTGCTCTTGTAATATTTGCTAAGAAAGGAAGAAGTTCCTCCTTAGTTATACATTTAATGTTAATTACATAGGGCTTGTTCAAAGTTAAGTCAAAGTTCCTTGCATCTTCTCCCTGGAATGTAATTGTCTACTGGTTACATTTAGTCAATAAGTTATTTTTGTTGTAGGATATGAAATTTATTCAGTTAAATTGTAAATGAACTGTGTTCATCAATTTCATCACTATATAAATTGTGTAGCCTCTTCTGACATACAGAAAAATCTCAGAGTCCTGTGTGTGTTTGTTTTTCCTTGCTAGCCGTGTATCAGTGTCTAACTTTAAAAATATTAAACCATGACTCATATAATGTACAGTGAGCAAGGTCAAAGATATAGTCAATGAGGGAGCCAAGATGAAAACACAAGTTCAAAGGAAGATATGAGAAACTGATATGGAAGAAAAGAATGCCAGAATAAGATTACACAGTTAGACCAAAACAAAACAAAAACAACAAACAAACAAACAAATAAAAACAAAAACAAAACAACCCAAAAGCCAAAAAACCAAAACCAAAAATCAAAACAAAACTGGTGAATGTCCTACAGGGCAAAAAAACTCCTGAAACCTTTGGGCTTATCTTTTCCACTCTACAGAAATCCTTTGCTGTTTGTCAATGTTCTACAGGTTAACACCTGTATTAGTTTCCTATTGCTGCTGTAACAAATCACCACACACTTGGTGGCTTAAAATAATACAGATTTATTATCCTACAGTTTTGGAGGTCATATGTCCAAAATGGGTCACACTGGGCTAAAATCAAAGTGTCAGCAGTGCTGTATTCCTTCTGGAGACTCTAGGGGCAAACCCATTTCATGGCCTTTTCCAGCTTCTAGAGACTGCATACCTCAAGACATATCTTTTCAGAGGATGAACCCTAATAAGTAGTAGATACATAAAGTTCCATTTCCCTAGAGCAGTACTGTCCAATATAACTTTCTGGGATGACAAATATGGTCTCCTCTATGATGTTCAATATTGTACCCACCAGGCACGCATGGCTATTGAGTACTTGAAAGGTGGCTAGGGTAACTAGGGAACAGATTTTTTTATTTAATTAATTAAAATTAAAATCTAAATAAGCTACATGTGGCTTACGGCCACCATATTGGACAGGGCATCCCTAGAGCATCAAATTACTCATTAATGGGTTTATTAGTTCTGGAGTATGACTTTGAACCCTCCCACAGTATTTTTTCCCCTTATTTCCAAGTTTTGGAAAAATTTTCAACATGTGCAAGTAACATAAATAGTGACTCCAACAGATTAAAATTCAATAACAATGTAGCCTGATTTCTCTGTTAAGGAACTAGTTTCTTTATTTTTACCTTCCTTAGATCTCCTGGCTCATGAATATCTGAGTTACACAGTATAGGTTTCACAACTATCAAAACTTTCTGTTTGAATAGAGCATATTTGTTTGCTCTTCCTTAGTCAAACATGTGTTAAGTACCAGTTTGAGATAGACCCTGTGGTAAAGGATGAGTAAAATACAGTCCCTGACACCACAGTGGACCCATTGTCTAGAAAGGGAGGATACACATGTAGACAAATAGTTGGTGGGAGAGAAAGAAGAACCAGGTACAATAGGGCATAAAGGAGGAAAGGTCACATCCACCCCAAACTGTATCTGTTAGCCTCAGCAAGAAGGTTTATTGGCATGGTGGGTTGAGTAGTGTCACCCCAAATTCATGTCTACCTGGGACCTCAGAATGTGACTTTGTTTGGAAATCGGGTCTTTGCAAATGTAATTAGTTAAGATTAGACATCATACTGGATTAGGGTTGTCCCAAATCCAATGATTGCTGTTTTAATAAGAGAAAGAGAGAGAGAGCTGGACACAGACACACAGGGAAGAAGGCCATATGATGATGGAGGAAGAGATCGGAGTGATGCAGCTACAAGCCAAGAAGACCAGGAGCCTCCAGAAGAGGCAAGGAGGGATTCTTCCCTAGAACCCATGGCCTTGCCAACACCTTGATTTCAAACTTCTAGCTTCCAGAACTGTGAGGAAATAAATAGTTAAGCCATTCAGTTTGTGGTCATTTGCTACAACAGCCCTAGGAAAGTAATACCTTTTTTTGGCTGCGCCATGCGACTTGTGGGATCTTAGTTTGCTGATCAGGGATTGAACCTGATCAGGGATTGAACTCGATCAGTGAAAGCGCCTGATCAGGGAAAGCACTGAGTCCTAACCACTGGATCGCTAGGGAATTCCTTTTTTTTTTTTTAAGGAGAGTAATACAATTGAAAAGATACTCTGTAGTTCGCAGAACTGAGTGCTGAGCTGAAGAGGCCAGGCTTCAGATGTGTAGGAACAGGGGCACCTCTGAGGATCTCAGCTGCAGAGCTCATGTACTCTCCATGCTTGGCCCGGCCATCCAGGCAATCTGCTCCAGTGGCCTTTTAACCTTGTGTAGCTCACTCAAGAGTCTGACTCTCATCAGAGAAACTCTGATCTGGCTTCTCTGTGCCTTTCCCACAGCCCTCCTGGAACACATGGAGTGGAGGACAGGTAACTTCTCGAAGGAAAAGACCCCAGTCAGATAAAAATGACAGATGACCACTATGCCAATGTTAGCACCATCCTTTTTGGAAGAAGAAACTGTCCTGTTGGATGCTACTCATTTAGCCAGGGAGGGTGGGTGGTTACAGATGTTGAGAAAGATTATCCCAGCAGCCCTGTGCAGAACGGTTTGGAGCAAGAGCAGCTAGACAGCTGGTGACGTCAGCCAGAGTGAAGTTAAGGGAGCATGGGGGCGTCTCCTGCTGCCGTGTCTGTGCCAAGGAAAGAACGCTCTCGTTTTGCAATCTGTGGTTTCTTAACATTGACTCATTCAATGTGTAGGGAGGCTGAGAGATGCCTTTATTTTCTATTGCCAATTATTTCCGCCTATTTTTTTACTTCTTTTTGGTATCTTGAAAGTCAGAAAGCCTACTTTTTGCTACTTGTCTACCCAGTTATATGAGACAATCAAGTGTTTTTACTGTTCCAGGGTGGAGCTCAGAGCAGATTGTTTTTCCTTTACGTGAGAGAAAACCCACCCAGAGAAGCCAGGCTCTGAAGGCAAGTGTACAATGCCTCCTGTGCACCCAAGACCCAAGGGGGAAGAACATAGAGCCCAGATGAGTGTCAAGGGTTACAATTTCTCACTATTATGGGCACCAAGGTACTGCTGACATGGAAAAGGGGGTGGAATTGTCTACACAGAGAAAGGGGGAACAGCATCTCACTCAGTGCATCCAGCAGGGGTAACAGGCAGGAACCATGTGCTTGTCCTGCTGCCTTAGACTCCCCCTGACATGCTGACATTTGGCCTTTGTGTCCCATCCATCTGTGGGGTCAGTCGAGAGTAGCTCTAATCTTGACAACAGTGACTGGGCATTCTGGGACCAGCTATTCCTGAAGGAAAGAAAAAAGTAAAAAGTAGCTAATAAAAGTGGTTATACTCTGCGCTTGTGTAAGAATTGGCTGGATGGGATGGTGGTATGAGAGTCTTTACACTGTATAACTTTTCATATTTTTTTTAACTGTGTGAATGTATTACTTATATAGTAAGTTTTATTCTTTAACAAGGCTTATAGAGCCCAAAGAACTGGTTTTTAGAATGTGGCTTCAAATATGTCTTTTTAAAAAAGTATTTTATTCATATCCATGCCACCCAGATTTTAGTGCATCAACTCACATGAATAATTTTTATTCAGACCCCTCTGTTCTTAGTGCTTTATAGTTCTCAACCCTGACAAATGGAAAATAAATACCCAGTAACCATCCTCAGCCCTAATACACCAAATTAAAATAAAAATTATATTCACCATCATTTAAAATGATACAAATGATAAAACACACAAATTTCTCACATTCATATTAGATTACACAGTTAAGGATTTTTTTTTTTAACTTTTTTTTTTTTTTTTTGTGGTACGCGGGCCTCTCACTGTTGTGGCCTCTCCCGTTGCGGAGCACAGGCTCTGGACGCGCAGGCTCAGCGGCCATGGCTCACGGGCCCAGCCGCTCCGCGGCATGTGGGATCTTCCCGGACCGGGGCACGAATCCGTGTCCCCTGCATTGGCAGGCGGACTCTCAACCACTGCGCCACCAGGGAAGCCCAAGGATTTTTTTTTTAAAGAGCCAAAACATTTTTTCTTTATTACTTTCAACTTATTTTACCCTGGCTACTCCCACTAAGTTCCCCAGCTCTTCGGCTCATGTGTGCAAAACTCTTGTGTAATTTTTTGTCCTGCCTGTGACCCTTCTGCTTCTGTCTCCTTTCTCTTTGTGCTTCTGCCCCACTTCCTCCCTTGGACTCCTGTGGCCCAGTGAGGCCTCCAGTCAGCCTGTGGACAGCTGTGTCCCAGTCACTTCAGTCAGACATACTCATGGCCTTCAGCAGCCCTCAGCCTCCTCCAGACTGTCTACATGCCCACTCTTTGCCTTCCTCCTCAGTCACCCAGAGCTCCCAGCTCAGGCTCACCTCCTCTATGCATTCATTCCGGGAGTCACTGCAGATGAAGGCTTTGTGAGCCTGATAGTGTGGATTCTGGCTGACAGGGTGTCGTTAGTATAAATTGATTTACAATGTTTTATTAGTTTCAGGTATACAATATAGTGACTCAATATATTTTTTTTTATGACTCAATATTTTTATAGATTATACTCCATTTAAAGTTATTACAAAATAGTGGCTATATTTCCCTGTACCGTACAATATATTCTTGTTGCTTATTTATTTTATACATAGTAGTTTGTGTCTCTTAATCTTAATGCCCCTCCCCCAGGCCCTCTCCCCATTGGTATGTTTTAGGTTTTCAAAGGGGGGAAGGTAAATGTCTTTAGAAACAAGACACTTGCCAACTTTATAGAATAACAGGGCAGGACAAGTTCTCCAAAGCAGTATTTTTCTAATTTTTATGGTTGTGGAACCCTTCATGTCTCTGAATCCTAAAGATTTTTTAAAAAATGAAATCCTTGTTTCTAAGGAAGGTCCTAATTTGAAAGTGTTAATTAGGCATTTTCTTTATACCTTTAAAGGAAATTTCATTTTTTTTCTTGTGGAATTTTATTTTATTTTATTTTTTTTAAAGTTCCACATGAGAAATTTATTTTATACATTTTAATTAAAAACTTTAAAAAATTTGTTATTTAAAAATTTTAGAAATCCAGAAGGGAAAACATATCTCTTTTAAGAATCTGTAGCTGTTCTTTGGGACTTTGCTCACTTCATGCCTGGCCTGCTCCAGTTCAATTGCATCAGCTACCAATCATGAGTTGTATCTCTGAGTTGGGGACCAGTTTTTTTTTTTTTGCGGTACGCGGGCCTCTCACTGTTGTGGCCTCTCCCGTTGCGGAGCACAGGCTCCGGACGTGCAGGCTCAGCGGCCATGGCTCACGGGCCCCGATGCTCCGTGGCATGTGGGATCTTCCCGGACCGGGGCACAAACCCACGTCCCCTGCATTGGCAGGCGGACTCTCAACCACTGCGCCACCAGGGAAGCCCGGGGACCAGTTTTAAGGCCCTTAATCTTGGTGTGATACTTGGTTTCCTTGTTTTTGGCCACTGGCAAAAGACTTTGACTCAGATTCCCTGCTGTGATTTTTCCCTCATTTTTTCATTCCAAATACTAAGTTAAACCATATTAAGTTGAAACTGATATTTTTGTAGGTCAAAGACAAGTATTTCATATGGTTCAACATAAAAAATTACCCTTGAGTGACTCAAACACCTAGGGACCCAAAAGCTGGCGCAAACCTACTTGGCCAGCACTGCAGCAAGGCTGATTCCCAACTCAGTATACAATCTGTTTCAACTTTGCTTGCCCAAATATCTGATTATTTTATTATACTCTCTTTTTACCTCTGTAAGTCCCTTCTTGTTCTTTTTTCAGAATTATTTGAGCTACTGTTGCTTGTTTCTTTTCCCGAATGAACATTAGAATCATTTAGTACCAAAAATATCCTGTAGATATTTTAAAAATAGAGTTATAGACCAACTTAGGAAGAATTGATATCTTCATGATTTTGAATGTTCCTATACAAGAACAGAACATGCCTTTCCATTTATTCAAGTTGTCTTTTTAGTCCTTGGTAGAATTAATTCTTTTTTTTTTTCTCGCGGAATTTTAAATGACTACACAAAATACATTTTCCAATAACTACATTTTTCTTTCTCCCATCACCAAAAAGGAGATTTTGTATAGAAATGATATTTTTTGTGGTATCTGTTTGAGCCAGGCTGCTCTGTTGGGCTCAGAGCAGAAACCCTCACTAGCATCACTGTTCTGACCAGGAGTTAACCACCTAAGAAAGGGATAAGAGCAAAAATCAACAACTCTGATCAAGGTTACCAAAGCCACACTGGTAAAAAAAACAACTTTTGATATGATTATTCAAACTGCAGAAATTTTTATAACAAAAATGCTCCAGTCTTCTTACAAATGTCTGCTTTTCATTGACGCTTAAAGTCAATTACCCGTGAAAAACAGGCTGCTAAATCTTAAGGGCTGTTTTTTCTGCTCTCAGCAGTTCAACTTGATTTAATGTGGTAAACTCTTTTTAAGCCTTTGGGAGAGGTATATTTTGAAAAACGTCATTAACAGTTATAGGTATTAGGTGGAGACCTTAACTGTAATATTTACATGATGACTTGTATTTACACAGTATTTTTACATGCATTATTTTACTTAATTCCAAAGGAAAAATACTGAATGTTTGACCCTGATTTCTGTTTAAGAAGTAGCTATATGCTGGCTTTTATTTACCTTATGATTATAAGAAGCTTGTTATAAGAGGAGGTTTGGGACTTTCCAATGCTCATGTTCTAGTACACAGACCTGACCGTCTCACCTTCTTACTTGTCAGAACAAATTCTTTTGACAAAAGTATTCAAAGGCCAAATACAAAGAGTGTTAGTATCTATATTTCTCAAAAAAAATTTTTTTTCATAGTACAATATTGTATGCCAGTGTGAAGCATTATATATCTCAACTAAAAAACCACATTGGAGTTCGACCAAATGTAAATGCTAATACAGGCTCAGATTTGCTCCAAGGTGCTTTAAAAAACTGGTCTGTGTCAAGAGCCAGGCTACAACAATTTCAGGAGGCCTGCTGTGTGAATGAACTGTAGTTTCGAAAGATCTGAAGCAGTAGACCTGCACTGTGATAGGGGCTAGTTGCCAGGAAACTGTTGATTGGATAAGGACTATCCGGGTTTCACCCTGATGATGTGAAGATAAAGTTGCTTGACCGCATATTTCTATTTCTTTTATCTCTCTGCCACGGAGAACAACAACTGCAGCCTTTCAGTTACAAGTTTTTTTCCACCAGGGAGTCAAGATCAGAAACTTACAAAGAAGGCCATTTTGGAGGACTACTTAGTCCCAGGCTACTTTGAATCCATTGAAACTGCCACAAGGCCTTTGCACTAGCTGTTCTCTGCCTGGAACACACCATTACCAGCTTTATGCTTGCTCCCCCACTTCATACAGGCCTCGGCTCAAATGTAAATACTCCAGAGAAACCTTCTCTAATAATCTAAAATAATCTCTCTATCACAAGCTAGCCCCCTACTCTTCTATTTTGCTTCACAGTATTTATCACCACCTGAAATTGTTTGTTTCTTTATTTGTTTACTGTCTGGTTTCCCCAATAGAATGTAGGCTCCATATGGCAGAGATTGACTATCTCACTATTTTTTTAGTTACCAGCAGTGCCTGGCACATGGAAAGGGCTGAATAAGCATGCTAGATGAATGAATGATTGCATGATAAATGATCAAAGCTGGGGCCACATCTCATACCCCTCTGACTGTAAGAAAAGGTTAACTTAGAAAAGTTTATTCTATTGACACACAGGGATAACCCACAGGCAAGCCCTTATAATTTACAGTAATTGTTTGTCTTCCCCCTCTGCTATACCATAAACAACTAGAGAGAAGGTGCCTTTGAGTCTAGTTCACCACTATACTCCTCGTACCTCAAACTATGCGAGAAGGAAAGTATCATTTAATTTGATTTGATTAAGATATGAATTTGATTGAAGATATGAAATTTTTTTTTTTTTTGCGGTACACGGGCCTCTCACTGCCGCGGCCTCTCCCGTCGCGGAGCACAGGCTCCGGACGTGCAGGCCCAGCGGCCATGGCTCACGGGCCCAGCCGCTTATTTATAAAGCTGATTATTTATGAAGATAAATAATCTTTATTTATAGCCACTGGAATAAGTTTTGGAGGCAAGAGCAGGGCAGAAGTTTTAACTTCTTAATAATAAGCCTCTTGTTATTAAGACTACTTAGAACATGTTGAGAAAGACCATTTATCTTTCATTCTCATCCTGACCCACAATATTCCTAGCCATTCCACTGACCTCACATATATTCGAATCAATGAGAATATAGGCTTCTTCAAATCCTTGACAAGACTTCAGTGAGCCAAGCATTTCTCTGTTCTGGCCTGCAGATCCCCTCTCCTCAGCTGTACACAAACAGAGGAGAGGACAACCAGAAGCCAGCCTTCAGTGGGGCCTCCCAAGAGAGACAAAGAGGAGGAAGTCCTGACTCTTAGTTTAACAGAGAGAACCAGAAACCCACAAAACAGATTCTTCTGCCACTTCCCGTCACAGGAAATGTCAATACTCCTTTATCCATATAGTAACACAAACCAGAAACCTTGACTTGGCCTGACACTTCTCTCCCTCATACTCAGTAGCTAGTCCTTCACCATGCCCCTGACAATCTTTTCCACCAGTCTATTTCCTCCATTTCTAACCACTAGGTCACTCATTCATTAAACAAACATTTGCTCAGTATCTAATAGGTGCCAGGAATTGATCTGGGTGCTGGGAATACAGCAGTGAATGAAACAGAGAGTGACCTCTACCTTCAAGAAGCTTATTTTCTAGAGACTCTAAGTCCAACTACCATCTCCCTAACCTGGGTCAAAGCAGCCTACTAACTGGTCTCCTTACTGCAACGTGGTGTGATAAATATGATCATGTCACTCTAGCATGTACACAGGCGAAAAGGTTCCCATTGATCTTAGGATAAAGATAAACCTGTTTACATCGCCTGCCAAACCTATAAACCTGTGAAGTCCAGCATGGCTGGCCCCCACCCACTTCTCCAGCCACACGGGGTTCCCTACCCCACCTTGTCTCTCCACAGTAGTTACATTTGCTGTCTGTTCCTCATGTCAAGGACAGAGGCCTCCACCAGCGCTTCCCACTGCTTGGAACCATTTTCTTGTTTTTCCTCACCTGGCTAACCCCCTACTCACCTTTCATATCTTAATCAAATTTCATATCTTTGGGGGCTTCCCTGGTGGCGCAGTGGTTGAGAGTCCGCCTGCCGATGCATGGGACACGGGTTTGTGCCCTGGTCCGGGAAGATACCACATGCCATGGAGCGGCTGGGCCCGTGAGCCATGGTCGCTAAGCCTGCACGTCCGGAGCCTGTGCTCCGCAACGGGAGGGGCCGCAGCAGTGAGAGGCCCACGTACCGCAAAAAAAAAAAAAAAAAAAAAAAAGATTATAAGTTTTGGGATAAATAACTTTGGCCAGGTATTTTCTTTTTGGGTTTAAGCAACTGTATTTTTGAGTGATACTGCATGGGAAAATTATCTTCTCAATCCAGACTTCCTGTGGATGAAGGCTCAACTGAGTAACCCCCAATTAAACTGTTCAAATCTTTTTAAACATTTATGTCAGGGATATCCCAATTTTGTAAAATGAATACATAAATAAGATATTTTGTACATATAAACCTATAAGAATTAAAATATGGTTAAAAATGTGTTTATGTGTGTGTGTGTATGTATGTGTATATATATATATCACCAAAAATGGTTATGGCTATTTCTGGTGAGTGGGATTATGGGTGATTTTAACTTTCATCTTATTCTTTTCAGCATTTTCTAATTTTTCCATAATGGACATGTGTGACTTTTATGAAGATAAAAAATACTTGTTACAAAAATGAGGTTTATAGGGCTTCCCTGGTGGCTCAGTGGTTGAGAGTCCGCCTACCGATGCAGGGGACACGGGTTCGTACCCCGGTCCGGGAGGATCCCACATGCCACGGAGCGGCTGGGCCTGTGAGCCATGGCCGCTGAGCCATGGCCGCTGAGCCTGCGCGTCCAGAGCCTGTGCTCCGCTATGGGAGAGGCCACAACAGTGAGAGGCCCGCATAATGCAAAAAAAAAAAAAAAAATGAGGTTTATAATATGAAATATAGATTAGAACGTAAGAGGTGATATATATTGGCCATGCATCCATTTATGAGTATTTTAGAAAATGGTAGATTACTCTCACATTGACTCTGAGCATTTGATTGGTGGGTGTACAAATTAGTAGATGATTTATATCCATGAAGACATTTAATTAATCTTATCAAGAAACCATCAGACTGGGGAGAAAATATGGCCTCACTACACGGACCAGGTAGCCAATAGGCTGCGTTTCAAACAGTGAATGAAATCAAAGCGATTCACTTCTTACCGTTGCATGTGACAGCGTGACTTTGCCAGGCCGTTGGACTATGAAAAATGGCCTGAAATCTTGGAAACAAAGGAATTAATTTTCTGAAAGCAGGGACCAATGAGGACTGAAAATGTTGAGCCCAGTCAAGAAAGGAAGATTAGAAGTATCTTTCTGTTGTGTTGTATCTTTTCGGTTCCCTAACCTGCCCCATCCCAGAAAAGGATATTTATTACTGCCAAAGACGATCAAGAACTTTTGTTTAAAGGTCAGAAGTGCTTGTGCTTTTGGGGTGAAGATCACACGATTCTGCAGTTAACATGTCACTGGTGCTGCTGGAAATAGGCAGACATGGCTCTCCAGGCCAAAATCAGCCCAGAGAAGGAGCTCCCGGAGGGGAGGAGGGCTGATTCCCTGGTCTTGGCCATCTGAGGAGGGTCTGGCCCAAAGCAGGTGATTGGAATTCTTTCTGTGGCCAGTGCAGTCAGCTGAGCGTCAGCCTGAGGGGACAGAGAAAAATCCAGGGTGGTCAGTATTATTGGAGTTCAAGAAATGCTGAGTCAGATCTGGAGACGGGAAGAGGACTGGATCATGTAGGAGAAGGAAATGAGTAATTATGACATATTCCTTTAAGCAATATTCCTAAATCCTAGGTCTTTCACTCTACGGCTGGCTGTTTTTTTTTTTTTTTTTTTTGCGGTACGCGGGCCTCTCACTGTTGTGGCCTCTCCCATTGCAGAGCACAGGCTCTGGACGCGCAGGCTCAGCGGCCATGGCTCACGGGCCCAGCCGCTCTGCGGCATGTGCGATCTTCCCAGACCGGGGCACGAACCCGTGTCCCCGGCATCGGCAGGTGGACTCTCAACCACTGCACCACCAGGGAAGCCCCGGCTGCCTGTTTTGAAGAGGTCAGTTAAGTATTTGGGCTTCTTTTAATATAGATATGAAAATACAAATTTCTTTTAAGAAGTAGAGAATCAATTCTTTTCTCTCTAGGAGGCAATATACTTCTACTGGAGCCAGACGGTCTGGGCTTGAATCTTAACCTTGGGTAAATTACTATACCTTAGTTTCCTCAATAGTAAAATGAAGAAAATCATCATAGTTACCTGATAGAGTTGTAGGAATGAGTAATGAGATAATCTGTAAAATATTTAGTGCAGTGGTCAGTCAATGCAAACTACCATCATTGTTGATATTACGAAGCTATGAAGAAATCCACACAGGGTGGACTCAGTGACCTACCCAACGCTGCGTGTCTGCCACGGTCAGCAGGTTGGCATTGCTGTGTGCATGTGTATCTAGCAGATGGCTCCTGAGTCCTCGCGCCCGGGCTGGGAGGCACTGTCATGAAATGGAATGAAGTAGAAAAGCAGCAGTGGGTCATGAGATCACGTTTCCTAAATGAAGGACAGACTGTGTGTACTCTATATTTGTATAGGAAACATGGAAAGTGGCATTATCAAATACTTCTCCATGATCTGGGTTATTTTTTGTGTTTGTTTTTGTTGAAGAATTGGATAGATTAGGTAGGACAGAGGGAGGGAATACTTAGAACAGTTTTGTGAAATCAGTCAGTTATTTCACATTTAGCTATTAGTTTTTGAGGCACCATAAATTATCCTACTACAGGATTGCCCAGATGATCAAATTACATGACAGATGGGGAAATGCTTTTTATAAAGTTAAAATTACGACATATACTAAAGGTATTTGTGTGATTTATTTTTATCATCTTGTACTTTGATTAGCTTATATCTTATAATGTGCTCTTATAATTTGATTAGACACACATTAGCTTTTTTTTTAAACATCTTTATTGGAGTAAAATTGCTTTACAATGGTGTGTTAGTTTCTGCTTTATAAAAAAGTGACTCAGTTATACATATACATATGTTCCCATATCTCTTCCCTCTTGCGTCTTCACATTAGCTTTTAAATTTACCTGAGTGGTCTAAGGAGCAGGAAGTAGAAAAATCACCTTTTAGGAAAATAAACAGTAATTCCATACCATCTCTGTGAACCTATCTGCACAGGACATTCAAACCCATTCTGGGGTCGCTGGGCTCTTCACTGTGAGGTCCTCAGCTATGTCTCCTTCTCTGTGTGCTGAGCCACAGCATCAGTGATGGTGAAGAACACCGATGACCCCAGGAACATCCCAAACACTCCCAGACCCTGCAAAAAAACACATTTGTTTTAGAAGCTTCTATTACTAAACGACAAGCCACTGTAGGTGAGGGACAGATCTTTTTCACCATTGTATCCCCAACTCCTAGCACAGTGTCTTGCACACAGTAATTTCCAATAATTGTTTGTTGACTGACTTACTGATTGAGTGAAGCTTGAGTTCTCAAAAATCCTAGTATTGCCTGAACTTCCCTTTTCAAAAATCCTGTGTGGGTTAAATCTTTGTTCTATAGGAAAGGTGTGTGTGTGTGTGTGTGTGTGTGTGTGTGTGTGTGTGTGTGTTGGGTGAGGGGAGGATAGCCTATTTTAAAAAGCACATTCAGTGGACTGAACTGGACAACTTCATGAGCCGCATTATGACTCCAGGGTCAGGGAAGGCAAGGTACTCTAGAAGAAAGAGTACACACTTTGGTACCAGATGAGTTGCAGGCTTAGCATCTGTAAGGAACAGTAAGGTAATGTAAATGAATGATGTGGACAGATGAAGGACGATAAGGAATAGTGGGAATTATGGTGTAGTAGTGATAACTCTGTGGCCCGTCTAAAGGGGCAGCTGTTCTTCAGCTCTAGCTAATTGTTGTTTTTCAGGAATGTAGTCCAAATTACCAGAACATCCAATTTTTCAAGAGGATTTAGAAATTCGTATTTTAATGTAAGATTCCCTGACCTTTGAAAACACTGCAGGCTAGATTCTACCAGCGGGCCCCCAATTTGCAACCTGTGAGCTAGAGAGATGGAGTCTGTATCCTGGCTCTTACTCCCTGTGTTTCTCTGGGTGACACCACCTCTCTGAGCCCCTGTTCTTTATCAGTGAAATTTAGGCCAATGATACCTACTTTACAGGGTGTCATGAGGTTCAGGAAGTGCAAAAGCACCTAGCACAGTGCCTGGTACCTGGTAGGTTCCTCTTATTATTACACAGTACACTCCATGAAGGCACCTGCAAACCCAGGGTTTTCCTGAATGCCTGCCTGTAAGTGACTGGCCACAAACACAGGGACTCAAGGGCCTGCTTATTACTCTCGATGAACTGAAAGCTAGGCTCTGAGCTTCCTTTTGCCTTTTCCCTTTTTTTTTTTTTTTTTTGCGGTACGTGGGTCTCTGACTGTTGTGGCCTCTCCCGTTGCGGAGCACAGGCTCCGGACGCGCAGGCTCAGCGGCCATGGCTCACGGGCCCAGCCGCTCCGTGGCATGTGGGATCTTCCCGGACTGGGGCACGAACCCATGTCCCCTGCATCAGCAGGCGGACTCTCAACCACTGTGCCACCAGGGAAGCCCGTGACTGCTTTTAAGTTACCCATATTTACAGTCCAGCTACTTACAGCAACACTAACATTTGCCTCCATTTTTAAAGAGGATATGCTTTGTGCTTCAGTTAGGATGCCAAAAAGAGAGAAGCCAACAAACTGTTTCGGTCCAGACCTCACAGGGTGTCTGCATCTTGAGGGTTTAAGGTTTGACTTTTAGATCTGCACATTGAAAACCTCAACTGATTTTTTTTTTTTTTTTTTTTTTTTTGCGGTATGCGGGCCTCTCACTGTTGTGGCCTCTCCCGTTGCGGAGCACAGGCTCCGGATGTGCAGACCCAGCGGCCATGGCTCACGGGCCTAGCCGCTCCGTGGCATGTGGGATCTTCCCAGACTGGGGCACGAACCCATGTCCCCTGCATCGGCAGGCGGACTCTCAACCACTGCGCCACCAGGGAAGCCCTCAATTGATTTTTATTAGGGTTCCCAGAGGGACCCCCTAGATTGTGCTAACCAAACTCATAGGGGACTGGTGGTAATTCAGGGCTGGTGAGAAAGGGCCGGTAATTCGATGTGTTTATTAATGGAAGATGGATCCAGCTAGAGGGCTGATTTGCCCTCTTCTTGGATTACTGAACTCAGGAATTTGGAATTTATTATGTACAGGGCACTGGGCTGGCCATTACCTCCTTTCTTCATGAGGATTTTCTATACCTGTGTGTGTGTGTGTGTGTTTGTGTGTGTGGTTTGTTGGCTTGTTTCATTTGATTGTAAAACTAATGTCATACACTTCCTGCGTTTGACAATCATCTCCCCTCTCTGTGCTTCATTTAATTAACGTGCATCTACTGAGGGCCTCCCACTGCCAGGCACTGCACCCAGGATGCCTGGTGATGACCGTCCTATCCATCCTATCCACCCCTCCATCTCTTTTGCTTTGTTACCAGCAATAGAACCCATTCTAATATTTTTTTCTCCTCAGCTGATACACTAACAATTTCCTTCTGACTGAGTTCAGAAGTCTAAATTAAGCATCCTATCCATCTCTCTTGCCCAGCAAGGAGCTTCAAAATAGAAAAGTTTTATGGTAAAGGGAGGGAGATGTGTAAAATTGAGTTGCAACTTATTTCTAATGGTATTACTACTCATAGTAAAGTATAGTAAATAACGATTAGACATCGTTAGTCATGTTTATTTATTTTTTTAGCAAATAGGGGTATTTTTATTATTTAATATTTCTTTGGACATAGCTCAAAGGCCTCTTCAAAGTCATGGAATTTGGGGCCTAGAAGGAACCTTAAGGCTCACATAATAAAAACTTATTTTACGGGCTCCCCTGCTGGTGCAGTGGTTAAGAATCCACCTGCCAATGCAGGGGACAAGGTTCGAGCCCTGGTCCAGGAAGATCCCACATGCCGCGGAGCAACTAAGCCCATGCGCCACAACTACTGAGCCCATGAGCCACAACTACTGAAGCCCGTGCGCCTAGAGCCTGTGCTCTGCAACAAGAGAAGCCACCGTAATAAGAAGCCCACACACCGGAACGAAGAGTAGCACCCACTCGTTGCAACTAGAGAAAGCCTGCGCACAGCAACAAAGACCCAACACAGCCAAAAATAATAAATAAATAAAAATAAAATTTATTAAAAAAAACCCAACTTATTTTACAACTGAAGGAACTGAGGCCCAGAGTGATTTGATGGCCTCATAATTTCTTAGCCAAGTCAAGACATTATTGTAATTTTTACCTGGAGTATCCAGTGGCTGAAAGACTGATTCTTTGTTCAAAAGCAGTTTCTATGTGCAGAATGGGCATATTTAGTCAGAATAAAATAAACATACCATCTGATAGGTGAGAAGGAAAATATTCTGTATATCAGAATTGACACCTGACAATTGTTACTGGTGCTTTGTTACCAAAAATAGAACCCATCCTAATATTTTTTTCTCCTCAGCTAGTGCACTAACAATTTCCTTCTGACTGAGTTCAGAAATCTAAATTAAGCAAGTAAAATAGAATCCTGCTGCACATCTGTGATGTAGGGGCTTAGTTCACAAGATATTTGGAGCTTCATTTCTAAGTGTTAGAACTCTGGTAAGTGTGTGTGCAAGTGTGAGATAATTGTTCTAATGAAATAAGATATAGGACATTGTAAAGTTGGATTAAACAAGTCTTTTCCCTTGAGATATATTCAGTAGCAATTAGGCTTTTTAGTTTTCTTCCTCCCTCCCCAAATATCACATTTTTATGGCTTAGGAAGGCTCAGTCTTTTCTTTCTTATTTAAGAAAGAAAAGAGGTAAGGCCTCTGGTAATTCTTCATACACTTCTGTTCCTCCTCTCAGCGATGCGGTTCCCTGTGCTCTCTCTCCACTCATACCTGGGATACATCATGGAGCAGCTGTATCACCTGGTGATCCTGCCCTTTCACGGAAATCCACTCCTAGGTCTGACTCTACGTGGCACGTGTGTGCACTACCACAGCTCTGTCAGCACAGGTTTGGATTGCTTTCTCATTTGTAATAACAGACAGAGTGGAACACTTACCCAGTCTTTGCAGGTACCTTCTGGATTTTTCTTAATGATGGGCTCAAGGTGTTTCAGAAGAATCTGACAAGCATTCTTGAAGGAGTAAAGAAATGAATCCTCATTAGAGAAGAGTGTGGTGGTTAGGATTTGAAAGAATATTGGTTGACAATTGCTCAGGTCAGTGAATGCTTTTGGGGTGCCTGATACTGACACATTGGGAACGCAGAGACAATACCAACACAGCCCCTGATCATGAGGAGAATATCAGTTATAGAGGGTGTTCTCCCTTCCTCACTCACTTCCTGTGAAACTATGAACTCAGCTGAATTTCTACTCTCAGATCCCCTTTCTAAGAATATTCATGTTCTTAATTCCTTCTTCTTTGTTTTTTCTACATTTTGGATTTATACCTTCTTTCGTATTTTCCAGCCATTAAGGTCTATGGAACAAAACATCCTATTTTCATTCAAATTTGTGCTCTTTAGTCTGTAACAATGACATGCCAGGATCCCTCTGGGTCTGAGATATTGTTCAACTGTCTGTCCAGTCTGTTGTCTGTTCATCCATCTGTCATCAAACTACTGCAGTGAAGGCCTTGGCTTTGAGCGTGAAGTGAGAAAATAATTAAATTTGTTTCTGTAATAACCTAGATCCACAAAGTTTATGATCCTTGATATAGAAACCCCAAACCCTAGAAGATGGATTAATGCCTAGTTTGGGCTGACAACTTCCATACACACAGAGCAGTTCCTATTTTGTGTTTGATTCTACCTAAAATTGGATCTCATGAACTTGAGGTTTCCCACCTTGTTCTGAGCAAAAATAGTCTGTTTTTTGATCCCCTAGGAGGTATCTCCACAAAGATAAGATGGATTTGAAAGTGGTTCCTCTTGGTAGCATAAGTGCAGTGTCCTGGGAGTGAGGCTATATGCCTCCCCAGAATGTCCCAGTGGAAAAAGTGGATAGTTTATAACAGAAACATGACAAATAGATATTACTTCAAAAGTACATGCAGTCAGATCTTTGAATTAGGAATATGAAGTCATGGTTCTATTCTGAACTAGTGAAAATTTAGCAGTCTTTTTTTACATTAGTTAGAAAAATAAGTACAAAGAAAAAGGATGAGTAGTCTGGTAGAACTCTACTAATGCAGACACTTTAACTGCACCATATCTACCTGGCTGGGGTTCTGTCGGCCTACCTGCCTGCAAGAACTTGTTTGTATCAAGGGAAACTTGCACAGGTCTGCATTAGTTGGTACCCAGATTTCTTTGTTCTGTGTCTCCCAGGGACACAGAAAATTTGTTCACCAAAATCCATTCTCCCCTTCTTCCATAGTAGCTGGGCCATGGTTTCCCACTGCTCTACATTTCGCCAACCTCCCCTGTTGTTGGACATGGCCTGAGACTGGTTCTGCTAATGGATGATGAGGGGAAGTGACTTGCATCCCTCCCAAGTCTGGCCTCCATGTTCTTTCCCTTCAGATCACCCAAGTGATGATGCTTAGGGCAACCTTGAAAGCCACGTGTTGAAGATGAAGGAATTGCCATCACACTCTGGGTGCTCGAATGACCGAATATTTCCTCTGGATTGTGTGCAAGAAAGAACTTTTGTTGTGTTGGAGCCATTATATTCTGGGTCTATTTGTCACCTCAGTTTAGCTTACTCCAATTAACACCCTCTCCTGGCATTTTGGTGACCCCAAGCCTATGTTCAGTGACACAGATAACTTCTCTGAATCCAACCACCGTGACTATGTCCAGCTAAGAAAACCAGAGATGTGGAGAAAGCACCCAGGAAAAGACAGACAGGAGGAAGCACATGCACGGCTCTGCCATTGACATCTGAGCCAATGGATGCTGCTGTAGCAATTGTATTAGATACCATGGCTGTACTTGTTTCAGAGATGTGCATGTATGACATGGGTATTTTTAATTCATGGCTGGCCACCTATGAGAAAAAGAAATAATTTCAAGTCTGGTAAGGACTTCTATGAAGACTTGAGTCATTATTTTTCTTAATTAAAAAATTACTATTTTTATTACATCCACAATATCCTTTAAAGCCTAAAATAATGTGTCTTTTAAGAATTAAAACCACTTTTTAGTAGGGCCTCATGCTAATTTTATTTTATTTTATTTATTTTATTTTTTATTTTGCAGTACGTGGGCCTCTCACTGTTGTGGCCTCTCCCATTGTGGAGCACAGGCTCCGGACGCATAGGCTCAGCGGCCATGGCTTACGGGCCTAGCCGCTCCGCGGCATGTGGGATCTTCCCGGACCAGGGCACGAACCCATGTCCCCTGCGTCGGCGGGCGGACTCTCAACCACTGCTCCACCAGGGAAGCCCTCATGCTAATTTTTAAAGTGTTTTCTTGGTAATATCCCACGGCAGTTCTTCTATTCAAATTTAGTGCATTTAGGATGTTAAGGATTTCCTTTTTTCTAAATTTTACATGTGTAGAGAATAGGCCAAGTTGAGATTATTCAGATTTACTTAGTGGCAGTGGCAGGAAGAGAGACAGAGATTAGATTGACTGACTCAGTTTGGTCTTAAGTCTGTTGGTATTGGTTATCAGATGAACTTGGAAGGACCCTGGGGGCCTGTCTTCTTTCTTGCCCTCATTCCCACCTTAATTTTAGCTTCCTCCCTCTTTTCTTCTATTTGTTCCCACTTGCTTATACTCCTCTAGTATGTGCTATTCACTTTTTCCTTTTCTGTGCTTTTCCTTCCATTTCTCCAGCAGACACATGTGGAAATTAAGATATTTAATCAAGAAAAAATGAAAAAGAAAGAAAGGGAGGGAAGGAAGGAAAAGGATATAGCACTGTTTTGGCCGATACTGTGTTTTAGTTTTTGCAAAAACACTTTCTCTAGATGTCTGCAGGCATGTACTTGTTCATACTTGCCAAGCTTCAGACTAATACTGTTCAGTGATTAAGTTTCCCCAGAAAGATGCAAAATGAGAAAGAAAAAGGACAATTTGATGAATTCTTGGTGATGAAAATCCAAAAGGAATTTATTGGTCCACATAACTGGGAAGGATGGAGGAGCTAGTATCACATATATCTGTATCTAGGGGCTTAGTGGTCTCATCTGGATTCTCCCACAGCCTCTCATATTTGCTTTTCTTTCTACGATGGCCATGTCATTTTCAACGGTAGACAGGTTTCATCCACGGCACAGAATTGCCTCTGACAACCACTGGCCTACAGCATAGTAGCTAAACTACCACAAGGAAAAATAGTTCCTTTCTCCTAACATGTACACATCAGTTCCAGGAAAGGACGTTGTTTGGCCTTGCTTGGCCATGTTTCTTCTTCCTGGACCAATCCCTGCAGCCAGCAGGGTTCAGGAACTATGATTGGTCAGATCAGGGTCCTGTGCCTATATATCTGTGGCAGGCATTGGGGCCAGGAGGGGGATGAGGTTAAAAGGTACCAGAATTGAGGAGTCTTTCAGAACTATATGGAATGTGGGAGGGGTATTCCAAAGGAGCTAAGAGGCTGGATAGTCAAAAGCTGCAGATGTGCACTATAACAATCTAGTAAATTAGTCATAAAGTTACACTTATTCAATTTAAAGCATTATTCTTTTTTTTTTTTTAAATATTTATTTTATTTATTTATTTTTGGCTGCGTTGGGTCTTTGTTGCTGCGCACGGGCTTTCTCTAGTTGCGGTGAGCAGGGGCTACTCTTCGTTGCGGTGCGCGGGCTTCTCATTGCGGTGGCTTCTCTTGTTGTGGAGCACAGGCTCTAGGCACGCGGGCTTCAGTAGCTGTGGCACACGGGCTCCGTAGTTGTGGCTCGCGGGCTCTAGAGCACAGGCTCAGTAGTTGTGGCACACGGGCTTAGTTGCTCTGCGGCATGTGGGATCTTCCTAGACCAGGGCTCGAACCTGTGTCCCCTGCATTGGCAGGCGGATTCCTAAGCACTGCGCCACCAGGGAAGCCCCCATTATTCTTTTTTTTTTATCCTGGGATTATATCTTCCTACTTTGGGTATATGTGTGTGTGTTAAGATATCCTTTAAAAATTATGGGATGATGACAGTTGATGAAATACTTGTCCTTGCTTCTCAAAACAATCCATTAGCCACCTGACATTATTGTCCAAATTTTAAAAATTATACATACTGGTCTCAAAATAGAAAAGTTGAGAAACGCCTACTCTAGGTAAGCCTACATGGTGTACCCACCACAGTGCTCTGGGGACACATCAATGGTGTTTTCACTAAGAACCATCTCTGTCCATAAACCTGGGCCAAGCTCCAGGAGTATCTGCACACGTGTAGGATTTCCACCACCTCAGCTATTCTATTTCATATGTAAGAAGTTTTTCAACTAAATAGTCAAGATCTTAGGGTTTGCATACAGGGAGTCATCATTGACTCTAAAATTAGTGCCACATGTCTGTCATGTCAACAATGTATAGAGAGATGAATTTTGTTTCTCTCACCTGTAGCATTTTGGTGTGAATACCTTGACCCAGTTCGTTGACTCCATGTGTGACCAATACAGACCCATCGGTGTAGATATGAACTCTTTGAAAGTCATTCCTCTGCTTAAATCCTCTGGCTGACCACTCAACCAGCTCCTTAAGCATTTGTAAGTGCTTGCACAGGTTATGTGCCAACCTGTGCTCAGCTCGACATGTAAAGACGAATAAGACGGAGTTCTTCCTCAAATAGCTCACAGCATAGTGGGGGGACAGGCTGGAGAGCAAGTCATTATTGTGTGGAATGTTCTGTGACATAATGGATGTGGCGGAAGGGGCTCTGGGAGAACAGATCCAGCTGCTTCTGGGGAGCCCGGGAAGCGTTCCCCCAAATGACAACTGAATGGAATCATAGAGGGAAGAAGGGTTCACCACTGGGCAAGGTGGGTGAAAACTCCCCATTGTCTGTAGGGGAAAGCCCGGCTCCTTACCACAATATGAGGCCCTTTGGGATCTGGTCTCTTGAACTTTCCCAGATTCATCCCTGTCTTTTCCCTCCTTGCTTCCAAGTTTGGCCTGACATCTGCTCCTTCCTGACCTGTACTCTTGCTGATGCTGTTCTCTCTTCCTGGCCTGCTCCCCAGCCTTCAGACCCTCACCCCAAGTCTCTATTCTGTGAAAATTTCCTTGAATGCTTCTCATTCCCCTCTGGGAAGGATCAATGACTCCTTCCTCTGCACTTCCTCTTACAGGGGTGTACTGGGTTGAATAGTGTCCCCTCCTACACCTCAAATTCATGTCCACCTAGAACCTCAGAATGTAACTTTATTTGGAAATGGAGTCTTTGCAGGTGTAATTAGTTAAGATGAGGTCATCGTGGGTTAGGGTGGGCCCACTAGGACATTGGCTAGTGTCCTTATAAGAAGGTCACGTGAAGATGGAGGCCACCATAAGCTGCAAGAGGCAAGGAAGTATTCTTCCCAGGAGACTTCAGAAGGAACATGGCCTTGCTGACACCTGTAGTTTGAACTTCTAGCCTCCAGAACTGTGAGAGAATAAATCTGTTGTTTTAAGCCACCAAGCCTTGTGGTACTTTGTTAGAGCAGCCATAGGAAACAAATACTGGTGTGACAGGCTCTCCTGTAAGTCTCTTAGAGGAGGGGCCCCTGGTCTTGTTCATCTCTGAGTCCTGCAGAGAACTTTGAGCAGGTCTGAATCACAGAGACACTAAATACATGTTTGTTGAGTTGGACAAATGGAAATGTGGTATTTTTCTTTCCAGGAGGAGGAGGAGGAATTGGGACTTTA
The DNA here is from genome assembly GCF_949752795.1 of Hyperoodon ampullatus. Lineage (NCBI taxonomy): Eukaryota > Metazoa > Chordata > Mammalia > Artiodactyla > Ziphiidae > Hyperoodon > Hyperoodon ampullatus. The sequence goes on from NC_136921.1 coordinate 35,818,925, forward strand.
TTCGTGTCTGGAGATGCCCGGAAGCCCAGGGTGGCTTGGAGGCGCTCCGGGGCATCAAGGCTTGTAGGTGCTAATAATAGTATTTATTCACTGTGGGCCTTTGACTCCCTTTGAGGAGAGTACTTCTCATACCGAATTTAGAGAGTAGGTTTTCCAGCTTTGTGAGTCATCGGCTGACCTGGAATAACACACTTCAACTCTCAGACAGATGATTCTTGGGTGTGTCAATTTAGAACTCTGTGGGGAAGCTGGAGGCCTTTCAAATGGAGACAAAGCCGGTGCTTGATTTAAAGATTTTTTTTTTTTTGTAGCAAGATGAGAAGCTGTCTCCCATGGATGATGGTAGAGAGTAGGCTATGGTTTAGGTGAAAGGTGGCCATGCAAGTGAGGGGAGATGTGGTATAATAAAAAGTAAATATGTGGGGCTTCCCTGGTGGCGCAGTGGTTGAGAGTCCGCCTGCCGATGCAGGGGACGCGGGTTCGTGCCCCGGTCCGGGAAGATCCCACATGCCGCGGAGCGGCTGGGCCCGTGAGCCATGGCCGCTGAGCCTGCGCGTCCGGAGCCTGTGCTCCACAACCGGAGAGGCCACAACTGTGAGAGGCCCGCGTACCGCAAAAAAAAAAAAAAAAAGTAAATATGTGGCACAAGGATATATTATACAATATGGGGAATATAGCCAATATTTTATAGTAAATATAAATGGATTATAACTTTTAAAATTGTGAATCACTACATTGTATACCTGTAACTTGTATACCTGTAACTATAATATTGTGCAGCAACCATACATCCATAAAAAAATAATAAAAACCAAAAAAGATGTGGTCTTTGGCCCTGGTTCTTGGCACAGAACTCCCAAAACTCTTGGAATTTACTGTCTTCTGTGTGCTAATGGGATGGTTCAGGGAGGGAGCCTAGATAACTTCAGGATGGGTGCTCATTACTAGAACAACAAGGTACATGGTCAGAGGGTGCCATCTTTCAGCCCTATCTCCCAGTCTCCAGGGAGGGGAGAGCAGTTCAGTCACCAATGGTCAATAATGTAGTGAACGACACCTATGTAATGAAGTCCATTATCAACCCCCCCCCGCCCCCAGCCCCAAGTGACAAGGTTCTGGGAGCTTCTGGGTTGGTGAACACATCCACAAGCGGGAGGCAGTGTGCCTGGATGAAGAGGGCATTGGAAGCCTGGCTCCCCTTCTCTCATCCCTTGCCCTGTGCATCTCTCCCATTGGCTATTTATTCTTGGGTTGTAGCCTTTGTAATAAACTAGTAATAATCATAGTAAAGTGCTTTCTTGAGTTCTGTGAGTTGTTCTATGGCATTATCAAACCTGAGGGTGGGTAGTGGAAACCCCTGAATTTGTATTTGTCTGAGCAGAAGTGTAGGTAGTACGGGTACCCTGTTTGCACTGGCGTCTGAAGTGGGGACCATCCTGTAGGACTCAGTCCTTGATCTGTGGGTTCTGTGCCAACTCTGGGTAGTTAGTGCCGGAACTGAATTGTTGGACACCCAATTGCTGTTGGGGAATTGGTGGAGGACAGACAGCACTTGGTGTCAGAGAGAAAAACCACACTGGCAGCTGTCCAGGATCTCTTATACCCCGGCTGTTGATTCAGTCCAGACTTGTAGACGTGACGGTTAACCTCCTTGTGTCTCTTTATAAAAGGGGCACTCTGGACCCAAACAGGAATGTGATCCAGGAGTCCAGGGAGTCCTACCCACCAGAGGAGCCACAGCCCTGAGAGATGTGTCTGAGATCTCCTGTGGAGGGGCTTAGGGCTGCCCTGGATAACACACAGCATTCCAGGAACGCTGCCAAATCCTACATTCAGCATCTCATTGAATCCTCGTCAGTCCTAGGAGAAAGGGTTATTATTCTCATTTTATAATTGGGGAAGCTGAGGCTCAGAGAGCTTGAATAACCTGCTTAATTTCACACAGCTAATAAGTGGCAGGGCCAAGGATTTCTCAGGTCCATCTGGCTCCAGTTGATTAGGGATTTGGGGCAACTGCTTTATTCCCTAAGAGGGATTCCCTTTGACAGGGCAGCTTTTGTGTTTTGCGTGTGTGTGTGTGTGTGTGTGTGTGTGTGTGTGTGTGTGTGTGTGCTGGCTGCCAGTAGCTGAGTATAAGTGGAAGAATGCTTTCAATGATACGCACAAGGGAGATCTAATGCACTTTCAGATTTGGATTTTAGATTTAGATCTAGATCTAATGCATGTAAGATTTTCCAGTTGCTGAGTTTCTGCTTTTGGTGGACAGCAATGGGGAGGCAGCAGTCTTTCCCAGTTTTCTAACATCCTTCCTGTATATGACCCATTGGGATTGCTGGGAAACTCGTCTGTACCAGTCTTTGTGCTGTTCAAAATTTCCATCCCTATGCTGCCCTCCCTCCTCCCTTCTGGATGAGCCTCTGAATGACTTGACTCTTCTTTCACAAATCTACCTGGGAGAATTTTTGGACCCTCCCACCCCCATTCCACCCCTGCAGAATTGACACAGATTCCCAGGAGAGGTGGCTAGGAGAACAGCCAGCCTGTCAACGGCAAGATGGAATGACTTCTCTGCCTCAGACTTAGGGGCACGGAAGAGTGCTGGAGGGTCTGGGGCACAGAGCAGGAGAAGCCCATTCTTGCCCAAGCCGTGAGACCTCCAAGCTCAGAAAGCATGGCACCATGGGCCTCGTGGGCTCCTGTCCCCTTTTGGAACAGTGGGGGTTCAGCAGGGGTCAACGCTCCATCATGGCAGTTTTGCTTCTGTGGATCTCATGTTTGCTGATGCCATTTTCTGCCATTGAGGTGTTTTTCTACTGCGCTGTGTTGAAAGTGCTTGCAGATGGGGGACTGGTCAGGATAGTTCTGTACACTTCTCCCAGGTGCTGGGGGAGGGGCTCAGTACCCTGGGAAATGTGACACTCTTCCCACGTCGGAGAGCCACAGTGTGTCTGAATGAGGGTTACTTCCCACACATACAAGACTTACCTGATGATATCTTGTTGCAGCAAATCCGACTTAAAACTTCATGGGGATCATAACAATGCCTCTCTTCTTCCAGTAATTTTTCTTATTGCATTCTTCTGTTGTGAAAGGAAGACTTGTCCAGACATTCATTCCAACATCTTATCAGGATTTCAGGGCTGAATGCTTGTTTGTAGATGGTTTTATCAACTGTTCTGTACATGTTTTTCTCCCTAATCTGAAGTGGGTGGGAAATTGAGTCAATAGTTATGATAAGACAGAAAATGAGTGCAAAACAGAGACTTGTAAAGCCTCCCCACTAAAGCGTAAACTTCAGTGGGGAGAAGACAGGGTCTTTCTTCTTTTTCTTTGAACAGCATGTGTTTTTGCCGAAATAATGGGGGGTGGTATTTCTCCTGTCTTCAATGCACCAATCGGGGTCTCTCCCTCCTGGAAGTGGAAGATAGAGGTAGTAACTGATCTTTGAAGGGCAGTGGGATGGAGGGGCTGAAGGGGGTAGATTTTCCTTTTTTTCCTACAAGGTTCAGAGCGGGGGAGCAGTGTTGGTAGACAGGCTATGAAAGCAAGGATTTATTGTCATAACTGAAGACTTGTTTTGCTAGGGAGGAAGAGCACTGCAGCTAGTGACAAATAGCAGATCTTCTCTAAGCCTTCCAACTGCCTTTGGAATGTGTGGTCAAATTTTTTAGAAATGTATTTAAATATAGGTGTGTCATGTCCTAGAAACTTGCAACATCTGACAAAGAAGAAGGGGGGCCCACTGAGATATGCTCAGGGTTTTTCATCATCCCCAGCCACTCTGATGACAATAAAGGAATTATGATTATCAGTAGTTACACTGGCATACTACTACCTAGTTTATGAAACCAAATATTAACAAATTCAGTTAATTCTTGCGGAAACTCTGTGAGGTGAGTCATATTGTCCTCATTTTGTAGATAAAGAGACTGAGCCACAAAGAGGCTGCCTCTCATTGTTCAAGTGTTCCACTGGCCCAGATTACCTTTCCATTCCCTGTGCTATTATTCTTCAAGGCCCACCCCAGTGCCATCTCCTCCAGAAAGTTCTGCTTGACTCCCCTCCCCCAAGCCAATGTGATGTTTTTCTCCTTTGTACCCATAGAACACTTTATGTGACTTCTCCTAGGATAACTACTGTCTTCCTTGTTCAATATTTAGGTGTTCCCCTGTGTGTAGGAAGTACCCCAACAATCACAATTCACAGACCTGGTGGTCCTCCCTGTTGAATTTAAGGACAAAGGGGTTCAAAGACATGGAGAGTCTTTGCTGGAGCAGAGGGTCTATACTGGGGAAACAGGGGATAGAAGTGGAAAAAGCAGGCTGGGATTTGCTTGGAATGTGTGAGGAGTGGAAGCGTGTTATCAACAATTATCTCAGTTGCCAGTGGCTGCCTCTCTTTGGTCTGGCATATCGTACATACTGTGTACTTTCTAGGATCTTGCACAAGATAATCTTTTTGGAGGGCATTCTTTTGGCAATACCTCTCAAAAGTTTTCAAGTGCAGCAGCAATTCCACTTCTGTAAGTTTATCCTACAGATATGCACAACAGAGCAAAGATACAACCTTGGTACCTCTGTACCAATACCATTTTAATAGCAAAAAATGGGTAACAACCTGAATGTGTATCAATAGTGGAGTGGCTAAATAAATTATGGTACATTCATATTACACAGAAGTATTCAGTCATGAAAATGAATGAAGTAGATCATTTTACTGACATGGGAAGATGGCCATGGCATATTAAGTAGAAAAAGTAGGTGCAGAATTATGTGTTTATTATGGTCTCATTTTGGTAAATAAGCACATATGTGCACATTTGCATCATATGTCAGTGTTTATGTAATTGTGTATGAATACAGATGGGTGGGTAAACATAGAGAAAGGGCTAGAACAATAAACATGGAACTGTTAACAATGGTTACCCTCAACCAATATGGACGGGGGATGAAAGGATGTACACTTTTTACTTTAATAACTTCAGTATGGTTTGAATTTTTTTAAAAAAATAAATTTATTTATTTATTTATTTTTTGACTACTTTGGGTCTTTGTTGTTGTGCGCTTTCTCTAGTTGCGTGGGGGGGGGCTACTCTTTGTTGCGGTGAGCAGGCTTCTCAATGTGGTAACTTCTCTTGTTGCAGAGCATGGGCTCTAGGCACACGGGCTTCAATAGTTGTGACATGTGGGCTCAGTAGTTGTGGCTCACGGGCTCTAGAGCACAGGCTCAGTAGTTGTGGTGCACGGGCTTAGTTGCTCCGCGGCATGTGGGATCTTCCTGGACCAGGGCTTGAACCCGTGTCCCCTGCGTTGGCAGGCGGATTCCTAACCACTGCCCCACCAGGGAAGTCCCTGGTTTGAATTTTAAAAAGAGTAATCCCTTTCGTACAAATTTAAAAAAAGAAAGAAAAAGAGAAATCGTTGCATAAGGAAGGAGACCAATAGGCGGAGGTGAGTTCTTTTAGGTAGCCCATAATTTATCTTGAATTCTGAGCCAGGGCTAATTTGTATGGTTCTTCTGGGGTGTTTCCTTGGGTAGCTGGTTTCACACCTCATCTGATTCTTCAGCAACCTTGGTTATGACTTCGATTACAACCTTACCTCTTCTGGCGGAAGGCCACATTTGGCTGCCACAGCTGTGATGCAAGATTCTGTTACCAGGGTTCCTTGTGGGAAGCCAAATCCGCGAAAGGCCACGTCAGATGGTAAATTTGTCAGGCATGCATGGCCCTGGAACCTGAGGTTGGGGATTTTATACATGCATTTTTCAGCTTCAGTATAAGAAATTCTACTACCTAAAGTAAAAAGATATATTCACATAATACTGGACATTTTTGTTTTCTTTTCTCTAAAAGTCAAGTACAGAGTTGAACCGCTTGTGGAACTAGGTAAGTACTTGAAGAAAGTGCTCCGCAAAGACTCATATAGAAATTCTGGGGCTTCCCTGGTGGCACAGTGGTTAAGAATCTGCCTGCCAACGCAGGGGACATGGGTTCGAGCCCTGGTCCGGGAAGATCCCACATGCCACAGAGCAACTAAGCCCATGTGCCACAACTACTGAGCCTGTGCTCTAGAGCCTGCGAGCCACAACTACTGAGCCCGCGTGCCACAACTACTGAAGCCTGCGCACCTAGAGCCCATGCTCCATAACAAGAGAAGCCACCACAATGAGAAGCCCACGCACCACAATGAAGAGTAGTCCCCGCTCGCCACAACTAGAGAAAGACCGCGTGCAGCAACGAAGACCCAATGCAGCCAAAATAAATAAATAAATAAATAAATAAAAGAGAAAGAAATCCTGCATTCTGTTCATGAAGCAGGATGGTGCCAGTTTCTGATGCGCATACCTGCTCCAAGTCATCCAGTGTGCACCCTTCATTAATGAAGCACTCAATGTCTAGAGCTTTGATTCGCCCGTTGTTCATGAATCCCACCTGTCACCAAATGATGGACATTTTACGATATGTTTAGAATTTAATGCTAAGCTTGAGCCGCAGCCCAGCTCCTCCATGGGCAGGACTGAAGACAGACCACCCCTGTTTGCTCTGTGGTGGACCACGTCTGGACATTCTCTTGTTTTTCAGTGCTTGGCTGACAAAGACCTCCTCTGACCTGAATTTTGCTGAGCCCTTTCCTTTCAACGTGTAATTTTCTGTCTTCACAGTCAGTATGGAATCCTAAAGTTCTTGCTTGTCTCCCAACATATAATTGCTACCCTCTTCTTCCTTGTTCTTGGAAGATTTTCCTTCACTTTTTACTGGTTTTCCTTCTAATTTAGTCTGTGATTTTCCCCCTTGCAGAAAAAAGTCTCTGGGATTCCAGAGTGCATTGGAATGAATCACAGTGCATCTTTTTACAGGAAAGCCTCTGAGGTCGGGAAACGGACACGGGAATGACTGCTCTCACCTTACTGAGCTAGTGAAGCACTTTGTCACTGATGAAGCATGTAACAAATGTGAGCTCATGCTGATGTTACTACCGGGCAGCTTGCATTTTTCTCAAGTTGCCACTCCCTTCCTGCCCACCTGGATCATTTTGTCTGCACAGTCCAGGTTGAAAAATTCTCACTCCCTAGTGTAGTTCTACTAAAAAAGAATTGGCCTTGGTCCCTTTGCCTTTCTGAAATCAGGGATAAATACACTGATGGAACCATTTACCTATTTGGTTATCATCTACTCCAAGGGAACTGTTGGATAGTAAATCAGAGAAGTTAGGAAATGGAGCAAAATGTACAAATTTAGAATTTATAGTAATTCCAAAATTCTTGAAAGGTTTATATCGAACAGCTTAAGAATCTCTCTGCTCCCTCATTTATGGTACTATTTTTCTTAGCAAACCTTTCTTCATGAAAACTTCAGCCTAGCATTTGTCAAAATTACCAAATGACAAAATCAGACAGAAAATCTAGCTATGTGTATGCTATAAGCAATTCCCAAATGAAGCATGTTTGATATAGAAACATTACATTAGAACTGTCCTAACACTCAATCACAAATTTGAAAAGTAGTATTGTTGTCAACCAGATCCCAGCAGTTATTTTTAATAGTGTTTATGCTATAGTTGCATAAAAATGCAATGAACGTGGTTTGAGACAATTTAAGTTATTTCACTAGTTAGTTGATTCTTTTTTCCTATTTGCAAAAAGCTTTTGTGGAGCTTTCATAACCATTTGGTGGCAACACTTGTAAAAAATAATTTTGCAGTTAAAATGGTCAAATTGTTTCCCAACAGTTTCTACTGCAAAATAATATTTTTATAGTCAAGAAGTTTTGGTACAACAATGTCTGTAGTTTCTTTCTTTTTTTTTTTTTTTTGTCTTTGAGGGACCACTAACATAAATCCCATTTCTCCAATAGTGTTTTTTTAAATCATTATTGGAAATTATTTTTATCATTTAGCTTCTTCATAATTTTACAACAAATTTACTAAAAGTTCCTCATAAAATGTTATTATGAGTATTCAAACACACAGCATCCATTTTAATATTGTAGGTGCTAAGATGATTGTTTTTAGAATTTAGAAAATCAAAATAATAGAAATGGATAAACCATTCAAATAAAATGAGGTACTTCAATATTTTCATCTTCAATACTTAACTTTATATTTTCCAAATAATGGGTGTCTTCTCCCAGGTATTAACATATCATCTTCACAATCAAGAACAAGAAGAATGGGGTGACCAGATCTAAAGAAACAAATCTTAGATTCTTCATCCATCCTACCCACCCATCCATCCATCCATCCATCAACCCATCTACCACCCGCCCACCTATTTATCCATCCCCTCATTTAACTATTTACTAACCCATCCAGCTATCCACCTTTCTACCCATCCATCCACCATCCACCCTCCCACCTATATATCCAACCATTTATTTAACCACCCACCCATCACTTATATATATTCACTGAGTGCATATGATATGCTAGGCACTGATATGAATTGATGTATGGCTAAATTACTATTATCTCTGTGTTCTAGAACTCATTGTTTGACGAACTAGCCAAAGGAGATTAATGTCACATGTCAGTTAACTTGTGTTCTCATGGCTTCAAATTTGACCCTCACCTAGATCCAACCATTTTGGATCTAGTTACAGAGGCAAAAGAGTGTGAACAGGTAAATCAAACTTAACAACACAACTGGAAAAACAAGGCCAAGCACACGGCCTAGGAAGTCTGGATTAGAATCTTCATTTTCAGCTATGAATGCTACTATGTTAGCTAAGCTGGGCCCTTGGGTAGTGAGGACGTCCAGGCTTTCTGTTTCTCTAGGGCAGAGGTTCCCAGACTTTGAAGTGCAGATGAATCATCTGGAGTGCTGGTGAAATGCAGATTCCTGAGCCTTAGCACTAGGACTCTGATTCGATAGGTTGGGAGGAGCCCTAGAATCTGCATTTTCCTCAGTGATTCTGATGCAGGTGTCTTCAGGTACATGTTGAAAACCACGACTCTACCGCAGGGTTTTATAGTCCTCTTTAATGATGAGGACTACCTGGAGTATCAGTTAAATGTACAGTTTCCACGTCCATCCCCTGGTGATTCTGATTCAGTGGGTCTGGGATGGGGAGGCAAGAATTTCTATGAGCCCAGGAGACTCTTATTATCAGCAGTTTGGGAACACTGCCCTGGGGACCACTTAGTGCATGGCAGGTATTGTAGCTTAAGACACTGGTTCCCACACTTGGCTGCACAGTGGAATCACTGGGGAAGTTTTAAAATAGACTGATGCCTGGGTCAACATGGGGAAGCCTAGGTACTGGGATTTAAATGCTCCCAGATGATTCTGATGTGCAGTCATGTTTGAGGAGTCTTAAATGCACAAAGCTTGGTGGGAATACGATGAACTAATTATCCCTTGCTGACTCCTTGTTGGGTGTGAATACAAAGAGTTTCATTATGGAAAACACTGGGGATGGATTTCAGATTCCACCTTTTCCCCACCTGTCATTGCAAAATGAGACACATATCTGAGTGCTTTTTGGGCCCCTTGAACTACATGGAAGTTGTCAGAGGAAGCAGGACCTTTGAAATTTGCAGGCTGATTGGGCCTTTGACATAGTAACAAAACAAAACAAAAAACAGCCATAAAAAATGAATGAGGAATAACCATTGTAAAGCAATTATACTCCAATAAAGATGTTAAAAAAAAATGAATGAGGAATAGAAAAGCCAGCGCCATGAACAGCATGAACAGTGAAGGAGCAAGACTTCCGGTTGAGGTCAGCCCAGAGGCTCTCTTTGAGGATGTCATGTGTCCACTGAGCACACATTGCAGAGCAAGCCTTTGCCAGGAGCAGTGAGGGAGAGGGTGGGAGCCTTTTTTTCCTCACCCCACTCTGTCTTCAGCTGACGGTAGGAAGGAAAAGTTGGGGAGCAGCCTTCCCCCTTGACACTCCACTTGGGCAGGTGACTTGCCCCACCCCTAAGTGGGTCACCTTCCCTGAAGCTCGGGGACGGGGCTGCGTCAGCTCTGGAGGTGTTCAACTAATAATACCGCTTTTCCTTTATAGAACAAATTAGCCTATTCAAAGTTCTATGTGCATTTGACTTTTCCAATAACTCTAGGAGGGTGGGTGTTATCTACAATTATAAAGAAAAAGAGACAGGAGGCTGAGTTGCCCAAGGACACTCAGGTGGTTATGACAGCAGCCCAAGTGACTCTCAGGCCACTGATTTGCCCTCAGCTCTGTGCATTTTACGCCCTCCCGTGTCCCCAAGCGCACTTACCTGATCGTGCCCACAGCTGCAATAGCCCCAATACAGCTGGTCCTCCTACCTTCCCACCTAAACCTCCCCCCACTCGTTTTACATGACAGGTGATTCTGTTGATGGGATGTTTAAAGTAGAGGACCCTGTTTTCTGTAAAAGGTAGATAACGGGAAAGGTTTACAAGAGTGAAATGGTAAAGAAGGTTTTTGCTTCCTGAAACATCACAGCAAAATTCATCAACATCTACTGTCAGTAAAAGACAAAGAAAGAAACAACTGAGATAGTCTGAATCTGTCTTTCAGAGCTCTACTGAGTTTATAAACATTGTTAGTCTCCAGCAGATTTTCCAGCAGAAAAATGGTACTTTCCTAAAGGGAAACTGTCCTGGATTCCTGTCAGAACCTGGATCTTAGACAAACACCTACCCCTAAAGTCCCAGCAAGGTGAGAGAGCTAGTGAACACCTGACAATCTACTAAAGAAGAAGATATGTTTGCAGCTAAAACCTGGAGCACTTTATGACTGGGGAAATGAAAATGTGCTATGAAGTGATGTGTTTACTCCAAAGGTTACCTGTAGTGATTACTTTAGGGAAAAATCAAGTATGGAAATAATTAAGTGTTGTCATCCAGTCACAATCATATTTAAGCATGAAGCCCATAAACGTACACTTCAAACTGAAAATGGCTGTGGCAGTTCTTTCATTTACTTGACAAGACCAGAAAACATCAGAAAAGGTTCTGGGGTCGTAGCTGCTCTGCTGATGTCCAATACTTGGATTCTAAGATTCGGCAGGTAAAATGGTGACCAGCTGTGAGGCTGTGGAGGTGGAAGGCCATGACACAATTAGGAAGCTGGGGGTGATCCTGGACCTCACCTGCACGTGGGCTGGATCCTGTGTTGACACATAAATGTCCAGTTCTTTGTCCTCTGTCTTTGGAATAACAAGCAGTTGCTGTGTTTCCATGTAAAACTGTTCCTGTCCTCCAACATGGATTTCTCCTGTCAAGGGCAAGCACAGGGAAATGCCTGAAGTTGTATGCTGGTTGGGGAATTCAAAAGCAAGTGAGACGTGCACTGGCCAGCTGGATTTGTCCTGACCAAGGCATTGATGGATCAGGCGTTTGTCCTGTGACAACTGAGGCCATCTGTTTCAGAGACTGCGGTTCTGGATAACAAGTTGAAAGTGTCTGCTTCCGTTCTTCACTCTGTCCTTGACTAATCAAAGTCTTAGGAATTTTTATTCTGTTTATTCTATTGCTTCCTACCCCCACCCCCCAAAACAACACATAAGCCAATTTGAAAGGAAGCGAGAAAAGAGAACTTTGGCAAAATGCCAAGACTTTAGAAGATGGTCTTTCTGAGAGGAAGTCACATGTTCTCAATGACTGCTTCAGAAGAACGTTGCGCAAAGATTCTGTGAAACATCCTGAGTCACTTACCTTCAACAATTTGATCGACTTTTTCAAATGCCTCCTCAATGTTTCCTTGTTCAAGTTTTTTTTTCAGGGCACAGGAATGAGTTGTGTTTTATGGCATCCTGAGTGACAGGGAGAAAAAGAGCTAATTCTTTTTACTGTTTTCTTCCAATGGCAATTTGTTCTTACTCAAAAACCAGTAAACTCCCGAAAATCGCCATCTGCTAAGACACACAAAGGAGTCGGGCAAGCAGGGGAGCACATATTAGAGTAGCAGACCCCCCGCAGAGATGAGATGTCAGAGAAAATACCTTCTAAATTGCAGAGAAAACCAACAAGGATTAGAGAAACATTTAGAGTTGAGATCTGGGGACACCATGCTGGTCCGGGATGATAACTACTCATTTCTCATTTTCAGTGTAGATCTCCAGGGAACAAGTGATAGATCCAAATGCAGTAAGAGCGAGGCTCAGGGCGCTCCCTTTTTCCCCTCTTCTGGAATAAAAATACTCGTGTCAGACTTAGGGAGCTCACATATAGGATGGAGACCACGTTAATGGGAGAAGACTAACGTCCTAACACATCTCCTGGGCAAGAAAGCCCAACAGACACAGTAGGCAGTTTGTTCATTTCTTTGTGTATTTGGCATATCTCATAAGGGCCTTTCTAGCCCTTTGCTCTAGGGGTGTTTTTTGGACAATTACATGAACTGACTCACACATGAAGACTGGAAGCCATCCTGTCCTGTGGTTCTATGGATTGACCTGGGACAGCTGATCCTTGCTTAACCTTTAGATCCAGGTGTTTTCCACACTTGACAATGGCATCTGACTCCTGCATTCTCACTTGCCAATGGCCTTAAGTCCATCGCCTTTCTTGCTAATGACGATAATGGGAATAAGGAAAGCAGCTAATATTTTTTGAGTGCATGTTTTGTGTCAAACACTGTACAATATACAGTGTATTTACATGTATTCTCACGTGAATTCTATTATTCTCTCCATTTTCCAGATGAAGAAACTGGGCTTAAGGAGGTTAAAATAACTTTCTCAAAGTCACACTTCAAATAAGTGATAGAGGCAGCTTTCAAGCCTGGGCTTAGTTTTCAGAAGGATCTTGCCTAATAATGAATACTGGCTTTCTCAAAGCAGCAGAAAATGAAGAATATAGTTGAAATTTTCATTTTTTGCTAAACCAAGGTCTCAATATGTCACCATAGTACATGTGGAAGTATGTTTATTGCCGTCCCATAAATGTGTCCTAGGGTAGTATAATCTTATTATAATATATGCTATATTTATCAAGTACTAACTATCAACATGTGCCAGGCACTGTTCTAAGTGCTTTGCACATATTAACTCATTTAGTCTTACAACAACTCGATGAGGTAGGTATTATTACCTTCATTTTACAAATGAGGAAACCATGGCACAGACAGGTTAAGAAACTAGCCCAAGGTCACACAGTTAGGAAGTGGTGTAGCCAGGATTCAAACTTGGCAGTTTGGTTCTATTTATTTATTTTTTATTATTATTATTTTGTGTGTGTGGTACGCGGGCCTCTCACTGCTGTGGCCTCTCCCGCTGCAGAGCACAGGCTCCAGACGTGCAGGTTCAGCAGTCATGACTCACGGGCCCAGCCGCTCTGCGGAATGTGGGATCCTCCCGGACCGGGGCACGAACCCGCGTCCCCTGCATCGGCAGGAGGACTCCCAACCACTGCGCCACCAGGGAAGCCCTGGTTTTAGAACCTGTGCTTTTAACTAGTACCCTATACTGCCTCTCATATATATAGTCACGTTAATGAATGAATGGATTAATGAGTATTGGTATATATGACTGTTCTTTTAGCTACTTTTATTTTTTTTTAATTAATTTATTTTTTATTTTATTTACTTATTTTTGGCTGTGTTGGGTCTTTGTTGCTGCACGTGGGCTTTCTCTAGTTGCGGAGAGCGGGGGCTACTCTTCGTTGCGGTGTGTGGGCTTCTCATTGCGGTGGCTTCTCTTGTTGGGGAGCATGGGCTCTAGGCGCACGGGCTTCAGTAGTTGTGGTGCATGGGCTCAGTAGTTGTGGCTCATGGGTTCTAGAGCGCAGGCTCAGTAGTTGTGGTGCATGGGCTTAGTTGTTCCACACATGTGGGATCTTCCCAGACCAGGGATCAAACCCATGTCCCCTGCATTGGCAGGTGGATTCTTAACCACTGCACCACCATGGAAGTCCTACCTGCTTTTCTTCATAAAAGGATTTTTTTTTTTTTTGTGGTATGCGGGCCTCTCACTGCTGTGGCCTCTCCCGTTGCGGAGCACAGGCTCCAGATGCCCAGGCTCAGTGGCCATGGCTCACGGGCCCAGCCGCTCTGCAGCATGTGGGATCTTCCCAGACTGGGGCACGAACCCGTGTCCCCTGCATCGGCAGGCGGATCTCAACCACTGCCCCACCAGGGAAGCCACATAAAAGGATTTTAAAATTTTTTATTTATTTTATTTATTTATTTTTTGGCTGTGTTGGGTCTTCGTTGCTGCACAGGGGCTTTCTCTAGTTGCGGCGAGCGGGGGCTACTCTTCGTTGCAGTGCATGGGCTTCTCATTGCGGTGGCTTTTCTCTTGTTGCGGAGCATGGGCTCTAGGCGCACGGGCTTCAGTTGTGGCTCTTGGGCTCTAAAGTGTAGGTTCAATAGTTGTGGCACACGGGCTTAGTTGCTCCGTGGCATGTGGGATCTTCCCAGACCAGGGATCAAACCTGTGTCCCCTGCGTTGGCAGGCGGATTCTTAACCACTGTGCCACCAGGGAAGTCCTACCTACTTTTCTTCGCAAAAGAATTTTTTTGCTGATGGTGGACAGTCCTAATCGGAGGGAACTCTAGATCTCTAAACATTCCAAGTCCCAAGATATTTCATGAGTGTGTCCTTTGGGTGCCATTTCCCCCTTGAGGAAATGGGATTGGAATTAAAATTTCAAAAAACCCTTGTTAGGATCCTAGTACAACCCTAGGAAGGGGGGTGAGCCAAGAACAATGGCTTGGACTTCTTGCAAACTTGACGAAATGGGAATTTGGAACAGAGTTGATTTGGTTTAGAAAGAACAAGAAACATGACCTCTTTAACACTTTGAATATTGAGCAAGTTGTACCTTTTAGGCACATTTTTAAAATGTTCAAATGGTTTACTAGGGCCTTTGAAAAAATTTTATTTTCTTTCACAAGCAAAGAAATAAATAAGCTTTTCTCAACTTAATTGCTATGATCTTATCTTTCATTGAATTAGAACATGCAAACCCCTGTGCACATCTCACTTTTCTAATCTAAATTCATTATTTTTTTTGGAAGTAGCATTTTCATTCCATCATCTAGACCCAGAAATGAGAGTGGAAATTTCTGTGGAATTTCATCATGAAAGTCCCACTGCTTTTGGGCTCGACCTTGAAAAGATTATTGTTCCCAATATCCATTCTCATTATTTTTAAGTAATAGAATCCCCAATTTCTAGTGAATACCTGGCCACCTAGAATACAGTCTACATTTCCCAGGTCCCCTTTCTAGATATGTTGGTGTGGCATGTGACTAGGTTCTACCCAAGGAGAGTTAAGAAGGTTATGTGCAGCTTCTGGAGGTGTCCTTAAGGGGAGGGGATATGCTCCTCTTCATCACCTCATTCTCTCTGCTGACTGAAATGTGGACTCAATGGCCAGAGTTCAGTAGCCATTGTGGACCAAAGTGTGATCTGGAGAATGGAAACCACGCAGGACGGAGCAACTATATACAAGGAGGCCAGACCCTTGACACTTAGAAACACATATAAGCCCGGGACTGGCCATTTCCAGATTTTCTACATGTGAGAGAGAAAGAAACTTCTATTTTTTCCCTGTTTCTTGGAGCCAAAGCTAATTTTAATTCATTTAAGTAATATCTTCCAGAGAAAGCTGAGTTTTCCAGAGCAAGCCAGTGACAAAAAAAAAAAAAAAAAAAAAAAAAAAAAAAAAAAAAAAGTAGAGCCCTGAATTAGTCTCGCATTAAGAAGTTTGCAAAGGAACTTTTGATTCTACAACCTTATGGGAGAGATCAGGCAGCCTGCTTACCTCAGTGGTGAAGATTATGGGCTCCAGTTCTTCACAGGTTACCTTTAGCTTTTTGCGTGCTTTGCCTGTACATCTGTCTCTGCAACCACAGCACAGATGATCTGGCCCACGCAGAGTACCTGCGGAAAGTACATACATGAAGCAGGTGGAAAATTCTGGGTAGAAGTGCTGTTAGTGCAAGCTTACCAATGGCTGGTGTTTTAGTTATCACTGTTGACCAATAATAACCACATGTGACTACAGGTACTTGGCTAAAAAAAATTTCTTTTAAATTTTAATTTAAAAATTAATTAAAATCATACAGATGCTTCTACTGGCCATTTTACTCAGTGAATGTAAGCCCCAGAGTGGATGTGAGATTGGCTGTGACCTGAATCTGCTGTATCCTCTGTCAAGGGTTGTCTGCGAGTGTCGCCTTCATGGAGTCATTTTAGAGTTTAAAGATAAGGAGAGTATTTTTTGTACAATGTGATTCCTGTGCTTCCCCCCACCCCACAACCCCAAAATTCATATGTTGAGGGGCTGACCCCCAAGGTGACTGTATTGGAGATAAGGCCTTTAAAGAGGTAATGAAGGTGAAATGAGGTCCTAAGGATGGAGCTCTAATCCAATATGACTGGTGTCCTTATAAGAAGAGGTAGGGACAAAAAAAAGAAAAAAGAAGAAGAGATAGGGACACCAGGGAGGCTCATACACAGAGAAAAGGCCATGTGAGGACACAGGAGAAGGTGGCCATCTGCAAGCTGGGAAGAGTGGCCTCAGGAGAAACCTGCCAACACCTTGATCTTGGACTTCTAGCCGCTAGAACTGTGAAAAGATACATTTCTCTTTTTTAAGCTATCCAGTCTGTGGTACTGGGTGGACCAAAAGTTTCGTTCAGTTTTTTCCGTAAGATGGCTTAGTTGTCTTTAACTTCATTTGAAACAATTTTGTTAGATTCTATGTGACAGCTGTCATATCAGCATGCATCTAGAAAAAGACATCAAAAGTGGTGAATTTTTGTGTAGCCATTTTAATATTGACGATGGAAGGAAAAAAGCAACATTTTTGGCATCTTATGCTTTATTATTTCAAGAAAGGTAAAAACGCAACTGAAACGCAAAAAAAGATTTGTGCAGTGTATGGAGAAGGTGCTATGACTGGCCGAACGTGTCAAAAGTGGTTTGCAAAGTTTCGTGCTGGAGATTTCTTGCTGGACGATGCTCCACGGTCCAGTTGAGCATCAACACAGGTAGACCACTTGAAGTTGATCGCGATCAAATTGAAACAATAATTGAGAACAACCAACGTTATACCACGCGGGAGATAGCCGACATACTCAAAATATCAAAATAAAGTGCAGAAAATCATTTGCACCAGCTTGGTTATGTGAATCACTTTGATGTTTGGGTTCCACATAAGTTAAGTGAAAAAAACCTTCTTGACCATATTTCTGCATGCGAATCTCTACTGAAACGTAAAGAAAACGTTCCGTTTTTAAAACAAATTGTGACGAGTGATGAAAAGTGGATACTGTACAATAATGTGGAACAGAAGAGATTGTGGGGCAAGCGAAATGAACCACCACCAACCACACCAAAGGCCGGTCTTCAATAAAAGAAAGTGAGGTTGCGTATATGGTGGGATTGGAAGGGAGTCCTCTATTATGAGCTCCTTCCGGAAAACCAAATGATTAATTCCAACAAGTACTGCTTCCAATTAGACCAATTGAAAGCGGCACTCAACAAAAAGCGTCCAGAATTAGTCTACAGAAAACGCATAATCTTCCATCAGGATAACGCAAGACTGCATGTTTCTTTGATGACCAGGCAAAAACTGTTACGGCTTGGCTGGGAAGTTCTGATTCATCTGCTGTATGCACCAGACATTGCACCTTCGGATTTCCATTTATTTCGGTCTTTACAAAATTCTCTTAATGGAAAAAATTTCAATTCCCTGGAAGACAATAAAGGCACCGGGGACAGTTCTTTGCTCAAAAAGATAAAAAGTTTTGGGAAGATGGAATTATGAAGTTGCCTGAAAAACGGCAGAAGGTAGTGGAACAAAAGGGTGAATACATTGGTCAATAAAGTTCTTGGTGAAAATGAAAAATATCTTTTATTTTTATTTAAAAAACTGAAGGCACTTTTTGGCCCACCCAATATTTTGTTATGGCAGCCCGAGCAGATAACATAGCTCCTAAATAACAGCCAACCTCTTCATCTGGAGTTCAACCAAAAGAACAGTGGTTTGTTTCATGGCTGGAAGAGAAACAGCCTGAGATGCAACAGTAGTAGCTAACACCTACTGAGAGCCTTCACATGCCAAGCACTGTTGTAAGCACTTTGCATGTATCAGCTCATTTAAATCTCACAACAACACAATGAGGCGGGTGCTATGATTATTCCCATTTTACAGGTAATGATATTTTACAGGTATCATGATACCATTTCACAGGTGATGATACACAGCTAGTGAGTGGCAGAGCGAGACCAGGAACCAAGGTAGTTTGGCTCCAAAAGCAAGTGCTCAATGAATGATTGTAGAATTGAATTAAAAGGTCAAGGATGACATGAGCAACTTTATTAAAAATGGAGTATGTGAAGGTGAGTGGGAGGTGGCAGGAAGAGGGTTAGTCCAGGAAAGGAAAGAGTGCAGTGTAAATAACAGAGACTGGCTGTATATTTGTACTCTCCTTTCTAGATCTTTCAAGGGTTTTCTATCCTGATATATGTCAATTCCAGCATTTATTCTTCAAATAAGAGTAAATTGACTCAAGAGCACACAGTGGGAAAACTAGGACTTGTTGTTTTCCTGTAATAAATTTCCTTTTCTCGATGTTATTTCCTGATTCCAGAAGAGTAGGTCCATCTGAATAAAGGCCTTAGGGGTAGAGAGAAGCTGGAAGAATTGGCACTTCTAGCCCCCAGTGACAGAGAGGGCTGGGAGGCGATGGAAGGCCACCTGAAGGTGGTACCTTGGTGATTATCTGCACAGAGTCACGCAGGAAGGCACGTTCTGTACCTTACCTTATCCACGGCCAACAATTTGTCATTTTTCGGTACCACTGGTGCCTGGAATGTCCTCCGCTCTTATCACATCAACCACCCTAGGTAGTTCAAGGGCCTCGGACAAATCAATTGATCTGAAAAAAGAGAAATATTTAAGAAGTAGAAATCAGCAAGCTTTGAGGGCCCTAAACCTGAGGGAGAGATAGAGCATGGGTGAAAATCAAAATATATAACAACTGGTTCACCATAGGCCCTGACCAATCAGAGCTGATCTGACATACAGCAGGGTTCGGAAGGACCCCTGCTGGGCCTGGGGTAACATCATAGCTACTGGGATGGGAGGGGAGGGAGGGTCCAGTATGGCTGTGGCAGGGGTGTCCTTAGGAAGCTTAGAACAGTGGCCATTTACCATTCATTCATTGTTTTATCACCGGCTGAATGTTAGCCCTACTCAGAGTTACTCCTTTGAGCCATGCCTGAGGCAGCAGCAGGGAGATGAGATTAGAATGAAAGCAGGGCCCGAACTGTGATTTTTGTCTCTCTTTCATGATGGGCATTTCCAGTTACACTCCCTTCCTCCTCCTGGGGCTGGTGACCTTTTTAAAATTCTTTCCATAAGGTTCTTTGGGTTTAGAACATTTCAGGAGAATGGTCACATTCCTCCAAGGGAATCCCCAAGTGTGCTTTAAAGAAGCCTTTCGAAAGCTTTTCATTTACTTACATGATTTTTGCATGGGCTTTGGTACTGGTCACCAAAGCCATCGAAAGTTCTTTATCCAGCATGGGGATGGCACCACAAAATACGGCTTCATCTGTGGCATGTTTAAGGCCTGGTAGGTGCATGATGGGGCATCCGACTGGATCTTGGAGGGGTTGGTGAGAATCCACACTCTCCAGAGAAAGACAAGGGTTTCCCTGGAAAACTTTAATGTTCAGAAGTGACCTGGCCGATTACCAACACTCCTGATTCAGGATTGAGAAATCAGACGGTCACCCTCAGGCGACAAACACTGGAGTGGGTCAGATGAGCGTGGCAATTTAATGATGTAACTAGACTGGGGAATTGTTATTTCAGTTATGCGGCAGTGCTTTAGACAGGGCCAGTGTTTTGGCAAAATTGTGAAGTAGGTGAAGGGGCACTCTGGCTTCCCCTTTGGGCACGTTCTTTTCCCAAGTGGTGCCCCGTACCTCCTTATTCTGGAATTCAGAGGGTCTCCCTGTCCTGCTTTCTCACCTTTCCAATGATCAGCCTGTTTACGCGTAAAGTGACCATGATGATGAGGCCTAGAGTGCCATAATTCCTGAGGATGGGGGACCAAAACCTAAGCCAAAAGCCTGCTTATGAGCTCGAGCAGGGCCTCTGGTGGGAGATGGGGGGCACATGGCAATGGAGTCTATCCAGACCTGGTCTAAGGTGCCTCGGCTGCCCTTGTGATAGTTTTGTGCCCAAAAATATCCCTGGCAGTATAAGTAAATGGATGAATCGGGAGATTGGGATTGACATATATACACAATTGATACTATGTATAAAATAGGCAACTAATGAGAAGCTACAGTATATAGCACAGAGAACTCTACTCAGTGCTCTGTGGTGACCTAAATGGGAAGGAAATCCAAAAAAGAGGGGCTATATGTATACGTATAGCTGATTCACTTTGCTGTACTGTAGAAACTAACACAGCATTGTAAAGCAACTATACTCCTAAAATATACTTACTAAAAAGTAAAGGGAGCACGTGTTTATTCTGGAACTCTTCTCAGGGAAGATCTATGTGTGGACTGTGTGTGGAGATCGGGTGGCGGCAGGGGCTGTGCTCTAACAGATAATAATAGGTACTTTCGAAATTGTCCTTCAAGAAGAGGGGGTTCAGTTACTTGCAGGGCTCTTGTCTTGCCGACTGGAGATTAAACATTTGCAATCAGGGCTGGAGGCTGAACCTTGCTACTGTCCTGCTCTGTCCTTCCGCCTACTCCTGGCTTAGCTGTTCCTCAAACAAATGCCCAAAGAACAGCAGTTTGAAGACAATCTCAATTATCAGTCAGATGGTCAAACTGTTTCAGGTCGGTTTGGCCCTGAGTGCATCCAGCGGCAGCTCAGGCCTGATCTTAGATCCAGCCTCTCCCTGGATCGGCCTGAACAAAGGGCCAATGTGCTAGCAAAACCCAGAAAGTTAGAAGGGAAAATCACAACTTTGAAGCACTTGCTTGTTCACACAGCTACAGCTGTCTCTTAGTTTCTCGGTTTCCATTAAATTAAACTCACTGACCTGGTACCTTTGGACTCCCTGGGGGTACTGTGACCGGGAAGTCTTCTACAGCACTTAGGAATCGGTCTGAAATTTCAGAATAACGGCATCTGTTCTGAAAGGCGATTCAAAACAATAAAGATAAGCTGATTAGCCTATGATTAAACTGGGCTTTGAAAGTGACTTGGCTTAAGTAGCCAAGAAACCGTAAGGTTCGGGTAGCCTGGATGACGCAAATCCACATCACCTCCCAGGATTCACTTCTGTGAATGTTCCTTGCCCTCCCTCCCTTTCCACATAAGGAAGACCTGGACCGACTGTTTGAATCTGATCCTCAAGTCAGTCTGAGGAGAGAGAGGCCTGTCAGCAAGCTGGGCAGAGGCAGGAGGAGAAGCAAGAAAATCTGGGGTTGGAAAAGCCATTCTAGAACGAGCTGGGGTGGTTCATTGAACACAAAGAACCCAAATCCTGATTATTTTCCTCAGCAACTCAGTTTTTCTGGGAGAGCAGCAAAACTGGGAAGTCTCTCTGGGTGTCACTGGAACACATCAAGGGTCTTGATTAAGAAATTCAATGGTGGGCTTCCCTGGTGGCGCAGTGGTTGAGAGTCTGCGTGCCGATGCAGGGGACACGGGTTCGTGCCCCGGTCCGGGAAGATCCCACATACTGTGGAGCGGCTGGGCCCGTGAGCCATGGCCGCTGAGCCTGTGCATCCGGAGCCTGTGCGTCCGGAGCCTGTGCTCCGCAACGGGAGAGGCCACAACAGTCAGAGACCCACGTACCGCAAAAAAAAAAAAAAAAAGAAAAGAAATTCAATGGCAGCAAGAATTATTCTAGTAAATTTGGCTTGTGAGGGTCTTCATCTTTCTTTCTTTTGGCCTCGCTGCGCAGCTTGCGGGATCTTCGTTCCCCAGCCAGGGATAAACCCGGGCCCCCTGCAGTGGAAGCATGGAGTCCTAACCACTGGACCTCCAGGGAAGTCCTGTGAGGGTCTTCATCTGAATGAATGAAAACCAGACAGTTTAGGAACACTGGGCTGCAGGCGTGGGGTGTGACTGGGGAACAGGGGTGCAAGTTAGGGTGAGAGTTGTAGTCACAGTCAGGGGAGGAAAGATAGATTCAGAAGACAGAGGGGGAGGGGGAGAGAGAGAGGGAGAAAGAGAGTGAAAATATTTTGCTTTGGTAACTTATTCCAGAAGTTTATAATCAGAAATTCTGAAAAGAACCTACTTAAATATTAGCATATAAACCTTTTAGTTTTTTTTTTGAATTTGATTTTATTTATTTTCTTATACAGCAGGTTCTTATTAGTCATCCATTTTATACACATCAGTGTATACATGTCAGTCCCAATCTCCCAATTCATCCCACCACCATCCAACCTTTTAGTTTTTTGAAAAATAAAATTTTATTTTATATTTCATATTGAATATAAAATTCTAGAATAGGCAAAACTAATCTATAGTGTCACAAAGCAGATCAGGGGTGTTGCCTGGAGGCAGGGGTGGGAGGATTGACAGCAGAGGGGCAAAAGGGCACTTTTTGGGGTGATGGAAATACCCTATCTCTTGTTTGAGGTGGTGGTGACACCAGTTTACACAATTGTCAAAACTCTCTGAGTTTAAATAGGTGCATTTTGTTCTATGTAATTATACTTCAATAAAGTTGATTTTAAAAGAGAAAAAAATTGCACATAGGAGGCAAGGGTCCCGTCATGTTTCCCTGCTCAGGGCATGTGGTAAACATCTGTGCACTGAAAACAGTCTGGCATCCTGAGCCTCACGCAGTAGTCCTTCAGGGCTGAGTTCTGGAAGAAGGGATGTCTGGGAACTGACAGGTTGCCCACAAGAAAGTTTGCAAAAGTAGTGGGGAAGTTGGGAGCTTATGCTGCCAGGAGCACATAAAAGCCAGAGCACTTACAGGCACAGAGAACAGCTCTATTAGCTTCTGTTCCTGCAGAACTTGTAGGTAGAATTTGCAGAAGAAGCTGACCACCAGAGTCCTCTTGAATGCCACCCTCCCACCTGGAGCCCAGCCTGGGAGGGAGACTTCGTCCAGGAGCAGCCTGCAGGCCTCATCCAGCATCAGCTCACCCCAGCGCCTGGAGAACGGCAGCCTCAGTGACTACTGGCATGTGCTAGATATTGGATGGTGGCGGTTCAGACACCCCAGAGTCTCATTTTATGAGTTGGATAGGCACTTAGAAATCACCTAAACAAGCCCTTCAGGAAAACTGAGGCCTGGGAGGCTGCACTGAGTAGCCTGAACATGCTGGAACCAGGCATTAAATAAATAGACCATTAGGGGCAATTCCATTATGAACTGGACAGGACTCAGACTCAGACACTGCCTTTACTGAGGAAGAAATAGTGTGCCCCCGAGCAGTGGGAGTGCTAGGTGCCACTTGGATGCTGCCTGGTGTGGGTTTGCTGGAGTGTTGACGTGCACAAGAGCACTGGGGCTGAACACAGCCCTGGGCCATATGTGTTGTATCCCTCACCCAAAGAGTGGCACCTAATTAATCAAAGTCAAATAAGGTTGGATTCATTTAGCAAAATCACAGAAAGAACAAGCAATGATTCTACACATAGGAATTTCCATCTTCCCACTTGTTTTTTTTGACATCAAGCTTCACCTTCAGGGTCCAGGGTTTGTTGCTTACGTCCCTAGGAGCTGCTGGCAGGATTTTTGTGCACTGACTGTGGCAGCCCCGACCCCTCTGTAGGCGATGCTCAGGTCCTCGACGGTGTCTGTACCCTCTCTGAAGAGGACTTGCCTGCCAGCATTCACATGGGCCAAGGCATTTTGCTGGCACTGAGCCTGTCGGAAGGCTGACACAGATTCCCACTGTGGAGACAAAAGCCGTTTGGAGTTATTTGATACGTTAAAACTAAGAGCAAGTTTTCTGCTTCTTGGTGCCACTAATTAATCACTTAGACTCAATCTAAATGGACACAAAGGACGCTTGGCACAATTTGAGGACCATTTGGCTGCCTGTTCGTTCAGAGAGAGAATGATGTCCTCCCAAAGGTCTGTCCCCATCCCCCCATCCCCTCAATGAGCAGGGATCACTGCGCACTTTCCCTCTGAGGTCAGGATGCCTCTGCACAAAATGCCTGGGGCATTTCCACATGCTCTTATTTCCGGGCGCCATTAACTCCGGTCTCCAGTTCCCTTTGTCCCCTGTGAGGATGGAGGAGCGTCCTCACCACAGGTGCTTTTAAATGTGATTTGCTGAAAGTGTGAAAGAGACCCACCGAATTTCTTGGCTTGTAGATGCTATCATTTTTCCATTTTGCAAAGTTCGTAAAGGCGTTGAATAGAACTTTCCAACAGTGGACTAGGGACTCTTCTATCTGAGACAAGAGTCAGGATGGTGATGGCCGCACCCCTTACCCTTGGCACCATGACCGCTGTTGTGCTGCCTGAGTGTTAACGGAGATGGCCGGTGCCTCGAGTGTGTTTCCATCTGTGTGGCCACCGAGGGTGCTGTGTTTGGTCAGCTTGTTTTCCTGTCTGGGGCCCTTACCCAGATGCACACTGGCTCGGGAACAGATTTCAAAGTTTCCATTCCCAAGGAAAAATAAATGAAGGTCATACATGGCTGAAAGCATGACTTAATATAAGACTTCCTATATGACCAAGGTGACTCCTGGCTTGGGATCACTGTGTGTGTGTATGAAGTATTGCCCCTCTTGGCAAGACTGTCCTCTAGGATTCAGGTACAGTTTGGGGGAGAAGCACAGGGAACAGGGAGTAAGAACAGAGGGCCCCCTCGGTAGCTGGCTGGGTGGCCACATCTCCCCCAGGGCTGGTGGGTTAGGCACTCCTGTTTCTCTGAACTGTTGGGGTCAGCTCTGGGGTGGGGGGGTGGGGAGTGCGGAGATCTGGCCGCAACCTCTGCCTCCTTTGGGTCAGGTGGAGAAGCTCATTCAGCAGCAGGAGAACTTGAATTTCCGCCTCCCAGCATTGATATTGGACACGAGGGGGTGTGGAAGCGCCTCCACGGGCCGGGCAGGCGCCACCCCACAGCTGAAGCAACGACCGCAGCTGGTCACCTGGAGCTGCCCGCTCAAGGGTTGCTGAAAGCCTTGGGGCCGCACCAGGCTGCAGAGGACAGGAAACGGGTTTTCAGGGCAGCCTTATTTTCCTTCCATCTGTTCTGAAATCTCTACAGATGACTGGACTCAGTTATGCAAAGAGAAAAACAACTCTCAAAAGTGACCAGCGGAATTCTTACCTTTTGAGAGTGGGGAATATACGCAGACTCCGAAATTCCCTCCGGCTCCAGGTCTGCACTTCGCCAACCCAGCATGAAAATGTTCGCTTAGAGGAATCTGTTGAAGAAAATGACATTTCTGCACAGGTGCAACAGGAATGCGAGATTATCCTGTACTCTTAAATGACAGCAGCGGAGAAGAAAAGGTCACCTTTCTCTGCGTGGAGCAGTGCGGGGATCTGAGCGCGCCGTGGACCAGGCGCCCTTGTCCCTTCCACGGGGAAGGGTGACAGCAGCTGCATGACATTTACTCTTGTTAGTGCACGTGCCGTGTGAACTGGGTCTCTTCCTGTCCCCAAGGCCTGTCAGGCCTGTCTTCATCTTTCAGCAGAGGCTGGTTAACTAAATCTAACTCGTTCAATACTGTGATCCGGGTAAGGGCGTAACTTAAGCTGAGACGTGGTTTGTTTCCATTATTAACAGAGCTCAGATCATTGGATTTGCCTTTTGTTCTCGGCACCGCTGTTGGCCTCTAAGGGGGATACCCACACCTTTAAAGCAAAGTGAACAATTCACAAAACCTCCTTTCGGCCCCGTTTTCACCACATGGTGGTCAGAGAAGTCCCCTCTGGCTTTAAAAAGTGGTTGTGGCTCCACAGAGGAGATGTGGTGAGAAGATCAAGCAGCAGGGCAGGGAATCTGACGTGGGTTCCTCTCCAGACACAACAGCGGTATGCTGATTGGAAGGCAGGCAGCAGGGGGACCCCAAAGGAGCCCCTGTGGACCTTTCCCTCCCTGCTACTGGCCTCACTGGAGCGGGCTGAGCTCAGGCTGGAGGTGGCTTTGGCAGAGCTGGGAAAACAGAGACCTTAAGCCAAAGGTAACGACCGACACCCCGGCAGAAGAACACAGCTAGTACTACTAGTCCTAGTCCTAGTGTAGAAGGCCCCATGGGGGCCGGGCCATCCTTGCTATCCTGATGCCCCAGAGCCTTGGCTGCTTCTCCCTTAGTCTTTGGGGGTTGAGCTAAGGGCGTCCTGGACCGCAGGCCTGGAGGACTCAGCAAAACAGTTGACTGGGCCAGGCAGGGGTGAGGCCTTTCCTCTCCTCCCCTCTGGGTGGGTCCCACACAAAGCTGAATGGGGGCATGAGAGCTTGTCCTCTGCCAGTAGGTCTCTCCCAACACTCCTCAGTTCCCACTGATGGGATTGTGTTAGCCAGCAATCCCCTGGGGAGGGTTACAATGCCTGTAATATAATTCCTGTTTGGCCACACCCCGAAGTTCACAAGGGGCAGTGTGACTGCTCCCGACACCCAGTGCCTGGGCCCGTGTCAGCCGGTAGGAGGGCATTTGGTGGGTGAGGGAGGGCGAGAAACAAGGGAAGCGGGGAGTTAGAAGCCCTGGGGAGGCGCTGATGGAGAAGAGACAAGCATGCCCATCTGGAAATCAAGCAGACTGGGTTTCCATCCCATGCCTGCCTCTACAAGCAACCTCCGCCGGGTGGTTGCACACATTAGACGTGACGTGTGTAAAGTATCCAGCAGAGCCTGGCACAAAGTCAGCACCCAGTAAACGGGAGTGCTAGCATCCCTGTAGCAGCCGGAGGCAGCGTGAAGGCTGAGCACTTCGGGGGAGACAAGGGTGGTATAGCACGGAGCGGCCCAAGGGAGCGTCCCTCTCAGCCAGCATGTAAAATTAGTCATCGCCTTCCTCCTGCCCCCAGGGGCCCCACGATGTCCCCAGAGTGTCCTCACTAGATCTGTGGTTTCTCACACAGCAACTGGAGGGGGGGTGGACATGAAGAGAAGGAGGTGCTGGTCCTCAGGCCACAGAGAGCCTTCACGTCAGCCTCTGATACCACCCCAGGCTGATGGTGGGCTAACTGAGCTGTGGTCCAGGCTGGGTGTTGCGTGTATGTGTGGCAGGTGGTGCGGAAGGAAGCATCAGCCACCCCTTCCATCAGTGTGCCTCCTGCCAGGAGCCTGAGCTTCCCATGGTGGATTGAGAGTCAGAGACCTGGGCTCTGATATAGCAATTCTTTAAAAACAGACAAAAACTTTTCAGGAGCTGTTCAGAGTGTTCTGGGGTAGCTTACCTTCTGATATCAGATTGAGGGTAGTGTTGCCCACAGCCAGAACTGGATTCAGATCTGAATAGCAATGCCGGCTTATAATGTGTCCCCCTAAGGACTAAGGAGACAGAGTTACAGCCTCGGCATTCGTTACCTCAAATCCGAGACCCACAGGCACCTGCTTATGGTCTTCTCTGGTAGTGAAAGGGTCAAGAGGAGTCTCAGTGTGCTCTGCAGATGAGACTCAGTTCAGACCACGTGAGAGGCCTCCACCCACCTGCGACTTTGGATCGGGTGAGGAATGGATGGTCCCACTCCACGGCACTTGGTATGTTCCACCTGCTGTCTAACCCCTTCACACGTATTTGCTCAATCCTCACAACAGCCCAGCGAGATGATGCAATTATCCCCCCTTTACAGATGAAGACACTGGGGCACAGAGAAATTATGAAACTTGATCAAGGTCTGCCAGCTAGGAAGGGGCAGGACTGGGATTCAAGTGAGGGAGGCTCAGCAGCCAATTCTGAGCCGCCCCTACTTAGCTGGTGCAGGTGGCCACAGTGCTGGCCACAGAGGTGCCGTCCTGCCTTGGAATCTCAGCCTCATCTCACGGCCTCTGAAATGGCTGGACTTCCTGTGGGCTGTGTTGAGGTGCTGGGCATCCACATCACTGAGGGAGAGTTGCCCTTTTCCTCTTGGGAGATTCCACTTGGATCTGCTTGAGGCTGTAGCATCTCAGAACGTGGCAGGGAAATGACCAGCCAGTCCACTCAGTGCTCTCCTTCCCATGTAGTGATGGAATCTACAGGGACAACCTGGGCTGTGTTGACCCGGGCTGGAACATGGGTGAGGACAGGGAACCCCAGTTCCTCTATGAACAGCTCAATTTTTTTAAACATTTTTATTAGAGTATAATTGCTTTACAATGGTGTGTTAGTTACTGCTTTATAACAAAGTGAATCAGTTATACATATACATATGTTTCCATATCTCTTCCCTCTTACGTCTCCCTCCCTGCCACCCTCCCTATCCCACCCCTCTAGGTGGTCGCAAAGCACCGTGTTGATCTCCCTGTGCTATGCGGCTGCTTCCCACTAGCTATCTATTTTACGTTTGGTAGTGTATATATGTCCATGCCACTCTCTCACTTTGTCACAGCTTACCCTTCCCCCTCCCCATATCCTCAAGTCCATGCTCTAGTAGGTCTGTGTCTCTATTCCCGTCTTACACCTAGGTTCTTCATGACATTTTTTTTTCTTAGATTCCATATATATGTTAGCATATGGTATTTGTTTTTCTCCTTCTGACTTACTTCACTCTGTATGACACACTCTAGGTCCATCCACCTCACTACAAATAACTCAATTTCATTTCTTTTTATGGCTGAGTAATATTCCATTGTATTTATGTGCCACATGTTTTTTATCCATTCATCTGTTGATGGACACTTAGGTTGCTTCCATGTCCTGGCTATTGTAAATAGAGCTGCAATGAACATTTTCGTACATGACTCTTTTTGAATTATGGTTTTCTCAGCGTATATGCCCAGTAGTGGGATTGCTGGGTCATATGGTAATTCTATTTGTAGTTTTTTAAGGAATCTCCATACTGTTGTCCATAGTGGCTGTATCAATTTACATTTCCACCAACTGTGCAAGAGTGTTCCCTTTTCTCCACACCCTCTCCAGCATTTATTGTTTCTAGATTTTTTGATGAAGGCCATTCTGACTGGTGTGAGATGATATCTCATTGTAGTTTTGATTTGCATTTCTCTGATGATTAATGATGTTGAGCATTCTTTCATTTGTTTGTTGGCAATCTATAGATCTTCTTTGGAGAAATGTCTATTTAGGTCTTCTGCCCATTTTTGGATTGGGTTGTTTGCTTTTTTGTTATTGAGCTGCATGAGCTGCTTGTAACTTTTGCAGATTTATCCTTTGCCAGTTGCTTCATTTGAAATATTTTCTCCCATTCTGAGGGTTGTCTTTTGGTCTTGTTTATGGTTTCCTTTGCTGTGCAAAAGCTTTTAAGTTTCATTAGGTCCCATGTGTTTATTTTTGTTTTTATTTCCATTTCTCTAGGAGGTGGGTCAAAAAGGCTCTTGCTGTGATTTATGTCATAGAGTGATGAGCAGCTCAATTTTAAAATTCTTGTTTCCACTGAGTGGAAATCTGCATCCCTGGATTCTCAGCTGTCGGTCATACTTCTACCCTTTGTGATCATATGAAATACATCACACATCTCCTTGGGAGTCTAGAAATATTTGAAGGCAGCTCTCATGGCCCCTCTGATTGTCCCCGCCCCCACCATTCCTCTTTCTGATGTGGTTTCCAACCCCCCAACTCTCCTGCCACCATCTCCTTGCCAGGCTCCAGGGTCTGAGTCAGAGTTCTTGACAGTGAATGGGAACATTCTGGAATCACTTGAAGAGATTTTTCAAAGGAAACATGTTCTCCCTCCATTCCCTGTATCCCAAGGATTTCTAATACACCATTTGGGGTACGTAAGGGAAGGAGTGTGTGTACTTTGAAAACTTACTTCTGCTTTCTTCTGAGGTCAAAAACAACCAGACCTTGAAGTGTGATTCCCTGATCTGAGCATTATTCTTCAGCTGTGATCTGAACAGTCTGAGGTAGAGGAGACTACCCTCCTTATTTTAGGTATTATACTTCCGTTAACGCAGCCTAAGTCTAAATTAGCTTCTTTGAAGGTCTTATCACAAAATTAGCACTTGTATTCCTACTTGGCTTATTCTGTTGAACTTGACTTAGAGTCTTCTTTGAAATACGTTATTAAATAATGTATGTTAAATATTGAATAGTTACTTATTGTGCCTGTCGTTTCAATCTGCTGAGACCCTTTTGCACACTGATTCTGCCAATGCCTATTTCAACATTTCGCTGAGGTTAAGAAATAGGTGCAGTGGGCCTCGTGATTGGCCCAGAGGACATACGGCCATATTCCAGATCTGCCTGCCTGCCAGGCTCTTCAGGTGCTTCAGGAATGCTTGGTTTGTCTGGGTCTTCTCCGGGAACTCAGATACCCTCTCAGCCAAGATGTCCTTGACCTGGGCCAGACTGCAGGCAGCATCTATTGTCAGTCCTGGATAGCACATTGTTTTTACAGGTGATGTGGGAGGAGCAGCTGGATTGTAAGCATGGCTCCAGGGCCTTGGTGTCCAGCTAGTGCGGTGGCTCTCCACACTGGCTGCTCAGAGAATCACCAGAACTCAAACAGCACAGATGCCCCACTCCCACGTCAATCAAATCAGAATCTCTGGGTGCAGGGCTTTATCAAAGTCTCCCCAGGGAGTTCTCCTGGGCAGCCAGGGTTGGGAACCCCTGGGTTGGTCTACACTCTTTGAATGAATGCAAGAAAACAGAGGCTAGAGAGAAGGGATGACAGTAAAAACTAGCAGGTGGCAGACTCTACTAGAACTTTCCGTGACCCCCTCCTGACTGACCACAGTGAAGCTATGCAAAGCTGTTTTGTGATTAAGGGGGATAAATATGATGGCATGAAAACAATCAAAGGTCTTTCAATTTCCTAGGTCATTGTCTAAAATCAATAATGCTTTTACTGTTGCTTTGCACCTCTACCGGTAGCCTTGATATTCAAAATCGTCAACAACCAGTTCCAGGAGGGGCACTGGCCAATCAGAATGAACACAGCTCATGCAAGGAGCTTCCCTAGGTATTATGTTGGTTGTTGTTAGGTGTGGGGATGTTGGGGGTTCCCAGGGAGGGGCTTGGGGGGCAGGAGCAATAGAAGAGCATCCATCTAGGGGGATCAGGGCAATGCTATTTGCTGGCTGGCAAGGAAGTAATTCAGAATTTAAAAACCGTTGCAGCCATACTCGTGAGTATTGGCAGGATATTAGCGCTGGCTTTGGGCTTCTCTGTAGTAGGGATGTAAAGGGTTCAGATCAATCTTTGAAAATGAAGAAATCACCAAACCATCAGGAGGTGACTTAGCTGGACTTTAAAAATTAATCTCTCTGGGGTTTGTAGAATGAATCACTAACACGTAGAATCTGATTTGACATCATTTCCAAGGCTGGGTTCTAACCTCAGTTAGTCTGTTTTTTAACAGGTTGTGGGCTGGGCTTTGATTTTTCTCTTGTGGATTAATCGTGGAGAATATTTCACCCTCCCACATAACTTTATTTTCATCAGTATTAACAATGTACTTGGCACAATACTTCCCCCACCCCTGCCAACGTACACGCACAACACCCCCTGCTGCTTCAATGATCATAGCTAACCTAATTGATTAGAGAAACCACTAGTTTCTCCTTATTATCTATATGCTAAGCAAATCTTGCCTAAAAGTAACTAAACTGCTCCTCTGCCCTGGAACGTCTCTCAACTTAGAGTCCTCACCCTGTTTCTGCTTCAGCGTCTCATACAAGGCACTCCGTAACACGGGATCCCATCCCAGACCCACCAGGGATGGTCTATTGCTTCCCATCACTACAAGCTCCAATAAAGCTTGGTCTTGAACTTCTGCAAAATCCTGCCTTCCCTTTGCCTGCAGGAGCACTGGGAAGACCAAGCTTGTTTCTTATCATACAGTTCCTCCTACCCTATAGACCCAGAGCCTTATTCGTAGGGAAGAAATCAGAGACAAAGACATTATTATTATCATAATTATTAATATCTTTTTAAGGTCAGGAGCATCACACAGACCAGTATGATCATCCCTTATTTGACCTAGAATAGGGCAGTTCAGCCCTAGGGGAGAGTAAAACGCCAGCTGTTGCTACTGCCTGGGTTCTCAGAAGTATGGATTTCAGACTCAGGCTGAGGCCAGACAATCCATTCTGGGGCTTTCGTTTGGCTCTTTCCGTTGCTCACTTTGTGCCAGGCCTGACATAGCTGTACAGAGGAAATTCTATTTACTGTATTTCCATTCATATTTTATTCCATCTTTGGTCACAAAACCTAGCCTGTATTTCAACAGAGTTGAAAAGAGCCTTATCTTTGTTTGATTCTCAGAACATGGATTTTGTTTTAACTCCATGCTTCTCAGAGTTTTCGGGTCTATGGGTTAAAGGCGCAGCAACTTTCTGGAGTGCTTACTATACTAAAGATTTTGAGGAAAAAGAAGTATACAGAGCCAAGCGTGTATGTGACACGGATTAGCACACAACATTTAAACAAGCGTAAGCTGTCACAGAAACTGACTTCCTGCGGGAGACTGCTGGTGGTGGTGGTGGGTACATCTGGCTCCCACGTACCCCTCCCCCACCAGTGTCCTTCATTCTTCTGGGACTTAGGAAAAGTTTGGGCATCCTGGGAAAGGTCCCTGGAGGCCACTAGAGATTACTCACACTTAAAGTTTAAGGGGCCTCCAAGGAAAGTGCATTGTTTGTTTCCTCAGATTTTAGAATCTGGCTCTACTTTGCCTGCAGAGTCCAAACTGATAAATAGCCAACTGGACAGGCCGTGGGGTGGGCCTGGGGGACGGGGAATGGCAGTAAAGACAAGAGTTCTGGATTGGAAGTGGGAGATGTGTGGCTTGATGACCCGCCAGTAGCCAGTTTGGGGACCTTGGGCAAGTTCACTTTCCTTGAGTCCTGGCCCTGGCGGAGGTAGATATAGGGGCTCAGTGGGATGGAGAAGGTCTTCCCCCTCCTTCAAATAGAGCAACTTATTTTCATTTACTAAGATTTGTTTGAGGACAGGGTTGTGGTGCTGAAGACAAGTTTGAAAACCGTGGGCTAAACGATGCCTGGGGTGAAGATGAGGGGAAGGGTTTTCGGGTCTTGACCGTCTGCTTAAGCTACTTGACTATACTCCCAAGCCACCCGTTTTACTCTTCCCTCTTTCTCTTCTCTCCAACCCCAAGATTTCAGATAAATCTAAGCACGTTATCCTCCTCTTCTGAGTGGTATGCAGGTGTGCTACCTGAGTTGTCCCAAGGCTGAAGCTGTGAAGCTGTGGTGCTGGGCAAAACCAGGAAGGGTCCCTTTCCTAGCAAGTGGGTGGGGTGAGGTCAGGGAAGGTCAGGCTTGCTGGTCTGCAGCACGGTCAAAGTCTGGCTGATGACGGTTGAGGCCGGGAAGGTAGGACTCCTGGATGGCAGTGATACAGCCAAGGTGGGTCCCCTCCCCTGACCACCACCAACCACCAAAAACATATGGTGGCCTACCAGTCAGTCTGGACTAAAGCTTTCAGTTCAGTCAACCTCCCTGTTGCCTGAGTTAAGGAAGTCATTATTACCACTGCCTCCCTAATTCAAGTTTCTGACCCACTCATTTGTTTGTTTGTTTTTTGCATTCAGTTATTTGTCAGTAATTTAGCACATATATGCATGTATCTGGGACAGGCCCATATATGCTAGGAGATCTGGGGGATGAGGGAAGGACTAAAATAAGGTTCCTTTTGCCAAAGGGTTTGCAGTGCATCTTGAAGGCAAAGACTTACATGTTTCCTTCCTACTCTGTGGGTGCCAGCTTGCCTGATGCAGTATCTGTACAAAAGGGGCCCATAAGGATGTTGTAAGTGACTGGGGGTGTTTGCCTGGGCAGGTTTTTGTCTCACTTGGCCTTTTGCCGTTGTCCCCATGAGACAAGTAGCATTTGAGTGCCAGACACTACATCGCCTACTTTCCTCCTGTGAACATACTCCCTCCCTGGAATTGACCATCCAACCATTGGAGAGTGCCAGTTCTCTCTTGCTGTCTTCCCATTAAAATGACACTGCAAGACTGTGACTTTTTTTTTTTTTTGCGGTACACGGGCCTCTCACCGCTGTGGCCTCTCCCATTGTGGCGCACAGGCTCCGGATGCGCAGGCTCAGCGGCCATGGCCCACGGGCCCAGCCGCTCCGCGGCATGTGGGATCTTCCCGGACCGGGTCACGAACCCATGTTCCCTGCATTGGCAGGTGGACCCCCAACCACTGCGCCACCAGGGAAGCCCGACAGTAGCTTTTTATAGGCAAGAATCCTGCAGCTGACTGCAGGGTCTTGAATGACATTATCCAAGTACCTCATATTCTTTTTTTTTTTTTTTTTTTAGTTTCTGCTTTATAACAAAGTGAATCAGTTCAGGTACCTCATATTCTGTGCAAGGCTTTTGACAGTAAAGTTTCATGGTGGGGATGTCATATCACATCAGGAAAATGATGAAGAATTGGAAACAGGCCAGACAAGATAAATGTATGAGGAGGTTCTAAACTATATAGCAAATGTTAAGTTTAGTGCAGGAATCAGTTCATTGATATTTTACGAAGAACACCTGGAACTCACCATCACTTGTTTTAGACACCATAATCAGCTCAGAAATCCTAGCAGGAGAGAGGAGAACTGGGTGAAAATATCCTTGAGATTTCAACGCAGGTCCTGAAAGTAAATGCATTATATATTCTAGAGAGAGTTAGGAAAGAGAAAATGCAATTTTTTGGCATTGAGAGTTTCTCATAAAAATATTCAGATGCTAATTTTAAAAACTGGCAATAAATGTGTATAGATGTGAAAGCAGTGGCCATACACCCTGCCAAGTAATTTTATAGCACAGGCTCTCCTGGTATATGTATTTATTTATACTCTCTACATGTATATAAAAATAGGAAATAAAATGGATGAGAGGTTCTTAGAAAACCCTTGCATGTGGGCACCAGGAGACACATATAAAGATATCTGTAATAGCAAAAACTTGGAGAACACTCCACCTCCTTGAGCAATAGAATGGATGAGCAAATTGTGCCCTGGACACACGATGGAATCCAGCAGCACAGTTACACGCCACAATGTGGGTGAATCTCAGCTCAATGTTGAACGCACAAAGCAAATTGCAGAAGAATAATACCGTGTCAGTCTATTTATGTGAAGTTCAAAAATATGCAAAACTAAGGGACATGGTGCTTAGTTACTCAAATATATGGGGTAAAATTGTAAAAATGAGGAAGAGACTAACCAACATCATATTCAGGCTAATGAGTGCCTCTGAGGAGAAGGCAAGGGGAGGGCCTGTGGTTTGGGAGGGCCCATGGGGCATTCAAAGTTCTTGGTAAAGCTCTGGTTCTTTTTTTTTTTTTTTTTTTTTTTTTTGCGGTACGCGGGCCTCTTACTGTTGTGGCCTCTCCCGTTGCGGAGCACAGGCTCCGGACGCGCAGGCTCAGCAGCCATGGCTCACGGGCCCCGCTGTTCCGTGGCATGTGGGATCTTCCTGGACCGGGGCACGAACCTGTGTCCCCTGCATTGGCAGGCAGATTCCCAACCACTGCGCCACCAGGGAAGCCCATTCCCAAAACTCTGGTTCTTAAACTGGGTGTGGTGATAACTGGGTGTGCATTGTTAATATATCCATCCATATTTTATAAAATTCTATTTTATTTAACAAAAACAAAGTTAAAAAGGACAAAGTAAATTAAATGATAAACAGTCCTCTAATACTTTTTTCCCACACCTCAAGAGGTTACACTGCATACTCCCAGGGTATATGTACCTCCAATTTTGGAGACCATTTTACTATAATAATACGATATTTGTATTATACTTTAATATTGTATATATAATTTATATATGAGTCTATATAGCACATATATGCTAGTATTTATAAAAATATATAGTATATATAAAAATACTATGTTATATAAATAATTATTATATAATATACAATATAGTAGTACATTTTATGATACAGTATTATAGCATTTTTATTTAAAAAATGAGGTTTTTATCCTTAAAAAGTAGTTTTTGTAGACTGTGAGCACAGTGGGGGACAGGAAGTCCAGCTCGGCACAAATGGTGGAGTGTGAACCATTGCAATCACTCACCCAGCGAGCTGTTGCGCAGGATAAGAGGGCCTTCCAGGTGTTTTGCTTTCAGCTCCAGGAGGTCCTTGAGGGTCCCAGGGGAGATCCAGGTGATGCTCTTTCCATGAAAGGCCAGGGTTCGTTTTTCTGGGTTCTCTGCCATTCTCTACGTGCAAATAATAAGGTGTGTGCACCTGTGCACACCTGTATTCCTGGGTTATGATAGATCCTAGGTGGAGGTATGTTCCTCTAGAGAGATTTCAGAAGCTCTGGGGTCCCCTTGACCAAAAAGACACTCAGTACACCCATTGGCTAAGGCCTGAATTTCCATAATTAGATATGTACTCCTTTAGCTTAAGCCTTGATAATGTGTAGTTCTTTGGAGGAAAGCGACACTATGAACTGGCATCTGTCACTGACCCTTCAGTATAGATGAATTCAACATAATTTAGTATCATGGCCTTAAAAATCATAATTATACTAATACTCCTAAATTAGAATCTTCATCTTTTCCTCTGAACTCCTGAACGAGTACTCAGTGTCTCTCCTTAGATGTGTAATAGGCATCTCAAATTTAACGTGTCCAAAACTGAGCTCCTCATATCCCATCCCCCTCCAAGCCCCGGAAAAGGACCCCCCAAAGGCAAAAGGCCTTGCTCCTCCGGAGGTCTTCCTCTTCTCTGTAAATGGCCACTCCCCTTTCCAGCTGCCCAAAGCCCCGGAGTCAGCAGTGACTCCAATCTCTCTCCCACACTCTACAGCAGCGGTCCCCAACCTTCCTGGCACCAGGGACTGGTTTCGTGGAAGACAGCTTTTCCACGGACGTGGTGGTGGGGGGATGGTTCAGGCAGTAATGCGAGCGATGGGGAGCAATGCGGAGCGGCAGATGAAGCTTGCTTGCCCGCCGCTTACTCCTGCTGTGCTGCCCTGTGCCTAACAGGCTGCGACCGGTATCTGTCCGCGGCCGGGTGGGTTGGGGACCCCTCCCCTACATCACATTCATCAGGAAATCTTTTTGTTTGTTTGTTTTTGCGGTACGCGGGCCTCTCACTGTTGTGGCCTCTCCTATTGTGGAGCAGAGGCTCCGGACGCGCAGGCTCAGCGGCCATGGCTCACGGGCCCAGCCGCTCCGCGGCATGTGGGATCTTCCCGGACCGGGGCACGAACCCGTGTCCCCTGCATCGGCAGGCGGACTCTCAACCACTGCGCCACCAGGGAAGCCCCATCAGGGAATCTTGTTGGCTCTTCTTCCAAAATGTATCCAGAATCCACTCCCTCCTCACCACCTGCGTGCTGGCCGCCTGGTCCAGCTCCACCATCCTCAGTATGACATTAGTGCCCTAATGGGCTCACTGCTCCTTCCCTCGCCCCCTCCGCAGGCTATTCCCATCCCAGCAGCTAAAACGACCCCGGATCCCATTACAAGGTTAATAGGGGCGTACCCTTCTTCTGTCCAACCTCTCTGATAGCTTCTCATCTCAGGCAGAGTAAAAGCCAAGTAGTCTAAGTTCAGCATGGTCTGCCCACTCCCCTGCCCGCAGCTTTCTGATCTCTCTGGTTCACTGTGCTCCATCTATCCCCTTTCTCTGTTTTATTTTGTTCTCCTTCTCACTTGCTAACACACTATATAACTTATCTATTATCTTGCTCATTGTCTGTCTCTGCCACCAGATTACAAACTCCTTGGGGTCAGGTCGGTGTGAGTTTTGTTCCCTGTTGTATATTCAGTACCCCAGACAGTGCCTGGCACATTGCCGAATGATGAATATTTGTTGAATGCATGAATAAACACATCAGAATCTTTCAGAAATAGGCATTTTATGGAATGGGACCACTGGATGTTAGAGAGGAAAGATAGAGATGCTGACAGAGGGAAGGCTGAGGTATCGGGAGGCCTTGGAAGTGCCCCTTAAGGTCAATATCTGGAAAAGGCTGGAAAGGCCAAGTTAGAAGCTGAGAAAAACTGGATTGCTTGGGACAGTCAATAGGGACACACTGCAGATGACAATGATGGGAGTAATGATGAAATCGCTTTAAAAAATAGCCTCAGCTGAGGCTTCGGGGAAAGTGTGCAGGGCAACAGCCAGGGCTTGGTGAGCTGGACAGGGACAGGCATACTGATTTGGTCAAGCACTTCCACAATTTGATAATTTCACAGGACGGAAAGTGTGGTTTTAGAAAACTGAGCTTATAACCAGTGGCATTGAAATGAGCACATAAAACACCCAACTCACCTTACCAAGAGTTCTGGGGGAAATATGAGCTCCTGAGTAAGGTCCAAGGGCTGGAACTCCTCTTTTGCAAATAGCTCCATGCAAATCTTTATAAAAGGCAGAAGAAGATTGTTCTGTCAGCCCTGCTCAAATGGAAACAGCATTGTAATTCTTTACATTAATTAGGCAAAATGAACATAGTAATAACTATCTGATTCTCCTTGTATGGGAAAATAGTTCAAACCAAATAGTTTTAAGTAAGAATCTTGTTGTAAGAGAAATACTCATTTGACACTAATGTGATGTTAAAGAAAAGAGTATTCTATTAAATAGTTCAAACAGTACCCTGCGAAATACCAAGACAGCCTATGAAAAACAATCATAGGTCAAATAAACGTGGGAAACCCTCTCCACTGTGCCGCAACCTCTATCCCCTCACCTGTCAAGTCAGGATTCAAAACTCTGAGAAGTCCTATAGTTTAAGTAAAAAAATGACTCTAAACATACAGACCCATGTGTAAACACACACACACACACACACACACACACACACACCCCACTTGCTTTAATAACAATAGTTAACATTTATGGGGTGCTTACGTTCCAAGTACTTTTACACGTATCAATAATTTACTTAATCCTCACAACAATTGTACAAAGAAAGTAAATTATCAACTCCACTTTCCCTATTAGGAAACTAAAGCACAGTGAAAAGTTACCCAAACTGGAATCTTGTCTGAATCAAACATATTTTAACCTTTGGAAACACTTATTCCCAGGAAACCTTCCTGAAGAGAAAGACAAATTGGGAGGGAACTGTGGGATGCAGGGCTAGAGGGCTGTGTCGTGGGGAAGAACATGGGGGATAGGGAGACAGACAGGCCTGCGTTCCTTCTCAGTTCCGCCATGACTTGGCTCTCTGACCCTCTCAATGGAAAGGTACTTAACCTCTCTGAAGATTAAATAGAAATCACGCCTATTTTGAAGGGTAATTGTGACAAGTAAGTGAAATGACCTGACATTTGTCCAATACTCCCCTGCCTTTTTTCCTATCTCTCTAAGGTCTTCCCAGGTTGCAGAAGGAAAACTTGCAGTTGTTCCTTGTGTAGGTTAGGACCCCAGACTGAAGCATAACCGGCCAACATCTGAAGGATCAGTTTTTCTGTAAGTTGGAATTAGAAGTATAGGCAGTACCTGAGGTCAATAATGTGGTGTATGTCTAAAGCCTAGAAGCAAGATAGTGTCTGAGAATTAAAATGTAAAACAAACAAAATGAATCAGAGCTGAGGAATTAAAGTTCCCCTAAACAGGGACCAGACCAAGACTTTACAGTTACCCCATGGAAGATATTAACATAGCTTCAAGAGAAGGGAGTGTCATGGGGCAGACACCTGCCATCCAGCAGGTCTACCTGATGGATGGAGCGGCGTCTTCTATGATGTTACTCTTAAGATTACCCAACTGCTCTGCATCCATGGTCACCAAGCAACCTTCGCCTTATAATGTGGCTTCCTGTGTGTCTTTTCGTATAGGGAAAGGGCATGTGGCTCAGTGATCATAAGATCCACCTTAAAATTGTGTTTCTCTTTATAAGGAATATTGGGGCACAGTCCAGTTTAAATATGTTCTTTTGCATTTGGTTAAAGTGATCCAGGTGGACCCCAGAGTGCAATCATTGCCCAGATTGAATTCCCGGGGTGTTAAGGATAGAAACACATGCAGTAGGGAATGACGGGCTCAGTTTTGTCTAAGGCCAACTGTGTTCTCTTAGTTTTCCGTGTCTACAGGGAGCAGACTCTATTTTTCCTATATTCAAACTAGGAATTCTCTCTGAGTAATTCCTTTAAGAGCTTGGCTGTGGGTCTTTTTTTTGAAACTAGTGTCTCTCAGAGAAAAAAGCCAGAGACTGGTGTGTTTCAGGCTGGACTTCCCAGCTGTGGGAGCCATGAACTTGCCATGTATCTTTGGACAGGCTCCTCAGCCTTCCTGACGTTGCAGTGCCCTCTCTCTGCAAAGGAGGAGATGGTGATAGAGGCCAGCTCTGCATGAGTAGGGCCAGGCAAGGATGGGACTCATCGTAGTTGGGGTAGGTCTTTTTTCTCTTGTCTGAGTAGGTTTATGTTTTATTGTTTCAGCCTTCCAGAGAGTGAAGGGGGAAATCAGATCGTGGGCTTTGAATCACCACTTTACCCAGATCCCAAATGAAAAGTGCCTTATTCGTGCCTGCACTTTGGACGTTTGTAAGTAAAGCAGAGAACGACCATCAAAACTCACAAGCACAGTTGCAGCACTGGCCGGCATTAAGCGATACTCTCAGGAAGAGGACAAACAAAGGGACT
This sequence comes from Hyperoodon ampullatus, assembly GCF_949752795.1. Classification (NCBI taxonomy): domain Eukaryota; kingdom Metazoa; phylum Chordata; class Mammalia; order Artiodactyla; family Ziphiidae; genus Hyperoodon; species Hyperoodon ampullatus. Next base: position 35,859,470 of record NC_136921.1, read on the forward strand.
CACGTCACTTTTCCTGTCGAGTGAGGAAGAATCTTTTTCTCCCCATCCAGGCAGCATTTTCCTGTTCCTTTCTGTTGACAACCATTTGACTCCTAGGATAGTGAAATGCCTTGAGATGAAAAACTTTTTAACCTGTAAATGGTTGTGTGCCTTGAAGGGTTTGACAATTTAAATGAGGCTCCAAACTTTTAAAGTCACTTTTGGTGGTTTCTACTGGAATAGGGATAATCACAAGATCTTTCTTTTTTTTTTTTTTACTTTATTTTTTAAATACAGTGATACAGATAAATATATAGAATATATAATACACACACAGTATATATTATATAGCTTAAAACAATAATAAAGAATATGGAGAAGCATAAAAGAAATAAACTATCATTACTCTATTCCACTGACAATGTTTTTATGTAATATATATTTGTACTATAGTTTTAGTACAATCTACTTTTTACTTTGACTTTTTGTTCATTTATTTGCCTATCATTAAAAAGCCTTTAAAATATAATTTTGCTGATTGCATAATAGTCCATCTTCTGGCTATTCCATAATATAGTTGTAAAATTTGCTATTGATGTATACTTAGTGGGGTTTTTTTTCATTTTATAACTACAAATACCATAATGAACATTTCTATTCATTACATGTACAGCTTTGTGTACATCTCTGAATTTTTTCTTAGGTGAATTCCTAGTTGTAGAATCAATTGATAAGATGCTTTTCACAGCAATAATAATTTATCCATTCTCTAGTATATACAAGACTCAACAACACTGAGTATTATCATTTATAAAGGGACCTTAAAAAGAGAAAAGAAAACCATTTGGGAACCCGATCTCCCCGACATTTGCGAACTGCATGGGACTGACTGGGAATGAATGGACAATCAATGAATTTTAAAGCAGGGTTCCACTTGCTGGTTCTTTCATTTCCCATTTTCTCCAAGCTTACCTCTTGTACCTTCTTCCTCAAATAGTCTCTCCTAAGTTTCTAGTAAAATACTTTCTTCCAGATACTTCAGTTCTCTGTCTCTGCACAAATGTCTCAGGCTGGCAGCTGTGCAGAGACAGCTTCTTCTCTGTCCAAGAAGCAAAACCAGCTGAGCGAAGCCAGTAGCGCTTCCTCGCTCACCCAGAACTCTGGGCGCTCTCACGATGGACCATGAGTGAGAGATAACAGAAGAAGCCAGTCTTCTCTTGCCTAATAAATGGGAGCCTTGGGTATTCCCACCGGGGCTAGTTTCCTTTCACCCATGAAGGTCCCTGGGGCCAGTTGGCTGCAGGGTGGGTCTCTGACTGTATTTTTGCTTTTATCCCCAGAGTCTGTGCCTGGAAAGATGGATAACATCCACATTCCAGAGGGACAGAGGGTGCCTTTAACTTCCTTTATTTGTATTTCACAAGTGTTTTCCTATTTACACCAGCAATTTGATGGGTTTACAAGATATTCATTTTCTCAGCTTGTCACCTGCTGGCTCCCCCATGTGGCAGTAGAAGATGGGACACTCACTGGGGACCTGGCTGGCTCTGGGGAGTGGGACACACCTGTTGGTCCATTTCCAGGCCCTCATCCACTATTTGTGGAGTTGAGGCAAGAATACAAATGGAGGCCCCCGGCCTGTGGCCTGCTGCACTTCCCTCCCCACCCTGGCTCTGTTCTGTACCGTGAAGGGCCTCACACACTTGTGAGCCAGGCTGCATGTCCAAGCTCTGTCTACTCATTCCCCAAACAGCTAGTCTTTGGCCTCAGGGTGCACATGCTGGCTGTTATGATCTTCCCAAGGAAGATGGACTTGGGGAAGAGACTTGTGCCTGGGAATGGGGTCAGAACATATCTGGAGCACAGTCTAGAAAAGGGTGAAGGCTCGAGGCACACAAGTCACTTTGGCCCCGTGGCCTCCTGAGATTGGCTGGAGGAGGGCCAGCGAGGGGCTCTCCAAAGTTTGGAATCCCCCTTGCTTGGGTCTAAGGGCAGCACTGCCTACATCCATCCTGCCATCTGTAGAGGGTGATCAGATGTACTTGTCTGGTTTCCCTGCCAAACACTATTCATAGTGTGGACAGCATCCTCAATACAGTAGTAACTATTTGTTGAGTTCTTACTAGGTGCTAAGGAAGACTTTGTTATGAGCCTACAATTTCTCATTTGATTTTCACAGCAGCCTAGTGCGATATTGCTCTTTGGTGGGGGAAACTCCCGCCACTCTGGTACTTGGGGTGAATTTTGGATTCCACTCTAGATTTTTGGCTTCTTTATCTGCTCACACTTCCCCAGATGGTCTGGATTCTTGGAATTAACCTTGCCTCCCCAAAGCAAACTCCATGTCTTTGCTTGTCTCCTTGGGTTTCCTTGAGCCCTCCTATGTGTCCTGTCCTGAGGCCTTGCTGAACTAGCCATGGAAGATGTCTGGCTGGCTGGCTAGACCACCTAGCTTCCCAGTGGTGTGATGTAGAGCATCAAAGGTGGTGTAACGTTCACCCTTCCCTCAACAAAGAGCTCAAACTCCCATGAGTTAGTTGGAGCTAACTCAGTTGGTCTTCCGTATGGTCTATTTAGATGGTCTAAAAACCTCACCTCCTGTGCTCCCAGCCTGGACCAGCTGTCACTGTCATTCTTGCTCTGTAGGTTGCCTGCATAGTCCCCTACTCACCAAACAAAAGGTCCCTCCACTTGCAAGAATTGGCCGATACCCAGTGCAGTGGCATAGATTACCTAATCAGAGAAGAAGAAAAGTTATCAGTATTCTTTATTTTTACTGATTTTTAATTTATTTTTCTTTAGAAAATTGAAACAAACACAGGCGTTTTGTTTTGTTTTTGAGAATATTTAAATAGCCACTAGGCTGTTCACTGCTTTTTTTCTTCTTCTTAGATAATTATCCTTCCCACCACCTCAATTCCAGTTTTATTCTCTGTTCTAAAGAAGATGATAGTCTATCTGGTGAGCTCAGTTGCATCCATCTATTAAATTATTCATTCATTCAACATGTATCTATTGACAGCAACTATATTTCAGAGACTATGTAAGATGCAAGCGATCCCAAAACAAGAAAATGTGGCCGTTTCTAAGGCACCATATGAGTGAAGTGTAATGCCTCGGACAGGCTGTTAGTAGTGCCCCTCAGTGGATTTTAGGTCACTGCATCAGAATTTCTGCTATTTGTTTAAAATGCAAATCTCTGACCTTTCTCCAATTCTCCTAAATTAGAATGTCTGGGTCCGGTGGAGGAATCTGCATTTAAGAGGTCTGCAGGTAATTCTGTTGCATGGTAAAGTGTAAGAAACTCAGGTTTCCAAGGATGAAGGCATGGGGGCGGGTGGGATGGAGGAGGGTCAGTGTGGAATCGAGTTCATCGGGGGAGACTTCACAAAGAAGCTTGGGTTGAAGGATGAGAAAGCAATGGATTGGTGGAGAGCAGGGGAGGGGCATTCGGGGTTCACAGCGCAGCACAAGCAGAGGTGCAGAAGTGGAAACATGCGGAGGATTGAGGGTTGAGAAGAGACTGGCCAGCAGGGACTCATGTAGCTGAGGAGGAAGAGTGAGTTTGGGAGGCCAGCTGTTGGACTCCTCTGAATGCCGGTGAAGGAGAGTAGGCGTGGCCACATGAGGGGTAAGGAGCTGCTGAAGGACCTCAAAGAGTGGAAGGACCTAAGGAAGGCAGGGTTTTAGGTGATTTGACCTGATTTTCTGCAGTGGAGCAGAGAGAGTAAAGGAAGTCCACTGGCAACTGGCAGATTAGGAGAGTGTGTGGTGCTCACCCTTCAGGCCTCAATCTAAGGATTTGTATATCTACTGTGTAACAGATGTCTGGTTTAGGGATTGTTGACACCTGACATGAGCTGTATTGATCCTGCAAAAGGGATATGTTTATGAACTCCTCTTTATTTATTTATTTGGCTGTGCTGCGCCGCTTGTGGGACCTTAGTTGCCCAACCAGGGATTGAACCCAGACCCTCAGCAATGAATGCAGAGTCCTAACCACTGGACCGCCAAGGAATTCCCGTGAACTCTTTAGTAACTTAAACCCATTGAAAATTTTCTTTTTCTTTTTTCTTTTTTTTTGCGGTACGCGGGCCTCTCACTGTTGTGGCCTCTCCCGTTGCGGAGCACAGGCTCCGGACGCGCAGGCTCAGCGGCTGTGGCTCATGGGCCCAGCCGCTCTGCAGCATATGTGATCTTCCCGGACCGGGGCACAAACCTGTGTCCCCTGCATCGGCAGGCGGACTCTCAACCACTGCGCCACCAGGGAAGCCTGCAAATTTTAAAGGATTCCCTTCGATACATGAAGGGCTGTGTTATGGGTTGAATCGTGTCCTCCCCTCCCCCCCAGAAGATATGTTGACGTTCTAACCTCCGGAACCTGTGAATGTGACCTTATTTGGAAACCTGCAGTGATGCAGATGTAATCAAGTTAAGATGAGGCCCTACTGGATGAGGGTAGGCCTTAATCCAGTGACTGGATTATAAGAAGAGGGAAATTTGGACACAGACACACAGGGGAGAAGGCCGTGAGAAGATGGAGGCAGAGACGGGAGTGATGAATCTCTAAGTCGGGGAACGCCAGGACTGCTGTCCACCACCAGAAGCTAGGAAGAGGCAAGGAAGAGTCCTCTTCTAGAGCCTAGATTTCAGACTCTTCACCTCCAGAACTGCGAGAGAAGGAATTCCTGCTGCTTTAACACCCCCAGTTTGAGGTGCTCTGTTATGACAGCCCTAATGAAGGCAGCCACATAAGTCACTGGGTAGAAAAGCAGGGTGTCGAGATGCGGGTGTGGGCCACGCGTGCTCTTTAGTTCTGTGCAGCAAGTGCTCTGATAAGCAGATACACCTTGACATTCTTCTCTGCTCAGGGGTGAAAGCAGCTACTTCGGAAACAACCGAGGGGTCCCTGAACGGGGCTGGGGTGGCATTGTAGGTGGGGAGGATCAGGCTGACGCATGACCCCATCTGGCTTTGGCGGGCAGTGGGCTTGTTCAAGTCAGACCTACCCCCCAGGGCTGCCAGCAGCTGCTCCTCTGAAGGCTGCGGGTGGCTCCTGAGCAGCGTGTACATGGACATCACCATCCCTGGGGTCCAGATCCTGCACCGGGTGCCATGGCTCTCGTCAATCCTCTCCTGGAAGCATACAGGCATGGTCACAGGCCCTGCCTTCCTGCTGCCATCACCTCCTGCCAGGGTCCACATCCTGTGTCTCTCCTGTCATGGTGGAACCCTCTCCCTGAGCAGTTCACCCTCCCCTTGGGCAGAGTGGGCCGGCATCCCCTTTCTTTCTGGAGGAGGTGACCTGGGAGCCGTGTTCTAGCATTACGATGACTTCTCAAGCTCGAGTGCCCAGATCCTTCTAATTGGGAATTAGCACGCAACCTCCATTCCCAGAGTGAGAAGAGTTCTCCAGAAATCAGTAATTATAAGGAAAGCGTGTGTGATTTCAAAAACAGTTTCCTTGAGCACCCCTATTTCTTTCCCAGCCTGGTTCTGAGCACGGGGTCACCTCTTTCCGATTAACTTGGAGACTCTCCGTTATGGATCTCATGTTACTTTGTTCTTTAAATTCTTCTGGTGTGGCTCAAAGGAGCTCTGCTTTCAAAGGTCCACGACTTTGGTCTGTGTTCTAGATCCTTGCTATCTGAAGTGCAGTCCGTGGACCAGCAGTGTTGGTTCCACCTGCGGTCTTTTAGGAAATGCGGAACCTCTGGCCTCTGCTCCAAACTTCTTGACTCATAATCTGCATTTTTAACAAGCTCCCAGCTGATTGGTTCTTGGGCACATTAAAGCCTTGCTCTGGATTCAGAATGTAGTATAATTCTAGGATTTGGGCTTATTGGCCTTGGGGTGAACATCCTCTCTGACCTTCTCAGAGACTCTAGTAAACTCTGCTGGGTCTTTGGCCTTTGTTGACCTTCCTGGAATTGACTCTTATGTGGTTAAATCCAGACTCCTTCTTCCTGGAAGGACTCGCAGTGTTAATGGGTCTGGACCTATGACTCTCCAAACCGCTGTGACAATGACAGAGGAACTGGTGTGTTTATACCAGTGTATGTCACAGTACTCTTAAAACTCCATGCCAGAGGGAATAATCCTGAATTTTACCCTGTTATCCTCAGAGGTGTTTTATTCTATGCACAATGCTCTTTGTGCAATATTTATTCTGCCTCTCAGTCTAATGGGCATTAATCAATGTTTTGATCATGCTGTTATCATTCAAGCAGAAAAAGTAAGAAGAAAGATGATCAGCTAATGAAATGTAGATGAATTTCTAGCTTTCTTTTAAATCACTTAACAGATATTATTATCCTGATCAATATGCATCCAAAGCTTCTACTTACTGGACCACAACCTAGAAGCCCCAGGAGGCACAGTCAACACAGTGTTGATTACAAAGACAGAGTTAAGAAATGAGAAATTTAGGATGTGCTTTTACCTGCACGGGGTGAAGCCTCATTTTGTTGCTTCCAACACCTTTCAGTGGTGACAGCAGCCCCACACAGAGAGCAGATGGGCACCAGGCACACGGTGACAGAGAAGTGTCTTATATGAGAAGCACAAGGAAAATCCAAAGGAACACAGCTCTGCCCTGTGGGGAATGTGAGAACCAGGAAGGGCAGTGGAAACCACCCCCGCTCCCTGTCACTCAGCCGAGAGGATGGAGACCTGGAGGAGTGCCTGGGAGGAAGAATTTAGAGTCCTCTCTGCCGACTCTGTATTATCTATAAGAATTGGGATCCTTAGGGGGAATGCGGGCATTCTGAACCTCAGAAACATTTTCCAAACCTAGAACAGACCCACCTGGGTCTGGTCTCAGTGGGAATGGACCTGTGTCATCAGGAATATGGTTGGACGTCAACTAGTAAACATTAGGACATTGATCCCATAAAGGTAAAAGGCGCGCCTTTGTCTTTTAACCGTATTTGATAATTTTTTTGCTTGTTCATTTTAAACTCTCTGTATGAGGTCATTCAGCAGAGTTGGAAGGCCTGTGTCCTGAGGCCATTTCCTGATTTCTTGGGCCAGTGGATTTGGGAGCAGCCCAAGTCCTGGAATCTGGCCCTTAATGAAAGGCTGGAATCATGGCCCAGATCCAGCCCAACAGTAGAAAGAGCATTAGTGTCAGAGCCAGAAAACGTGGGCTCAAGGTGTTGTTCTACATACTAGTTGCATGACCTTGAGCAAGTCACTTCATCCTTCTGACATCAGTTTCCTCATCTGTAAAATGAATGCTTGGCCTAAATTGCGGTTTCTTTCTTTCTTTTTTTAAAAAATAAATTTATTTATTTATTTATTTTTGCTGCATTGGGTCTTCGTTGCTTCACGCGGGCTTTCTTTTTAGTTGCAGCAAGCGGGGGGTACTCTTTGTTGCCGTGCGCAGGCCTCTCGTTAAGATGGCTTCTCTTGTTGCGGAACATGGGCTCTTGGCACGCGGGCTTCAGTAGTTGTGGCACATGGGCTCAGCAGTTGTGGCTCACGGGCTCTAGAGTGCAAGCTCAGTAGTTGTGGCACACGGGCTTAGTTGCTCCGTGGCATGTGGGATCCTCCCAGACCAGGGCTTGAACCCGTGCCCCCTGCATTGACATGTGACTCTTAACCACTGCGCCACCAGGGAAGTCCCTCTTTCTTTCTTTCTTTCTTTTTTTTTTTGGCCGCACTGTGCGCATGCAGGATTTGTGGTATGTGGGATCTGCAGTATGCAGGATCTTCCTTTCCCTTTGTTCCCCAGGGATGAAACCCATGCCCCCTGCAGTGGAAGCACAGAGTCTTAACCTCTGGACCAACAGGGAGGTCCCTTAATTGGGGATTCTTAACCTGGGATGCATCAATGGGCCGTGGGAGGCCCACGATCTCCTGGAAATTGTGTGCAAAACATTATTAATTTTTGTAAAAGCTCATAGATTTTATCAGCTTCTCAGAGGGGTCTAAGACCTAGAGAGGGTTAGAATCACAAGGTTGGAAGGTCTTTGAGATCTTCGTCAGCTGTGAGATGAGAGTGCAAGCCTGGCCTCTGGGCATCTGGGCAGATACCTTATCTCCTGGGACGTGGGGTCTCGCTTAGACAGCATCACGGTGCAGGTGCCACAGCCTCCTCTTCTGCAGGCATACTTGGTTCCTGTCAGGTGCACTGGGAAGGGTGGTCAAGGAAAGACTCCCAGGCGGACACGTCGCCTCTATTAGAGCTGCCTTCCTAGGGTGTCACTAGCGAAGAAAGTCTCCTTCGTGGGATGAGGTGCAGATCTGAGAAGGCATTCGCCTGCCCGCAGGCCTCAGTCAAGACAACTCTGTATCTTCCTAGCTTTGTGACACTGGACATAGGAACCTCTCCCTGCCTGTTTCCTCGCTTGCAAAGAGGGAAAGGTAATACCTACTTTATCTTCACAGGCTTAGCATAAGCATCTTGTAGGATTACAGAAGTAAAAGCCCTTGGAAAAATCCTATTTCATTATAGGTATTCTTCTGGGTTCCAATCATGTAATTGGAAGAGAAACACTTATTTTTAGCAGTTTAATGTATTGCTAGTTTTGCCCAGTAATTTGTACTGCATTTGAAACCAAGTCAGTGAGCCTTCGGAGAAAACTCCCGTCCTTATTTTCATATCCCACCTGGAGTGTCCCTCTGCTCCTGCTTGGTCCAGGTCCAATCCCAAGGCTCAGCCTCTGATCCTCTCTTTAGTCATCCTTCTCCCTGATTGTGGTCCGTTTCCACACAGTTTATGGATTGGATGTAATTAACTAGACTGGCTAAGAAGACTTTGGAATCTTTGGCTTTTTTTTTTTTAAGCCATATGGCTTGCTCATCTAAATTAAGTCATAACCATAAATGCTTATCAGAGAGGTGTGTGAATGAGTGGAGTGGGCTGGGTGTGACTGGAGAGCTTGTGCCCCATTTTAGATGGAGGATGACAGGTCCCACTCAGCTCTAAGCAAGACTGTTGCTGGGCAGGAAGGACTAACTTCCCATTTTTCCTGAGAAATTCCTATTTTTTTTTTTAAAAAAATGAGATTTCCTAATTTTCAAACGTTGACAACAAATTAAAAACCATGTGGGCTTTTAAACAAAACTTGTAATTTCTGTCTTTTTTTTTTTTGGCTTCTCTGAGAGATCCATTAGATTTACCAATTAAAATATGTTTGCTGTTATGAAGATCTAAATTTCAGAATATAGAATGGTGGGGAAAATCTGTTGTGAGAAAACAGATGTAGAGAAAGGTAATCTTCTCCTATGACACGTGCTCTTCCTGAAACTGGAGAATTTGGTTTTCTTCCAGGGAAGAGTACGTGCAACACAAACCTCTATTACATAACCACCATCTTGGGGATTTGGAAGGCACTTAAGGGAATAATTAGTGCTGAAAGAAAGAGCTTAGCTTCTATTTCATGGCTATTAAATCAAGATATAAGAAACTCTGGGGAAACTTTATCCTCTCCAAATAGCTCAATTAACTTAATATCCTTAAAACCATTGCCAAAAGCAAATAGAGAGCAAGGGCCACGGGACCTGGCTGTGTGGGGATGGAGAGATTTGATTAGTTCTCATAATTGTAGCTGGCCTATGTTTTAAGGCAAACACGGACCCGGCCAAGACTGGGATCAAAAGGGTCCAGTTCTTTCATAAGAAGGTCAGCAGGGTGACTTCTGGGTCCACATTCCTCTCAATCACCTGCACTAGAAACAGAAAAGAGAATATTATGGGAATTGAATGGGTGACCCAGAGGAATGCCTGTCATGGCCTGCTTGGTTTATGGACTGGGGTATATTAGGCCTGATTTCATTTGCCTCTTTTTTTGTGCTCTACAGGCAAACAACTTTTACATACATTTATGGAGTAAAAGACTCACCAAGCATCTGTGGCAACAGTGCTCTTATATGTGATTAGAGTTGGGAACCACCACTGTGTAAAGATGCCCCTGTGTTTTCCTCTAAGAGTTTTATAGTGTCTGGTCTTACATTTAGATCTTTAGTCCATTTGGAATATATTTTTGTATATGGTGTTAGGGAGTGTTCTAATTTCATTCTTTTACATGTAGCTGTCCAGTTTTCCCAGCACCACTCATTGAAGAGGCTTTCTTTTCTCCATTGTATGTTCTTGCCTCCTTTGTTGTAAATTAGGTGACCATAGGTGCGTGGGTTTATCTCTGGGCTTTCTATCCTGTACCATTGATCTATATTTCTGTTTTTGTGCCAGTACCATACTGTCTTGATTACTGTAGCTTTGTAGTATAGTTTGAAGTCAGGGAGCCTGATTCCTTCAGCTCCATTTTTCTTTCTCAAGATTGCTTTGGCTATTCGGGGTCTTTTGTGTTTCTATAGGAATTATAAAATTTTTTGTTCTAGTTCTGTGAAGAATGCCATTGGTAGTTTGATAGGGATTGCAATGAATCTGTAGATTGCTTTGGTTAGCTAGTGGGAAGCAGCAGCATAGCACAGGGAAATCAGCTCGGTGCTTTGCGACGACCTAGAGGGGTGGGATAGGTAGGGTGGGAGGGAGGCTCAGAAGAGAGGGGATATGGGAATATATGTATGTGTATGGCTGATTCACTTGTTGTACAACAGAAACTAACACAGTTTAGAGAGAGCCATAAAATAGAGAGCTATAAAAAAAATAGAGAGCTATAAAAAAAAAATGCCCCTGGCACTTAAATTCTTCACGTTTGCTGCACTATCTAAATTTGTGGAGTCTTTTAACCCAGTCTTTTGTACTCTTGAAATACTTCAAATTGGAGAAGGACTTGGATGCTGTGTGTGTGTGTGTGTGTGTGTGTCTGTGTCTGTGTCTGTGTATGTAAGTGTGAAGGGTCCTTGAGGGAAGAAGGCTGAATAGGAAGGGTTTCTATTCTGGCACCTCTGAGACACCTCCTGTGGGGAGTATGTTTGATAACATCAGGGATCCTAAGACTTGGTGGCAGAAAGGGGAGGTGAGGGAGTTGCTACCATCCTGGAGTGGTCCCTGAATGTGCCACTAGCAGCGTGGCCAATGGTGAGCCTTGTGGCCCCAGCTCAGGACCCAGGGAGGTTCGGGAAGAACACTAGAACTCCTCCCTCCCTCACCTTGATAAGTGGGGGATTTGGCACTCTAAAGCCATGGAGGGAGCTTCTTTGCTGCTTCTTTCCCATTTGCTTATTTACTTTCACTTTTTCTTTGGGTGTCCTGTAAACACCTCCAGCCATTTTGTTGCAACAGAGGAAAGGAAGCTACAGTGGGCCACTCATGTTTGGTTCTTCTTTCTCCCCAGAAGAAAAACATGAACTTTTGTAGACCTCAAAGAATAAAATAGTACAGGAAGATGCTTCCAAGTTGAGATATTACAATTCAAGAGCTTTCTGGATCTCTAGGGGCTGCTATCAATGAAAGAAGCAGCCCTCATCTGCCTGCCCTTACTTTCATCCCAGGTCTTTTGAATATTTATTTATTTATTTGGTTGCCCAGGGTCTTAGTGGTGTCACGCAGCCTCCTTAGTTGTGGCATGCATGTGGGATCTAGTTCCTTGACCAGGGATTGAACCTGGTCCCCCAGCATTGGGAGCGTGCAGTCTTAACCACTGCGCCACCAGGGAAGTCCCCCAGGTCTTTTGAAAGCACTTAATGAGAAGGTGGTTGGATAATATTTTTATAATCTAGCTGATTCCACTCCTACCACACAACCTGTGTTTCCTCTAACCCTTGATTTATTCCCTGTCCGGGCTGCAGCCACTTCATTCTGGGCTCATGACTCAGAAGGGATGCAGGACAGAAAATAGAGGAAGGAGCCTCCAAAGCCCAGGCCAGTGGAACAAGCGAGTAAGGACCCAGCTTGTAAGTGAGAGTTTTGGAAGAACGTTTAGTGGCTGCTGGCGGTGGAGACTGGATACAGGAGAGAGAGTTAAAACGAAAGTGATGAGAAGGTAGAGGCTCTGCTCTATCTCCTTCCTTGGGCCAAGCCCCGACGTGGGGCAGGGGTGGAGGTACCTGACAAAATTCCAGCTAAGCTCATGGGATGGGAAGGCTGAGGGGCCCTGGAGGAGAGGTGGCAAGACCCCGGAGAAGCTGCATGCCTTGGAGCACAGAATGGTCCCTTGAGAGACGCAGGAGAGGAACAGGCCCGGCAGAAGGCACTGAGGATTAACTAGTGGGCTGTGTGGACTGATGGTGAGGCCTGGAGGGGTGGCTGCCAGGGAAAAGTGTTGTAGCGTTTCCTCCTGCAATTCCACTGCAACTCAGGGAAAGAGGGGGCCTGGAAATTGACTGCAATTACACGTCAACTAATTCTGTATAATGGAGACTCAACAGAAAAATTAAGTTCAAAAAACAGAAAAATAGGGCTTCCCTGGTGGTGCAGTGGTTGAGGGTCCGCCTGCCGATGCAGGGGACACGGGTTCGTGCCCCGGTCCGGGAAGATCCCACATGCCGCGGAGTGGCTAGGCCCGTGAGCCATGGCCACTGAGCCTGAGCATCTGGAGCCTGTGCTCCGCAATGAGAGAGGCCACAACAGTAAGAGGCCCGCGTACCGCAAAAAAAAAAAAAAAACAGAAAAATAAAGAGCGCTCCATTTCTTATCCTCCTGAGTTTGAGAATTGGTATATGTTGCTAGAATAGAGGGCCTTCAGTATATCAGGCCCAGTGCTAAGGGCCTCGTATAAGAATTTAGGAGGTTCCTAATCAATGAAAGAAGCGTCTCTCTTAATCTTTACAATAGCCGTAAAGACGGGCACCCTGAGGCTCAGGGAGGTGAAGTAACTTGTAGAAGCTTGTCCAGTAAAAGGCAGAGCCGGCTTGGAACCAAGGCTGTCTGACACTGAGGCACGTGCCATTACCCCCAATGCTTTACTGCCTCCGCACATTCCCAGAGGCCGAGCCCGGGCGGACTGGATAACGGGCCAAATTAGCCTGGTTACCAGCCTCTGGCTTCTTGTCCCTGATTGGAGCGGTCTCAACCCAAACAGGCCACAAGTGCTCCCCTCACCTTAGAAGTTTCCTGTTGTCTCTGCAAACTATGGTAGTGACACCCAACCCTTACCTTCCACCCATTCACAAAGAAAACCAATTCATCCGATCTCGATGGGCAAGGCATTGCACCCGTAGCTAAAGTTTCACCTTACAGCTCCAAATGGGAATGCTCTTTGGCACCAGCTGCAGAAATGAGCAGAAAGGATTTAGGTCCGAGCAACTGAAATCTCTTCCTGTGTGGAAGCAGACAGCCTGGAGCCCCAGAGAGCAGGGCAGGGGGTGGAGACTCCCTTGCTTCGTGGCCTTTTAAGTCAAGGGCACCTGTGTGGCCCGGCCTCCTAGCTCATGCCTCACTTTGCCTCCCACCAATCCTGGCTTTGAAGCTTGCTCGTGAATAGCCCACACCTTTTCGTGCTTCCTTGGAAGTTGGAGGGCTTCAGTGTGAAAACCATAAACTGTTTAAACTTAAACCCACTCTGCATGCTGCTTCCGCCCCAGGGGCATGTCCTGGATGGACTTCCTCCTTCTCATGGAGAGCTAGCAGTGGGCTTTCAGAGACCTCCCACTTGCCCCAACGTTTTTCTTATTCTAGCTGCAGAAATGTCTACTTACAGGAAATTGCATGGACAAGTCCAGTCTGTGCCCTGAAGTGGAGGTGTAGGGTGTTGCATCCACCCAGCACCTTGATGCCTTTCCTCCTTCCTCCTGGCCCACAGGATTATTCCATTGGAAAATAGTGATCCAGTCTAGGTAACCACTCAACAGATAAATAAACTAGGGCCCACCTCTCTGAGCGCAGCTTCACCGCTTTCTCCCTTGGTTGTTGTCTCTGCCACACTGGCCTTTGCCTGCTTCTTCTTTTTTTGAGGTACGCGGGCCTCTCACTGTTGTGGCCTCTCCCGTTGCGGAGCACAGGCTCCGGACGCGCAGGCTCAGTGGCCATGGCTCACGGGCCCAGCTGCTCCGCGGCATGTGGGATGCTCCCGGACCGGGACACGAACCCGTGTCCCCTGCATCGGCAGGCGCACTCTCAACTACTGCGCCACCAGGGAAGCCCTCCCTGCTTCTTGAATGTGCTGAGTTCGTTCCTGTCCTAGGCCTTGGTGCACGTTACCCGTTCTGCCTCGACTTCTCTTCTCTCAGACGCTGGCATGTCTCTGCCTTCTTGGTACTTGGGTCTGAGCTCTTCCCTGACCACCCAGTCTGAAGGAGCATGTCCATCACTCTCCTAACAGCTCTGTTTCGTTTTCTTCATGGCACTCAGTCCTACCTGACGCTTCTTCACCTGGTATTTGCTTTCTCCACTAGAATGCAAGCTACCTGAGGGCACCACTGTATCCCAGTCCTGGAATGGTGCCGACCACAGAATAGATGCCCAGTGAGTACCTGTTAAGTGACCAAAGAAGGCTCTTCCATGTTGCAGTGATAGCAACCCTGTTCCTATCCAGCTGTGGTTGTTTGTCCTTGTATCTTCCCTCCTTCTCTATTTACCATCAAAAAGCAGCATCAGGGGCTTCCCTGGTGGTGCAGTGGTTGAGAGTCCACCTGCCGATGCAGGGGACATGGGTTCGTGTCCCGGTCCGGGAAGATCCCACATGCCGCGGAGCGGCTGGGCCCGTGAGCCATGGCCGCTGAGCCTGCACGTCCAGAGTCTGTGCTCCGCAACGGGAGAGGCCACAACAGTGAGAGGCCCGCGTACCACACACACACACACACACACACACACACACACACACACACAAAGCAGCATCAAACCTCTCTTCACTGCTTTCTCTCAATTCCAAAAGCATCTGCAGATCCAACCAATTGCTTCTTTACTTTCTACTTAATAAATCAGGAAACGAGTCTCTAATCTGCTACTAATAGTTTGTTGGCTTATCAATGTTTGTATCTCATTTTCCCAATTAAGTATTAAGCTCCTGGAGGTTAAGCAGCTGGTTGTTTCCCCCACCATGCTCAGCATGGATGACAACTTGTTCATTGCAGGGATTCATGAATGCTTGACTGATTACCCCAAATACTTTAAATGAAGGAGGCATTAGTGATCATTCATTCATTGGCCCAGCAGTTATTAAGCATCTACCTTGCACCAGGCATTATGCTAAGTGGTAGAGGCACAGTGGAAAATAAGATCTACATGTTTTCTTCCTCCAAAGAGTTTATAGTTAGTAAGAGAGACAATTAACATGTAATTAGATATCAACAATTGTGAGAAACATAGAACAGAGCAATTAGCTTTGTCTGGGGAGAAGGATCAGAGAAGGCTTCCCTGAGGAAGGGACATGTAGGCCCACAAGATGACTAGGAGTTGATTCCAAGAGAATTGGGAATGGAGGGGAGGCGGGCTGGGGGAGAGGGAAAGTGGCATGTGGAGACGGAGGCGCTTCCTCTGGCTGCTTCCACTTAGGGGAAAACCGACGCAGGGATTGTCTAAGGGTCCACAGTCTGTTCACCATCTTATTCTGCCCTTGTTTTTTTTTGTTTTTTTTTTTGGCCTCTGCCCCTGGCAGTGGAAGCATGGAGTCCTAACCACTGGATTTCCAGGGAATTCCTTCACTCTGCTATTTAAAACAGAGCAGCCAGTGATCACAAAGAACACACGGTTCCCATTTATAGGAGCGCGGATACTGCCAACAAAAAGCATAAATCATGGTGTTTCAAAATATTTATAGGAGTAACTCCTTCAGAGTCAATATAAAACACAAGCATTTACTGGAGAAGATCAGTTTTAGAGTACTAAAGTCAGATTACGGTATTAGAGTTGGAAGATATAAGTACTATGGATTAGGGAACCAAATACATTCATTGCTGGGAAACTGGAAACTGACCTTGAATGGCTTTAAAGAAGTGTTTTTCCAACACACAGGGAAAGTTTTGCTTGAATGGTATCTTGTGAAGTGTAAACAAATTATTAAGACGGTTACTGCTTAGCCTGGAGGGCTATGGGTGAGGCCTAAAGTCCTCTGGTTTTCTCTCCTTCGGAAACCCTCAGGGCTCTGGGGAGCTGAGTCTAAAGATCCCTCATGGCAGAGGGAACAAAGGTTGTTCACAGTAGGAAGGTAGGAGGTTGTCTCTGCCAAGTTTTTCTGATTCTCAGACCTCATTCAAGACAATGGGGAAAAAAGCAACCACTGCTTTTTTTTTTTTTTTTTTTAATTTCTTTCCTTTTAAATGGGTTGTTCCGGTGGGTGAGAGAAATGCCACATCTATTGACCCAGGTGCTTGTATGTTTGTTATAAAAAAGGTCTTATGAGTTACATCAAAGAATCCCTGTCACCCAAGGAAAGAACTCACATTGGAAATGACACCCCTCCCCAACAATTCAAACAAACTTATTTCTGGGGGAAAAAATGTAACCAGTCTTGCCTGCTGATGTAAATGGAAAAGTACTTGCCACTACTTCTGTGTCCCTGGGGTGCTGCCTTCTGTTGCGAGCTCCTCAAAACCTGAAGATGGAACACTGGCAAGCAGACCAACAGTGGGTGCTTTTAGGAACCCCAGGTTGGTCATTAAATGACCTTAGGGGGCCTCCCTGGTGGCGCAGTGGTTGAGAGTCCGCCTGCCGATGCAGGGGATACGGGTTCGTGCCCCGGTCTGGGAGGATCCCATATGCCACGGAGCGGCTGGGCCCGTGAGCCATGGCTGCTGAGCCTGCGCGTCCGGAGCCTGTGCTCCGCAACGGGAGAGGCCACAACAGTGAGAGGCCCGCGTACCACAAAAAAAAAAAAAAAAAAAAAAAAATGACCTTAGGTTGGTCATTACATGTCTATGTTCCAGACCCTCCATTCTTAACCTCTTTGACTGTGAGGTCCCTTCCCTGCCCCTCCCAGCTCTGATCTTCCAGCCTCTGTGGAGCCAGGTGGCTGCTGGGCTTCTGGGAAGCTGGGTGCCAGTGAGACCTGGGCTGTGTGTGGGGAGAGGTTCCAGGCTGGGGGAAGACCCTGGAAATCTGCACTTTGAGAACTGTGAATCTGGAGGAGAGTTTGGTCCTTTGGGGTGCAGGTGTGCCACATGGGCCATCCAAGCCCTTTCTTCCCAATGGGCGAGTATGAGGGGAGTCAAGGGAGCTGCAAGGCTGTGAGTCTTCCTCAGTTTCCTTAGAAGGGCACTGGCAGGCTTCCTGCTTCTGCCCTGCCAGCTCACCGGGTGAATCAGGATCACTTTGGCTTCTATAGCCGGGTGCTTCTTAGGGTACGCCAATAACTAGGTTGGAGCCCAGTAAGCCGACAAATATATTCAAGGGGGCCTGTTGCGGATTGAGCTGCATGAATTTCCCAATGTGATCTTATTTGGAAACTGGGTCTTTATAGATGCAATCAAATTAAGATGAAGTCACAGTGGATTAGAGTGGGCCCTATAAGGGCCCTTATAAGGAGAGGGAGATTTGGAGACAGACAGACATACACGGAGGGAAGATAGACATGGAGGCAGAGATTGGAGTGATGTGTCTATAAACAGGGAATACCAAGCATTGCTGACAACCACCGCAAGCTAGCGAGAGAGAGGCAAGGGACACTCCTTCCCTGAGCATTCAGAGGAAGTATGGCCCTGTTGACACTTTGATTTCAGACTTCCAGCCTTCAGAACAGTGAGAGGATACATTTCTGTTGTTTTAAACCAGCCAGCGTGTGGTAATTTGTTAGCGCAGTCCTTGGCAACTCATACAGACCCAAAAGTTAGAGGGACAATTATTCAAAATAGAACACACTCAGCAAAAGGGAGCTATTGGAGGAGACAACTGTCAATTTGAATTAAAAAAAAAAAGATTATTGAAGTGCAGCCCTCATTAGGGCTGCCCCTTCCATCAGAGGCCTAGCGTGCAAGGGCCTGGGAGGCAGAATGATTTCAAAGGAGGGGCTGCTGCTGCCTTGTGCCCACACTGCGGGCTCCACTTCCTGTCCAACTGGTTAGGTGAGGGCCTTTGGCTGGTCCAAGCTGCACAGCCTCCACCTGCCTGCTGAGTGTACCAGCTGGGGCGTGGCTACCTCTGCCTGTTGTTGAGGGATGGAGCCACCTGGAGCTGTGCTGACCACCAAGCAGAGAACAGCCTGGGGCGGGACCATGGTAGACAGCCCCCCCTAGGGCAATGCCCAGCAGAGGCATCGGGCCCAACTTCTGCCCAGAAGAGCTGATGGGGTGGGATCCTGAAGGCAGGCCCAGCGGGTCCTGAAGGGCCCAGTGGGCCTGGAAGCTAGAGCATCTAGCCAAAGAGGATTATTCTAGAGCATCTAGCCAAAGGGGATTATTCTGGAGTCTTAAGGATTTGGACATCTCTGGACCTGCCATCCTTTTCTTCTTTCCTATTTCTCCCTTTTGCAATGGAAATGTCTATTCTATGCCTGTCACACCACTGTATTTTGAAAGCACACAGCATGTTTTATTTCCTATGTAGCACTTTGCCTGCATGAAAGGTCATGAATTCTGTGGGGCAGGGGTGGAATGCTATGCTCTGAATGTTTGTGTCCCCCCAAATTCATATGTTGAATCCTAACCCGCAAGATGATGGTATTAGGAGGTGTGGGGCTTTGGGAGGTGATGAGGCCATGAGGGCAGAGCCCTCATATATGTGATTAGTGCCCTTATAAAAGGGACCCCAGAGAGCTCCCTTGCTCCTTGTACCAAGTGAGGGCACAGTTAGAAGACAGCAGTCTATGAACCAGGCAGCAGGTGCTCACTGGACACCAACTCTCTGGTGCCTTGATCTTGGACTTCTGGCCTTCAGAACTATAAGAAATAAATGCCTGTTGTTTGTAAGCTACCTGGTCTATAGTATTTTGTTATAGTACCCAATGGACTAAGACAACCCCTGCCCCCAAGACTTTCTCAAGAAAAAACCAACCAACCAACTTACAAACAATTCAGTCGATGGAGGAAGATTGGAGAGATGTGTCTACAAGCCAGGGAACACCAAGGAAGACACTCTCTGTGAGCTGAAGAGAGATCTGAGTCTAGAGATTGGAAATTCTCCTCAAGTTCCAGGCTGGATTGAAGAGAAAGACACGCATCTGACATCTCCTGACACCATTTTTGTACTCCAAGGATAAAAAGAATTTCTTACAAGGTACTAGCTTGAAAGATCAAGTTTTCTATGAAAGAAAAAAATTCAGCCTGGCGTCAAACTTCTCGCTGCCATGTGGACGATAGAGGGTGGGAGACTAGCAGCTGCAGGTTTGGTTTCTGAGAAGAGAGAAGGGCAATAGATACCCTGTGGGTGGAGCTAAGTATTCCTGCCAGGGTAACAACCACCTTACCACCTGAGAAGGATCAAACAGAAAACAACCCCATTGAGAAATGTGAAGAGGAGAGGAAGCCTGAATTATATAAATATGTGACATTATATTATTTGTTATATATGTATAAATAAATAGAAAAATTAAACATTTTAGATAATTATAAAATATAGAAATGAAATAACTATTACTACTTAAAAATAATGACTAGCAGATTGGATTAGAAAAATACCCACCCTCCACCCCCTCAAAAAATATATATATATACATATACTAAGAAACATGTTTAAAGTGAAAAAGAAAGGATGAGACATAGGTGGGTCAAAGACATAACAGGCAAATGTAAACAACATGACAACTTATTATGGAAGAGAATGGCAAAGATTAAAGCTCTATCACTGAACAAAGCACCAGGAACAAATGTATTTACAGATGAATTTTACATAATTATTAAGATAATGCCAATGTTATTTAAACTCTCTGAGGTCGTATACAATAGAAATTATCCCCAATTCATCTTATAAACCTAGCAAAATGTTAACAACGAAACCCAACTCAGACAGTACAAAAAATTGTAGAATAGATCTGCTTATGAAGGTAGACACAAAAATTCTAAATAAAATATTAGTAAATAGGATCCAGCAATGCACTAAAGGATAATACATCAAGTAAGACTTGTTTCTGGGACACAAATGCAGTTCAATATCAGAAATTTATGACATTTTAAAATTTAACTCAGTTTGTTACATCAAGAAAATAAAGGATCAAAATTAATCAAATTGATAAATGCTATTAAGTTACATGATAAAATTCAGCAGACATTCCTAAGAAATACTCTAAATCAAACAGAACAGGAAGAAACTAGTGAATAGGAGTATTTACAATAAACAATAATTAATATTATCCTTACAGGCAAAAATAAAAATATTTAATTAAAATCAAGGATTAGCTAGGGATGCCCTTTCTTACCAT
Organism: Hyperoodon ampullatus; assembly: GCF_949752795.1. Classification (NCBI taxonomy): domain Eukaryota; kingdom Metazoa; phylum Chordata; class Mammalia; order Artiodactyla; family Ziphiidae; genus Hyperoodon; species Hyperoodon ampullatus. Next base: position 35,879,583 of record NC_136921.1, read on the forward strand.
AATTGGATAACACTGCCCTGGAGGTTATAACAGATGTAGTAAAATAGCAGAAAGATGAGATAACTTGTATAAGTTGATATAAACATTGGAAGAGAAGAAAACTCGATTTAGTGATTGATATAATATAAATATTGAAAAATTAATAGTTTTTGTTATTATGTAAATACACACTTAAAAATGGAAGTGGAAGGACTTCCCTGGTGGTGCAGTGGATAAGAATCTGCCTAACAATGCAGGGGACACGGGTTCGAGCCCTGGTCCGGGAAGATCCCACATGGCTCAGAGCAACTAAACCCGTGTGCCACAACTACTGAGTCTGCGTGCCGCAACTATTGAAGCCCTTGCACTTACAGCCCGTGCTCTGCAACAAGAGAAGCCACTGCAATGAGAAGCCCACGCACCACAATGAAGAGTAGCCCCCGCTCACCACAACTAGAGAAAGCCCGCGTATAGCAACAAAGACCCATCGAAGCCAAAAAATAAAAATCTTAAAAAATAATAATAAAAAAATGGAAGTGGAAAAATTTCCATTCACAGTAGTTCCAAGACATAGAGTGCTTAAAAATGAATTCAACCAAAAAATGTATGGCCTTTCCTGGTGGCGCAGTGGTTGAGAGTCAGCCTGCCGATGCAGGGGACACGGGTTCGTGCCCCGCTCCGGGAAGATCCCATATGCCACGGAGCGGCTGGGCCCGTGAGCCATGGCCACTGAGCCTGCGTGTCTGGAGCCTGTTCTCCGCAACAGGAGAGGCCACAACAGTGAGAGGCCCATGTACTGCAAAAAAAAAAAAAAAAAGAAAGGACTTACATATGGCTGGAGTAGAATGGTAGAGAGAAATGGAAAAAAAGAACAATGAGTTTTGCGTAGGACCTCCAAGAGACACTCACTCTCCATTTATTTTTCTCATTTCAGAGAAAGAAAGCTTTTTACTCATCATAAGATGATATACTGACTTATGTAAACCACCATGGGGTAATTTACCCCAGCGATTCTCAACTGTGTGAAGTTTTTAAAAATACAAATACTCTGGTTGCATGCCAGCCTAATTAAACCAGAATCTCTGGGATGCAATCACTCCATCACTTTTCAAAACTCCTCAGCTGATTCAAATGTATGGCCAAGTGTGGAAGCCGTGAGTTTATGCCCTTGTCTTGACCATCTCTCCCACACTAGAATCTGTATTGACGACACGGCAGATGTGTTAGCACTAGATTCTCATCTCACTGGTTGGGAATGGGGTCCAGGCTTCATTAGTCCAATTTAGTCTCTTGGAAGAGTGTTTGGTGTACAGAGCAAGAGTGGACCCTGGGTTCACTGTGTAGTTGTGTTTTATGTGTCCTCCAGTCCCCCTCCCCCATTAAGCTTACTTCCTCTTAATGTTATCTCGCTCTCCTTTTTTCTCTCAAATTTTCCAGTGTTCATTGCTCTCCTGTCTTACCCTTATGACTCCTCCAGGAAATAGAGGCAAGAGTTCCCTTCACCGCCCAGCCCATCCCTACTCATCTATAGCTGCAGTCAGCCTCATCCCCATTCCAGGCCGGGAGGGTGAGGAATCCCCCGACCTCCTCCCCTGTGCTCTGGATCCCATCTATTCTTTTCTCCCCATGGACTTGCTCCATTATCACTTGCCTTCCTAACCTCTTCCTTTCTAGGGTCTCATTTCCCTAAATTCCCTTGAATTTAGAAGTAAGTTCAAGTGTTTGTTGTGCTAAAAAAAATCCCCAAATCATTATCTCTCTTCGGCTAATAGCCCATCTTTCTCCCCTTCTTAGTCAAGTTTCTTCAAAAGCTCTCCAAGACTTCCTGGCCCTCCAGTCACTCCTGTCTGTACCTCACCATCTGTACCTCGCCTTCTAGCCCCACGTCCCTGCTGACAATGCTCTGGGAGCAACCTAATGGCTCTGGGCCACTCCCTGGTGTTTCATACTATTGCACTTCTACCATCTTGGAAATTTCTCTTCTAGATGCTCCTTTCAACTCTGGCTACTCCCTCTTGGTCTCCTTTGTGAGAGTGTCTTTTTTTGCCCATTTCCCTGTCTGTTGTTCTACAGTGTCCTGCACTTAGAAGCTCTTCTCTGTTTCCTGCTACATTCCAGACAATCAGAGCTGAAAACTTGTCTTCACCACTAACTGGCCCTCATGACATTGACACGTTATTTAACCCTCTTGCCTCCGTTTCCGCTTTTTTCAGTATTAGTGATAGTCAAGCCTTTCTCAGTGTCATTTTGGGGACTGAATATGATAACATATGTAAATTACTTTGAACAGTGCCTCACATTCAATAAATGTTAGCTATTTTTATTATCATTGTTAGCATTTATGTTGATAAAGTTGAATAAACTATAGCTCCGGATGAGACCTCTCCTCTGAATAACAGACCTGTCGACATAGATACCCGTGGCCAATCCCTCTCAGGTGTCCCTTAATTACTGCAATGCAATGCGTCCAAAGCTGAACTCACCCCTTTTCCCTCCTCTGCTTCCCCCCTTCCTAATCTGTGAACAGCGTCACTCAGGGACCTAACACAAAAACTTGGGAATCATGCTAGACAACTCCCCCACCACATTCAATTAGTGAGTAAATTTACATTTTAGGTCAAGGTGACCTAAAATGTTCAATCATGTAGCATGATTTGAGGTCTCACTCAGCCCTTCCAGGGGAGTAACTCTTCTAGTGTATGTTGACCTAGCTCTTCTGCCAGGACAATGTATCACCTCTTTGTGTTAAAGGCATTCTTGCCTGGCCCCCACTCTGAGATCTCCTGCTCAAAAGCAAAGGAAGTAGCTGTACAGCAATAGAGAGCATGGCCCTGAGAGACTGGCACACAGGACAGATATACTCTGATGGGAAGAAAGTCCATGGGAAAGATCTGGAGCTTGGGAAGCTGCAGGAGAGCAGGCCTGGAGGCCGTGTGAGCACGATGGACACCTGGAGAGAGGAGAGGGGACATATGGACAGGAGGTGGAGGCCCTGCATTCTTTCCAGAAGTGCTGGGGCCAACACAAAGGATACTGGATCTTCTTGGTCTCAGGGGTTTTTTTTGTTTGTTTTTTGTTTTTGCGGTACACGGGCCTCTCACTGTTGTGGCCTCTCCCGTTGCGGAGCACAGGCTCCAGACGCGCAGGCTCAGCGGCCATGGCTCACGGGCCCAGCCACTCCGCAGCATGTGGGATCCTCCCGGACCGGGGCATGAACCCGTGTCCCCTGCATCGGCAGGTGGACTCTCAACCACTTCACCACCAGGGAAGCACTCAGGGTTGTATCTTGACACCATGACGGTGCATGCACCGCAGCCTCCTCCCCTGCAACCATACTTCATACTTCCTGTGAGGTGGACCGGAAGGAAGGGAGTCAAAGAAAAGAGGGGCCCAGGCCGCTCTGCTTTCTACCATTTTCTTCTTCGGATACTGATAACAAGTAAGTCATTTTCTGGAGTCTTCCCCCAAGATTTCCTGCTTAGAGAGTTGTTCTACTTTTTTGCATATAAATGAGCTAACTGGTGAAAGGGGAGAAGAAATCCCTACAGACCAACACTACACTGCTTCATGTGAAAACCCCGATGCATTTCTGAATCCAACATTTTCTAGATTTTAGAAAGATAGTACAATCGCCCTCCAGGTGGGGCTAGTGTTTGCAGTCAAACACTAATGTTTCTGCAGTGAGTCATATGTATATTCACACTGAGTGGGACACATGAAGACTACAAAGAACCTCATGACAGTTAGATCAGAGTCTGCCTCCCAATGAGTATGAAAAAGCCTGTTGAATTCAGGGTTGTGGACAATGGATTCTGGACTCGTGTTATATTATTGCTGTGGAAGTGCTGGGAGATGGTGCGTGTGTAAAATTCAGAAACGCCCATCGGGAAGTTAAACTTTCCCTGGTTCAGCAATGTAATGCTTTTGCTTTCTTATGGGATTAGAGAATATTAATTGAATAATCTTGGCTCCTGAACCAGTAATGTCAACAGCCTCTGTGTTCCCCTTCCCTGTATGACGCTGGCATATTTTCACAAAGAAACAACAAACAGTATATGTAAATCCCCTGCTACAGGTTCTATTAGAATCTACTGGAATTTGCTTGGGACCTTTTCTGGGTGAGGTTTAAAAAGGACTTCATGGGTGCAGATTATACTTGGCTTGGGTGGAGGTGGAGACTGATTTCATCTTGGAAGTTGTTGCCCATGAAGAAGTAATACCGGATCAGGACACCTTGGAGTAAAGCGCTGAGATTCTTTGCAGAGGTTCATAGGGGCTGCACACCCACTTCCTCTGTTCTTTGGTCCTCAGTCTAAGCCAGCTCAGGGAAGTCAAGTCATGTGGGTGATACCTTAGTGAGAGTGCACTGTTGACCGGAACAGAAAAGGCAGAGAAACCCTTTCTCTTTGCCTTTGGTGTCCTGACATTTCCAAGCAAAGGAAACCAGGAGCCATCTGGCTCAAAGATGGAGGCAAATTTTCACTTTTCACTCTGTCAGACCTTAAAACAGCTCTGTGCTGCACATGTTAACGTTGCCTTGAGTGAAAAGGAAAAAGTTGATTCAATTGGCTGCTTTGCCCTCTGGTCACCAAACAACTCGTTTGATGCCACTCCCACCAGAAGTGTCTGACTCAAGCAGTTTCTTCCATATTCTGTTGACTCATCCTAAAGCTCATCATTAGGTAGGGTTGCCAGATAAAATATAGGACACCCAGTTAAATCTGAATTTCAGATAAAAAATGAATTATATTTTAGTGTATGTCCCATGCATTCAAATTCAAATTTACCTGGGCATACTGTATTTTTCTATGCTAAAGCTGGCAACCCTACATAATAAGTCAAATTCAAACAATAATATATCAGAAGTTTATTTTTTGGTCCTTTAAGAAAAGAACTTTCTCAGTGTCCCCAAGATACACAGCCCTACAGCATATCCAGAAGTTACCCTGAGACTAAATGCTCATGGCCAGCATGGGCAGTTGACCATGGAATTTCCACTGGCTTCTGGTCATCCATCAGTGAGTGATTGTGTCCCACGTGCCAGGCAGAGAATGTGACGTCGGGGTCAAACTTGATTCTTTGCCTCAACGATCTCACTCCTCCTTCATCTCTTGTTACACCCTCCCATCCCCACACACAACTCTTTACATCCGTCAGAATAAATTGCTTTCAGTTCCTCAAAAGCAATATATTCTCTTGCCTCTGTATCCGCCCCAGCTCACACATAACACCGACAAGGACACCCTCTCCCCCAAGACTTCCCTTTGCCTAGCAACTCCTATATAACCCTCCTCTCCTCCTTCCATCCCCAAGCCTGCTGTGAGTGCCCTGCCCGTGTCCCAACAACATGGCACTCATCACGCCCGCTGTCTGCTTCTTCACCGGCTGTTTCCCTCACTAGACCGAGGGCAGAGGCTGTCTTCTAGCTTACTGTCATTTGAACACCTGGTGCTTGGTAAAATTCATCAACTGAATAGTTGTTTCAAGAACTGCAAGAGGGCTTCCCTGGTGGCACAACGGTTGAGAGTCCGCCTGCCAATGCAGGGGACATGGGTTCGTGCCCCGGTCTGGGAGGATCCCACATGACGCGGAGCGGCTGGACCCGTGAGCCATGGCCGCTGAACCTGCGTGTCCGGAGCCTGTGCTCTGCAACGGGAGAGGCCACAACAGTGAGAGGCCCGCGTACCGAAAAAATAAAAATAAAAAATAAAATAAAATTTAAAAAGAAGCACTGCAAGAAGTGTTAGGGCCTCAGTGATGGTATATGTGAGGGGAAAATAAGGACAAATGTTTAGGGAGCCTCTGACACATCCCATTTCTCCAGTTTTATCCTAGAGCCAGGATCTCACCCGGATTAAGCAACTCTCTATGACACACCATCCTTGACCCAAGCAGCTGTGGGCCATCCACTCTTTGTGGTGCTTTATCTTGTTTTACAGATTGGATCGCTTAACAGCAGGCCAGGAGGTGTCATGTGGAAGGAGAGGTGATGCAGGATTGCACCCCAACAGGTCTGGGCAGGGAGGCCAGGCTGGGTGGGTAGCTCAGTGGGAGACTGTGAACTTGGGCAAGGAAAGAGTGGAATGGTTGAAGGGAGGTGGAGATGCCTCCAGACAAAGTTTTCTCTTTGTGTGAGTGTGTCCTGTTCTGGAAATGACACCTAAGCCAGGCTCCAAGCCAGCAGCAAATTGGAGTTTTGTGGCAGCCTGAAGTTTTTGTAATATTGGACACCTGCCTTAAGGAAAATAAGATAAAGTTATGAATATAACTTAGGTAGAGGGCTCTGGGAGGGACCATGAGAGTCCTGTGAAAAGTGAAGAAGGTCAGTGCTGGTATGTGCATGTGGGGTGCTGATTCTGGTAGGAAATCTGTGCTTATTCATAAATATTCATGAGAATCAACCACTTGAGGAACAACTTAAAAATAAAGCCCTGGGCTTCCCTGGTGGCGCAGTGGTTGAGACTCCGCCTGCCGATGCAGGGGACACAGGTTCGTGCCCCGGTCCGGGAAGATCCCACATGCCACGGAGCGGCTGGGCCTGTGAGCCATGGCCACTGAGCCTGCGCGTCCGGAGCCTGTGCTCCGCAACGGGAGATGCCACAACAGTGAGGGGCCCGCGTACCGCAAAAAAAAAAAAATAATAATAAAAATGAAGCCCTTAATTCCATCTCAGAACTGCTGACTCTGTAATCAGAGATTGAGATCTGGAAGTCTTAGGTGAGTCTTAATTCCTCAGAACAACTTATTTATGATACTAGACACCAGAAAGGAATGAACAGCGAGGGACACTGAGGGAAGGGGTGGGAAAATGGGAGACTGGGGCTGCTTCTGGCTATGCTTACCTGGGAGTCCATGAATTTTCAGCTTATTCCTGATATAGGATTTCTTCATTTTAAGATGTCTAGAGAAAGCATGGTAAAGTGTGTAGTAGATTTAGAAGCGTAATAAAAGGGAAGTGATACGGTGTGCTGACTAACACTGAGACTTTGAAGCTGGGTAAATGGGAGATGGAGGAACCAGTGAGGGAGGATTTGGCCTGTTTGGTTTTTGTTTTGTTTTGTTTCAACTATAAGCCAATTCCTGGAACAGTGAGTGCAATGGGGACACTAGGGGACCATACTGGCTACAGTAGTAAAATAATGGGGTAGGAAACCAGATTGAAATGTTAAATAGTGAAAGATGGAGGCTGGAGAGAAAATGAGGCATCAGATACACACAATTTATTAGCTAAGTCTGGCAAGAAAAGAACAGGGAGAAAGGAAGTCATGTTTTTAGATGTGCACATTGGGAGGCAAAAAAACAGAGGCAGAAGGAAGTGAAGATTCTGGAGGCAGGATTGTCTTGTACACCACTGACTCCTTAGTGCTTAACACAGTGCCTGGCTCTTAGTAGGTGCTCAATAAGTATACTTATTTTTAACTTATTATGTTGTTATTTATTTATTTATTTATTTATTTATTTATTGGCCACGCCTTGTGGCTTGTGGGATCTCAGTTCCCTGACCATGGATGGAACCCAGGCCACAGCAGTGAAAGCCCGGAATCCTAACCACTAGGCCACCAGGGAGCTCCCTTAACTTATTATTTTGAAACAATTATAGTCTTACAAGAAGTTGCAAAAATAGTACATGGTCCTATGGGCCTATCCCCCAGCTTCCCCCAGTGATGACATCCCATAAAACTGCAGTACAATAGCAAAACCAGGAAATTGACATCGCCATCATGCTGATAACCAGACTCCAGAGCTTCTTCAGATTTCATCACTTATGCATGCACTCATATCATGTGGGTATACTCAGTTCTATGCAATTTTATCTCATAGATCTGTGTAACCACTGCCACAATCACTCCCTTGTGCTACCCTTTTATAGTTGCACCCAAACCCAGGAATTTCTTTTTGACTATTTATTGAAGGTGCAGGAGGAGTGAGAAGTGAAAAAGGGTCCAGATCAGAGGTTAACAGCTGGGAGTGCATTAGTTATACATCGGGATTTTGAAATATATTTATAAAATCTTGTTTTCTCTGATATGGATTATAAAAAGTTGACAAGTCAATGAAATGCCCTTGTGGGAAGCTATTGTCAGTAACATGCACCCTTGAGCAAGTGGCTGGAAATTTTTAATCTTTTTTTTGGTGGGGACCCGCCACGTGGCATACAGGATCTTAATTCCCCGAACAGGGATTGAACCCGTGCCCCCTGCAATGGAAGCTCAGAGTCTTAACTGCTGGACCGCTGGGGAATTCCCTGGCTGGACATTTTTACATTCACACTCCTGAATATAAAAACCATCATCAAGGTGACCATGGGGCTCAAAAGTCATAAAGTTATTTCCAAAGTTAGCACACTCGAGGTTCACTGGATGATTATTTTGGTTTTGCTCAGGTGAAAAGTACAACAAATAAAGCACAAATCTATCACTTTTAGATGCATTCTCTGAACTCCAACTAGACTGTACAAATTGAACACAAGCTTATTTACCTAGAGCAAATACAGAGCGACTTTCTTCAGAAGTCTTAGCATGGTCTTTTTTCACCACCCAATCCAGATCGATTGCAGTAAAATGTGAGGATACAGACTTTCCTCAAGTAGAATAGTAGATTTACTTCAGGATCACCATTCTTCTCTATGACCTATACTGTTGAAATAAGAGAAGGGATTTTAGGAAGATAATACCAACATGTTATGGCAATTCTATCCATTGTTTTGGGGGGCATGTTTTTGATAGGTGGTGGATTCACAAGGATCAAAAACAACAAAGGAAACCATTTCTAACACTTGGAACTAGAATTTTGGAGAAATAATGGAGCATTATTTCAGAACTTTCTAATATATGTGACAATTGTAAATTCTGTATTATTTTTCCTTAGAGTTACCTGGAAAGGACCAAGATGGGGAAACAGGTAGATTCCAAAATTGACTCAAGATAACTCACAGCCACATAAAGTCATAAAAATGTTTAGCCTGAGAAGATCCCCTAAGAGGGTCATAAGGGAGTATGTTATAGGGGAGCCACTTCTGTCTCTGCCACCTCCCCTCCCCAGTGAAACGGAGGTGCCAATGTGAAGGAAGAGCAGAAGAGAACATAAATCTCTGCTCTGTCTGTCCTGTGGTGCTCCAGGCTGCTCCTCCCAACATATCAAACCTGGCACATCAGGGCTTCCCTGGTGGCACTGTGGTTGAGAGTCCGCCTGCCGATGCAGGGGACACGGGTTCGTGCCCCGGTCCGGGAAGATCCCACATGCCACGGAGCAGCTGGGCCCGTGAGCCATGGCCACTGAGCCTGCGCGTCCGGAGCCTGTGCTCTGCCACGGGAGAGGCCACAGCAGTGAGAGGCCCGCGTACCGCAAAAAAACAAAAACAAAAACAAAAACAAACCCTGGCACACAAGATGAAAGCTATCTGCCGTCCCTGGCTCAGGCAGCTCCTCTGCTGGGTACAGTCAGGCAAGATTGGAGAGGAGAATTGGAGAGAAACTCATCAGGAAGGGCAGCAACACTGAACCCAGAGAAAAGAGGACACAGGCTCAGTAGTTGTGGCATGTGGGCTCAGTAGTTGTGGCACACGGGCTTCGTTGCTCCGCGGCATGTGGGATCTTCCCAGACCAGGGCTGGAACCCGTGTCCCCTGCATTGGCAGGCAGATTCTTAACCACTGCGCCACCAAGGAAGCCCCTTAATCTTTTTTTTTATATTCACTTGTTTCTTCAAATTTAAGGGTTAAGACCTCGAACTACTTAAAACCAGAAACATGTACATAAGCTTGCTATGGGCTGGAGACCGTTCTCAGGACTCCCTTAATCCTACAACAGCTTGGTAAAATGGTATTGTCATCTTCACTTTCAAGATGCAGAAACGGAGGCACAGAGACATTAGGCAACTTGTCCAATGTCACATAGGCAATGGTGACAGAGTTGCTGCAAAGTCTGTGTCTTTGACCTCCTTCCTGTGCTCCAGATGGAAACATGGTAGGAAATGAGGCTGGAGGAGTCGTCAGTGACCAGAGTCTGGGCCAGAGCAAGTAGGGAGGCCTGGTAGGCATGGTAAAGGTTTTGCTGAGCTGTCTAAATATGATGGGAAGCCATTGGAGGGCTTTTAGGAGGGGGTGACAGGGTCTAAGTTTTAAAAAGATGGCTCGGCTGTTTGCAGAGAATGAAAGGTAGGGGCAAGGGTGGGAGAAGAGAGATAATTAGAAGTTATGACATTGGCCTAGTCAAGGGATGATGAGGCTTGGACTAGGGTGACAGTTGGGGGAGTGGTAAGAAGGGGCCAGATTTGCTGACAGATTGGATGTGAGGGGTGTGTGTGTGTGTGTGAGTGTGTGTGTGTGTGTGTGTCAGGGGTGGAATCAAAAATGTCCCCACAGCTTTTGGGTTGAGCAGGGGACTGGAGCTGTCTTTTACATCTCAAGTTCTATTTGGATACGAAAAGTTTGGGAACCCTAAAAAGCATGCACGTGGTGCAAATGGAGATGGTGAGTGCGTTGTTGGATATTCAAAGCTGCCTCCTTTTGCTTCCTGTCTTGAGGAGAGGGAGGGCTCCGGGTTTGGGACAGAATTTCACTACGGAGACTCCAATCTTCCTTCGAACACCGAGTTCTGACCTCACCGGCCGGGCAGTACGGCCCCACCCTCCCCTGCCTTGCTGCCTCTGCAGTTCCCATCCCCACCCCTCTGCGTGCTCTTTACCCAAACAGGGGTTTGAAGGATGAATACAAGAACAAAGAAAGGACATTTCAGCAGAAGGAACCACCATGTAAAGTCAAGGAAGTTTGAATTGCGTATTACGTTTCAGAGATTTACAAGTAGTTTTATCCTTGCATATGAATTGCATGAGAATGAGTGAGAGGAATATGACTATCAAATAAGATGATTCTTTTATTCAAAAATATTTGCGTGCCTGACAAGATCATTGTTCTCCTGGATCTTAGGGGTGTGTGTGTGTGTGTGTGTGTGTGTGTGAGTTCTGTGGGGACCGTAAAGTACTACATATTGGGTTGGCCAAAAAGTTTGTTCGGGTTTTCCTATAACATCTTACAGAAAAACCCAAACGAACTTTTTGGCCAACACAACAAAATGCCATGTATTTAGAATGTGATGGGATAAAAACAACTAGAGAAATAAGTTAACTTCAGGAAATGATAAGCCATGTGATAAAGAGGGGAAGGTGATACAAACTGACTTAAAAGACTAGTTTAGTTTTGGGTAGTCAGCACTGCGGTGCATTTGAGCTGAGTCCTAAAGGCCAGCCTACTGAGAGAAGGCACAGGAAAAGAGAGCCCCAAGTGGCCCAAAGGAAGAAATGAGCTTGTCATGTTGAAAAGCAGAAAGCCAGTGTGGGTATGTGTGGAGAGGAGGAGGAAGATGGCATGAGAGAAGATCAGAGATGGCAGGGCCAGGGAGAGGGGTTCGCAGGTTTCTAGGTGGGAAGGGATGCCACGGAGAGTTTTGAGCTGGGATGTAACATGATTTATATTAGATCATTCCACTGTATAGGGAATGAGTTATTGCTGATAAGAGGGTAGCCTGGATACCAGATCTGAAGCTATTGACGGGGTTGATGGGGAATTAGACTAGGGTGTAAGGTGGTGGCATCAGATAGAGAGAAGGGGACAGACTTGGTATGAATTTTGGAGGTAGAACCAACTGGATCAGTTGATAGGTGACATACAGGTGGGGGTAAAGGAAAGAGAGGACTCAAGCATCAGTCCTAGGTTTCTGGCTTGAGCAGGTGGGTGAACTGTGGAGTCACTTGCTGAGATAGGAGAACTGGGTTTGTAACGTTGGGGGTGGGAGTCTTCTCCTGGGTCTGTTCAGTTTGAGTTGCTTATTTGACTTTCAAGTCCACATGTCAATTGGATATAGGAATCTGGAGGTCAGAGGAGTCATCCAGACTGTAGATGCCAATTTAAGAGTCATCAGCTCCCAGATGATATATAAGCACAAACCCCATGGGAACTGTAAAGTCCCATTTCTACTGTGGCAGGAAATACTAGCTGATGTGCTTCCCCCTTGCCACTCTTTTTCCCATTCTTCAGGTACTGGTGAGGGCATGCCACACTCCCAGCCTTCAGAGTGAGGTTCTTACATCAGGAATTCAAAAAGAAATGCAGAAATGCCAGGCCCAAAGACAGGGATGCCAAAGGTGAGTGTCTTCTCCTAAGGCCACTGTCCCAAATCTACTACAGGAACTTTGTACTGCTGGGTTTCCACTGAGTAGGACTCAGTTTCTGCTGCCAGGTGGAATAGAGCTTGAGATAGAATTTAAACATATATATTTACATATATATATAATTTAATATATATAATTACTATATATACATAGAGTAAATGAATATATAAAATATATTACCGTTGTGTAATAGCTAACCTTTATTCAGTACTTAAGTATATGCTGAGTGAAAAGCTTCCCTGTATTAGCCCACTTAATATTTGTGATAATCTTTTTTTTTTTTAACATCTTTATTGGAGTATAATTACTTTGCAATGTTGTGTTAGTTTCTGCTGTATAACGAAGTGAATCAGCTATATGTATACATATAACCCCATATCCCCTCCTTCTTGCATCTCCCTCCCACCCTCCCTATCCCACCCCTCTAGTCACAAAACACTGAGCTGATCTCCCTGTGCTATACAGCTGCTTCCCACTAGCTATCTATTTTACATATGGTAGTGTCCATATGTCAAAGCTACTCTCTCACTTCGTCCCAGCTTACCCTTCCCCCTCTCCCTGTCATCAACTCCACTCTCTTCACCTGCATCTTTATTCCTGTCCTGCCCCTACGTTCATCAGAACCTAGGTTCTTTTTTCTTTTTTTTAGATTCCATATATATGTGTTAGCATACGGTATTTGTTTTTCTCTTTTTGACTTACTTCACCCTGTATCTGTGCATTAATTTTTTTAACATCTTTATTGGAGTATAATTGCTTTACAATGGTGTGTTAGTTTCTGCTTTATAACAAAGTGAATCAGTTATACATATACATATACTCCCATATCTCTTCCCTCTTGCGTCTCCCTCCCTCCCACACTCATGTGCATTAATTTTGTATCCTGCAACCTTACCAAATTCATTGATTAGTTCTAGTAGTTCTCTGGTGGCATCTTTAGGATTTTCTATGTATAGTATCATGTCATCTGCAAACAGTGACAGTTTTACCTCTTCTTTTCCTATTTGGATTCCTTTTATTTCTTTTTCTTGTCTGATTGCTGTGGCTAAAACTTCCAAAACTATGTTGAATAATGGTGGTGAGAGGGGGCAACCTTGTCTTGTTCCTGATCTTAGTGGAAATGGTTTCAGTTTTTCACCATTGAGAACAATGTTGGCTGTGGGTTCATCACATATGGCCTATATTATGTTGAGGTAGGTTCCCTTTATGCCCATTTTCTGGAGAGTTTTTATCATAAATAGGTGTTGAAATTTGTCAAAAGCTGTTTCTGAGTCTACTGAGATTATCATATGGTTTTTATTCCTTAATTTGTTAATGTGGTGTATCACATTGACTGATTTGCATATACTGAAGAAACTTTGCATCCCTGAGATAAACCCCACTTGATCATGGTGTATGATCCTTTTAATGTGCTGTTGAATTCTGTTTGCTAGTATTTTGTTGAGGATTTTTGCATCTATGTTCATCAGTTATATTGACCTGTAGTTTTCTTTTTTTGTGACATCTTTGTCTGGTTTTGGTATCAGGGTGATGATGGCCTTGTAGAATGAGTTTGGGAGTGTTCCTCCCTCTGCTATATTTCGGAAGAGTTTGAGAAGGATAGGTGTTAGCTCTTCTCTAAATGTTTGATAGAATTCGCCTGTGAAGCCAACTGGTCCTGGGCTTTTTTTGTTGGAAGATTTTTAATCTCAGTTTCAATTTCAGTGCTTGTGATTGGTCTGTTCATATTTTCTATTTCTTCATGGTTCAGTCTTGGAAGGTTGTGTTTTTCTAAGAATTTGTCCATTTCTTCCAGGTTGTCCATTTTATTGGCATATAGTTGCTTGTAGTAATCTCTCATGATCCTGTGTATTTCTACAGTGTCAGTTGTTACTTCTTTTTCATTTCTAATTCTGTTGATTTGAGTCTTCTCCCTTTTTTTCTTGATGAGTCTGGCTAATGGTTTATCAATTTTGTTTATCTTCTCAAAGAACCACCTTTTCGTTTTATTGATTTTTGCTGTTGTTTCCTTCATTTCTTTTTCATTTATTTCTGATCTGATTTTTATGATTTCTTTCCTTCTGCTAACTTTGGGGTTTTTTTTTGTTGTTGTTCTTCTTTCTCTAGTTGCTTTAGGTGTAAGGTTAGGCTGTTTATTTGAGATTTTTCCTGTTTCTTGAGGTAAGATTGTATTGCTATAAACTTCCCCGTTAGAACTGCTTTTGCTGCATCCCATAGGTTTTGGGTCGTCATGTTTTCATTGTCATTTGCTTCTAGGTATTTTTTGATTTCCTCTTTGATTTCTTCAGTGATTGCTTAGTTATTTACTAGTGTATTGTTTAGCCTCCATGTGTTTGTATTTTTTATAATTTTTTTCCTGTAATTGATATCTAGTCTCATAGTTGTGGTTGGAAAAGATACTTGATACAATTTCAATTTTCTTAAATTTACTAAGACTTGATTTGTGACCCAAGATATGATCTATCCTGGAGAATGTTCCATGAGCACTTGAGAAGAAAGTGTATTCTGCTGCTTTTGGATGGAATGGCCTATAAATATCAATTAAGTCTATTTGGTCCATTGTGTCATTTAAAGCTGTGTTTCCTTATTTATTTTCATTTTTGATGATCTGTCCATTGGTGAAAGTGGAGTGTTAAAGTCCCCAACTATTATTCTGTTACTGTCAATTTCCCCTTTTATGGCTGTTAGCATTTGCCCTATGTATTGAGGTGCTCCTGTGTTGGGTGCATAAATATTTACAATTGTTATATCTTCTTCTTGGATTGATCTCTTGATCATTATGCAGTGTCCTTCTTTGTCTCTTGTAATATTCTTTATTTTAAAGTCTATTTTGTCTGGATTGAAAGTAAAAAGACACAAATTATAAACCATTCAAACAATAAGTAGAGAGAGAGTGTGACTATAGAAACATCAAACAACATAGATTTCAAGAAAGAAGTATACAATTCAGAGCAAAAAAAAGAAAGAAAGAAGTACTACCAAAAATAATGATAAATGGGACAATTTATCAGAAATACTTAAAAATCCTAAAAGGATTTATTTAATAACAGGACTTCAAAATACAGTGTTAAAATCCATACCCCAACAACAACAAAAACAACAACAAAAAGTCTATTTTGTCTGATATGAGTATTGCTACTCCAGCTTTCTTTTGATTTCCATTTTCATGGAATATCTTTTTCCATCCCCTCACTTTCAGTCTGTACGTGTCCCTAGGTCTGAGGTGGGTCTCTTGTAGACAGCATATATACAGGTCTTGTTTTGTATCCATTCAGCCAGTCTATGTCTTTTGGTTAGAGCATTTAATATGTTTACATTTAAGGTAATTATCAATACGTATGTTCCTACTACCATTTTCTTAACTGTTTTGAGTTTGTTTTTGTAGGTCTTTTCCTTCTGTTCTGTTTCCTGCCTAGAGAAGTTCCTTTAGCATTTGTTGTAAAGCTGGTTTGGTGGTGCTGAATTCTCTTAGCTTTTGTTTGTCTGTAAAGGTTTTAATTTCTCTGTCGAATCTGAATGAGATCCTTGTTGGGTAGAGTAATCTTGGTTGTAGGTTTTTCCCTTTCATCACTTTAAATATGTCCTGCCACTCCCTTCTGGCTTGCAGAGTTTCTGCTGAAAGATCAGCTGTTAACCTTATGGGGATTCGCTTGTATGTTATTTGTTGCTTTTCCCTTGCTACTTTTAATATTTTTTCTTTGTATTTAATTTTTGATAATTTGATTAATATGTGTCCTGGCATGTTTCTCCTTGGATTTATCCTGTATGGGACTCTCTGTGCTTCCTGGACTTGAGTGACTATTTCCTTTTCCATGTTAGGGAAGTTTTCAACTATAATCTCTTCAAATATTTTCTCAGACCCTTTCTTTTTCTCTTCTACTCCTGGGACCCCTATAATTCAAATGTTGGTGCGTTTAATGTTGTTCCAGAGGTCTCTGAGACTGTCCTCAATTCTTTTCATTATTTTTTTTTTATTCTGCTCTGTGGTAGTTATTTCCACTATTTTATCTTCCAGGTCACTTAACCGTTCTTTTGTCTCAGTTATTCTGTTATTGATTCCTTCTAGAGAATTTTAAGTTTCATTTTATTGTGTTGTTCATCTTTGTTTGCTCTCTAGCTCTTCTAGGTCTTTTTAAAACGTTTCTTGTATTTTCTCCATTCTATTTCCAAGATTTTGGATCATCTTTATTATCATTATTCTGAATTCTTTTTCAAGTAGACTGCCTATTTCCTCTTCATTTGTTTGGTCTGATGGGTTTTTACCTTGCTCCTTCGTTTGCTGCTTATTTCTCTGTCTTCTTATTTTGCTTAACTTACTGTGTTTGGGGTCTCCTTTTCACAGGCTGCAGTTCGTAACTCCCATTGTTTTTGGTGTCTGCCCTCACTGGGCAAGGTTGGTTCAGTGGCTTGTGTAGGCTTCCTGGTGGAGGGAACTGGTGCCTGTGTTCTGGTGCATGGGGCTGGACCTTGTCTTCCTGGTGGGCAGGACTGTGTCCAGTGGTGTGTTTTGGGGTGTCTGTGAACTTAGTATGATTTTAGGCAGTCTCTCTGCTAATGGGTGGGGTTATGTTCCTGTCTTGCTAGTTGTTTGGCATGGGGCATCCAGCACTGGAGCTTGCTGGCTGTTGGGTGGAGCTGGGTCTTAGAGTTGAGACGGAGATCTCTGGGAGAGCTCTCATTGATTGATATTATGTGGGACCGGCAGGTCTCTGGTGGTCCAGTGTCCTGAACTCGGCTCTCCCACCTCAGAGGCTCAGGCCTGACACCAGGCTGGAACACCAAGACCCTGTCAGCCACATGGCTCAGAAGAAAAGGGAGAAAAAAAGAAAGAAAAAAAAATTTTTTTAATAAATAAATAATTTTAATTACTAAAATGAAAAATTTTTTTTAATTTAAATAAAAATTTTTTTAAAATAATAATAATAAAAAAATTGAGCAACCAAACCAATACACAAATCCACCAATGACAACAAGTGCTAAAAACTATACTAAGGTAAACATAAAAATCAGAAAAAAATCAGTCGCAGACAGGAAACCCTAAAGTTGCTCCCAAAGTCCACTGCCTCAACTTTGGGATTATTCGTTGTCTATTCAGGTATTCCAGAGATGCAGGGTACATCAAGTTGATTGTGGGGATTTAATCTGCTGCTTTTAAGGCTGCAGGGAGAAATTTCCCTTTCTCTTCTTTGCACAGTCCATGGGGTTCAGCTTTGGTTTCGGCCCTACCTCTGCGTGTAGGTCACCCTCAGGCATCTGTTCCCCACCCAGACAGGAGGGTGGTAAAGGAGTGGCTGATTAGAGGGCTCTTGCTCACTCATACCTGGGGGAGGGAGGGGTACGGTAGTTATAATTGGAATGTGGGGCAGCCTGCAGCGGCAGAGGCCATCATGATGTTGCAACAGCCTGAGGCATGCCATGTGTTCTCCTGGGGAAGTTGTCCCTGGATCACAGGACCCTGGCAGTGGCAGGCTACACAGGCTCCTGTGTGTGTGTGTGTGTGTGTGTGTGTGTGTGTGTGTGTGTGTGTGTGTGTGTATACTGACCTGTGCTTGCACACAGGATTTTTGGTGGCTGCAGCAGCAGTGTTAGCGTTTCGTACCTATCTCTGGTGTCCATCTCTGGTGTCTGAGCTGATAGCTGCGGCTCATGCTGGTCTCTGGAGCTCATTTAGGTGGTGTTCTGCCTTCTGTGTGCAGACGGGAAAGGAATCCCCTCTCCTCACACACCCCAAAACAATGGTCTCTTGCCTCTTAGGCAGGTCCGGACTTTTTCCCAGACTCCCTCCTAGCTAGCTGTGGCGCACTAGCCCCCTTCAGGCTGTGTTCACGCAGCCAACCCCAGTCCTCTCCCTGGGATCTGAACTCCAAAGTCCAAGCCTCAGCTCCCAGCCCCTACTCGCCCTGGCGGGTGAGCAGACAAGCCTCTCCGACTGGTGAGTGCCGGTCGGCAGCGATCCTCTGTGCGGGAGTCTCTCCGCTTTGCCCTCCGCACCCCTGTTGCTGCGCTCTCCTCCATGTCTCTGAAGCTTCCCCCCACGGCTCACCCCCTGTCTCCACCAGTGAAGGGGCTTCCTAGTGTGTGGAAACCTTTCCTCCTTCACACCTCCCTCCCCGAGGTGCAAGTCCCGTCCCTATTCCTTTGTCTCTGTTTTTTCTTTTTTCTTTTGCTCTACCCAGGTACATGGGGATTTTCTTGCTCTTTGGGAGGTCTGAGGTCTTCTGCCAGCGTACAGTAGGGGTTCTGTAGGAGTTGTTCCACATGTAGATTTAGTTTTGATATATTTTTGGGAAGGAAGGTGATCTCCACATCTTAATCCTCCACCATCTTGAAGGCTCCCCATTGTGATAATCTTTGAGGTAGGAATCAAATCTCCATTTTACAAATGAGGTTCTGAGGCACCCAAAGATAGTTACATGTTTTGTACAAGTGAGTCTGTGCCCTATGAGATTCCTATTTGTAATTTCTTATTCTTGTTTCCTCAACCACCTGTGAGACAGAGAATAATTCTCAGTTTCCTTGGAATGCTGGAATAGTCTACCCTAACAGAGTAATAAAGTTTTCACTGCCTGTGAAATAGAAACGATTGCAGCTTTTAAATGTCATGGTAATTTATCCCCTAGCTTTTATCCATCACGTTTTAAAAAATTGTATGGCCTGACTCTGGGTGCCCAGCCCCTCGCTGGGTTGGCTTAGTTTCACCACTGATGGAACCTGCTTGGTTGAAAGACCCAGCACCACCCTCCTGAGATGTGTTGGCAATTCCAGGTCCAGGTTATTTCGACATCTTTTTCAAGCAGATGGAGCTGCAGTGTCTCCCTGGTGAGTAGAAATGTGTATATATAGAACACCAACTGTTCCTTAAGATTTAATAGCACAGAGTTCCTTCCAGGGCTTGTTTGAGCTTGTAATAATACAGAGATATGGTTTCTCCTACCATGTGAAAATGGGCGGTTATCCCTTGGAGTCAGATATTTCTTGAGGTCTTGCCTTATCAGTAGGCATGGGTCTTGTTTGCTCAAAGATGTAAAACTATGGACTTCTCATCTTCCCTGGAAATGCAGGTCATGTTGGGAGCTGGGCTGCATCACAGGCCTGGAGATTTCATGGAACCACCCTCTGGAGTCTAAAAGCACCAGCTGTTGAAACACACACATGCCACTTGTCCATGTGTAACAAATCAAACACCCAGACAGAAATAAGGCCCCTTAGGACAGAATTGTTTAAAGGGTACTGCTTTCCTCAAACATTTCCATAGCTTTTGCCTATAATTTACAATCTGTACTTGATGTTGTTGTTTTTGAATTCTGGTTCATCTATGCAATGGAGCCCTCGGTTCTGCCCACCAGGTGGCTGGCCAAGAATTCCATAGCATTCTTCTGCCACGCAGTTGATCTCTACCCCAGGAGCTAAGACAAACGGGCACATGGAGGGCTGGATAACACTGCCCTTCTCTTCTTCCAGTCAAAAACAGGGGTGTGGCCTCTCTGCCACTCCCCGCCCCCTACCCGGCCCCTCCTGTGCCCACTGGCTCACCTGCATCTCCAGAGACAGCTGGGCCCTGCTATAGGGCACTTCTATTTCTATTAGACATTGTCTATTGTCATTGTAACAAAACGGGCTATTTTTTAAGGCTTCTGGCTTCTGTGGTGTGACAGGGCAAAGACGGACGCAGTAGGTGAGTCCTCCCCACCGCTTCCTCCTTCCTCCTCTCTACCCCTCACAGGGAGGGGCATTTCCCCCTCCCCATGGGTCTCTGTGCTTCCCTTCCTGGAGACCAAGCAGGTTAATGGTGGGGAGGAAACAAAAGGAAGAAAGAGTTGGGGAAGACAGACAAGCCAGACTAGGGTTAGATAGGTGGGTTTGCAGTAAGGGCAGTTAGTTGCAGGGCTTGACCGAATTAGGAGGAAACAGGCTTTCTGGAAGTGTGATGAGTTACAGATTTCAATGAACATTCTTCAGGAGACACAAAGACTGGAAAACACACTAACATTATTTTTGGCTACCAGACTGTATTTCTTAACGCCGCTTGGTACATGGATCCATGGGAATGGGAATCTGCTGGTACACAAATTTGGTGAGCCAGGACCAGAACATTTATTTGGATCCTAGTGTACTTTGCTGGAGGGACAACCAGTCATGTTCCATGGGCGGAGGCTATGAGAGTAGGACTGTCCATTACTGGCACTTTCAGCTCAAATCCCATCTCCTCCATCTCAGGACCTACCTGCCTGCGACTCTAGGATTCTGCCCTCTGCTGGGCTGACATAACCCAGTTTAGAGGGCCACGAAATGTTTTCTTTTCTTTTAAAATCAGAAGAAAAAATGAATATAAACCACCCTGGATTATACTTTTGTACCAATTCAGCCGTAAAATATAATTTCTAATATTTGTTTATGGAGGAAGGAGCCCCCAAAGGCAAAAGTCCCCCAAACAGGCCCCATCTTGCACCACCTGCCCCAGTCACAGGGCCCACTACGATCAGGGCAGGTTGAATTCAGAAGTGAAATATGTGCAACATGGCTTGCCCACAGCCCTCAGCCAATTCTTCAACTTTGCTTTTAATAAAATTGGGATAGTAATTTGATCTTCATCTGTTTAATTCCTCTATCTATCGCTTAGTTGTCCTGAAATCAGGCAGCCTCTTCAAACCCCAGCACATCAGCTAATCATTTCGGTCTCACATTCCCAGCTTATTTCACTAGGTCAAACCCATTAGTTTCACAAACTTTTATATGGCTAATGTTACTCTTGACACCTTGTTTTTTTTTTTTGTTTTTTTTTTTGTGGTATGCGGGCCTCTCACTGTTGTGGCCTTTCCCGTTGTGGAGCATAGGCTCCAGACGCACAGGCTCAGCGGCCATGGCTCACGGTCTTAGCTGCTCCGCGGCATGTGGGATCTTCCTGGACCAGGGCACGAACCCATGTCCCCTGCATCGGCAGGCGGACTCTCAACCACTGCGCCACCAGGGAAGCCCCTTGACACCTTTTTGATTCAACTAAATTTACCCAAATAAAAGCTTCACTGTGGTCACATGGACTCCTATGGTTTGGGTGTCACTCTAGCACATGGAGCACCCAGATAGGTATGAGCCTTTTGGGATCTGACTCAGTAAAGGGGTCTCTGTATTTGGTTGTGGGCACCATAACCTTGACTCTAACAGCCAGGTTGAAAGCCTCCCAAAATAGACTTCTCTTTTCCATTCTAGTCCCTCAAACTTGCTTCCACACTGCAACTGCAAGGATCCGTTGAAAACACAAATATGAATATGTCAGTGTCAAGTGCGTGTGCCTAAACCCCTCAGTGACCTGCCCTGTATTTGGAAGAAAGCAAAGATGCTAACATGGCCCTGCCTGGCAGGCTCTCCATCCCACTGACATGCTCCCCGCACAGGCCTTCTCCCAGTCGCTGGCTCACACCTCTCATTTCCCACCGCAGAGCCTTCAAGCATGTTATTCCCTGGCACCATCTGCTGCAGTTCTTGCCCAGGCAATGTCCCCTTATCCTCAGGGCATGGCATTGCTGTTGCTCTCGGACTCCCAAGTCTCAAAGTCCCTTACATTATCTTCACTGACCATTTCATATTTCTTCTGAGCACTTAACAAAGCTTGCAATGACATTTGTGTGATTACTTGGTTAATGTCAAGTCTCTCCTAGGGTCATAAACTCCATGTGGGCAGGGTCTGTCTTGTTCATCATGTGTTTCCAATGCTTAGCACAAAGCCTGGTTCACCTATGACTTTATAAAGACAAAATGGATGCTCTTTTAAAAAGAATGACTAAATTCATACTGTAATGAGCTATATCCTAAAGATTTTAGAGTGGGTCTATCCTGTTCTTTCGTACTAAAGAACTGATAATAAGCCTATCCACTGTGGCTCAGACGATAGTCTATGTTCTTTCTGGACCCTCTTCTGGGTGATCTATGCTGTTCTTGTCCTGCTAGGAGTCCCACTACTCATTTCAGGGCTTTCAGTGCTCATCACAGACAGTTGCTAACTTTTACTTAGGCACTTGCTCAAAGAAAAGTCTTTAAGTACAAAATCCCTTTCAGTGATTTCTACTGAAGTCTTGGCCTCTCTCCAACTTGCTTCACAACTTTCTAGACAGCTATTTAATTTTGTAATGAAAAGGACTGCATGATGCTGTGGCTTTGTTTAACTTGAGCATCCTGTGTCTGTGTTCTCTTTGGTAGCTTCATTCTCTCTGCAGGACCGGCAATGCCTCCGTGACTCTGCACTGGTGAAGGCACCTGCATTCTGGAATAACAATAAGAGTTCACTTTTATTGAGTGCTCACTATGTGCCAGGCACTGTTCTAAGTATTAGCTTATTTAATCCTCAAATCAATCTAGTAAGGCAAGGACTATTATAGTACCCATTTACAGGTCCAAAACACCAAGGCATGAGAGTTTAAGAAATTTGCCCAAGGTCATACTCTAGAAGTAGTAAAGCCAGGACTCAAACCCGGGCAGCCTTGCTCCAGCATCCTGGCTGGTCACCACTAAGTACCAATGCCTCCCTAGGGACTTGTGGATGCCATGACATTTCTGGGCAAGCTTCATTAATGAAACCCCTCATTGAAAGAAATAATTAGGGAGTGGCTCAGGGAACGCAACTCTTCTCCTGCTCCCCTGGTGACTGTGGTATTGTAGGTAGATAGTGGGTATACAGAATTTTCTTCTGGCTGCGAAATAACTGCTACCTTGGCCAGTCACTCGTTCTCTCTCTCCTTTCTGGTCAGCAAAAAGAGAATTGGCATACATATTGGGCTGTGAATAAGTTAGACGTTTAGAAGCTGATGACCCTTTGTGCTTATCATATGGCACAGTACTGGAACTCAAAAATGACTGTTGGATGAAGAAAATAGTACGAGTGGGATGGGTTCCACAGTTTGGGCTCTTGGCTCATTTTCTATGTTGAAATTCATCCCTCCAATTTACTGGAAGATCTAGAAATAGTAAGCCCACCCAAGAAGCTAAAATATCACGGGATGGTGCAGGAAAATATTATCATCTTAACACTTAAACCATTAGAGCAGATCAAGTCAGGCATTTCTTGGTAGTCTTCAAAGAGCCTTCTCAACAAGGAGCATCTGGATTTCCTTTGAGGACTGTCTTTCTTGCGCATTACTCTCCCTTCCCTATGTCATTCTGGTCTCCTAACACTGTCTTGCATCAGGTACCATATTAAACAATCCAAACCTCCTGCCATGCTAGTAACTGACAGACTCAGTTCTCTGCTCTGTCCAGCCACTTGAGCCCTCTCACTTCCTCTTCTTATTTGTGCCTTGTTTTCATTATTTTTCTTTACCCTTTAAGGCTATGTCTCAT
Organism: Hyperoodon ampullatus; assembly: GCF_949752795.1. NCBI lineage: Eukaryota > Metazoa > Chordata > Mammalia > Artiodactyla > Ziphiidae > Hyperoodon > Hyperoodon ampullatus. The sequence continues at coordinate 35,903,060 of NC_136921.1, forward strand.
GCATATGTTCCTCACCCCCACCCCAGTTTGTTTCTTATTTCATTTTCTAGTCATTTTCCCTTTGAACAATCATTAGTGATCACAGTGCAATCCATATTAATTGGAAATGATAAAAAGACGAACAAAAGACATCTAGCCACAGATAAATTTTAAAATAAAATTCTTGGGACTTACCTGGTGGCGCAGTGGTTAAGAGTCTGCTTGCCAATACAGGGGACATGGGTTCGAGCCCTGGTCTGGAAAGATCCTACATGCCACAGAGCAACTAAGCCTGTGCGCCACAACTACTGAGCCTGTGTGCCACAACTACTGAAGCCCACGTGCCTAGAGCCTGTGCTCTACAACAAGAAAAGCCACAACGAGAAGTGCACCGCAACGAAGAGAAGCCCCTGCTCGCCGCAACTAGAGAAAGCCTGTGCACAGCAACAAAGACCCAATGCAGCCAAAAAATAAGTAAATAAAAATAAATTTTAAAAAATTCTTAACACTCAGGCTCAAAGAAAGACTAAAAAAAGAAAATATAGACTTATAAAAATAGACAATGAAAAGGTTCTATGTCAAAACCTATGACATGTGACTAAAACTATATTGAGGGGGAAATTTTATAACTTGAAATGTTTTATTTTTAATCTAGAATGATTGAAAATAAAAGAGCTAACCTTTCAGCTCAAGAAGGCAGAAAAAGAAAAATAAAGAAAAAGTAGGAATAGGGATAACAAAGATAGAAGAAGAAAAAATATTTAGAAAATGGGAAAAGAGTAGAATTGATAAATAAACCCAAAAACTTTTTTGGGAAAATCTAATAAATATTTAACAAGTCTGCTTAAGGGAAAAAAATGAGAAAATTCAAATAAATAGAATTAGGAATAAGAACTAGGATATAACTATTATATTCAACTTCATGCCTATAAATTTGCATTGCTTATACTACCAAAAATTTAGGATACACACTCCTCAGTGTAAGAGGACAAATGCACTTCAATGGAAAAAATAGTTGACTATGATATACAGATATTATGGAAAACAATTTAGCCATTAAAAATAATGAAGAGCTTTGGCCCAGGATTAATCCTTCCAAGGGGGATTCCTGGAATCTTCTCTTCCTGGTCTCCCTGTGTCCAATCCCCTTACTTTGGCCCATTTGCCACAGATTTTCCTACTGTTCTCTCTGATGGTGTCATTGGTCTCCTTAACAGTCTTAATAGATCTTTCATCATAAAATCCAGTAAATCTTCCACTTGAAGCTCTTAACCATTTGGCAATCAGTTTACGAACATTTACTTCCAGGGGGCTCATGTATGTGTACGTTCATAAAGTACAAAACACAGTCACTGCCCTCAAGAAACTGACAGCTGGATATAATGAATGATTCAGTAAAAATTACAAAGTGAAATTTTATTAAGTACCCAGAAGCAAACTATGAGGCTTAAGCTGGGTGGAGCATGCGAAAATGTTTTGGAAACTGGACAGTGGCATGCAAATATTGCTTATTATTATTGTAGTTATTATTTTATTTGCTATAGTTCCAACAAAAACTCTTGACTGCCTATATGTAAATTGCATCCCTAATTGCAAATTCCTGCTTAGCCTACCACCCTCTTCACCCTTCACGTGACCCTCAGACAGGCAGCTCCAGTTTTTGAAAATGATGGATAGAGAAGGGGGCACCCCAAAAGAAAAAGGTGAAAGGGAATGAGTGGGAATTCAAAAAGGATTTATTGACTTGAATGGATTTATGGTGAGTCCATGTGCAAAATCAGCTTGTTTGTATAAAGTATAAAAATTGTACAAAAAGAAGTTTGATATTAGCTATTGTTCAGTATTTGAACATTTATGTTAGAATACTCCAGACTGGAGAATTTTTTTTTTTTTTTTTTTTTTTGCGGTACGCGGGCCTCTCACTGTTGTGGCCTCTCCCGCTGCGGAGCACAGGCTCCGGACGCACAGGCTCAGAGGCCATGGCTCACGGGCCCAGCCGCTCCACGGCATGTGGGATCTTCCTGGACTGGGGTACGAACCCGTCTCCCCTGCATCAGCAGGCGGACTTTCAACCACTGCGCCACCAGGGAAGCCCATAGAATTTAAAAATATGCTTTGGGTATTAAAAGTATTGAGTGTTTATGTCTTTTGAACCTTAACCTATAAGGATACTGGCTGCAAGTATTTGGCCACTCTCACCTTAACACAGTAGATCTAAATACAAACAATCTTCATTTTTGAGCACACATATAGAGGGAAAAAGTCAATGAATAGAATTACTTTGTTGAAGTTATGGTGGCAAATATTTCTATACGTTTTATGGAATTACTTCCATAGTTCCCTTAAATTTGCTTCCATCTTAGGAGATGACTCTGCCTTATCTAATATTTTACTGAGTGAATTAATAATTCTTTGATTACTGAGAGCCTCAGAAAGTCAAGCGAGTTGCCAGCAAACTTGTTGGCATTAAAATAAACAGGTGTTTGTTTTTACAGTCATCATGGATTATCACTCATATACTGCAATATTTAGACTAATGATAAAAGCCCAGTAAAATTAATTTTTAGGCATAGCATCTTATGTAATAAACTTCACAAATAGCAAGCAAACAACCACAAAATCCTTTCTGTTCTCCCATTTTCCCCAAGAAGAGTAATGTTATGGTATAGGTTTTCATGTTCTTTATAAAATCAGCCTGAAAGTATGGCACACAACTGAAGGAATGCTATATTGATTATATTGAATTAAATGCCATATTTTTGTTGAAATTTCAGGAACATAATTGCTTATACATATAACTGGAGATTACATGATATTAAAAATATATATAAATATGATAAATTTTATAAATATGAAATATGAAAATTTAAAAGTGCCTTAATTTTTTATGTACTTTAGATGAAGATGTGTATACTAATGACCTGCTAAGTCTTTAAATCATTCAGAACATCAACCTGTGTTCTCAAGCCCCAAACATTAGGCAGCAGCATTTAGAATCAGTTCATGGAATCTAACAGAAAAATTCAGAAGACAAGGAATATGATTTAAAAACAGTAAAAAAAAAATTTTTTTTATTAGTTTCTGCTTTATAACAAAGTGAATCAGTCATACTTATACATGTGTTCCCCCATCCCTTCCCTCTTGCGTCTCCCTCCCTCCCACCCTCCCTATCCCACCCCTCCAGGCAGTCACAAAGCACGGAGCTGATCTCCCTGTGCTATGCGGCTGCTTCCCACTATCTATCTACCTTACGTTTGGTACTGTATATATGTCCGGAGATGGAAACAACCTAAGTGTCCATCATCGGATGAATGGATAAAGAAGATGTGGCACATATATACAATGGAATATTACTCAGCCATAAAAAAATTTTTAAACTACTCACTATAATTAATTAGCAGCAGTAGTTTCTTTTTTTGAGCATTTAACCTATCTATACTTCAAGAATTATGTTTAACTTGTATAAGTTTGTTTTCTCTTTCCAAACAGGTATTCGTTGTTTTTGTGGGTAAACTAAAAGGATTCCTAATTCTTCGACATACCAAAGCAGACTAAATGTACACAATCCCTACTCTATTACTCTAGCTAAAAAGAAACTAAGCTGCTTTTTTTGATATAGCAGTAAACATAGGGAATCAAGATATCAAATCATGACAAATAATCTTATTTAAAATGTCCTTCTAGAAGACATTTAGATGGATAACAGGCACATAAAAAGATGCTCAACATTGCTAATTATTAGAGAAATGCAAGTCAAAGCCACAATGAGGTATCACCTCACACCTGTCAGAATAGCTATCATTAAAAATCTACAAATAACAAACATTGGAGAGAATGTGGAGAAAAGGGACCTTCGTACACTGTTGGTGGGAATGTAAATTGGTGCAGCCTCTACGGAAAACAGTATGGAGGTTCCTCAAAAAAGTAAAGATAGAACTACCATATGATCTAGCAATTCTACTCCTGGGTATATATCTGGAAAAAACGAAAACACTAATTTGAAAAGATACATGCACCCCAATGTTCATAGCAGCACTATTAATAATAGATAAGACATGGGAGCAACCCAAGTGCCCACCAACAGATGACTGGATCAAGAAGATGTGGTGTATATACATACAACAGAATATTACTCAGCCATAAAAGGAATGAAATAATGCCATTTGAATCTAAAATAAAGTAAAAGCAAAGTCAAACAAGCATAAAGTTATCTTAAGTTTACAAAAAAACAAAGACGTATGTAATTTTTAAAAACAAGTACCTACTGGAGGGATATGGAAACTGAGGAAAGATTCAGTATGTAATAAGAACAAAAGGCTAAACACACCAAGTAAAACAGAATTTATATTTAGACTATAAAATTCTTCCGTTACCAATATTTTATCTAAATAAGAGAACATTTACACATGGATAACTAGAATTCACTAATATTTGGTGGGGTCAAATTTTATCTTAAAAGAAAATCTGTGTTTATTGCATAGAGTTTCCCAATTTTTTCAGTACCTGTCTGTTATGATAAACCACAAGCAGAAGATGACATCTTTATAACATAATTATTTTAAAAGACATTTTCTTGGCTCTAAATCTTTTCTTTATACATGCAAAGGAGCATGATAAAGAGAAGGCATTCAGAGAGAATCTTTTTCACTGTTAGTAACATTTGCTTACTTAGTTCAGTGAGGTCCTTAAATATAAAGTAGGCAAAACAAGTTTGCCAAGTTCCAGCTGATGAGACTCTCCGCTTTCTGCATTTTGTAGCTGACAATCACTTGCAGTTTTCTTTTCTGGTGACATACACAGGAAGTTATAGCAGACACACCACGATCAGAATTTTGCTGTCCAAGTTCAATACCTGCTGCTGTGGAAAGAGAGTGAATATAATGTGAAAACTGCTTCTTCAAGGCGGTAAGCACACAGATCTGCCCTATGGCTCATTCAGTGTCTTGAGCTAGAAAAACAATGCTAACAATGCAAGTAACAAATTAGCTCAGTCAGGGTACACCAGCTCCCCACCATCCTGGGCAGCTCCTCCCACGCCTCAGGCTATTCCCTCCAAGCTCCTTTACTGATTTCCCAGGTCCAGCCCACAACTCTGTTCTGTCCAGAGCACAGCAAGCCACCACTCTGAAAACGAGGACAGCCCTCCTGCAACAGTGACATACTTTTCCCAGTAATCTCAGGGAGGCCAGACCACTGGTGATAAAATCCTCAAGCGAATGCTGGCACGTTTTTGTCCTTGCTGTTTCAAGGAAGGAAATTTATCTTTCCTACACTTGGGAAACCAGGTATCTGCTTCAGTTAAACTCTTTTCCCTTCATGGAGCAGGCAATGCATGAAGAAACATCCACTTCTTGAAAGCAGAATATACATCCATTTGTACTTGCATTGATACAACACAGATGAATCGTACAGTGAGATTTACTCTGAGTTTTTGAAAAGCTTGACAAGTGGGTTTAAGGAAGCATCAAGGTATCTGAAGCTATTTGAGGCACTTCTCTTTACAGAACGGTTTCCTTCGGCCCTTGCCTGGTACAGTTTTCAGTTTCTTTTTCCTACCAAGATGCTTTTCAAGAATCACTGAATCTATTGCAGAAAACAGCCAGGCTGGCTTAAACATGTTTTGCCTAAATTCTCGTTGCTCCAGAGCACAAGGATAAACGCCACCACTCTCGTGGTCATGGGTCTTCCAGACGCCCGGCTGCGCTCTTTCTTTACAAGGATGCCCTGGAGGGAGAACTGAGGATGGCTGCTGCTGGCCTGGTCATTGTCCCCTGGTCCCCGCGAGCGGGTCCTGGCGGGGCTGGCTGGCTTGTCTGGGTCCTGGTTCCCCCCGCGCCGCGGTGTCAACGGCCCAACGGCCGCGGTGCCCAGGGTCCTCGCCGGGCGGACATTGGCGCAGCCGTTGCTCCGCGCGTGCGCGTCCGGGCCTCCGCCCAGCCCAGTGACCCCCGCCCCGGTGGCGTCTTCCCGCCCCAGAAGCTCGGCCGCGCCCCGGACCTGGTGGGCGCACGACCACGCCCTCCGTTGACTCTTACCTGAGAAAGCAAAGCGTCCCGTGTCCCGCGGGAAGCGGGAAGTGTCGGTTGAGCAGGTAGCATTCATTCCTCGCTCGTCACCAGGCGCTTCGCATCTCGGCGGGACCCTCGCCAGGCCTTTGCGGTCTGGGATTTATGGCGAGACGGGTGTTTGGGCACCGGGAGAGGCTGGTCAGAATGGCCAGTGGCTCCAGACCAGGTCTGGGTGAGCTGCACCTCACCGAACGCTTCCCAGGCCGCAAACGGTTTGAGCCTGTGCGCGGTTTCCCCCGAAGTCGCCCAATGTTCCGCAGCTCATTTCCTGTGACCGCCTCTCCCGCCTGGCTGGCCTCATCCATGCCACTGCCAAGTGACATTTGCCCATCAGCCTGCAGACCGGAGTCCATGCCTCCTCACCCGAGTTTTGAGACCCTCAGCCCCCCTGGAGTTAGGGGCACATTAATCGAGGCTTGCTGGGGTTCATCCACTGCAGGGGTATGATCTTGTGCTTTTCAGGCCAGTGGAGGGGCTTTTTGTTTTAAGTAGGTGTGTAATGGGGGACTTTTCAGGGCCTTTCAGATCTTGCTGTCTAGTGGTCGCTCCCTTCCCCGTGGCAGGCATTGGCTCTGCCTGAAGGTGTGCTCCTGCTCTGGCTGTGTGCCCAGACTCCAGCACTCACCACTTCTTTCCAGGTGTTCAGTGCTTCCTGGCTCTAATTACTAATTTGCACTGACTCATGAATCTGTCTGCGGCCCAGACCTCTTGCCAATCCGGAATTCACTGCCTGTTGGATAAACCCCTTGGCTGACTACCAGGCTATAAATCTAAAATCAAATTCTCCACCTTCCCTTTGAAAGCAGCTCCTCCTCCTGTGTTGTCTACTTCTGTTAAAGGCACCACTTCCTCCACTCACCTGAGTATAACCTCGGACTTACCTTGGACTCCTTCTCCCCTGCCCACCCTATCCTATCACCCCATCCTATCAGGTGGCAGAGGCTGATAATATCTATCGCTAGTACTTACTTAGCTGTTAATATGTGTCAGACTATGTTAAAGACTTTTACAGCTCAGTTCATTTAATGCAGGGCCTCTACTAGGTAGGTACCATTTTTTTTCTCTAGTTGACAGATGCGGAAGCTGAGGCACCGACAGGTCAAAAACTTGCCTAAGGTTAAAAAAAACAAAATAGACATTTCTCCAAAGAAGATATACAGATTGCCAGCAAACACATGAGAGAATGCTCAACATCACTAATCATTAGAGAAATGCAAATCAAAACTACAGTGAGGTATCACCTCACACCAGTCAGAATGGCCATCATCAAAAAATCTACAAACAATAAATGCTGGAGAGGGTGTGGAGGAAAGGGAACCCTCTTGCACTGTTGGTGGGAATGTAAATTGATACAGCCACTGTGGAGAACAGTATGGAGGCTCCTTAAAAAACTAAAAATAGAACTACCATACGACCCAGCCATCCCACTACTGGCCATCTGCTCTGAGAAAACCATAATTCAAAAACAGTCATGTACCACGATGTTCATTGCAGCTCTATTTACAATAGCCAGGACATGGAAGCAACCTAGATGTCCACCAACAGATGAATGGATAAATAAGATGTGGCAGATATATACAATGGAATATTACTCAGCCATGAAAAGAAATGAAATTGAGTTATTTGTAGTGAGGTGGATGGACCTAGAGACTGTCATACAGAGTGAAGTAAGTCAGAAAGAGAAAAATAAATACTGTATGCTAACACATATATATGGAATCTAAAAAAAAATAAAAATGGTTCTGAAGAACCTCGGGGCAGGACAGGAATAAAGATGCAGGTGTGGAGAATGGACTTGAGGACACGGGGAGGGGGAAGGGGAAGCTGTGACAAAGTGAGAGAGTGGCATGGACATTTATACACTACCTAATGTAAAACAGATAGCTAGTGGGAAGCAGCCGCATAGCACAGGGATATCAGCTCGGTGCTTTGTGACCACCTAGAGGGGTGGGATAGGGAGGGTGGGAGGGAGATGGAAGAGGGAGGAGATATGGAGATATATGTATATGTATAGCTGATTCACTTTGTTATAAAGCAGAAACTAACACACCATTGTAAAGCAATTATACTCCAATAAAGATGTTAAAAAAAAAAACCACACAGCTAGTTTAAGTGGCAGAGCTGGGATTTGAACCTAGTCATCTGATTTTTTTTTTTTTTTGGCTGCATTGGGTCTTTGCTGCTGCGCACAGGCTTCTCCTTGCAGTGGCTTCTCTTGTTGCGGAGCACAGTCTCTATGCGCGCGGGCTTCAGTAGTTGTGGCACACGGGCTCAGTAGTTGTGGCTCATGGGCTCTAGAGCACGCAGGCTTCAGTAGTTGTGGCACACGGGCTCAGTAGTTGTGGCTCACGGGCTCTAGAGCGCAGGCTCAGTAGCTGTGGCGCACGGGCTTAGTTGCTCCACGGCATGTGGGATCTTCCCGGACCAGGGCTCGAACCCGTGTCCCCTGCATTGGCAGGCGGATTCCCAACCACTGCACCACCAGGGAAGCCCTTAATTTTTATTTTGATGAAGTTTGTTTAAAAGAAGAAAAAATTTAAGTGACAACACAAGCCCTGAATTTTTGAGTAGTCCATCTTTTTAGGAAACTACTAAAATGAAAAGATTACTTATCCTGAAACTTGCTCTGTAATGGATTTAAGTTCATGATACTTGTTAGGGCTTAGTAGAAGGATATGTTGTTTATGAGATAAACTGTACTGGGATTACCCTTGACCTGGGTATAGTATGTGGACACTTCAGAGCAGTTTTTCTCAAACTTTTTTTGACCATAATTCACTGTAATATATAAATTTTACATTTTTACCAAGTACACTCAATGTGTGCTACATGCACACATTCACACATACAGAGAGTTAAGAAATAAATCCCGTCCCTCATGTATAAAACATTTTGATATTGCCTATATTAGTGTATTATATTCTGCTTAATTTAAAAATTGTGGTTGTAACCTAGTACATTAACTTTATGATCTTCTATCAGGCAGTGAACTGCAGGTTGAAAAACTATTCAGGAGCCTACCTGAGAAATTTTACCCAAGGGACAGGAGAAGGGCCAAGGAAAGAACCATCTCTGTCTTTCTTTAGGAAGTACAGTGTAGTAAACTTTACACTTTTTGTGGGGAAATACAGGCGCTGATGGAGGGGGCCTGGGAGGCAGCCATAGATTTGATGTTATTAAAGAGAAACAGCAGTTTAACCCACCAAATATTTGTTAGGTGTATCTTATGTGCAGCCATTGTTCTGGGACTGAGGAGACAGGTGAGAGAAATAGGCCTTGGCCTCAAGATGCTATAGATACTGAGTAGTGGATAAGGCTGTCTAGGAAATGCCCATAGAATGAAACCAAAGAGGTCCAGGATGGAGTCCTGAGGAACATCAACATTGGTGGGAATGTGCAAAAGCAGACAAACAAAAAGCAAACAGGGAAGGAAGAGCCTGAGAAGGAGCGGGAACATCACGAGGGTGAAGCATCATAGGAACCAAGGGAAGAGCGTATTTTAAGAAGGAAGGAATGGGAGAAGCTAACCATGACGAATCTGCTAAGTGGTCAAGAAGGGCTAAAGGAGCACAGAGGTCTTTGGGGACTTTGGGAACAGCTGTTTCAGTAGCGTGGTGAGAGAGGACACCAGATTATACGGTTGAGAAGTGGGTAAGCTATAAGCTGTATAAACCAGGTTTGGTGAAATGCTATCCAGAGGTGATGGCCCTTGAAGTGACAAGCTCAGAGAAACATCACCTTGGCTTTATTAACATTTTCCATTCCAACACCCCAACTCTATGTGTGGGCTGATGTGTTGCCACATCACAAATAATGATCAGTTCTGTAGATTGAAAGGGTATTAAGCCCAACATCTTTGAGCTACTATATCCAGGACCATAACTGAGATCAAGATAAGGATGTTCATCTTGCCATGTCAGTCTTTAAAACTTAGAAAAAGATGAAAAATCAAATGGAACACTAGATTCTTCAGGGACTGGAAGCCCCTAAGCTCCACACATATTAAAATGGGAGCCCAGGTTTTAATCCCCTTATGTGACATTTAGGTGATTGCATAAAACCCTCAGCTTTCTTTAATAGGGAAAAGGAACACCAAAAAGTTCCTGAGAAATGGGAACATAGTCGGCTTTAGACAGGAGTAGAGCAGGGGTCCTGGAAAGTCAGATGAGTGACAATTCAGATTATCCACCCAAGAAAGGGTTGATTACATTATTACAGAATGGATTAAGTTCCTGTACAATGACATCTTTGAGCTTGGCTTGAGATAGGGGATGTGTCACTGTACATTGGAGGGGTTGGGGTAGTGTAGGAGATCCCTTTGGGCATCATATGAGGGTTGGGATAGAATTGGAGGGAGAAGGGAGAAGGATACAGGACCAGCTTTCTGCTTCAGCATCCTGAGCTTGCCTAGCAGGGATGCCCTGGTTTTGTTCTCTTCAGGTGTAGATTTCACTTTTTGGAATGTTGGCGAAACCCTCTCACTGGTAAGGGTGGCTTCAGGAAGGAAGGCCCTTGGTAACAAACTGTTGTGAGTAGGACTTAACCTGCTTCTTGCTTGAGGGGTAGTGAGGTTCCAGTGGTGATGTGGATATTTCCTCCCTCTCTAACAATGTGAGCAAGTTTTACAGGATGCAACCTCCCTCTTGTTTTAGGGCATAGAAGATGTTCCTTCTCTTTGCTGCTGGTCCAGAGGCTGAACAGGGTGAAAGGAATTCATCGAACATCATCTGCTCGTTCACCTATTCTCTCAGGGAAGGTGAGCAGCTCCCACTGCTGGTTTGCTGTGTGGACATTCCAAAATCCTGAGACTGGTTTGAGATATAATCCAGACAGGCTGACTGTAAAATAAATCCTTGGAGTCTTATTTTGAGACTTTTACCAGTGCAGGTGAGCTACTGCATCACGTGGTCCAAGAGTGGGGTGGGATTGTTCAGGCTCTGAGGTTCTCATGGGGGGCATTATGTAATTAATTGGGGGCAGAGATAAGCCAGCCCAAGAAAGCTGCAGTAAACACAGCTAAAGGTTCAGAAAGAGGGAATGCATGCTCTAGAGGCTAAGAGAAATCCCCATTCCCCCTTGCCTCCACTCCCCTCCAAAAGGAAGGAGTGTTGCCACCAAAATAGGCCAAGGGCTAAGGCTATTTTATTGGTTACTCCTTTCATTGTGGGGACATTTCAATGAGAAGGGTTTTCCTAGTGACAAGCTCAAATTGAGATGTTCTCTCACCCCTGTCTTGTGTGCTTTTCTGTCCACAGGATGGAGGAGTGAGAAGGTTGGGGCTGCTTTCAAAGGGAGGCTGTAGAGGTGAGATGCAGGAGATGCAGGGCTGGCTCTCCTTTCCTGAGAGGAAGCAGGTGCACTCTCTCTCCCTCTCTGGTTCCTCTTTGCCCCCATGACTTTTCCTCCTACTAGGCTAAGGAAAGAGAGCTTGGGACATTGCCCACAAGGGAGCTGTCCAAATGCTGGAAGGCCTGGGGTGGGGATTAAACTCTAGATTTTATGGAGGAACTCTTTACCTCCAGTTTATGCAAAGGAATTTTCATAAATTGGGCATACTGTCCCTTGTGTTTGCCAATGTAGCTCCCAGCTTTCTACATCAGGGCTTTGGGCTGAAGATCCAAAGGAAAAATCAGCTTATTTGTACGTCAGTGTCTGGGACTTTTGAGGGCAGGAGTCAGAGAGTTTAGGGGAGTTTAGGATTCCCTGTCATTGCTATTTATAATTATTTGTCAACTACCCCACCGTGAGCCGATTAAAAGCTTCTTTTAGAAGCATAAACAGAAAGACTCTACAAATGTGTGTGTGTGCATAAGTTAAAACTTTTCTAGAGAAGAATTTTGTCCTTAAGTAAGAGACTACAGAAAAACCAACAATGCTCACTTAAAACCAATGTCCATATTGTTTATTAATTCAAGGACTCAGTAGTTTGTTCAACTGGGAAAACTTTGGGAAGTTTTCAATGTGTGTATACGTGTGTGTGTGTATCATTGTTGGAACTGACTTTTAAATATGTATGAGAAGTTTTTTTGTTTTTGACTTTTTTCTTTCTGTAGATGTACTGATTAATTGAGAACTGAGGAGTTCATTTGTTTCGAGACAATTCAAAACCCTGTTTCAGGGAAGAGAGTGAAGTGTCTGTCTTCTAAAGCTGGACAGTGTGTAGGTCAAGGGTCAGGGAGAATAATGTAGGTCCCCAATTGTTCCCATACTGTCCCTTGCTCTTCACAGTGGTATGCTCTACTTACATAATCTTTTCTAGTTGCAAAACAGTTAATTTCTCTTAAACTTAGAGTGGGCTGTTGAAATACCTGAGTTTTAGTAATTTTTAGGGGCTCATAAGGGATATTTGACAGCATCTGAGGAGAAAGGATTTCTGCTATGAGACTATAAGTGGGAACATTGAGGAGTCTTTGGCATCTGGGGAGCTAGTCCTTCTTCCTACATCAGTGTGAGTCTGGAGACAAATCTGCCTTGGTTAGTGTTTTCCCAGATTAGGCACCATTAGCCTTTGCTATCCCAGTAATTCCTCACCTGTTAGATTGAACCACATGAAATGATCATTTTTATGTCAAAAATAGTCAAACACCAAGAATTTAATATGGTTTAATCCAATAGCAAACAAGGGCATCTACTGATAAAGTACTACACTCTTGTTTTGAAATGCTTTGCCCTATTCTTCTAGTAGATATATGGATTTATTTAATTTTTATATTTGGTAAAACCAATTTGGAAATTTTGGTACATATTTGTCTGAGACACTCGAGGAAGGATCCATTTGATAGTTTTGGGTCAAAGAGGTTGGGTAAAACCAGGATCCACCTGGAAACCTTTTGGGTCTTATGGGCAGGCTGTTAGCCATAAGAAGTGAGCAAAGTAGATGCAAACTGCATTGGCAGGCCCTTTCCCTCTGCCTTGGGGAACCCTGGCTCCTCCTGTCATCCGCTGCTACATAAGGGACAAGGGGGATGAAACTGTGAGGGCCTGTGAAAGGAATCAGGTTTATCTTTTTATTTTATTTAAGCATTGGCTCAAATGCATCCCTCTGGGCTAAGCTTGAGAAGTGCCAAGTCCTCTGGTGTTGGCAGATGATAAAAGGACTACAAAACCTCCCAATACTCTGCAAAGGACACCAATATGGCTTCTGTGTTTTATCAAAAAACCCCAAGGACTCTGGACACTGAAATGAATGTCCTGGTGCTAGAGACACCTTCTGAGAACTAGTTATAGCCGATAATAGGAGCTGTAGTCATGCCTTTACACTCTGGCATCATCTCAATGTAGTTTTCCCTTCTGTGTTTTCTCTCTTGTGTTTTCCATTTCTGTATCTCTCAGAGTTTTATTCTCAGTGAATTCCTCAATATGATTTTTTTCCCCTGAGAGATAGATAGACTAGTTCACTCATTCATAAAAAATTTTTTACAGGACAAATTAAAGGAAGGTTTAGATGCTTACCTCGGAGGAATAGATTGCTATTGGATTTCATGTTGGTGCCAGCAGAGACACAGGGAGCTCCTCTGGGTTATCAGTACTCTTTTTTTTTTTTTAAATCAGGTATTTTGTGCAGCTTTGGACCATGGATGTCTACGTTTCCTTTGGGAGAAAATTTCAGCTCCCCGAAGTATAAAGTCCAAGACCTTGAATAAACACTCCTTCAAATCTAAGGCACAGAAAGAAATGAATGTCACTTTTTTATCCTGTGCTAAGAATTTCCAAGTATCATCTAAAGATGTAGTTCCTTTAGTGACTGACTCCTCTGGAGTCCAGGAGTCTCCAGCTCTCAATATTCTACTTGTAGATGCAAGAAGTGACTTTCTGATGTTCTTTTGCAGATTTTAGGAAAGTGCCTGTATTTGCTTACAAAAACAAATAATGCTAATCTTCAATAGTCCAATGAATCATTTGCATAATGGTGATTTTAGAAACAGATCCCCAATTCTCCTGTGGTCTAACCTTTAGAACGAGGTTCATTCATCTTAAAGTCATTTGACCAATAGAAGGAACTCTCAGATCCTTTTTTAGTTACTAGGATGTCTTTCAAAGTCTGAGGATGGTGGCCAAGGTCTTGGATCTGTTCTCTCTCAAGGGAGAATGTCCCAGCCAATTCCTTTAGCAATGGGTTCATATCCCAGCATCAGTCCCCTTCTTTCCCTCATTCCAAGGACTAAATTCTGACACAATTTGACTACATTTTTAATCTAGTAGTTATTTAAATAGAAGTGAACCCTACAAAAATTTGGTTCAAGAAGAATTAATGATTGGAACTGTGAATTTTATACTGAAATAAACTTTCAAACATTTTCTTTGTTCATATTTGTGATATGCTAAAACATTTGGGTTATATTAAAATGTTAAAGAGCACAATTGTTCAGCTCTTCACTGTGGAGTTAAGGCCCCCAAGCTTTCACCCTTGGCCCATCTATTCTCTCTCCCTCTCCCTGCCATGATCCTGGATTCTGGTGTGGTTTCAACTACCACTTCTCTGTGGATCACTTCCAAGTCTACATCTTCATCGCAGGCCCTGAACTTTAGACTTGGATCTCCAACCTTCCCCTTGACACTTCCACCTGGGTCTCTCATAGATACCTGGGAGTCAACAGAACTAAACTGAGCTCATACTTTTGTCTTTTAAGTGTTCATCATCTTCTTAACTTGAAATTTCAGTCCCGGAGAACACCATGATTGGATCTCCATTATGGAAATTTGTGATCTATTCTTTCTTTCTTTTTCTTCCCATCTACTGCCTACCTCATCAACACCAGCCAATTTACCTCACATTTCTGAACATCTGTCTCCTCTTCCTCACTCTTCTACTGACCTAATTTATGCTTCTTCCATCTCTTGCCTGTCTGTGATGAGTTTCTGACTGATCTCCTTAGTGGTTACCTAGACAGTCAACCATCAGTCAGTGGTTCCTACTGTCAGTGGGTATCACACACTCCTGGAAAATTTGTTGAAAACACAGATTCCTGGACCCTACTTGATTCAGTAGGTCTGTAGTATTGCCTACAACTATGCAATCCATAAATGTTTGTTGAGTGAATAAGTAAATTCAAGGATTCTCCTTCTACACTTGTATGAGAAAAAAAAAAGAAGATAAGGAAATAATTTTAGTTAATAGAACAGTTTAGTGATGCCCAGGAAACAGAAGAAAGAGAGTTGCTTCTCTCCACCTGTATTCAAAGCAAGTAAAATATGTGATTAGTGTGTGGAACATTCACGTACCAACTCACTGGTGCCATAGAATAAGGTGTGTACATATATGTCCTATGTCAATTTTCATTTGTTTCAAAATAATTTTTTATTTTCCTTTCGATTTCTTCTTTGACCCAATGGTTGTTTAGAAGTGTGTTGCTTAGTTTTCACATATTTGTAGATCTTCTCACTTTCCTCTTGTTGATTTCTGGTTTCATACCACTATGGTCAGGCAAGATAGTTGATACAATTTCAATCTTCTTAAATTTGCCAAGATTTATATTGTAGTTATCATATGATCTGTCCTGGAGAATATACCATGTGCACTTGAGAAAAATGTATATTAGGCTGTTGGATGAATGCTCTGTATATTTCTATTAAGTTCTCTTGGTCTAAAGTGTGGTCCAGTTCCAATATTTTTGTTGATTTTCTGTCTGGATGATCAGCAATAGTGCTGAGAGTGGAATATTGAAATTCCCTCCAATTATTTTATGTTGTCTATTTCTGCCTTAAGACATGTTATTAATTGCTTAATATATTGGGTTGGCCAAAAAGTTCATTTGGTATTTTCCATAAGATGGATCTAGTAGCGCTTAGTTGTCTTTAACTTCATTCGAAACGATTTTGTTAGATAGTATTGTGACAGCTGTCATATCAGCACATACATTTTAAAAAAACTTATCAAAATTGGTGAATTTTTGTGTAGCCATTTTAGTATCGAAGATGGAAGAAAAAAAGCAACATTTTTCAGCATATTATGTTTTATTATTTCGAGAAAGGTAAAAATGCAACCGAAATGCAAAAAAAAGATTTGTGCAGTGTATGGAGAAGGTGCTATGACTGATCGAACATGTCAAAAGTGATTTGCGAAGTTTTGTGCTGGAGATTTCTTGCTGGACAGTGCTCCACAGACAGGTAGACCAGTTGAAGTTGATAGCAATCAAATTGAGACATTAATTAAGAATAATCAATGTTATACCTCGCGGGAGACAGCCGACATACTCAAAATATCCAAATCAAGCGTTGAAAATCATTTGCACCAGCTTGGTTATGTTCATCACTTTGATGTTTGGGTTCCACATAAGTTAAGCAAAAAAAACCTTCTTGGGCTTCCCTGGTGGTGCAGTGGTTGAGAGTCCGCCTGCTGATGCAAGGGATACGGGTTCGTGCCCGGTCTGGGAAGATCCCACATGCCAGGAGAGGCTAGGCCCGTGAGCCGTGGCCGCTGAGCCTGTGCGTCCGGAGCCTGTGCTCCGCAGCGGGAGAGGCCACAACAGTGAGAGGCCCACATACCGCAAAAAAAAACCAACCAACCAAACAAAAAAAACACTTTCTTGACTGTATTTCTGCATGCAATTCTCTACTTAAAAGTAAGAAAAATGTTCCATTTTTAAAACAAATTGTGACGGGTAATGATATGTAGATACTGCACAGTAAGGTGGAATGGAAGAGATTTGGGGCAAGCCAAATGAGCCACCAACAACACCACCAAAGGCCGGTTTTCATCCAAAGAAGGTGAGGTTGTGTATATGGTGGGATTGGAAGGGAGTCTTCCATTATGAGCTCCTTCTGGAAAACCAAAAGATTAATTTCAGCAAGTACTGCTCCCAATTAGACCAACTGAAAGCAGCACTCGACAAAAAGTATCTGGAATTAATCAACGGAAAACACAAAATCTTCAATCAGGATAATGCAAGACTGCGTGTTTCTTTGATGACCAGGCAAAAACTGTTACGGCTTGGCTGGGAAGTTCCGATTCATCCGCTGTATTCACCAGACATTGCACCTTTGGATTTTCATTTATTTCGACCTTTACAAAATTCTCTTAATGGAAAAAAATTTCAATTCCCTGGAAGACTATAAAAGGCATCTGGAACAGTTCTTTGCTCACAAAGATAAAAAGTTTTGGGAAGATGGAATTATGAAGTTGCCTGGAAAATGGCAGAAGGTAGTGGAACAAAACGGTGAATACATTGTTCAATAAAGTTCTTGGTGAAAATGAAAAATGTGTCTTTTATTTTTACTAACAAACCGAAGTCACTTTTTGGCCAACCCAATATTTCGGTACTTGGGTGTTGGGAGTGTATGTACTTAAAATTGTTATATCTTCTTAATGTATTGACCCCTTTATCATTATATAATGACCACCTTTGTCTCTTGTTAACGCTTTTGGTTTGAAGTCTATTTTGTCTGATATAGGTTGGCTATGCCTGCCTCCTTTTTGTTTCCATTTGCTTGAAATACCATCTTCCATCCTTTCACTTTGAGCCTATGGGTCTTTTAGAGCTGAAATAAATCTCCTGCAGGCAACATATAGTTAGGTCTTGTTTCCTTTTTTTTTTTTTTTTAATTCATCCAGCCGCTCTGTGCCTTTGTTTGTTTGTTTGTTTTTGTTTTTTGTTTGTTTTGTTTTGTTTTTGCGGGCCTCTCACTGTTGTGGCCTCTCCCGTTGCAAAGCACGGGCTCCGGACGGGCAGGCTCAGCGGCCATGGCTCACGGGCCCAGCCGCTCCGCGGCATGTGGGATCTTCCTGGACCGGGGCACGAACCCCTGTCCCCTGCATCGGCAGGCGGACTCTCAACCACTGCGCCACCAGGGAAGCCCCGTGCCTTTTGATTAGTGAGTTCAATCCATTTACATTTAGGGTGATTATTGACATGTAAGGATTTACTACTGCCATTTTATCTTTTGCCTTCTGATTATTTTGTCTCTCCATTGTTTCTTTTTCCTTCTGTTTCTGTTTACATTTTAAGTTGGTGGTTTTCCATGAGGATTTGCTCAGTCTCCCCCTTTTTAATATTTCATGTCTCTATTCTAGATTTTTGCTTTGTGGTTATCATGAGGTTTACATAAAACGTCTCATAAATAAAATAGTCCTTTTTCTTCTGATAGCATTTTACTTTCAATCACCTATAAAGGCTTCAATTTTTTACTTTCTCCCTTTTATATTTTTGGTGTAACAAATTATCTCTTTTTATGCTGTGATTTTATTACCAAGATGTAGTAGCTATAGTTATTTTTAATATTTTTCCTTTAACCTTTGTGCTATAGGTAAGAATATAATATATTATTCTAAAAAAAAGTTATAGTATTCTAATTCTGACTAACTATTTATCGCCTTAATCAGAGTTCTGTGTACTTTCCTTTGTTTCAACTTGAATAGCTCCTTTCAACATTTCTTATAAGGCAGGTCTAGTGGTGGTGAACTCCCTTAGCTTTTGTTTGTCTGGGAAAGACTTTATTTCTCTTTCATATCTGAAGGATAACTTTGCCAGAGAGCATTCGTGGCTGACAATCTTTATCTTTCACTATTTTGAATATTTCATTCCACTCTCTCTGGCCTATAGAATTTCTGCTGAGAAATCTGCTGATAGCTTAATGGGGATACATTTGTAGCTTACTGCTTTTTTCCCCTGGCTGCCTTTAAAATTCTTTACCATTGACCTTTGACAATTTTAATATAATGTCTCTTGGGGAAGGTCTTTTTGTGTTGCAAAAATAAGATGTTCTATAGCTATGTTCATTTGTATATTCAGTTCCTTCCCCAGTTTGGGAAGCTCTCAGCTATTATTTCTTTAAATATGTTTTTTTCCTCCCTCGTCTCTTTCTTCTCCTTCTGGGATGCCCATTATTCTTATGCTGGCTTTTCTAATGTAGTCAGATAGTTCTCATAAGGTTTCTTCACTCTTTAAAAATCTTAGTTCTCTCTCCTCTCCCACTTGAATCATTTCTATATTTCTATCTTTGAGCTCACTAATTCTTTCTTCCATATGATCTGCTCTATTTCCAATGTATTGTAATGCATTCTTCATCTCATTTATTGAGTTCCAGAAATTCTGTTTGGTTCTTTTTCAGATTTTCAACCTCTTTGGTAAAGTAGTCCTTCTGTTCATTAATCTTATTCCTGAGATCATTGTATCGTCTTCCTGAATTTTCTTGTAGCTCATTGAATTTCTTCATAACTGCTATTTTAATTTATCAGTTAGATCCCAATATTTCATGTCTTTGCTAGAAAATTGTCATTTTATTTTTGTGATACCATATTACCATGATTTTTCACGGTGTTTGGTGAAAAGTGCCTCTGTCGCTGCATTTGAAGTAGCAAATTTCTCATTTAGGCAAGGCTTTATTTTGATTCTAACCGTTCTACAGACTGGTAGTTAAAGAGCATTCCTTTTGTTTTCCAGAAGGTGGTGCTATAGCACAAATTTTTGGTTTCTCTTACCAGCGCTAATTAATTGCTGAGATTGGTCAGTGTATTAAAAGAAAAAAAGAAAAAAAAAAGCAAAATGTTATGGCAGAGCCAGTGAGCCAGTTAGCACTTGGGGCTTTGAGTGTACCGATGCCTGATAGGGAGGTCCTCCAGTAGAGGAGTCCCAGAGGTCCTTGGGCAGTGCTCTTGCCTCCTGAGGCAGGCAGCGGGAGACATTTTCCTTCAGTTCTCTTTGCCTGCTTCCCTTTCTTTTCCTCTCCCCAGTCACTCTGGCCTCTCCTGAGAGAGAGCAACAGAGCAACTGATCCCTACAGCTCAGCACATGGCTGGGCAGGCCCCGCTCCCTCCCCCCCACCACTGCCTTCACCCTCCACCTCCTCTGGTAGAAAAGTCGTGCCGGCTCGAAGCCTTCTCTGCCGCCACCAGCTCTGCCTCCAATTCTGTCTCTTTGCCAGTTCCTCTAGGGTCCAATCCACCTTCTTTCAGATGCACAGAGGGATGGATCTCACGGGTGTCCTGTTTATGCCTTTCAGGGTGCTTTTTTTTTTTTTTGCTTATGGATGTCCGATTAGTTGTAAATCAACGGGGAGAGAAAAAAGGAACGACTCATGACACCGTGCTGCTGATGTCACTTATTATAAAATTTTTGATATGTAATCTAATAGAATTTTTAAGGTTTATAAGTACCTATACTAGCCCATCTCCCTATAAAATTAAAGTAGCAAATTTTCACCATAATCAGTCTTAATATTATAGTCATTAAAAATAATAGTTATGAAGATGAGGTAATAATGTGGCAAATAGGTATGATAAAAACATATCAAATGGGGAAAAAAAGGCAGGATATGAAATAATGTACATATGAGACCTGAAACCATAAAACTCCCAGACGAAAACAAAGGGGAAAAGCTTCCTAACATTGGTCTTAGCAATGATTTTTTTTGGAATTGACACCAAAAGCACAGGTAACAAAAGCAAAAGTAAACAAGTGGGACTACATCAAACTAAAAAGTTTCTGCATAACAAAGGAAACAATCAACAAAATGAAAAGGCAACCTACGGAATGGGAGAAAATATTTGCAAATCATATATATGATGAGGGGTTAATACCCAAAATATATAAAGAACTCATACAACTCAACAGAAAAAATCCAAATAACTCAATTGAAAAATGGGCAAAGGACCCAAATAGACATTTTTCCAGAAGAGACATATAAATGGCCAACAGCTATATGAAAAGATGCTCAATATCACTAATCACTGGGGAAATGCAAATCAAAACCACAATGAGATATCACTTCACACCTGTTAGAGTGGCTACTATCAAAAAGACAACAAGTATGGGTGAGTTGTGGAGAAAAGGGAACGCTTGTGCACTGTTGGTGGGAATGTGTTGGTGCAGCCACTGCAGAAAACCAGAAAATTAAAAATGGAGCTACCGTATGGTCCAACAATTCCACTCCTGGGTATTTATCCAAAGGAATTGAAATCACTATCTTGAAGAAATATCTGCACTCCTATGTTCATTGCAGCATTATTTACAGTAGCCAAGATATGGAAAGAACATAAGTATCCATTGACTGATGAGTGGATAAAGAAAATGTGGTCTATATATACACTGAAACACTGCTCAGCCTTAAAAAAGAAGGAAATCGGGACATTTGCAACAACGTAGGTGATCCTGGAGGATATTATGCTAAGTGAGATAAGCCAGACACAGAAAGACAAATATTGTATGATCTCACTTATATGTGGAATCTAAAAAAGCCAAACTCATAACAACTTATACTCTAAAGAGAGTAGAATGGTGGTTACCAAGGATTAGGGTGTGGGGAATTGGGGAGATGTTGTTAAGGGTATAAACTTGCAATTAGTAGGTAAGTTCTGGAGATCTAATGCACAATATAATGATTATATCAACAATTCTGAATTGTAAACTTCAAAGTTGCCAAGAGAATAGATCTTAGTGGTTCTCACCACAAAAAAAGAAATACAATAATATAATAGAGGTGTTAGCTAATGCTAATCATATTGCAGTATATAAATGTATCAAACCAAAAATTGTATACCTTAAACTTACACAATCAACTATACCTCAATTAAAAAAAAATTGTTAACATGTCTTATACAAAGCAAACACTCAGTAAATGGTGCTTATTCACTAATCCTGGGGCTAAAGACAACCTGTTACACATATTTTCATTTAAAAGTTATGTCTAGTTTCAAGTTTTCTTTGTTTTTTTAAGTCTCAAGTTTTCTAAGTTCAAGGACCATATTTTTCATCGTCAGGATATTTTACTAATTCTTTTCATATGAACTTACGCTTGATTCATAGTCACCAACTTTTTCATATCCTCCAATTAAAAAAAATAAGTATATTTCTTTGAGGAATGGAATTTAAACATATTTACCTTAAAGTCACTTCAGTTCGCTCTACTCATCCCTTGGTAACAAATTCTTCCATTTGTTGTATTTCATGGCATTAGTTTACAGTTATAAGTTTATAAAATATATTATAACATATATAAATGTTAGTATTATATATATGAATAGTGCAGACTATAATATTTTCTGAGTATGACAACTCCTCTTTTACCATTCTTCTTGTAAACAGGTTGCTTTTGACATATACATTTAAAAAGTTGTACAATATTTTTCAGAATACCTGTCAGGAAGTGCCCATGTTAACACATTAATCAGAAGAGGGGTATGAGAAGCCTTGCAAGCTTGGGGAAAAGAAAAAAACAGAGCCAAATACCGGCAGTGGGCAGGGAACCTCGGCCAGGTTTGGTATTTCCTGGTTTGGCTGCCAGTGAGGTGATATGTGAGCCTGGCTTTGTATGATTCCATTGAAGAGCCAGATCATCAACCTCCCTTCTGATTCTGTGCTTGTTGGGGAAACTTCTGGTTCTGATTTGGCTTCCTGTGTAGACCCACCTCCGGGGAGGCGACTGTGGTGGTCATATAGAATCCGAGTAGTCTGTTCCTTTTACAGTTGTTATGATTCTTGTTCCGCAACTGTAAAAGAGCAAAAAAAGCAGGGAGGGTTTTCTGGTGATATTTTGACTTCACATCTAAGTTTACTATCAGAGAGAAAGCAAAACAGGTCATAGGCCAACAGTAGAGTGAATTTAAGAAATACACAGAATGTTATGAGGTCATTAGAGGACTATAAAAAGCAAAGGTCAGGGCTCCCCTTGTGGCGCAGTGGTTGAGAGTCTGCCTGCTGATGCAGGGGACACGGGTTCGTGCCCCGGTCCAGGAAGATCCCACACGCCGTGGAGCGGCTGGGCCCGTGAGCCATGGCGTCCGGAGCCTGTGCTCTGCAACGGGAGAGGCCACAACAGTGAGAGGCCCGCGTACCGCAAAAAAAAAAAAGGCAGCAAAGGTCAGCAAGCAATCTCCTACTCATGGTATCTTGGAACTCCTTGTAGAGGTCTTAAGTTTAGAGAAATATAGCAAGTTAGTGCCTTAAAAAGAGTAATAAAAATGATCACACTGTAGGAAAAGTGATCTTAGAAACAAAGAACAAAAATTCACGACCAGCTTTGGCCAGTGGGAAAACCCCTTCAACACTCTCTGTGTGCTTTTGACCTGTCCTCATCATTCTTCAAGCACTCCCTTGCTTTCTGGCACAATTAGATTTTCAGAGGGCTGACTCCATGCTCTTTCCAGATTTGTCCGTGTTTCTATGACTCCAGTATAAAAGTAGGCAGGTCATCTCACTTAGCCTTGACAGACCTAGGAACAAGGCTCTTGCCCCGCCCTGAGCCTGCACCCCACTCTGGGTGGATCCCAACCTACTTCCAGATGTGGGTTGTGATTTTATGGCCATCACCAGAAAATTATACCACCCTCCCAATAAGCTCGAAAGATGTGCCCATATATGTTTATCTGGTAAGAGCAGGGTTAGTTTTTGTTGCTTCCAGTGGGATCTCCTTGTTGCCTGCTTGGACAAACTCCCTTGGCTGATGTGGTACATTGTTCAACTTTACTTGTATGGGGCTGTTTTGGTCATCTATGGTTTGACTCACAGCTACTATAATCAAGCCTCCATTTGACAAGAGACCCTCAAGAGGCAGAATGTAAGGAAACATTTCTGGAGGGCAAGATATACTAGGAAGCAACAAATGTTGCATCCTATTAATTATTGAGACCGAAAGGCATAAGCGCTAAATCCATGCCAGACAGCACTAAAAAGCTTTGCAAAAATCCCTCTGTCCTAAGCTGTTGACATTATGCATGGGACCATCAACAACTAGCTTGTAAACCTGTGGTTGTTTTAGGTGTAACGAGACATTACATGTAGAAAATTATGGGACTTATCTCAAAAATTTCCACCATCCCAGCATGATAATACATTCCTCTCCCTAATGAAAGAAGCATTCCTTTCAATTAAAGTAAAATAAAATAAATAATAATAAACAATGAAGCCTGACTTTTCAAAGCTTCTTTTCTCTTCTAATAGAGAATAATTTTAGGACAGTATTAAATACCCCTTACCTAAAATATCCAAGTGGTAGAAAGACTAATGCTTTTGAGTAAAGGCTTCGTTAACCTGCAAAAGAGAAATGTTTTCAAAGGAAAAATATAAAACTGGACAAAAGGATCAAAACATGGGAAAATGCCCATTTTCTTGCACTCATATTTCTTATTATTGGGAATATTAATTTGCTGAGTGAACAACAAACATGGTGAGGAGACAAAGTCACTGTTTTGGTGAATCTGTTTGAAGAACAATTGTAAAAGTGATGGAGGTAAAAGTCTGTGGTGGAAGTTTAAATGCAGGGACCCCAAGCAAAATCTTCCTGTCCCCATTCCTGGGCCTAGGGTGGAGCTACAGCTATGGGCTATGGTTAGAATATGCATAGTATATTTTTAAGTTCAAAGGAACAAAGTGAAAAAGAGGTAACTTTGGTAGATCACTTACGTTGCTGCCAGTGTGTCCCATCCATCACTGCTCCCTGAGGGTCTCCCATGAAACATCAAAGTGACTTTCAAACAGCACTAATTAAGCACTCATGTGGCTTTGCAGAACCTCTCCTCCCTCAATTTAAAAATCTGGGTCATGTTGTCATATGAACATTTTATTCCTGGAAGAAGAGCAAGAACTGCCACCCAGGGAATACCTATCCAGTTTTCCCATGAAAGTTTAAAATGTGCATGTGGAAAGTAGCACATATTTGTAAATTAGTCAAAGGTGTTTTTCAAAACATGATCAAACTTAACAGCTTCTCACGCAAGGACTTCCTATAAATGTATTGCTTTTTCTCTGTAAATTCCCAGAAGTGAACAGGATGGTGTAAGCTCTACTTTCTTTTGCTAATAACCAAACACACAGTAAGTTGCGTTTAAACAAGAACAGCATTTAACAGCTCTGAAGTGCTTCTCCGGATGTGAAAACATATCCATATGAACCACATACTCCTGTTCTGTAAAATCTGTGTTGCTGATGTGTACCTGTCGCCTAAGCTCTTGCTACTTAACGTGCAGTCCAACAGCATAGTCATTACCTGGGAGCTTGAGAGAAATGCAGTGTCTAAGGCGCCACCCAAGACCTGTTGAATCAGAATCTGCATTTTAACAAGATGCCCAGGTGATCCGTCTGCTCCTGAAGATGGGGCAGCACTGGGCAGGGGAGGAGAAGGAAGCCCTGAGGGATGCAGTAGAACATGAGACAAATGCTTCTACCACACATCCCACCGGAGCTCTGCAGGCTTCAGCCACACCTGGAGCTCACCTGCCCGTTCCGGGTGTCATTAGGATTCTGGCTACTAATGGGCTCACGGTGTTGCATGAGGGTCTGGCAGGAACGCTGCAGGTGGAAAAAGCAGAGAGACAGAGAATTAAATGGTCAGGACTTCTAAATGCAGCAGAGGTTCTCATCTGGCACCGACCATTATATTCTCTGTCCTTCCTCAAATAGCTTCCATGTGGTTTGACTCCACATCTAGGTGACGGCCAGGCCCTGGTGTTCCTTGTAAAAACGGTGGGGCTTAGAGGGTCACCCAGAAGGTAAAGGAGGAGGCTGGAGGGAAGCCAGACAATGTGAGCCCCATTTGAACAGCTCTGTTCTTATTTGCTTGATCTGTTACAGTTCCATTTAAGATTTGCAGCATACTTAGCAAGGCTATGAATACCACTGCCCAGAGCAGCGAGCACCAGAGCTATTCCCAGATCAGGTAAGAGCGAGGCCGCGTGGTGTGAAGAGACGTGGGTTTTGGAGTCAGACATCCCTGGGCTTGAATAGCTCTGCTTCTCCTCAGCAGACTCACACTCTCCACACCTCAGGGATCTCATCTGTGACCTGGAGATACTAACAGTAGGTGACCACACACCTGGTCTGCCCAGGACAATCCCTTGGTTACACTTCTTATCTTTACGTTAATATTGATGACTTCCTTTGCTGTCCAGAGTATCTTGGTTTGGATGATATGGTCACCCTAATACCTGCTTTGAAGGGTTGTTTTAGGTACTAAATAAGATTAGGTAACTACAGTGCTTGATGTCATCTAAGTGACACTTCTTAAAGAAGACATTCTTGTAACCCGAATGGTTACAGAGTTACCAGTGTTGAGTAGGTTACTCTTGGCCTTGGTACTCAACTTCGGCAGACCAAACCAGGGAGATCTCTGCCCACACCCTTTCAAAGTGGAACGTTGCACTTGTCCTTTTTTAGCTACCATGACCTTTGGCTCTCCGAACCCCTGAGAGGGCTGTCTGGGGTGGTCATCGTTCTCAAATAAGGAGGTATTTTGTGTAGGGGCTTGTTATAACTGTGCTCTGCTTGGACATAGTGAAATGGCAAGGGTACAGGAGTGGTACCAATTTACATTTCAAGCCTTCAAAGAGATAACCTCCTGGCTCAAGATCCAATTATCTCCACCTGAGAGTTCCTCTTGAGCCCCCTTCTTCTGTGGTTTCCCATGGCCAGGCTGGGAATGAATGGATCATATTACATTCTATACTTCAAATAATGCTTCAGGAAGAAAGGCAGTGTGTCCTGCCTTTGTGAAGTTAGGGTCTTGGGGTGGTGTTCTTAAAATGTATTAAGGAAAAATAGAACTTACGCTGCTAAACAATAATCCTGTGCCCACTATTTCAGGTGGTACCGAGAAACACTATGAGATGGTGTTTTTTTTGTTTTGTTTTTTTGTTTTTTTTTGCGGTACGTGGGCCTCTCACTGTTGTGGCCTCTCCCGTTGCGGAGCACAGGCTCCGGACGCGCAGGCTCAGCGGCCATGGCTCACGGGCCCAGCCGCTCCGCGGCATGTGGGATCTTCCTGGACCAGGGCACGAACCCATGTCCCCTGCATTGGCAGGCGGACTCTCAACCACTGCGCCACCAGGGAAGCCCTATGAGATGGTGTTTTACCCTCTTCTGTCCGGTGCTCATGAGGAAGGAAGGCATCATGAGAAAGTTTCTGGACTAGAGCAGGGGGATCCTCTGGAAAAAGGGTTTGAGATTTAAGAGGAAGTTTGGTGTCAGTAAAATCATCACCCACACAGCTTTGCCATTGACGTCTGCACTAGTGGAGACCAAGGTTGGGCACAGTCATGGTATTTATCTCGCCAAGATGTATACAAGACATCAGTATCTTTAATTCATGGCTCTCTACCTGCACAGGAAAACAAGTGGACAGAATGTGCTCTAGGACTAATTTAAACCTATAGAAAAGTCTTTTATCTCTTTTGAAAAGTGATAAGGAGATTCATAATCTATGGTTTAGGTGGACACATAACAACCAAATATTTTTAAGAGTTTAAAAACTTTTAAATAGGAATTGCTTCCCTATACCCCAAACCTGTCAAGTGTCAGAGGTCAAAACAAATCCCACAATGCCACATGACATGGGTTTTAAAAAGTATTTATTGAGGAAAGGGGTTTCTTGCAAAGAGAAAGCACAGATTCCCCATCTTTTCATGACCCATGGAGAGGCCCACTGTACATGCAGCATGGGTCCATATTCTAGAGGAAGGGCCCTGACTCTACTATGGGCCCCCCTTTGATAAGATGAGCATGAGAAAGTGGGCTCATTGATGAGGCAATGAACAGGTTGTCTGGTACCAGGAAGTCTGAATTTGGGATGCTAATTATGTACAAGAGTTGTCTGGAATGCTGGTAGCCCAGCATCTTGTCTTAGGAGCCCATGAGCAATTACAGATTCTCTACAGGAGGAAAGGAGCCAGTGGTCCTTGGGGAGCTGAGTTTTGGTGAAACCCCTCTCACTAGAGAAGGGAGGTGAAGCCCCCTTCCCAAATCCCAGCTGCCTCATTGACAGGTAATCCAGAATGAGCGCCTAGGGACACCTGTGGGCAATTCTGGTCATTGCATTAGAAAGCCCACAGGTGATATAATAGTGTCTGGGAATATTTTATAAAGTCTAATCTTGGCTGTTGGTGAAACTGAAACAACCTCACACGTATCATTTTGGTGTTAATACCTTGTCCCGATCCAACTACATCATGAACTACCAATACAGCCCCATCTGTGTAGACATGAATCAAACAGCAGCCTGGAAATAAAATTAGAAATCTGTTCTCCCTGCCATCTGTACACGAATCTTTGACAGTGAGGCAGTCACAAATGGAGTACCAAAAGTCCCTAAAATAAAGACAGTTTCATTCAAGTACGTACAGGATCAGTGGGTTCATCAAAAAGTGTGTGCCACCTGTGAATAGCAAAGGTGCCACTCGATGAAAACTGTGAAGTAGAGAAAAGCCTACATGTACACTTTATTGTTAGAATTTAGTCATGAGCTTTCTCTTGGTCCTCTTGCCATTTTCAGCTGCACTAATAGTTACAGTTCGAATGCCTGCTGGGCACTGTTCTCCTATCGCCCTCTTTCCTATTGTGAGGCTGAATTCAATGGGGAATGCTCTCACCCTGCTTCTTCTGCCCTGCGAAGCAATAACAAATTGACCCAAATTGTTAACACCCAGCAGAATTTAGAGCTCGTTGTCCTTTGTTGGATTACTGGCTCTTTTTGCCCTCAGTTGTCATTTAGGGATTGCCACTCTGTCCTAGTGAGTGTGTGTTCTTGTTCCTCTGAGCATATTACTGTCAACTGCTTCTGGGGAGTAAAAAGCATGCAGAGAAAAGTAAGGAATAGAATATAGCAAAGTATAAAGAAAAAAAATCATCCATTATCTCATTGCTCACACCCTGTTATCATAAGAAAAATTGAATAGTGCTAATATAAGTCCTCAGTCCCTTATCTGCAATTATGAATTCCAAAAAACCCTGAAAACCAACATGGTGGAGAAACCTGACTTGATCTCATCCAATGATGAGATTCATAGTCTTTTAAAAAATCTCAGTGTGAATAATCATACACTTCGCTGAGGAAATACAAGCTTGAATAGGGTATGTTGCCCCAGACTCTGCTGAAGATTTTACATAATATCTGGGAGACAGATCATATGATCTTTTAAATCAGGAAAATAAGAATCCCAAAATACATCTGGCCTAAAGGGTTTCATAGAAGGGATTATGAACATGTACATGTACCCAGTTAGAAAAATCAAATAATACAGGAAGGGACAAGATGAAGAGTGAAGTCTCCCCTGCCCACTTATCAGCCCTGTCTCTCTTCCTGAAGGTAACCACTGTCATCATTTCCTTGAAATTCCTTCTAGAAGTTATTTTTATGAATACGCCATAATTTTGTGAGATGATTTTTACAAAAGGTGTAATATTATAAACATCATTCTTGGATATTTTCCCATAGCAGCATATAAAGCTCTACCTCATTTATTTTAATATCTGCCTAGCAGTCCATCATATAGATGCAGCATAATTTATTTAAGAAGTCCCAAATAAGGAACACTTTTTTTTGTGTGGGGGGGAGTGCCCTCTTGTATGAATATCTCCTGAATCAGTGAGTCCGACCCCAGGTAAAGAAAAGAATGGAAAGAACAGCTCTGCTGGATGGGCGCAGCATTCCCAACCTTTTGTGGAGCTGGGACAAACCATTGTTTTCTGGATCTCAGGACAGCACCTCCTCCTCCAAGGTGTAATAGTACATATTTGTTATTTAAATTAGAATACATGTATTGCGAGAATTAAAAAATATGTGTATCACAAAATCATAGGGGGGGTGGGTCATGAAGATTCCATCTATAAATGGAGTGGGCTGTGGGTTTCTATTTGAGGGCTCATTAGGAAGCAAAGGTAAAAGGTGGGGCCTCCCTCAAGGAGATGAGCAGGTAGAGAAAAGACGAGTTCTGAAGCTTCTAGAATAGTCAGAAACATCGGGGGGCACACAGGAAAAAGCCCAATAGGCCAGTGATGCCTCCATACCTATTGCCAAGGGATTAGACAGTGAGTCAAAGGGGCCGTGGGAGGGACTCAGTGCGGTTCTGGAACACGAGACAAAGCTGCAAAGGCAGCTGGGCTTGGATGAGGGTCAAGGATGAGGCCCAGGCTCCGGGCGGGAGAGGAGGTGCTGAGAAGTGGCCACGTAAGTGTTTCCCTTGGTATAAGCAGAGGAGGGGTGTGTCTGGGACAGGCTCAAACCTCCGCCCTCCTTCCGGATGCCAAGGGTGTCATGCCGTGACACCTACAAGCCTTGGGGCAAGGGCGGTGGGAGGGAGGAGAGGAAACGATGAGTGAGCTCTGTGGAAGTCGTTTTGGGGAAACCTGAGACATCCATCAAACGGACACGCAGTCACTAGAGTACGGCTGAAGGTGGGGTGGCCGAGCGTCAGTGCCGGGGAGCCCTGATGTGCGACCGTCGATGCCAGAAGGCGATCAGGGGAGGGAGGAAGTCCAACGTCCAGGGAGCCCCAGCTTAGAGACTGCAGGGAGGGGGCAGGGTGAGACGGGAGCCCTGGGGATTCTATCCTGGCTGACCAGTCGCTGTGTTTTGTTTGGCTTTCGGCGTCCACAGGTACAGCCCTTCCTCCCTTGGCTGCTTCCCGTCTCCTGACAGCGGCCCACGCTCACACCTCAGCTCTTTTCTTCTTCAGACTAAACGTTCTGAGTTTCTTCCATTATTTTAATGTTGAAGCTCTCAATCACTGTTCCGGTTGACTTACTTGATACTCTCTGGTGGGCTCTATTGAAGAACCCTGAACTACTTATCTATCTGTTGAATGAATGGTCCCTTCAAGGAAAGCAGCCGTGTATGACCCTCTACCTGCCTGACCCCTGACTCCTTTTTTTTTTTTTTTTTTAGCAGCACGCGGGCCTCTCACTGTTGTGGCCTCTCCCATTGCGGAGCACAGGCTCCGGACGCGCAGGCCCAGCGGCCATGGCTCACGGGCCCAGCCGTTCCGCGGCATGTGGGATCTTCCCGGACCTGGGCACGAACCCGTGTCCCCTGCATCGGCAGGCAGACTCTCAACCACTGCGCCACCAGGGAAGCCCCCTGCCTGACTCCTTTATGGTGTGCTGTCACACACTGCATTTCAGCACATACTTATTGAGCATCTTGTATGTGTATTTTATGTGCTAGATACTAGGAGAATAGAAATGCAAAGGCAGGAAACTTCCCCCCACAAGAAGCCAGTGGTCTGGCAGGGAGACCAGCTTATGACAAGCCACTTGATTCAGGATGAGATGTTCAAGGTGCTGGGAAAGAGAGCACCTGGCATGTGGGAAGTGCTCACCAATTATGATGCTGAATGAACTGTGCAGGGAATCTAGGCTCACACAGGGGGATTTCCTAGAGAAGGTGATGTCTGAGCAGGGATTCACTTCTAATGCATGGTGGAGTGGGAAATCACCCATGCTTGTAAATTAGTCTTGATAGAGCTCAGAGTAAGAACCAAAGTTCCTCTCCCACAGGCTGAAATCTCCTGGGGTATAGTGCTTGAGCTTTGTGATGGTTGTTTTAGATTCTTAGTGGTATTTTCTGCTTCTTTACATACTCAAGGCTATATTCCACAGTGTTGATGGTGCCAGAAGAATATCCTTCAGTGAACAGGAGCATTTGTATAACCAGGTTATAAATGCATGGGGATGAATCAGGCTTGGCCCAGTGTCACCCCAAATCCTAATCTGTCTGTATTCCCAAGGTCCCCCAAAACAAGGAGACCTGTAAATGCTATGGCTTCTATTCACATGTTCATCCTGCTTTTAGCCTTTCTCGCATTCCCTGCATTAATGTTCCCTTTTATTTTATGTGCGGTGACTCAACTGTCACATGGTGCAGTAGTGGGGCTTGATAAGAAGGTGCAGAAATCACATTGTCAGTGGAGCCTGTGGGTGAACACAGGGTTCTGTAGATATTTGAAACTGCAAGCTAGTCAATCACTGAATTTTTATTGCATGTAATGACTTTCCACACCTTATATTTCCCAAGTAGTAGGTGGCATCCTCCATTTATTATTATGTCATCCCTACCTTTAGAATAAAATGGATTGGAATAAAATGGAGAGGAAAAAAATAGAATCACAACTTTAAATGATTTGAGACTGTGAGTTCATGTTTATGGAATATTCCAGAAACCATTGTCATCTTCTTGTCTATATGAGTTAGGAGACAAAGAGTAGAATAACACCCAGGAAAGAGTAGGAAGCTATAAATTTCTTGCTTCTTCTTAATAAATGAGGCAGCTGGGAAGCTATCTTTATGTTTAAGAAGTTCCTTTTCTGTTGATGTATCTTAGGAGTCACAATGGACCAATTTTTGTGGGTTTTGTACATAACTCTCAGTTTTTAAGATTGGTTATCAAAAGCAATTCATTGGATTTCCTCTGAGTAGTTTGAGATTTTTTTTCAGTGCTTTCTTTTTTTTTAAATTGAAGTATAGTTGATTGACAGTGTTTCAGGTATACAGCAAGGTGATTCAGTTATACGTGTATATTCTTTTTCGGATTCCTTTCCATTATGGTCTATCACAGGATATTGAATACAGTTCCTTGTGCTATACAGTAGGACCTTGTTGTTTATCTGTTTTAAGGATAGTAGCATGTGTCTGTTAACCCCAAATCCCTAATTATTCCCTCCCCCCACATTTCCCCTTTGGTAACCGTAGTTTGTTTTCTCTGTCTGAGTCTATTTCTGTTTTGTAAATTTACAAGTTCCTTCATATAATATCTTTAGATTCCACATATAAGTGATATTGAATGATATTTGTCTTTCTCTGTCTGACGTACTTCACTTAGTATGATAACCTCCAAGTCCATCCATGTTGCTGGGAATGGCATTATTTCATTCTTTTTTGGGGCTGAATAGTATTTCACTGTATATATATATATATATATATATATATATATATATATATATATATATCACATCCTCTTTATCTGTTCATCTGTTGATGGACATTTGGGTTCCATGTCTTGGCTATTGTAAACAGTGCTGTTATGAACATTAGGGTGCATGTATCTTTTCGATTAGAGTTTTCATCTTTTCCAGATATATGTCCAGGATTGGGATTGCTGGATCATATGGTAACTCTATTTTTAGTTTTTTAAGGAACATCCATACTGTTATCTATAGTGTCTGCACCAATTTACATTCCCACCAACAGTGTAGGAGGGTTCCCTTTTTTCCATACCCTCTAGTTTGAGATTTTTTTTTGATTCCTTTATTATTAACTTTGACAAGATTCTTTATATAATTAATGGCATTAATGATTAACTGTTCTTCAAAGTTTTGTTTCAAGCCTTAATTTCTCATATTCTCCATCCAAATACAAATCCATGTTCAAACCTTGCCATTTATTTCTTCTCTCATAACATTTCTAGGATTCTATTCTCCTCTTTCAACAGCCATCCTTTTGTCTGAGCCTTAATTCTCTTATATCCAAACTACTGCAGTTGTTCAAATTCCAGAGTCTTCTCTAACCATTTCTATTTTAAATCCACCCCATAAAAGTGGCCGAAGCCACCTCCCAAGAAAACATCACTTTGCTTGCGAAGCCCATAACAGAAACCTAGTGGTTTTTCTTCAGCATACTGAACCCCACCCTTTTCTTTTTTTACTAAGTCACTTAATACCACCTCCTTTATGAAGCTCTTAAGATCACAGTCTGCCTAATTTTGGTTGGACTACTAAAAATTGAACATATGCCTATAATGCCTTTTAAAAATGATCCTGAGTCAGGCGGGCAAGGCAGCACGTGTGCCACGAAGGTAACCTTGGGTCTGAGGCTGGTGATGGTCCCACTGAGGCAGGTGAAGAGTGGTGATGGTAACTCTGCAGCTGCAGATGGGAGCAAGTTAAAGAAAGGTGTCGGGCTTCCCTGGTGGCGCAGTGGTTGAGAGTCCGCCTGCCGATGCAGGGGACACGGGTTCGTGCCCCGGTCTGGGAAGATCCCACATGCCGCGGAGCGGCTAGGCCCGTGAGCCATGGCTGCTGAGCCTGCGCTCCGCAACAGGAGAGGCCACAGCAGTGAGAGGCCCGCGTACTGCAAAAAAAAAAAAAAAAAAAAAAAAGAAAGGTGTCTCTCTTTCTTTGTATGTCTATGTGTCTGCTCAGTACAGGATCTGTGTTTGACTCAGACATCAATCAGGAAATAATTTCTGCTGCCTCACTGGGCAGAATACAGCCCACCAGCACAGAATGCTGAGCCCCACTAGGAATAGACAGGTAGGAAGTAGGGCAGGTGAGCCCCTGGATGAGAGGCCAGGGGAAGAGCAGGAGGCATTCTTTGCAGTGAGTGGTGGTGGGAGCAGCCTCTGTGGAAACACGATGATAAGAAGACTAGGTGTCTAGGAACCGAAAATAATTCATGTAGTGCAAGAAGGGTCCTGAATCAGACATCCACAGAGCTGTGTGGGGTAAGAAAGATACTAGAAACATAAACATATTGTAAAACTGAAGCAGAGAAAGGCCAAAGACAGTCTTTAGCTCTAACTGTCTGAAGACTCACCAATTCTTGGATGAGGGATGAACTGAAAATATCAAAGCACCACTGCATGTAATTTCTATCTTATTCTCTATATTTACATCTAAGTTACATAAATTTTTAAATGATTTCTAAAGATTCGGGGATGCATAATTAATTCTTGATATACTTCTG
Source organism: Hyperoodon ampullatus (assembly GCF_949752795.1). NCBI lineage: Eukaryota > Metazoa > Chordata > Mammalia > Artiodactyla > Ziphiidae > Hyperoodon > Hyperoodon ampullatus. The sequence goes on from NC_136921.1 coordinate 35,937,486, forward strand.
GGGAAAAAAAGAGCCCCTCCATGGCTTGTTATCAATAGATATTTGGATTGGGTGGCATCTGGAGAACCTTGTGCTCAGAGTTTTCAAGACTGATAAGTAGCTCCTCATAAAGCAATGCATGAAGGAAAACAAACAAACAAAGAAGCCTGACTGACAAAATCCCACACGCAGGGATTTTGACCTAACTGGTCTGAAGGGGAGATAAGTATCAGCATTCAAAAATCTCTCCAGATGATAGTAATTGCACCAGTGCTCAAAAGAATGGTCTTTGCTGGGTCATTTCTGCCTGGGGGTGGCGGGAGTCCCAGCAGTGCCCCAAACACCACGGCGGGGGTAAGAGGAGTAGAGGCGAGGATAAACACCATGAGTCCCCACTTGTGGCCCGTATCCCAAGGGATAGTCATGGCAGGTAGGTTGGCAGGAGATGGTATGTCACACTCTTAGGTGTACAAGGACACTGGGGAAGAACAAATTACTAATTATAATATATTTCTGAAAACTCTTCTGAATCCCCTGAAGAAGGCTTTGTAAAGTCTGAAGTTAAGCCCAAATAGCTTACTAGTGAAATATCAACAACTGAAGCATTATATACAGCCATTAATAGTTATGAGGATGTTTTACATGATAAAAAATTACATAAATGGCGGGGCTTCCCTGGTGGCGGTTGAGAATCTACCTGCTAATGCAGGGGACACAGGTTCGAGCCCTGGTCTGGGAGGATCCCACGTGGCACGGAACAACTAGGCCCGTGAGCCACAACTACTGAGCCTGCGCATCTGGAGCCTGTGCTCCACAGCAAAAGAGGACACCATAGTGAGAGGTCCACACACCACGATGAAGAGTGGCCCCCCCTTGCCACAACTAGAGAAAGCCCTCACACAGAAACGAAGACTCAACAAAACAAAAATAAATTTTAAAAAAATTACATAAATGGCGATGGGGAAAATTCTCTAAAATTGAATATATAAACAGAAACAAATGAATTTAGCTGTATGTAAAACTGATGCTATTATCACAAAACATTAATCCAAGTAGATTTTGAACTCGATTTTCAGGGTATACACTCTCACTAGGATCGATTGTTAGAATAAAAAGAAAGCTTCAACTTTACTTAGTAAGTTTGTGGTTTGTAGTGCTGAGTGTAGTGATTCTGAAACTATTTTGTGTGGGTGTTTACAGGACTATGCAAATGAATAAATACATGTATATTTTTGGGAACCAGAGTTCTCAGTGTGGGCGAAGGGGGATACAAATATGGAATGGGGGAAAGTGAGGAAGAACCCTGTAGTTTTGGATTGGAATTAGAAGTATTAAAAGAAATATGAACTCATTTCTTTTTCTTTTTTTTTTTTTTTAATAAAGGTGTCACATCTTATTTATTTATTTATTTATCTTTGGCTGTGTTGGGTCTTCATTTCTGTGTGAGGGCTTTCTCTAGTTGTGGCGAGTGGGGTCCACTCTTCATCGCGGTGCGCAGGCCTCTCACTGTTGTGGCCTCTCTTGTTGCGGAGCACAGGCTCCAGACGTGCAGGCTCAGTAGTTGTGGCTCACGGGTCCAGATGCTCCGTGGCATGTGGGATCTTCCCAGACCAGGGCTCGAACCCATGCCCCCTGCATTAGCAGGCAGACTCTCAACCACTGCGCCACCAGGGAAGCCCCTGAACTCATTTCTTTAAAAAATATGTATTTCCTAGCTGAAAATAGGAAAGAGCAAAGACACCCCAGAAGCAATGAACACACCTAACACCAGATCAGGTTTCTCAATACCATTTCCCACTACAAGTAACCAGGGCTCCTTGGAGAAAGGTCAATTCCAGATTTGGGGCCAAGAAAGGATGCAATCTTGTTGAGTTAGAAAGTAAGAATGTGCTCAGAAGCTGATGGATTTATGTCAAAAGGCTACAGGAGGCAGCTTGAAGGGGCTCCTACTGGCAAATGTGGAACAATCTGAGTGTCAAAAATCATATGGTTGGAAAGGATTTTGACACATTAATTTTTTTAAAGCCCGTATTGATACAAAAATTTAAATTTCTTTACAGAAGAATGTCAAGTAATAAATGTAAAATGTATAATAAACTTAGAAGAAATCACCAGGCAAGAATCATCAGTGATATTAAAACCAATGGGTGGGGCTCCTCTGGTGGCGCAGTGGTTAAGAATCCGCCTGGCAATGAAGGGGACATGGGTTCGAGCCCTGGTCCGGGAAGATCCCACATACCACAGAGCAGCTAAGCCTGTGCACCACAACTACTGAGCCCACGCACCACAACTACTGAAGCCTGTGCTCCTAGAGCCCGTGCTCCACAACAAGAGAAGCCACTGCAATGAGAAGCCTGCACACTGCAATGAGGATTAGGCCCCGCTTGCTGCAACTAGAGAAAGCAATGAAGACCCAACGCAGCCAAAAATAAATAAATAAAATAAATTTAAAAATAAATAAATAAATAAAACCAATGGGTGAAAGATTTGGGAGGAACAGAATATTCACTCAGTCTCAAACTATCACTCCACAGATAGCATATTCACTACAAAGGGGAAAAGATACCTTTGCATAGGATAAACCTGGCAGTACCACTTTAACCAAATGATCAAACTTAATACCACTGATAATGGGGCACAATAAGGTCTTGTGCCTCCAGATGTGTGGTGCTCAAAAGACATTCCTGATGTTCCTGCCAAAAATGTTTACCCTGAATCCAATCAGGAGGCAAAAACCATCAAATCCAAACAAAGTGATATTCCGCTGAACGGTCCTCCTGGCTCTTCAAAAATATCGATGCCATGAAAAAAATGTCTGAGACTGTTTTAGAATAAAAGAGACATGCAGCGTATGATCCTGGATTCAATCCTGGACCAGAAAAGAACAAACCAAAAAATCCCAGGACATTATTGAGTCAATTGGAGAAATTTGAATATGACTCGTATATGAGAGAAATAGTATTATGTAATGTTAAATTTCCCAAGAATGATTGTGTTGTGATTATGAAGGAAGATACTGTAGGAATTCATGTGTGTGTATTTAACATTTTATTTCCTTCTGATGTTTTGCTTCAAAATAAATTTTTTATTTTGAAGAATTTCAAGCATTCAGAAGAATGAACACTGATAGAGGAGGGTGGGGGTAGGGGAGAGAGAGAGAGAGAGAAGGGCACAAATATGTCAAAATACTAATAATTGGTGAATCTAGGGGAAGAGCATATAGGTTTTCATTTTTCCAAATGACTGAAATTTTTCAAAAAAATTTAAATAGTAAAACATAAGAGAAACCTGTTAAATCGTTTTCAAAGAACATTTAAGAGGTAGTTGGGAGGATATTCTGCAGGAAGTGATGGTGAGAGATTGAGAATGCCACTTAGTTTTCTGCCTTCTGTGAGTAAGTAAATGATAAGGTCATTATTTAAGGTCAAAAACAGAATAAGAAATTGGTTTAAGGAGGAGGATGGTTAGTTGAGTTTTGATCTTGTTGATTTTAAGGTGTCCATGGCCCAACCAAATGAAATATCTTAGATATAGAAGTCAGATCTTCATGGGAAAGGTCAGAGCTAAAGTGGATAATTACCAGCATGGAGAGGGTAGAGAAACGATGAGAGACAATAGGATCACCAATGAGACCTTAAAGAAAGTGAAGAGCAATGAGCTACGGGATCCAGGGGAATTGTAACATTTAAAGCAGTTCTTAATCTAGGCATCAAGGAGTCTGGGAGACCCCGCAGCATTCACCAATACCCACTTCTCTTCCTTTCTAAGTGTGTAGCTAGCTACTTTTCTCAGTTTCTCCTGCCTCTAGGTGAAATCATGTGACTGAGCTCCAGCCAATGGAATGGGGGCAGGTCCCTTCCCCTGCTTCTAGGTGACATCATGTGACCAAGCTCTGGCCAATGGAATGGGGGCAGGATCATATGCATCTTTCACTCTCCCTGACTTCCCATCTGTGCAATTGGAAGCTGAAGACTCCAAGATGGCTGAGCCACATAATGTTGGAGGGTGGCTTCCTGAATCATGCTTGGAGAAGAGCCACCTAGGAGAACATTCACATTGATTTGCCCAATCAAGAAATCAACCTTGGTTGTGCTAATCCATTAAGCTTTGGGGTTGTTTGTTGAAGCTGGTAGACTTACTTATACAGGAAATAGTTTATCTGGGAGAAAGGTCCTTTTTCTTTGGGAGAAAGGTCTATACCTTTATACTCTAAGGGGTCTGGATTTCCAGAAGAATAATAGGACTAGGCAGAGATGGAGGAGCCAGAGAGAAATTAAAGAAGGAACAAAGAGGCATAAAGAGAAACTCGAGAGATTAATGTCAGAGAAGCCAGGAGAGTAGAGTTGCAAGGACCAAACGGTCTGCAGCAGAGAAGGCAGCAGAGATGTCCAGAAAGAGCTGAAGAGTCTCTCAGATTGGAGGACTAGTAGGCCACTGGTGGCCTTGGCAGAAGCAGTAAGTTGAGGCATAAACGGGAAGGAAGGAAGTAGACAGGGTAGGAAATTGCTATAAAAACTTGTCTCTGAAGGGAAGGAGAAAGAAACAATAGCTAGAGCAGGAAGCAGAATCAAGAGAGGGTTACTTTTAAGGATGGGATGGACTTGAGTTTCTCAGAATGAGGCAGTAAAGAGATGGAAGTTAAAGGTATGGAACATAGAAGGGATAATTGTGGAGAATGTGTGGAACAAGGGAGCTGGTGTCAACACTGACCCCGGAAAGGAGGGAGGAGCCCTCACCATCCGAGACTGCATGCATGGTGGAGGTGGGGAGGGGAGATGGGGATTGGGGCAGTTCATACTTGATGGGCCTCAATTATTGTTATTCCTTTTTTATGAAGTAGGAGGCAGCTATTATCTGGGAAGAAGGGGAGGAGGACTTTTGGAGGAGACTAGAGGAGACTGGTACAAATCGGGGCTGGGCTTTGCCTTTTTCTTGATGTTTAATGTTTGCCTAAGCATTAGCTTTTATACCTGGGTTCCACAGCTATAAATCAAGAAAATGACAACACCTCATTTAGAAGTGCATCATGACCCAAAAATCGTGACTAGAAATGTACCAACCTGTGTTAATGCTGCATCCTGGCTTGACAGGTTATGTCCACTTCTTTATCCTCTGCCTTTGGTGCCACATAATAATGTTCCTGTCCTAAGTGTGTTTCCCCTGCTAAGCACAGCAAGCAGATGAGGGTCTTATATTTATTTTTATTAAAAAATTTTTTTAAATTTATTAAAAAAAAATTTTTGGCGTTGCCTCACGGCATGCGAGGTCTTAGTTCCCCGACAGGGATCAAACCCAGGCCCTCGCAGTGAGAGTGCAGAGTCCTAACCATTGGACTGCCAGGGAATTCCCACAGGGTTTTATTTTTAGAGCTACTTAATTTAAACATATTCAAAACACAATACAGCACATTTTACTAAGTGTTACTATTATTTTCTTCTAGGTCATGGGAGTAACATTTGGTTTCCTATCTTGAATCATTTTAATTTGGCAAAGTTTTCACAGGCAGCTATTATTATACACAGGAGAATTGAGCGATTATGTGCAATTTAAAATCTCCCACATGTTTGGCTCCATTTCCCTATCTGCTTTCATTGGCGTATTCTCAAGAACTAGAAACTAATTATTACTGACTTGAGCAAAAAGTCAGTGATCAGATAAGAATAAATAATGAGATGTTCTCACCCAAGGGTGAATCTAATTCTTCAGTGAAACTGCCCAAGGGGCAGGGGTGGCTTTACCCAGCACATAGAGACTAGCACTTCAGCAGTCACACCCAGCCAGTCATTCATCTTGCATCTGTCTACTAGAAAGATTAAATCCAAACCACAACCAGCACCCACTGAAAGAGGCCTCTTTAGGTGTGGAGAAAAGAGAACCCTCTTACACTGTTGGTGGGAATGTAAACTGATACAGCCACTATGGAGAACAGTATGGAGGTTCCTCAGAAATCTAAAAATAGAACTACCATATGATCCAGCTATCCCACTCCTGGGCCTATATCCAGACAAAACTGTAATTCAAAAAGATACATGCACCCCTATGTTCATAGCAGCACTATTCACAATAGCCAAGACATGGAAGCAACATAAATGTCCATCGACAGATTAATGGATAAAGATGTGGTACATACATACAATGGAATACTACTCAGTCATAAAAAAGAACAAAATAATGCCATTTGCAGAAACATGGATGCAACTAGAGATTATTGTACTAAGTGAAGTAGGTCAGAGAAAGATAAATACCATATGATATCACTTATATGTGAAACCTAAAATATGGCACAAACGAACCTATCTATGAAACAGAAATAGAATCAGGCACATAGAAAATAGACTGGTGGTTGCCAAGGGGGAGGGCGGTGGGAGAAGGTTGGACTGGGAGTTTGGGTTTAGCAGGTGCAAACTGGTATATACAGAATGGGTAAACAACAAGGTCCTACTGTATAGCACAGGGAACTGTAGTCAATATCCTGTGATAAATCATAATGGAAAAGAATATGAAAAAGAATGTATATATATATAAATGAGTCACTTTCTGTACAGAAGTAATTAACACAACATTGTAATTCAACTATGCTTCAATAAAAAGTTTTTAAAAATATATTAAAAAATTTAAAAAGAAGAAAGAGTCCTCTTTAAAACCCACAGGGACCTCAGCTGTGAAGAATAAATGGTTGTATGTGAGGGGGACAGGGGAGGGAAGGAGTGGAGGATAAAATCTTTTTTTTCTAAATTTCACTGAAGTGTGAAGTAAAAACTGCAGAAATCTATAATTAATCGTAGGTAGAATATAAAGTTTGTTTGCCTTCAAGAAGCTGGAGATGGTGCAGAAAAGTACCAAGGCAATTGGAAAGAAGCATTTAATGATCAACCCATCAGCATAAATTTTAAATTGACCTGGTACCAAAAAATATTTATATATGGGCAGCTTTTGAATTCATACCCCTGAATATCTAGGATGGGTATCCTGGAATTATTAGGTTCATCCAGTTTTAGTTCTCTCTGTCTGTGATAGAAGTCTGGGAATTTAATAGTAACTCCAATGAAAAGTGTTGCCAAAGATTCTGTTTTCAGACCTCTGTTTCTATCTCTTCTCCCTCCAGCTTCTGCCATGAGTTTAGTGGCTATAATTTTCCTTAATAAATCATAGGACCAATTCCTTCTCTCTCCACCCCTTTACTTCAGATTCTGGTCGTAGAGTATTTGTCTTTTTATTCGGAAATCTCTGAAAAGCTAGGTGTGATATATGTTTTAAAAATTGATTTTCAGATATTATTCTCTCCTTTGGTGACATCATTCACTCACATGGCTTCTCCCAAACCTACATCTCCAGCCTCAGCATTTCTCAAAGCACCAGAATTTCCTTCTAACTGGCTGTGGACAGTACCCTCAAATGGCTTGCTGGCCCCTTGAACCCTCATCTTCTGCCAATCTTTAATTTCAAAGTTTTCTTTGATTCTTTTTACTCTTCACACCTAGTTAGAGACTTGTACCTGTATTCTCCTCTCTACTCCAAGGTGCCAGCCGTCATCTCTCACCTGGCATACTATAATGACCTTTGACCTTGTTTCCAGTGGACACTTACATCCAAACTGCACTGCCAGGTTCACTGAAGGGAAATTTTGATCCTATCACCTTCCTATTCAAACCCTCAAATGACTTCCATAGTCTATGGAACCAGTACTATTTTTTGGCCAAGGATTCAATGTCCTTCATAAAACCTCTCAATCCTCTCTGAGTCTGATGTTCTGGATGGTCCATCTCTTTACTAACTTCCATGAGAAGGATTAAGATGAGTCAGTTGCACCCAAGTTCTATAGAAGCAGCAGCATTGATTAAAATCGCATCAGTATTTTAAAATATTCATGATGAAAAGGGACTTAAGAATTGACCTTCAATGACTTGATCAAAGGTTGAAATGCCTCCTCCACATTTCTTTGTTCTCATTTTTCGTCAGGCCTGATGAATGACCTGTGTTGTATTGCATCCGTGGGTGGTAACAAACAAAAGGTATTACCGATATAGTGTAATTCAAGATTCCTGACTTTGGTCGCCTCCACATTCTCACACTGAAAACCAAATGCAATGTTAACCGGCACTCCAGGAATTTCCTAGGACAGCACAGATTTCAGACACAATGTCCTAGTGCCTCAAACCATGTATCTTGACCTGGTACAGCTCAGAAAACATGACCATCATATAATGGAATCCCGTCATGTGCATACTTAACTTACCTATGAACTTCAGCCTTCACTGAAACTGGGACTCCTCTAACACCTTTAATCCTCACAATCACAAACATTCTGGAGGCTTAATTTAGATTAGTCTAATCCCTGCAGGCGAGCAGGTGGCCTTTAGAATTCTCCCTCCACCCCTAGCCAGGAATTTGATGGGAATGTTAAAGGAGAATGATTTCAATACTCAGACACCTGCATAGAAACTTAACCTTTGTTCCGTATTTTAAGTCACGTTGTTCTCAGACTTTAGTTTGCGTAAACATTACCGAATAGGATCATATGTATAAAACCTTGTGTTCTGGACTTTATGGACAATTCAAGGGATTTTTCAAGGTTACTTTTTAAATTTATTTTTCAAAATTAAACAACACAAATGAAACAGAATCAAAATGTATTTGATGGAGAGTCTTGCCCCCATCATAAGTCACATGTCAGAAGGGAATGAAAATGTATAGCAGCAAGGTCCCTGTCAGCCAGGGACAACATGCCCTGGGATGATGCATGGGGTTTCTTGTAGGGTAGATCATGGGGTTTGAACACCAGCTCAGCTCTGCCACCACTAGCTCTATGACCTCAGGCAATTCACTAGAACTCTCTAAGCCTCAGTGTCTTCATCTTAAAATGCCAACCTAAGAGGGTTCTTCGCTGTCTCAAATTCATTCTGAAATAAGGCTTAGTACAAATAAATAATCTAAGGTTCTAAGGTTGTGAGGAGGGTTACATGTGGTCCTGCGTATAAAGGCCTTTGGAAAATAGCACCAGGGAGTAGCAGCTGCCACTATGAAAACACCATGAGAATCTGAGACACTCTGGTCATACCACCTGGTCCTATGCAGATGGTCTTTCTACTTCACTGCCATTATCATGGATCATCCTGAGTTTTTATCAGGTGGACCACACCAGGCAATGCCAGGGCCTTGGAGGCATCAGTGGGACTGGGAAGGAAACAGAACCACAAAGGAACCAAGTGTTACATGGGGTGTCATGGCCCTCTTATGTGCGAACAGAATCTCAAGAACCCCAGTGTAATTCACAGGGGCACCACCAGGCAAGTCTATAATGGCAGTGTGTTAAAACCGTGCTAACACTATGGAAGTGGAAAACATTTGTTTCATTGGATGCTGAGGATGACAAAAAAGGGCGTCCACAGGGGAGCATTTTGTTATTCTCACCTTCCACTGAAGGCATATCCTTGAGGTTTCCTAAACCAATGCTCAGTTGGTGGCACTTCTGGGAACTCAGGCTCCTTTGAAGATGGACATTCAGAAAAACAGTAGAGAGAATTATAGCTCTTTGGGATCTCATGAGCTGAGGAAGTTATTGTCATCCTTTACAATCTCGGGTAGTAATGGCCAGCTCTTCATATACCAGCTCCTTATCTTGGCAGAGATGCACTCTTTTACCTGTTCCCAAACCCAGTTTTCTTTCTTCTTTAAAAATTTCCTTTTACCAAGCTAAATGCTGGGATTGCTTTTTTGTGAAATACTTTGATGTACTGAGTTGGGTAGATTGTTAATAGATAATTATGCCTTTATAATACCTGCTAGATATTTCTGGCTTTCTAACTCTGCCCTTGTTTACTTACATGATTTTAGAATGTGGTGCTGGTTGCACACCCAGGAAGCATTCTCCTGCTAAGACAGGCATGTCATCACAAAATACAGCCTCTCCTGTGGCATCTTTAATACCTAACTGGTGCATGATGGAGCATCTACCTGGGTCTTGGAGGGGCTGCTGAGGATCTACACTCTATGTTTACAAAACCAAAGCCAATCATGAAGCAAATCAACCAAGCAGGAGTGTTGATGAGATAGAGACATCCACTAAGAAATGGGTAGATCTTTCCCTAGTCTACGTGAGAAAGAACTTTCCAAACTAGTCTGTTCAACTTAAACTGGAATTTTCTTCTTCCTCGTTGTCTACCAGTGTGAAGATAAGAGGGTAGGTGTGATGAAGATGAGTTGGGGTGGGGACTGGACCATGAGTGAAGATGGATTTGGGACAGCTAATATGTGGGAAACTCTGCTTTTCTGAGAAAGCATACATGTTTCATAAAACAGATCTTAGTGAAAGTCCACTTGAGGTAAGCATTTCTAATACTGGCAAGTGGAAGGCCATGTGCTCTGGTTAACGTCATCTGACAACTTTGGAAGCCAGCCTATGCAATATCTCCCTCCAGGCAGGCATGCTGATCAAATGAGGGTCACATGGGAAACTGGGAGACAGGAGTTCTAGTCCCGGTTCTGCTGTATTAATTTTGGGAAGGAGTTTTTGTTCATTTGCTTGTTTGCTTTAAGCCCTTTGGGCTTCTAAACCAGCAAAAGTGCAAGATTAGATCCATGCTTCTCAACTAAAAAACATTTGAACTTATAAACCGAGAGCGGAGAATTTTCTATTGACCTGGGACTCTGAATTTGGAGGTGGGGTGAGGATAAAATTCCATTCAGGCAAATGGGGCAACAGGAAAAAGAAGATCTTTAAGGAGTGTCAGTTCTTACCTTCTGTAATTCCATGTAACCAGAGGAATTCCATGTAACGCAGGGAATACTCCTGGCCCCTGCAGACGTCTTCCAGAGACCCTGGGGACGAACACCGGGCAGATCTCCAAATAACAGGCTCTTTTGTGCCATCTGGTAAACCTATGTGGGCCAACAACCAACCCAGCCACAGCAGATCAGTCAGTGCCAGTGCGAGAACCAGCTTTCTGATCTGGGAAACACGTTTGACCACTGCTCTGCCCTCTCTCCCCTGTTCGTCCTGGGTCTATAGCAGTGGGTTGGTCTGGGGTCCTGAGGACCATGTGAATGTGACCGTCTGTCGTACATGCATACAACAATAAGTCTGCTTCCAGCCACAGGGATCAGCCACAAAATCCTTTCCCCTGCATTTCTCTCAGGCTTCCTGCTGCCTTTTGTTGTATTTTTGTCCTTCAGATCTGTCCTTACTGTTCATTTTTGTGAGATTTTATTAGCATAAAAACATAACAGAGCTATAGGGAGGGTGGGAGGGAGACGCAAGAGGGAGGGGATATGGGGATATATGTATACATATAGCTGATTCACTTTGTTATACAGCAGCAACTAACACAACATTGTAAAGCAATTATACTCCAAAAAATGTTTAAAAAGTCAATATAATTAAAAAATGTATAACTTCATGGATAATTAAAGAAATGCTAATCAAAATAATAAGACACCCTTTTTTCTAAACTGTCAAATATTAGAAATATATATGTTAGAAATATATATACTGTATATATACAATATATATAAAATATATATATACCCAGTGTTGGTAAGGGTGTGATGAAATAAATGTAATCATACTCAGTTGCTGAAAGTGTAAGTGGAAATAATCTTCCTAAAGGCTACAAGTATTAAGGACCTAAAAAGTTGACAGAAACTTCACTTCTAGGAACTAATTGGAATTGGACATAAGTGGAAATGAAATGCAAAGATTTATGTACTAGAACATTCACTATAATATTATTGTTCTCAACAATGAGGGATTGGTTACATAAATTATAGCACATCCATCTGAATAAAAAAACGTAGCCATTAAAATTGTTTTGGGGGCTTCCCTGGTGGCGCAGTGGTTGAGAGTCCGCCTGCCGATGCAGGAGACGCAGGTTCGAGCCCCAGTCCGGGAAGATCCCACATGCCGCGGAGCGGCTGGGCCCGTGAGCCATGGCCGCTGAGCCTGCGCGTCCGGAGCCTGTGCTCCGCAACGGGAGAGGCCACAACAGTGAGAGGCCCGCGTACTGCAAAAAAAAGAAAAAATTGTTTTTGAAAAATATTTAGTGACATGGAAAAATGTTCATGATACACTATAAAGTGAAAAAAGAAACATGTCTGATTATATATAAAACACAATCATCACTTGGTAAAAATATGTGTTTTATTTATTCACATATTTATATACACCCTAAAAACTCTTAAGATTAGAGGAAATCTATTAAAATCATAATGATGTGTTAAGAAAAACTATCCAAGGCTTGGAAAAAAGAATGAGTGTATGTCCTTTCCATGTCATATCAAAACAGTCTAGTAGAGCCGCTCAGTGATTATCTGATTCTCTAGGGGAACATTCCTTTGTTTAAGTTATTATAGTTGTCACCTCTTATCTGAAGGGACTGTATTCCAAGACCCCCAGCGGCTGCCTGAAACTGCAAATAGTACTAACTCTATACATATTGTTTTTTTCCTATACATATATACCTATGACAGAGTTCATAAATAAGGCACAGTAAGAGAATATCCAGATTGCCCACGTCACTACTCTTGCTCTTTGGGACCATTATGAAGTAAAATAAGGGTTACTTGAACACAAGCACTAGGATACTGTGGGTAACCGAGATGGCTACTAAGTGAATAACGGGAAGGAAACGCTGAACTAAGGGGTGATTCACATCCCTGCCGGGATGGAGTGGGACTCAGAGAGATTTCATCATGCTCCTCAGAATGGTGCACAATTTAAAATGTATGAATTGTTTATTTCTGGAATTTTCCATTTAATATTTTTGGAGTGCGATTGACCAGGGGTAACTGAAACCACAGAAAAGTGAAACTGCAGATAAGCAGGATGACTGTCTTTCCTATTGATTTAGAGCCTGGACTCTGTGAAGTTACATGACAACATGTGGATTTTTTCCCCCAGTAGCTAATCAAGTTATATCTGCTCTTAAAGATTACGGTTTTATTCTCTGCAAGATAGGAACCATCTTGGTATCTAAACTAGCAGTCTTCCTTCCTTGTTCTCTCAGTGCATGTACACTCAGTCTCTCAAATTCACTTTCATTCAGTTTTATCATCTAGCTGGTTCCCTCAGTGATGAGTTAAGTAAATCTTTCATGTGTGCTTAGTTTAGATTTGTATGAGAATCAAGTTTTTAGTATTTTCAAAATACTTTGACTGTGGCTGTATATTGGAGGTAGGTTTATAAGAGATTTCAGTGTTCTTCCTTACATCCTTCCATATTTGTCAAACATCCATGAAAGGACATGTTTCACTTTTATTAAAAAAAAGCACAAAATGTATGTGTACACACATATACGTACATTCTAAGTTGATTTTTCAGTCCATACTTGACCTGGTCCTATACCCAGTAAAGGGCTTACCTCCCCGATGATTTCCAAATGTGGCTTTGCAACTGACAGGGCAGACTCTGACTCCAGGGGACAGATAAGAAAAGGTGTTATTATGCTCCCAGAAAACTAATCTGTGTAGCTGGATAAGTACAGGTAGGTTGATAAAATCCATTTCCACTGTCAGCTGCGCTGGACGGGGGACGAACTTCTTTAGTGGGAGCTGAGGACCAGTGCCTGAGTAAGCTCACGCCCCCTCCCGCCCCCTTCATCAATGGAAACTGGAGTCTGAGTCCTGAGTGAGGGACTGGAAGCACAGCAAGGTCTGAAATGTGAGACCCAGGGGAAGGCAGAGAGGACCACAGGAGGAAAGGGGGCCAAGCATGAGAAAGAGGGGAGGCAGCAGACTGGAGGGGGAGCCTGTGGAGACCCCAGTGCCCCCGTGTAGGCTGGGAAGGGAGCTGGTTCAGCCTAGTCTTTTTTTTTTTTTTTTTTTTTTGTGGTACGCGGGCCTCTCACTGTTGTGGCCTCTCCCGTTGCAGAGCACAGGCTCCGGACGCGGAGGCTCAGTGGCCACGGCTCACGGGCCCAGCCGCTCCACGGCATGTGTGATCTTCCCGGACCGGGGCACGAACCCGTGTCCCCTGCATCGGCAGGCGGACTCTCAACCACTGCGCCACCAGGGAAGCCCCAGCCTAGTCTTTTGCACCCACACTCTGAATTTATCTTTCATCTTCCCCTCCCAACTTCACCTCATTTCCAACCCCATAGCCATGCAGCTGACATGACTATGGTCGCTGGTATTTGCTTAGAAATGCACATGAGCATTTCTGGCAGTTTCTTACTTTTGTTGCTCTCTTTTGCCTAATTTATTGACTATTGGAAACAATTCTTAGTGAAAAGTCCAGATTCGAGTGCTTAAATGCTGTCTTCCTGCAGAGACAGCTGCCCCACTCAACCTAGGAACAGAGGTGCTGTCATTCACTGGGCTCTGCGGTACATATTCTGGCCTGGAGACACCACCTAGCCAGCGACCACCTGATTTCTCATTGTCACTAAGGCCAGGACTGATAACACATCTGTTTTCTTGGTTCTGTCACGTCAGAAAACACATCAGAGAAAAAGCCACAACCCTAAAACTAGAACATAAATTACACCGAGGCAGGCGAGAAGGTCTTTGCTGCCCCCTGTTGGTGGGCTTCTACCAACCCCTAACATTTTATTTCAAACATTTAAGCAGTATGCTACTTGGTTTCAGTATTTTTACTCTTTGAGAGTTCTGGTCCTGGTTTTGCCACCTATTCGCTGTGAGACCTTGTTGAAATAATTAAATTTCTTTGGACCTCACCCCTCCTCACCTATGCCACAAGCTTATTAGTCTCTTTCAATGATATGATTTGAGATGCTAAGGATCCTAGGTTTTTAGAACTTTTAAAGAAGATGGATAAGAAAATAGTGCAATGACCTAAAGCCCTCTAATGATGTAGATCAACATCTAATCTGTTATTACTGTTTGCACCTAGGCATGTGTAAAATATTTGCTGAAAACTCTATTTTTATTATGTTGAATCCAATTCAAGATAAAAATAAAGTAACTAAAACAGATGAAAGTGGACATCATAAACTTCATAATCTTATACCTTTCTAAAGACAGAAATGAAAACAGAAACTAGGACTTGATCCGGTTTAAGGCATGCATGTGTTTCTCCAGAAAGAAAATGATCATTTAAAGGAATTTACCGCGTTCCTTCTTGTTGGGGGGTGGGGGAAGAAGCATTAATTATAGGCACCATATACTACTGAAACAACCTTATACTTTATTAATGCAGTAGTATTCTTATGATAAAAAGGCATTCTAAAGTTAAAATGAAATTGAAAAGAGCCACACATAGTATCGTGACTCTCCCATGATATGGTTATATCCAGATGTATCTAGGGACCCTGCCTTGGAGAAAAAGCTTTCCACCTGTGCTAACAGAGCAAGACTCCTCCAGCTTACGGGAAGCACTCTGCCGAGGCTACAAGGGGCAATTTATTGGGCAGAAGGGTCTGAATCAGTGAGTAAATGTGACAGTGGCAGACAGATGGTATACTGTGGCAGAGAGCATGTGGGTGAGTTTGAAGAGCTGAGATATCTTGAGAGGGTCAGTGGTAAACACAGGTATGTTACTCACAAGAACAGTGACATCAACAAATAAAATCCAAATGACAGCAATAACATCAATCAATGAAAGACAGCCATAGAGGCATGTGATTATTTTCAATCCAAATCCTGAACTGTAGACGTGCAACTAAATATTACTCCCCTGGAAGTAGTCTCCTTGGGAGAGACCACACACTTATCTCAACAGTGCTGTCCTCCTCAAGACATTTGGGGAGCCCTCTGGGAGGGATGTTCATTCAAAGCCTGTGGCCTCTGTGGCAATAAATGTTTATCCCTTGAAGGGGGTTTGCTTCATGGTAAGAGGTAAAAGACATTCAAAAGCCAGCTTGATGGATAAGGCAGAGGGTCAGACTGGCTAAAACATTTTTTGGTCAAAAGTCAAGTAAAGGGCTTCCCTGGTGGTGCAGTGGTGAAGAGTCCACCTGACAATGCAGGGGACACGGGTTCGAGCCCTGGTCCGAGCCCTGGTCCAGGAAGATCCCACATGCCGCAGAGCAACTAAGCCCGTGCACCACAACTACCGAAGCCCGCGCTCCTACAGCATGTGCTCCACAACGAGAGAAGCCACCGCAATGAGAAACCTGCATGCTGCGGCAGGGAATGGGCCCCTCTCACTGCAGCTGGAGAGGGCCGTGCGCAGCGGCGAAGACCCAACGCAGCCAAAGGTAAATAAAGAAATAAACAAACAAATAAATAAATAAATTTTAAAAAAGAAAAAGAAAGAGAAAGTTATTTTAAAAAAAAAGTAAAAAGAGACCTATTTTTCTCGTGTAGCTTGTAAACCAAAATGTGTTCTGTTTTGTCTTCAGTTTCACCACAGAGGGGCACTTCCCCAGGCCGGTCCTGTGGGAACTTCCCTTTCCAATTAATTTACCTGACAAGGTCAGTATAAATCTAGGTATTTTATAGTCAATAGGCTCTTGACACCATCAAAGATGTCCTGTGATCCTCATGAATCCTCTTCTGGGGATTCCACTATAGTTAACATTTTTCCCAATGAAGCACTACTGAACCCTTCCCACGGCTGCAGTACAGATGCAGGCAGCCCAGAGCTGACAAGGACCGAGGGCGTCAGGTGTGAGTGAGGGCAGACAGACGATGGCCTGTGGGCAGCACACGGTCACAACCTTCCTTCTGGGGAAGCTGCCTCCCAGGGAAGGCCATGGATGAGGATTCCATCTTTGAAGAATTCACTTTGAACACTGGACTGCAGATAGACTGAGATTACCATCAGTGGTTAAAGGCCCTCGCAGGGAGATACAGCCGTTCTAACTCAGGCAGCTAGAATGTGAACAGAACAGGATCCAGAGGAAGCCAACAGAAACGCAAAGCCCCAGCATTCAAAGAGGAGGGTTGAGACTGGGCTGCAGGCACAACCCAACAATTCTTTCATACAGAGACCCTGAGGGGTAACAAGGATAACTCTGTGGTATGTTATTTATATGTAGATTATAGTTTATAGTTAATAGTTTAGTATATTTTTAGTATATAGTTAATATTTTATATATGACATATTATAGTTGCTATAATATAGAATTACCCTAAAAGGTTGAATAAATTGTGTCATTCTCATTCACATTGATTACCAGTTCAGTTGCTCTCAACGAATCCGTTAGTTGTCTTTTTAAGGCAACAAGTTAAAAATCCCCTTTGGGGGCTGTTAACATAGACTTTCTGGATGGGATAGACCCTCAACAGACAATGGCAGACAGGGCCTGGGTGGGGGGACCAGGAAGGCAGCGCCCACCTCCCTTAGAACCTGATCATTCAAGTGGCTTATGCCACGAAGATCTGAAATTAAGTAGTCCGTCTGATTTGGCCTCGTGGAAAGCACAGATGGATGTAGCAGGAAACGGCAGCAATACTGAGTGATACAACCTTTCCACACTAAGGTACCCACACCCGGAGATGGGCCAAGAGAACAAAGAGCCATGATCTGCTGTGAAGCCCAGGTTCTCAGGTGATTCACTGCTGTGTTTTCGTCTCTGGGAGCTGTGTGGCGGCCTCTCCCAGGCTGTCCTGCCCGAAAGCGAGATATCGTCATTCATATTCTGTAAACGTGGAAAAGAAGGCGAGTAGGGAAAGAAGGCTCCAGTGGACATACGGTGACAACTTTTTCGTTCGTAAATGTCCCATTTTTCTGATTATTAAAGGAACATATACTCATTGTGGACCATTTTGTAAATACAGAAAGTAAGAAAAAGAGAGTCAAAATAGCTTAGAACCCCTGAAAAAATACGGAAACCATTAGAACCCTTTCTTGCTCCACAAAGTCAGTGCTCCCTCCTGGGTGATGGGTCCATCTCCGGCCTCTTCCCTCGTGGTCCAGCAGCAGCGCTGTTTTCCATCTCCAGCCCCTGGCATGCGCTGCACTCATCCTCTTTACCTGGTTATCCCCACTTACCCTTTGATCTCAGCTAGGAGAAGCCTTCTCTAACTCCCCTATAGAATCGGTCCTCCTGTTATCTGTTCCCCTAACACCATGCACCTCTCCTTTGGAGCACTTGTCCAGTTGAAATTTTAGTTTGTGTGATTATTTGTTTGACATCTATCTTCACACTTAAACTGTAGGCTTCGTGAGGGTGGCGTCCATGCCTTTTTATTTTTTAAAGACCATTGTATCCCAGTGCCTAGCACAATGCTTGCTTGCTTCCTTGTCTAACTT
Source organism: Hyperoodon ampullatus (assembly GCF_949752795.1). Taxonomy (NCBI): domain Eukaryota; kingdom Metazoa; phylum Chordata; class Mammalia; order Artiodactyla; family Ziphiidae; genus Hyperoodon; species Hyperoodon ampullatus. The sequence goes on from NC_136921.1 coordinate 35,955,616, forward strand.
GACCAAACCCTCCCCATCTTTAAGGTTAAACCTGAATTCCACACTCCTTTCCCTATGCCTTCAGTAATTCTCTCTTTCTCTCATTTCCTACTAATTTGTATCCAGTTCTACATGACTGGTACCGAATCGTTCTCTAAATGGATCATATTCCTAGTTGACACTTTCAGCAGGTGCTAATCTGACTTCCTGCTTCCCTCTCTTCCTCCACCCATTAACAAATATTCTTGTGCACCTACTGTGTGCCTGGCACTGTTCTAGGGCTGAGAGCAGACAAGTTCTTCTCTAACAGGAAGACAGCATTTTAGCAGGGGAAGACAGCCATCACCCGATCAATGAATACACAAGGATGGTAATTTCAGATATGATTAAGTGCTATGAAGAACCAAAGCCAGGTAATAGGGTAGGTGTGAGAACAGGGGCTTGAAAACACTTCCTGGTGATTCCAGCAATGGTGGTTATAAAGTGTCGCCATGCAGGAGTGAGGCTTAGGGGGAAACATCTCAACTAACGAATCTCTACCTTGTAAATTACTCTCCTCCACCTTTCCATTCCATCCCATATTATAGTCATGATTTTTAAAAAGGAAAATATTTTTTTCACGTCATAATTGCTTGTTTCTAAGAATTTTCTGGCATCACAGGCACTGCACAGTTTTAGATTCTGTTTCATACAATAATTCACTCAGCAGAGGGAGCTCATGCTTTAATTTTGGGAAGTTGGACAGAAAGCAAGATTCTTTAAAAAGAACCTGAAATAAATGCTGCAACTCTCTCTTTTTTTTTTTTTTTTTTTGCGGTATGCGGGCCTCTCACTGCTGTGGCCTCTCCCTTCACGGAGCACAGGCTCTGGACGCGCAGGCTCAGCGGCCATGGCTCACGGGCCCAGCCGCTCCGGGGCATGTGGGATCTTCCCGGACCGGGGCACGAACCCATGTCCCCTGCATTGGCAGGCAGACTCTCAACCACTGCACCACCAGGGAAGCCCTGCAACTCTCATTTTAAATAAGGTTGTCTTTGAGTACTTCTTGGAGCTAAGACCATTTGACTAATATATAAATAGATGTGACTGATGAATTCATTTCGGGGAAGAATTTTCTTTAATAAGGTTCTGTTTTACATATCAAATAGGCTAACTTAGAACAGGTATCCCAGCTCAGGAGTCTAAGGATTCATCTAGAAAGAAGACAGCTGTCAACTTGTCCACCTTTCTGTTAAATTGCACTCTGAACTCAGAACATGAACTTATTTGACTCATTCTAACATGACTGTGATTTGATACTGAATGCGTGCATATTGAGGTCCCTGCCCTTTGAAATTATAAAACAGATATTTATTTAGACTTCAAAGAATATTTACTACAACATGAGCCAAGGTCAAAGGCAGAGAAAGTAAAGATCAAGAGAATGAGTTAATCTCTTAAAGAGCCAGAACCATGAAATTGACTCAGCAGTTCTGAAACCACAGGTGAAATCAGCAGCAATAACAGCTGGGGTTTTGTGTGTGTAAACTACAATTTTCAGTTTTCCAGAGGACTACAATAATGACAGAAAAGGTATATTAGGTAGAATTTCTCTTACTGTACATATCTGATTAGTAATTCTGCATTCTAATTCTCATTTCTACAAGATAGAAAGCAACATTTAAAAACACACTGTTGGGCTTCCCTGGTGGTGCAGTGGTTGAGAGTCCACCTCCCGATGCAGGGGATACGGGTTCGTGCCCCGGTCCGGGAGGATCCCACATGCCGCGGAGCGGCTGGGCCTGTCAGCCCTGGCCGCTGAGCCTGCGTGTCCGGAGCCTCTGCTCCGCAACGAGAGAGGCCACAACAGTGAGAGGCCCGCGTACCGCAAAAAAACAAACAAAAAAACACTGTTTTCTTAATGTATGCAGTGTGGGGGGTTTTTTGCTGTTTTTTTTAAATTGACGTATAGTTGATTTACAATGTTGTATTAATTTCTGCTGTATAGCAAAGGGATTCAGTTGTACATATATATATATATATATATATACACATTCTTTTTTTATATATTCTTTTCCATTATGGTTTATCATAGGATACTGAATATAGTTCTCTGTGCTATACAGTAGGACTTAGTTGTTTATCCATTCCATATATAATAGCTTACATCTGCTAACCCCAACTCCCCACTCCATCCCTCCCCCAACCCCCTCCCCCTTGGCAACCACAAGTCTGTTCTCTATGTCGGTGAGTCTATTTCTGTTTCATATGTATGCAGTGTTTAAAATGGGTATTTATTTTTGTCTTTTCCTCACTTAAAAATCCCCAAATTCTCCTTCATTAAAATTTAAAAATCGCTGTAACTGGGCTAATCCAAAAACAGTACAATTTTGAAAGCATCCCTTAGATTGTAGAGGAAGATTCCACTGATGAAAAAGAAAATATTGGGAATTCCCTGGCGGTCCAGTGGTTAGGACTCCATGCTTTCAATGGCCTAGGGCCTGGGTTCAATCTAAGATCCTGCAAGCGGAGTGGTGCAGCCAAATAGTATCACACTTATCGCTCTTTTTCTACGTCTATCTTTCCCACAATACGATGAGTTCCTAGGGAAGAAATCATGTATTTTTCATGATTTACCAGCATATAGCCCAGTGCCTGGCACATGGTAAGTGCTTAATAACTATACAGTTAATAGACAAATGAGTGTTTTTATTAATTAATGTATGTTTGGCTGCATTGGGTCTTTGTTGCTGCGTGTGGGCTTTAGTTGCGGCGAGCGGGGGCTACTCTTCATTGTGGTGCCCGGGCTTCTCATTGTGGTGGCTTCTCTCGTTGCAGAGCATAGGCTCGAGGCACGGGCTTCAGTAGTTGTGGCTCGCGGGCTCTAGAGCGCAGGATCAATGGTTGTGGTGCACGGGCTTAGTTGCTCTGCGGCATGTGGGATCTTCCCAGACCAGGGCTCGAACCCGTGTCCCCTGCATTGGCAGGCAGCTTCTTAACCACTGCACCACCAGGGAAGTCCCCCAAATGAGTGTTTTAAAATGATTTTATTTTACCTGTACTTTTCACAGAGTAATATTGGTCTATGGAATTGAGTACAAAAAAAAAAAAAGAAAGAATTGAGTTCTAAATAGTAAAAAAAAAAAAAAAAAAAAGCCTCTTCTTGTTGGATACCTTTGGGACAGGCTGCTTGGAGAAGGGAAAACTGAAGGAGTGAATGCCTGGTGACTATTTTGGCCTATGAAAACACCACGGGCTGTTTAACAGGGAATGTGGTCGCTGTTGCCATCTGCTGCTGGAGGGGAGAAACTCACGAAGCGCCGCTTGAACAATGGAGGTAGCTAGGGCACCTGGAGGAGTTTCTGAGTGAATCAGCAAACATTTGTTGAGCCACAGCTCTGTGCAGAAAACTGAGTCTGAAGAGAAAATGTACAAGAATGGGCATCAACAGAAAATCTACAAACAACAAATGCTGAAGAGGGTGTGGAGAAAAGGGAACCCTCTTGCACTGTTGGTGGGAATGTAAATTGATACAGCCACTATGGAGAACAGTATGGAGGTTCCTTAAAAAACTAAAACTAGAACTACCATACGACCCAGCAATCCCACTACTGGGCATATACCCTGAGAAAACCATAATTCAAAAAGAGTCATGTACCACAAGGTTCATTGCAGCTCTATGTACAATAGCCAGGACAAGGAAGCAACCTAAGTGTCCATCGACAGATGAATGGATAAAGAAGATGTGACACATATATACAATGGAATATTACTCAGCCATAAAAAGAAATGAAACTGGGTCATTTGTAGAGACATGGATGGATCTAGAGACTGTCATACAGAGTGAAGTAAGTCAGAAGGAGAAAAACAAATATTATATATTAACGCATATATGTGGAACCTAGAAAAATGGTACAGGTGAACCAGTTTGCAGGGCAGAAATAGAGACACAGATGTAGAGAACAAACGTATGGACACCAAGGGGGGAAAGCAGTGGGGAGGGGGTGAATTGGGAGATTGGGATTGACATGTATTCACTGATGTGTATAAAATAGATAACTAATAAGAACCTGCTATATAAAAAAATAAATAAAATTAAAATTTTTAAAAGTCAGTTTAAAAAAAAAAGAGAGACAATGTACAATCTTTACCAGGATTTTCTGAATAAGATCAGATGCAGTTGAGCATCACACTGGAAAATATAATTTCTTCCAGCCTCATGATCCTGTGATTTGGTTAGTGGCAAGTAGCCTTAGCTTTCTTTAGCAAACCATCTGTAACATAAGGATCTTGTTATAATAAATGAGAACACACCTTGTGTGTTAGTCACTATAAATAATTCCAACATCCTTGCAAGAGAGATAATAATTGGATGGAACATTTCTTTAAACTTTGTATCAGGCCCTTACAAATAGGAGAATTATCATTAGTGGGAAAGAAGCCAGCTAGATTTCATGTTACAAATAACACTGTGACCTAGAAGCAATTATCATAGGCCTAATAAGCAAAGTGAAATAAAACTGTGACAAATGAGGCTTGTTTTCGACTACATCGTAGAGTTGCACTGAGAGGTGAAACTGCTCCTTAGGAGCCAGAGATTTTAATTATATAACAAGCTGGCTATTAGTTGGGCAAAAGGGTGAGTTTGAATCACCAGGTATGTATTTTGATTTGTGAGCAGATGCTATGACTCATCTTCTTTCATTAATTTTGATTTTCAATCGAAGTAGGAACTGTGGTGTCATTGCTGTCACCATCACAAGTGTTCCCCACAAGGGGAGCTTTAGGGTCCTTCATCTTCAGTCCCAGAGGTCATTTATGGTTCCTAGGGTGATCCAGGGAGTCCTCTCCCCATAGAAAGCCAGACATTTCTTCTTGGGCTCTTTTGCCAATCTCAGCAACAGATAAATTCAGACTTAATGCTGGTGTCAATGACAAACACGCAGCCTTCATTAGAGCTTACAAACTGAACAAGATTTAAATGGAACCCACCATGATAACAAAACAAAGACAGATACTCATAGAACAGTAGCCTAGTCAATTCACAAGTAAATTCACTGCTTTGCATATTTATTTTTCCATCTCTTCTAGTTAAAAAAAAAACTAAGTGGATTTTAATTAAATCTTATCTTATAAACAAACAAGAATCTTATGTGCCAGGGATGAGGTTTCTAATGTCAACTTCTCAACCAAAGAAATAATTGCTGGCTAAGTTACAAATGATAACAGAACATCAACAGAGAATTAACTGTATGTGCACCGGGAGTGTGTGCTATTTATTATCAGGCAGGCTTGCAAAGTGCAAAAACACTGAGTCCATCAGGAAACGGGAGACCCAGGTTCTAAGCCCTGACTGACCACTAGGGAGCCAGGTGAATTTAGGAAAATCTCAGTGACTCTCTAGGCTTGATTTTATCTGCAAATTAGGGATTTGACTAGAAGATATTTTGGCTCTCAGAGGCCATACTTCTGTGAGGTAAGGCTGGCTGTTTGTTGAAACATGGTGAAAGAACAGAATGTTCTGTGAAAGAACAGAATTGTTCACAGTTTCACAGTTTCACAGTTCTGTGAAAGAACAGAATTGTCTAAAGCCAATAGGGACCTTCCTTTCACCGACCTTCATTGTTTCCCAAGCAAGATTGAGGGGTTTTACAGCTACAGCAGAAAGTTGGACTTTTCTCGGTTAGCAGAAGTAGTTAAAGAGCAGAATTTTGTTAAAGTTTTCCTCCCATTTCGTTTCTCTAAAACCAAGGGCACTGCAAGTGAGAGTTGACAATAAGATGGAATGAACAAGTAAATATTTATGAGGGTGATTTGCAAAGAGTAGATCACGCTTAATTGGGTGACCTTTTCTTTTCCTTTCTCTTCTTTTTAATGGACTTCTGTGCTTCCTGTTTTGACCTGGTACAGGGACCATATAATAAGTCATATTTTCTAAGTCTGAAATAGTTCCTATTCCACTCAGCCTAACTAAATTTGCCACTATTTTATGATGTTCAGCAAAGAATATGGTATTCAAGGAAAAGCCCTTGACTTCTGCTTGCTCCTTCACATGAGTAAATCTGAGAACCACTGGCCTAGTTTTATAGAAGGGAATAACCATGAGGCTCAAAGAGGGGATGTGACCTAGTCAAGGAGACACAGATGGTTAATGTGAGCAGAACCATGAACCCGAGGGCACCAGGCTCCCTGCCTGGAGTCCTCTAAAGTTGAAATGGTTCCATGCATCTGGAAAAAACATGGTTTAAACAACTTCTGCTAGTTAAAAAAAATAAGGAAACCATTTCTCAAGGGAATTGAATTAATTTGTTTGAAATTAAATTTGATGCTACCTTTATAAAAATATTTTATGCAAAACCGTTTTGCTCTTTGTGGGAGGGCAGATCTTTGGGTGGAGGTCTGTGTTTCCATAAATCATTTCACACCGAATAATTTCAACACTGAACAAAAATCATGGTGGAAGTTGCTTAATTGCTTAAAGTGATGGAAATTGAACAATAAAGGCAGATTGGTTAAAAGAGAATTTCTTTTCATAAGAATTCTGTAAATCTTGTCTTAAGTTATGTGTTTTGTCGGAAAGAATGACAGAGAGATGGAAGTTTCTGGGAACTGATTAAAAGCTCCAGTTAATGAAACAATCCATACGTGTGTCTCACCAGGTTGGGCCAGTGGTTCTCAGAGGATAGTCCATGGATTCCTTTCAGGGGTTCCAAGGTCAAAACTATTTTATAATAATATTTACCCTCTTCCTTCTCATTCTCTCACGAGTTACACTGGAGCTTTCCACAGGTTGCACCATGTGTGGTTCAGTAACAGGCTGAATGTAGAAGCAGATATGCAAATCCAGCTGTCTTTTAAGTCAGTATTAAAGAGCTTTGCAAAAATTGTAAAACAATGCCACTCTTCTCATTGATTTCTCTTTGGAAGGATAGAGTTATTCTTCATGAATCGTATGTTTTTCATGCTAATGTGCAATGTGTTCACCCATGTTATTTTCTTTTTAAAAAATTTTTTTTATTGGAGTACAGTTGCTTTACAATGTTGTGTTAGCTTCTACTGTACAGCAAAGTGAATCAGCTACACTTATACATATATCCCCCTTTTTTTTGGATTTCCTTCCCATTTAGGCCACCACAGAGCATTGAGTAGAGGTCCCTTTGCTATAAAGTAGGTTCTCATTTGTTATCTACTTTATACATGGTATCAATAGTGTATCTGTGTCAGACTTCCCTGGTGGCGCAGTGGTTAAGAATCCACCTGCCAATGCAGGGGACACGGGTTTGAGCCCCGGTCCGGGAAGATCCCACATGCCTGTGTGCCACAACTACTGAGCCTGTGCTCTAGAGACCAAGAGCCACAACTACTGAAGCCCGCATGCCCTAGAGCCCGTGCTCCTCACCAGCAGAAGCCACCGCGATAAGAAGCCCGCGCACCGCAACCAAGAGTAGCCCCTGCTCGACGCAGCTAGAGAAAGACTGCACGCAGCAACGAAGACCCAACACAGCCAAAAATAAATAAATAAATAAATTTATTAAAGAAAATAATAATAAAAGGGCTTCCCTGGTGGCGCAGTGGTTGCGAGTCCACCTGCCGATACAGGGGACACGGGTTCGTGCCCCAGTCCGGGAGGATCCCACATGCCGTGGAGCGGCTGGGTCCGTGAGCCATGGCCGCTGGGCCTGAGTGTCCGGAGCCTATGCTCCGTGGCGGGAGAGGCCACAACAGTGAGAGGCCCGCGTACCGCAAAAAAAATAATAAATAGAAAAAAAAATAAAAGACCCCAAACTATTAAAAAAAATAATGTATCTATGTCAATCCCAATCTCCCAATTAATCCCACCCTCTCCTTTCCCCCTCGGTATCCATACATTTGTTCTCTATGTCTGTGTCTCTATATCTGCTTTGTAAATAAGATTGTCTATACCAATTTTTTCAGATTCCACATATATATGTTAATATACGATATTTGTTTTCCTCTTTCTGAGTTACTTCACTCTGTATGACAGTCTCTAGGTCCACATCCATGTTATTTTCAAATTAAAAAATGTGTAAAGCATTTCCCAGTTTGGGGAATTCCCTGGCAGTCCAGTGGTTGGGACTCGGCGCTTTCACCAATGAGACCGGGGTTCAATCCCTGGTCAGGGAAGTAAGATCCCGCAAGCCATGCGGTGTGGCCAAAAACAAAACAAGACAAAAAATTTCCAGTTTTAATTTCAAATACTTCAAATGTTAATAGATATAACCCACATAAATAAAGGCTCTTTAGGGCCCTCAATCATTTTTTAAGGGCATAAGCAGTCTTGAGACCAAAAAATTGAGATGCCTGCAGGGCAATGGTGACACAGCAGTGAATGCCACATTTTCCTCACAGGTGGCTTGTGCTCACAACCTAGTGAGTACATAGGTGATATCGATCTGGCAGAAGATACCCTACAGGATAAGGACAGAGCTCTAGGGAGCACAGTGGGATTCCTCCCCAGACTTGAGAAGACTGTGTTAGTGAAAGGTTTCTGAAAGAAATAGAGAAGGCGTTCCTCAGTCTATGCTTTCGACCCACCCCTTCCATCTCTGAAGTTTCCAGCTTCTCCCTTTTACATGTATTCTTCCCATCAATCTTCAAGCTTCTTCTACTAATAAGTAAGACAAAACTCAAACTCTTCAATCCCAGTCCCCACCAAACCCTATTGATTTTGCCTCTTAACCCTCTCTCCCGTCTGCCCCCTCTCTCCATTTCCACCACCAGCACCCTAATCCTAGACACCATTGTCCCTCTCCTGGGCTGTGTGATACCCACCTGTCACCCTGCATTCCCTTGTGACCCCTTCCAATGTTTACCCCATACAACAGCCAGAGTAATCTTTCCAAATGGTGAATATCCTTTATTGAAATCCTTTCATGACTCTCCATTACCTGTGCAAAATATTGATATTCTTTAGATCTGCACTAAAGGCCCGTCAGGATCTGCCCTTCTCCGCCCTTTCCAGTCCCACACTTTGGGGTAGGGGTGGGGGTTACAGTGAGCCCTCCAACAGGCAATGCCCTCATCACTTGGGATTGTTGGTTTTTCCTGAAAGCTCTGAGTTCCGCAAAGCCACTGGCCAATACATGTGATTTTTACTTTACCTAGAATTCCCTCTCCATGTCCCATTCATTTCCCCTTCCTAGTTCTTGATAACTTCTATTTATAATTCAAGTTTCAGCTCAAGCTTGGCTCTTTGGCAAAGTCTCTCTGGATGTCCAACCCTTTCCCACCTCTTGCTCTCTGCTCCACTCCCAGACCCCGGTTCCTAGGTCTCCATACAGCCCTCTTGGCCTTCTATTGTTAATTGTTATGGGCACATCTGTCTGACTCTTCCATCTAACTGTGAGCTCCTGAGAGACAGGCAGTGTATCATTTCTGTATCCCAAGGGCCTAGCAAAGTGCCGACGTTTGGGATGCTCCCCATAGAAGTTTGTGCAACAGTTACAAATGAGTCCAAGAGACGCCTGGAGAAACAAGTTTTTAAAAAGAAAAGAAAATGATTTAAGCCTGTGTCAGGCTGTCAGGTAAGTGATATAAGGAGCTGGTAACTGCCCTCACCTGCTTACAGTTTGTACCCTGGGTTTTCTTTGGATTTTAATAAAGATGCCTGTGTGCCAGAACAGACTCTGACTGTCCTGCTTTGGACACAGAAGGAGATGAGTTCTACTAGATGAAAGGTCATGGACAAGGTGGGTCCACTCAGGGGCAGGGCAGGGAGGGGAATGCCTTCCACAGTTTCCTGAAGGTGACAGTAGTGCAACGGTACCCATGGGACAAATTGATGTTAAGTCAATTAACATTTTGAGTAAGTAAAATTTCCTATGATAGATAGTAAATCCTTGTTCACTCTGGCTTTATTTTTAGTGAGGCAAAAACTAAAGAAACCAGTTATAAGGAAGAGAGTGTTTTTCTTTGAAGATGTTTTACCTTTTTTTTTTTTTTTTTTTGTGGTACGTGGGCCTCTCACCGTTGTGGCCTCTCCCGTTGCAGAGCACAGGCTCCGAACGCGCAGGCTCAGCGGCCATGGCTCATGGGCCCAGCCACTCCGCGGCATGTGGGACTTTCCCGGACCAGGGCACGACTCTGTGTCCCTTGCATTGGCAGGCAGACTCTCAACCACTGCGCCACCAGGGAAGCCCTACATTTTCCTTTTGACACTCATGTTAAGATATCTGATGCTGGAAAGTATCACCTGGGGGTGAGCTGATGGACTGTTATTCCCTTAGAGTTGACATAAAAAGAGAAATAAATCAGGAGAAAAGAACATACCATTAGTTCAGGTGGAAATATAAGTTCCTGGGTTGAGTCCAAGGGCTGCAGGTCTTCTTTTTTACACAATTTGGTACAAACGTGAAGAAAAAAAATTAGTGTTTTAGTCTTTTGGTTAAAAAAAAAAAGTCAAAGTTTGATAAGCACCACGGTCATTAACAGCCAAGTACTGAGTCTCTCCTGTTTGAAAGGCCCTGGACTGGGCTCGGGATACATGGCAGTGGGGGACAGACCAGTCCCTCAGTTTTACTCTGACGAGAGGAGCATCTGTCAAGCAGTTGTCCTGTGCCAAGCACAGGGCCTGGCTGGATCAAGATGAACTACAATTAGGGCCAACAGAAGCCATGCATCAGAAGAGGGGTTCAGATAGCAGGCTCCCCGCGGTCTGGGAACAGTGGTTGCAGAGGCTTCCTGGAAAAGGGGCGAGGAGGGAATGGAGCCAGCACAGACTCAGATTGGGCAGCTGTCCACAAGGTGTTAGGAAGAAACCAAGTCGGTGGCTTTGACCACAGGGAAGTGATTAGAAGGAGGCGGTGTGAGGGGTCAGAGCAGACAGACTGTGGAATGTCTTCAGAGGTGGGCTTCAGTTTTGAGACAGCATTTGGGGCCAGTGGGAGCCACTCAGCATCTCTGAACTGATAGTTCTGGAAGGTTTCTTGGGCTACAGTATGCAGTGGTTCTTGATTCCAGACCTGCAGACTGGCTGCGTTTGTCACCTGGGGAGTTTTGTAAAAATTCTGAGCTATTCCTGGGCTACTCCGCACGAGGTTCCAATCCAGTAAAACTGAGGGAAATCCTAGGCCATCACATTTTTTAAAAGCTTCGTAAGGAATTCTGGGAAATGTGAGGACCCTGCTGTGAGTTGGGTTGTGTGGGAGGTGTGGGAAGGAAGGTAACCAGGTGCAGAACTTGTGTAATGATCTCAGTGTAAATGAAGATGGCCTGGATTAAGGCAGCGTGAGTGTGGAGGAAAAGCGACAGATGAGCTGGAGGGCTAGTGCGTGTTAAAATCATCAGGCCTTGGTTCTGGGTGAGAAAAATCACACAATGGTGGTACCATTTACCATAAGCATGGAAGGCAGGAGAGGGGCCGGTTTAGCAGAGTAAGAGTGGAGGTTACATTGGCTTCCCTGGTGGTGCAGTGGTTGAGAATCTGCCTGCTAATGCAGAGGACACGGGTTCGAGCCCTGGTCTGGGAGAATCCCATATGCCGCAGAGCAACTAGGCCCGTGAGCCACAACTACTGAGCCTGCACGTCTGGAGCCTGTGCTCCGCAACAAGAGAGGCCATGATAGTGAGAGACCTGCGCACCGCAATGAAGAGTGGCCCCCCGCTTGCCACAACTAGGGAAAGCCCTCGCACAGAAATGAAGACCCAACACAGCCCAAAATAAATAAATAAACAAATGTGGGGTTTAAAAACAAAAACAAAAAACAGGAGAAAAAGGGGGTTAATAGCTAACTACTATTTCAAAATTACCAAATCATACCTCGTTTCTAGCATAAAATAGTAAAAGTTTAAAGAGTGGAGGTTACAGTGAGCTCAGGATTAGGTATGGGAGGGAAGGGTCCAGAGAGAGAAGCAGTAGGAGAGGATTCAGGAATCACTTATGGAGATGTTACCTGGAGTCTCAGGAAGGAAGAGAGGTTAGAAAAACGTATGACAATAACTCAGCCAGAAAGGGGACAAGGAGGGGATGTTGGGGTGGGGGGAAAAAAAAGAAAAAAGAAAGGGGACAAGGAGGGTGAGTGCAAAAGGATAGAGGGGATGAGAGCTGGCTGCACCTATGGCAAAGGCTGTCTCATAAACGAGGCACGGATTTGCCCAACATTATCCCCTGTGTGGACATTACAGGAAAGCGGGTCTCAGACAAAATTAGAAATGGCTTTCTAAACCAGAGTTGGCCTGGGGAACCACTGAATCCAGTTCTGTCTGTTGGCTATTACAGTTCCAGGGAAGTCTACCCGTTCTAACAGGGACTAAACATGGTTAGTTGACACTTTGCAGGGAGGTGATGTAAGGAAAATTATAGCTGAAGAGTGAGGAATAGTCAGATTAAGCACTTTATTCGATTTTCTGTAACATTATTTTTTATGTATATGAACTACCATCCTGGAGTCCACTCTTCTTTATATTTCTGTTGATGTCAGAAGTATCAAATGTGGCTTAAGGAGTCCATTCCCAACACCGTCCTTAGTCTCAGATTGTTGGGACTCCGTTCTGGGTCCCAACTCTAGATAATAAAGCACAGACTATGGGTGATAAAGAAAGAAGACTTGCAATTTTGGTGCAATGATGCTACTGTTGTCTAATGGACACCACCAAAACCTAGAGGGATGAGATCCACGTGGTACCTGGCAATGTTAAAAACAAGAAAACTAACAAAGGGCGGGACCATATGATCATAAAATATAAACTTGAGTGGAGATCCAGGAACTTCACAGGAAGAAAGAGAGTAGAGACCATTTGGGTGAGAATGCAAATAGAAACAAGCAGAAATGTACCTATGACTCTCTCCTACCTCACACTACGGGCCACAGTGCTTGCTAAAAGTAACTGTCCAGATTCCCTGCTTTTATTTTCCTAACTTAGTGTTTTTATACCTGACCCTCTGATCCTTGGCTTTCCATGGCTTTTTTTTTTAAAAAACATCTTTATTGGAGTATAATTGCTTTACCTTTGATATCTGCCTCTAGCCCCTTAGTTTTGGGGCTGAGACTTCTACTTCTGGCTTATTGGATCCAGCTTCCTTGATCTGAACATGTAGTTTCAGCATTCTCTGCAGCCCCAACAGGGGATGTCTTTGTGCCTCCAAACCCATCCTACCTCTTGAACCAGAAGGTTGCTCCCAGCGGGGTTTGGACAACACAAGCCTCTTGGCCCAACGAAAGGTACGGATGGGGCCTCCCTAAAGCAAATCACAAAACTTGAACAGAGAGAGAATATAGCTGGGAAGGGATCCTTCAATTACCCAGGTTTGAGAAGCTCTACCTCTTTTAAAGAAGAAGCCCTAAAAAAATGCCTGCGTGGCTCAAAAAGTGAGAGGAATAAATGAGGGGAATGGCTGTCGAGCCAACCACAAAGGCTGTGATAGGAGAGTGACAGAATGTTTAGGGAGAACATCTTTGGGTTCCTAACGAGAGAAAGACAAGAGGGCTCGGTGTTGTTAGTCAGGGCTATAGGCTTCTCATAAGTCCATTTCAGAAAGTACAGAACGGTGATGGCTCTTCTCCCATTTACCAGCAACTGTAAAAAGGAAATATAGCATAAAATGCCCAGGAAGCTCTCAGAAATGAAATTTGGAGGATGTAACAGTAAATGAAGAAATAAGGACTGTGGGTGTGGGGGGCGCTGTAACCAGATTGTTCTCTGCTCAGCAAAGACAAAGAAAGGACATGAACAAATTATGGAAGTAATGGGGCAAACTGACACCAAAGGCAGAAGTGTGAGTCAGAGCAGTGCCAAGTTGGCTAAGTGCCAGACAGAGAGAACTTTTGTGGGAAATGCTATCGAACATAAGATGTATCACTCAAAGAACAAATATACTGCTCAGTGAAGATAGAGTAATATTAACAAGTGTCAGAGAGAAGGCACAACTATTTTATTCCTAGTTTTGCTTCCGTATTTCTCACCAGAGGAATACTTGGTAAACCAAAAGCATCAGATAAGCACATTTAAAAAAATGTGATGCCCACCACACGTGGAGATTTTAAGACAGCACTTAGCTTCTTTAGATCTGTTCAAGTGGTGAGATCGATCAAGGTGAACTTTGTCCCATGACCTTGAATTTATAGATGAGATTGTGAAACCATGGTCAGTAGTGTTTTGGGACATCACAGGAAACCAGAGCAGAGCTGGAGCCCTGGAGACAGGCAACCATTGATCCTGGTCCTCGAAAAAATGCACGCTGATGAGGTTGACTTTGTTCTCGGGCAACTTTCTGCATCTATTCTGGAATGGGTTATTGATGAAGGGGCCTCGAGAAGTGGTCCCTAAGAGGAGAGTGAATACTGAAGAAAACTAGCCTCTTTCCCTTTTGAGAGAAGATTTCTTTTTTTTTTTTTAATAAATTTATTTATTTATTTATGGCTGCACTGGGTCTTCGCTGCTGTGCACGGGCTTTCTCTAGCTGCAGCGAGCAGAGGCTACTCTTCGTTGCGGTGCGTGGGTTTCTCATTGCTGTGGCTTCTCTTGTTGTGGAGCACGGGCTCTAGGAGCCGGGCTTCAGTAGTTGTGGCTCGTGGGCTCAGTAGTTGTGGCACGTGGGCTCAGTAGTTGTGGCTCGTGGGCTCTAGAGCGCAGGCTCAGTAGTTGTGGCGCACGAGCTTAGGTGCTCCGCAGCATGTGGGATCTTCCTGGACCAGGGCTCGAACCCGTGTCCCCTGCACTGGCAGGCGGATTCTTAACCACTGCACCACCAGGGAAGTCCCTTGAGAGAAGATTTCTACACTGAGAAGCTGGTCAGTGCTGTAGACACAGTGCACGGGGGTTTTATGAGGCATCTGATGCTGGCTGTGCTCCCTCTGTGGAGGGGATGAAGAAATGTAAATGAATGATACCCCAGAAGGGTTTGTACTTGAGTGAACAAGTCCAATGTCAACAGTGTTGATTAATTTTCTCATAGTTCTCCGCTTGGCTTATTCTATTCAGTATTTTAATCAATGACATACATACAGACAGAAGGTAATGTTTATCTGATTTGCAAATAATAGTATCAAAGTTAGAAAACAACGTGACAAGCATATATGCAATTTAATAAGAATTTAAAAGTTTCCAAAATGGAAAAAGGGGAAACACTGCTTTAAAAGTCTTAAGGCTTTTTTCCGTTGAGTACAAGTTGATGAGTCATAAGGGAGTTTCTTCTGATCCCTAAGAGTCTATAACTTCATAAGCATTAATAATACTTAAATAACAACTGTAGCAGCTACAGCCACAACAAAACATAAAGCAAACAAAAGTTCATTGCTTCTTTTGGCTGACTCTAAGTACATAATTAAAAGATTTTTAAAGGCCTAATATTTCCAAACACCATTCCAATAACATTGCAACTGCATCAAAATCACCCATGCAAAGACTGTTTCCATAAACATGTGCTTCCCAAACATACATTATGTTAAAGTGAGCAGAAACAATTGATATGATGCCAAGAATGTAACAGTCATGTGGAAAATTCACTTTACTTCTTGGCCGGCTGCCTCAGTTTCCCCTCCTGCTAAATAGGGATGGATAATACTTGCCAACACAGCTTGAGAGAAGTGGGTCACAGAGATCAATGAGTCAATCTTTGCCAAGTCCTTTGGCCTGATTCCTTGGAGGAAAATTCTTGAGCCTCCTGCTCATCTTGTCAAGGATAGTACTCGTTCTACAGTGTAGAGGTTTGGGACTCACCACCCAAGCTTCCCATTGACTGCTCTGTGGTGGGGCTCTGGGTGGTTCCTTAGGAGAGTGAAGATGCTCATCACCAGGCCTGGGGTGCAGAACTCGCAATGGGTACCATGGCCTTTAGCAATCCTTTTCTAAAAGCAGAGAACACAGAGGATCCAGCCTGAAAGCTGAGGGGTAGGAAGCTCTCAGAAATGAGGCAGAGGCTCTGACTGGTACAACTAAAGGTCGGCACAGGCCCGGCAGGTATAGGCTGGAAGTGCTGTGATTATTCACATGTAAGATGCCAAGGGATGCTTTCTGGGGAGAGAGTCCATTGATGTCTCTGGGGAGGAAGTCCTTGAAGTTAACCTGGGGCATGACTTCAAGGGCACAGTTTGGATTCAACCAAGACCACAGACATTGAGATTATCTGCTTTTATTTTGTTCTCCCTCTCATTCTGCTACCACTTGGGGAAAAAATTGAATTCGAGGGATTTGTTGTAAAGTCTTCTGTCCATAGAGAGAGCTCCAGCTTTTCTACTTCCTATTTCCGCTGAAGGGTTAGCTGGTGTTTCATTCATTTTTAGACATTTGTACTAATGCAGCTGAGTACCTGAGTTTAAAAATCCCACACAAACCAGCCTTGAGACTAATGCGCCCAGCTGTGTGCCTCTGATGGTGTGAGGGGCTTCGTGGGAGTAAAAGGACAAAAGGTCGGTGAGGTTCCTTCCCCCTGGCCTCCGGCTCAGTGGTCTGCTGGCGACCTTCCTGGCACACCAATGCCTTATGGTGTGGGAGGGTATTTTAGCACGAGACATAGTCCTTACCCCCAAAATGTTTATTACTTACTCAACATATATAGTCTTGACTAAAGACTATCACATAGCATGCCAAATTCAAATACCTAAGTCACAAAAGTTTTTTTTTTTTTAAGTATTTTCTTCTGGCTAGAATTAGCAGCTTGGCCATTTACACAGAACAAACACAGAATAAGCAACCTTGTCTTTTTCATTTCGTTATAGGAAACAAGATAAATGTGCATTTCTGTGTCTTTGTGCATAGGTCCCAAAACCTTCCTTCAGGAAGGATTCCTCCCTGAGGCAATTAGATGGTCTGAAGTGACTCAGAGAGTCACTCCCTCTGCACCACTTGCCCGTACATTTTTACAGAAGTGTAATAAGCTTCAAATAATAATAAAGAAAGCCACAGAATGAAAAAAGAAATTAAGAAAGTGTTACCATTTCTTCCTATGAGAGGGACAGAGACCTTCACCTACCATATATATTTTCTTTACATCTTTACTGGAGTATAATTGCTTTACAATGGTGTGTTAGTTTCTGTATAACAAAGTGAATCAGCTATGCATATACATATATCCCCATATCTCCTCCCTCTTGCATCTCCCTCCCACCCTCCCTATCCCACCCCTCTAGGTGGTCACAAAGCACCGAACTGATCTCCCTGTGCTATGCAGCTGCTTCCCACTATCTATTTTACTTTTTCGCCTGCCATCTTTGTCCTCTAAAACCATAAGCCATGGCCCAAACAGCTAAAGGAGTCACCTAGATCTATATTTATCCTGAACTCATTAACATATGCTTTTACCTGAACTAGATCAATCCTGGTTTTGGTGCTTCCTATGACTTCTAAGGTGGTGGCAGCAGCCCCATCGAGAGACCAGATGGGCACCAGGCAGGCAGTGATGGAGGCGTGACTTCAGAGTTCACACAGTGAAGCCGAAAAGAATTGGCACAGTGACAGCAGCAGTTTCCAAAAAAGAAAAAGGAAAATGTATTTAGATGATTATAATAGTAATTACTTTGATATGAATACAATTAGTTAAGTATGTATCAAAGCTGGGCCATTACATCAATGATTTAGAACTTGAGTATGGAGACCTAAAAATAAATATTCTATTACTTGGAATTAAAAAAGCCATTTCCCCCTCCCAACTATCTTGTTGAAAAATAGTTTTGGAGTTGAAATGGTCTCTGTTTACTCCTATACCCTTTTCAGTTTGCCAGCTGTTATATGTCTGGTCAAATAAATTCGTTACCCTTCAAACAATCTCCAGGTTACCTGTGATCTTATAAAAGACCCAGAGGATATGAGGAAGAAGTTAAGAGACCACCTTGAAGGCAAGTCATTCAATAACTTCAGCAGAGTGTAAACTCCACGAGGGCAGGTAACTTTGGTTCCCAGTGCCTAGGACAGGGGAAGCTTGATAGATACTGGTTGAATAAATAATGAGGATAATTGGGCATTTCCCCTAAATGTTCAGGCTTGTGAATGCACATGGAATTCATTGTACCTCTCAAGAGGAGGAGAGAACTTGAGTTTGACCCTGAATATGGTCATCTGTCTACAGGAGCGTTATTAGGAAGGGGGAGAGCAGGCTTTTAGATCTCTCCTGGGGTCTCTCTCTCTTTTTAATTCACACAAAGACAGGAAAGGAGGAAGTATCTAAAAGGCACACAAACCATCGAAAATGGAAAATTTCTAATATAATTGGAGCCTCCCCAGTACCACTTCTTTTAAACAAGGAAACGTAGGATAATTGGAAGAGAATATAATACAACTTTGGGTGCTTGGCCTAAGAAAAGAAAAAGAAATCTATAGCCATCCGTCACAAAAGGCCTGAACTTTCAATTCATTCATAAATCGATGATGGAATGAGCAGAGGGGATGTAGTGAATTAGAGCTGGTTTTCTGCATGGTTGTGGGACACAACCCAATGCTGTCATGACACCTTTATACAGTCACAAGAATGTGAAGATGTCAAAGTGGAAAGAAGGTACACAAACAAGGTACTGCTGCCTGTTGAGTTTCTAAGGGCACTTTTCACACTTTTTTTTGGTATTGAAACAAGCAAACAAAAATCAATGTCTCTCAGTGTCCTTCTCTTTTTTTACATCTTTATTGGAGTATAATTGCTTTACACTGGTGTGTTAGTTTCTGCTTTATAACAAAATGAATCAGTTATACATATACATATGTTCCCATATCTCTTCCCTCTTGCGTCTCCCTCCCTCCCACCCTCCCTATCCCACCCCTCTAGGTGGTCACAAACCACCGAGCTGATCTCCCTGTGCTATGCAGCTGCTTCCCACTAGCTATCTATTTTACGTTTGGTAGTGTATATATGTCCATGCCTCTCTCTCGCTTTGTCACAGCTTACCCTTCCCCCTCCCCATATCCTCAAGTCAATTCTCTAGTAGGTCTGTGTCTTTATTCCTGTCTTACCCTTAGGTTCTTCATGACATTTTTTTTTTTTTCTTAAATGGTGGCTTTCACTTCTTTCCAGATTGCAGATATAGATGTGTTTTCTGGTCTCCAAACCTGCCCCAGGACAAGTCTACAGGGGGCTCCCGTCTTTACACTGTGATTGAAGGTTAGGAATCAGACAGAACACCCTCCAGGAGGCCGGACTGTCAGCCGCAGTCTGGGGCTCAACTCTGGTGAATTCAGGCAGACCCCAGCTCTCCAGAGCTCTCACTGGTCAATCCTCAGTTCCATAGAGGGTCAGTGCAGACAGTGATCACGTGCTCACAGCTGGCCTGGCGGCTGGCCCTGGAGACCAAGGCAGGACCCTCAGCTACATGTGACACTGACCAAGAGGCTGAGGGCCCCCATGAACTTAAGTTTCTCAGAATGAATCAGGTGTCAGGGAGTGGGGCTCAAAAACTCCCACATTTCAAACAATATTTCCAGGTGATCATTATCCTTGCTTAAATTCAGGAACCATTGTTTTATACCATTCCATTTGCAAGACAAGCCACTTACTTTAATCCTACCTACAATCAAAATGTTTGTAATGTCTATTTAGGTCTTCTGCCCATTTTTAAATTGGATTGTTTGTTTTTTTGATATTGAGCTCCATGAGCTGTTTGTATATTTTGGAGATTAATCCTTTGTCTGTTGTTTCATTTGCAAATATTTTCTCCCATTCTGAGGGTTGTCTTTTTGTCTTGTTTATGGTTTCCTTTGCTGTGCAAAAGCTTTTAAGTTTAATTAAGTCCCATTTGTTTATTTTTGTTTTTATTTCTGTTACTCTAGGAGGTGGGTCAAAAAAGATCTTGCTCTGGTTTATGTCAAAGAATGTTTTTCCCATGTTTTCCTCTAAGAGTTTTATAGTGTCTGGTCTTACATTTAAGTCTTTAATCCATCTGGAGTTTATTTTTGTGTATGGTGTTAGGTAGTGTTCTAATTTCATTATAAAGATCTATTAAAAAAAAAAAAGCAGCTCACATTACATCTCCTAGTCAAGGCCTATCCCTGTGAATACAGATCAGCCTTATCAAGCTGCTGATTAGAAGAGGGAGGAGGTGGTAGAGTCAGCTAAGCTAGGGCTGGTGTAAGTTGGCACAGTTGCCTTATTTAATATTATTTAATTGCTAAATAAACGGATTCAGCGAATCAGCCCCACAGTAAAATGATGTAACAAGCAATAAATCTGGTTTAAAAAATGTTTGTAATGAAGCATGATAGGAAGAAACAGTTCTAAACTTTGCAAGAGAGATTGCAAAGTTTCCAGAGTTTCTTATTAGCTTTGATTTCCCAAACAAACAAAAAGATACAGTGTTTTCTCAGGTAGAATCATAAATTTACTTCAGGATCTGAATTACTCTCAATGACCCCTGCAGAGGAAATGATTCTATAGATTGAGGCAGTTTACCTGTAGCCCGTTATTTCTGAATAATAAGAATCATTCGGACTATGCTTGTTGATCTTGTTTGCCTGAGTTGATCAAACATCACTCTTTGCAATTATAAAATTACATAACACTGTATTGTATTTGGCTTTATTTTGTCCAAATGTTTGCCTTTGTGTCAGAGGATAACCAACAAGGATTTGCATTCTAACACAACACGGGTTTCAGGAAAATAATAAAAGATTATGAAATACTGAATATTATAAACTTTTTAAATTCTTGAGTTCACAGAGTTGAGTAAATTGGTTTTAACTCTCAATACTACCTATAAAACATACTCTTTGTTTGTCACTCATATTTGCAAAGTTAAGAAAACAAGACCTTGGCGGTAGTAATCAAATAGCATGATTTCAGCACCCACGGGAAAACATTTGCACAACTCACTGCCACTTCCCGTTGGTGAAGGGATTCTAGAAGGCTTGCCACCACCTGAGGAGAGGAAACTTGGTCCAGGGGAAGCAGCACAAACTCTGGGAGCAGAAAGATGAGAAGCAATGTCCCTCTGATGCCTATTAGCTGAGTGATCTGGGGCATATAGCTGCCCTGAGCCTCCATTTCTGTACACAGCCCTACGTGGAGGGGGCACACATGGGGCCATTATGCTCAGTTTCAACCTCAACTGCCTCTTCCTTTCTGCCAGTGGGACTGAGAACAACGATGCTGGGTTGCCCTTCAGGTCCAGCGTTAAAGACAGTGAAAAGCAAAGTGCACATTCCATTCGTGGATTGTGTCTTAGTTAAATCTCAAGAACTCAAAACAAAAGTGGGACCAGAAAATTATTTTGCCCTTTGTCCTAATTTAAGGACAAAGGTCTGATTTAAGCCCACTTAAAGAAGTAACAGATTGGGCTTCCCTGGTGGCGCAGTGGTTGGGAGACTGCCTTCCGATGCAGAGGACGTGGGTTCGTGCCCCGGTCCGGGAGGATCCCACGTGTCGTGGAGCTGCTGGGCCCGTGGGCCATGGCCGCTGGGCCTGCGCATCCGGAGCCTGTGCTTCGCAACGGGAGAGGCCACAACGGTGAGAGGCCCGTGTACTGAAAAAAAAAAAAAAAAAAAAAAGTAACAGATTAAAATGTAAACTAACTGTAAAATTTATCCCTAGCTTTCCAGGATGACGTCTCTTCTAGTCTTGCTGGTCAAAAGTTTTATAATTAGTTGCAAATGATCTGAAGATTTTACACTCCTAATTTGTGTGTGTCGGGGGAGGGTGGCTTGAGGCAGAGGGGAGGAAAGAAGTGGGGAGGAAGAGAGAGATGCGGAAGATGGTCACAAAGAGAAATCGATGCCTAACACTTAGTGAATACAATCTAATTTGGCATGCAATTACCAGATGTAGTCTGAAGACATCAATATAATCCAGTGCTTTTCATCTAGTAGTCCTAATGCATTTTACAAGTAGATTCCACCCCCTCCTCCCAGAGACCTACAGATTGATGGAGTGCCATGGTCACTGAGTCAATCACCAGTTCACGCGCTGGTCACCTGAACCTAATACCTTCTTGCTACCATGGTTTCTTTCTCTACATAAATTTAGAAACTACAGCGTGATAAACTTACCTTCCTTCCATTCACAAAGAAAACAAGTTCATCTGACTCCTTAGAATGAGACATTATGCCAGAATAATTGGCTGAATGTTGTGGAGTTGCACTGAAAGCACCTGCTGCTGTGTCCACCTGAGCCAGGGGCCGAGATGCTCCCAT
Source organism: Hyperoodon ampullatus (assembly GCF_949752795.1). NCBI lineage: Eukaryota > Metazoa > Chordata > Mammalia > Artiodactyla > Ziphiidae > Hyperoodon > Hyperoodon ampullatus. The sequence continues at coordinate 35,977,639 of NC_136921.1, forward strand.
GGGAGGATGACCAGCAGGACAGAGGGCAGCCCCGAGGGGTGATTCTGGTCTGCTGTCTGTGTTCCTGCCGTCAAATCCTGTTTGCCTGCCTCTCAGTCGTCTTATTTCCCTACCTCCCTCTGTTACCCTCACTTTCCTCCTCCCTTAGGCCAATTTGAAGCTGTGACAAAGGGAAAGAGAGGCATGGACATATATACACTACCAAACGTAAGGTAGATAGATAGTGGGAAGCAGCCGCAGAGCACAGGGAGATCAGCTCGGTGCTTTGTGACCGCCTGGAGGGGTGGGATGGGGAGGGTGGGAGGGAGGGAGATGCATGAGGGAGGGGATGTGGGAACAGATGTATATGTATGACTGATTCACTTTGTTATAAAGCAGAAACTAATAAAAAAAATAAAAAAATAAAAAAATAAAAAAAAAAAAAAAGAAAGGTCAATCTCAATCTAGTTCTTACACAATGTATACTTTCCCCTGCCCTGGGGGCGACCCACCGGAATAAAATTTCTTCTTACAGGGTCTTCCCTGGTGGCGCAGTGGTTGGGAGTCTACCTGCCAATGCAGGGGACACGGGTTCGAGCCCCGGTCCGGGAGGATCCCACATGCCGTGGAATGGCTGGGCTCGTGGGCCATGGCCGCTGAGCCTGCGCGTCTGGAGCCTGTGCTCCGCAACGGGAGGGGCCGAAGCAGTGAGAGGCCCGCGCACCGCGATGAAGACTGGCCCCCGCTTGCCACAACTAGAGAAAGCCCTCGCACGGAAACGAAGACCCAACACAGCCATAAATAGATAAATAAATAAATTAAAAAAATTTTTTTCTTCTTACAGCCAGCAACAAGAACTTCCTTTAATCTGAAATGGAACTAAATCATGTAGATGTAATGCGTTCAGGTGTGTTTTTAGGTGTTAATGTATTTGTTTTTAAATTATGAAACTAATGCTTATTTTTTAAAAATCAAAACCACAACATTGTATAAAGTAAAAGCGAAAATTCTCCTTCCCAATTTTCACTTTTCAGAGTTAACTATTACCAGATTCCTCTGTATCCATACAGAATTTTTCCATGCGTATATGAAATATATGTACGTACATGAATCTAGAAAGTGAAATCAAACTATTCATATTAGTTCGAAATTTGCTTTTCTCAAGTTACTTAGGCGCTTTGTGTCTCAATTGCCTCACCTGTGAAATGGACAAAAATAGTAGTATCTCTCTGAGGATTGCTGTGAGGATTCAATCAGCTAATAGGTGTACTTAAAACAGCACCTGGCACCTAGTAAGTTCTCAATAAATGTTAACTATTTTTATTATTATCAGAATTTATTAAACTGTCCTCTATTAGTTTACATTGTTTTCCATTTTTCACTATTACAAGTAGGCTTTATCTTTGCACATTTGAGCAGGTATTTCTGCTGCACAAATTCTGAGAACTGGAATTCCTGGGTTGGAGGATGTGCATGCTACTAGGTCCAACTAAACTGGCTTCCAAAATGTGCAGTAATACAATGAATCGTGTATGAGAGAGTGTCTGTTTCCCCACATGCTTCGCCAGCACTGAGTACCATCCATCCTTGGCATTTTTCAAATATCTGGGGGGAATTTCAGTTCATAATTGGCATTTCTTCTGTTATTGTGAGATATTCCATCTTGCTATAGATTTAGTGAATATTTTTATTTATTCTTCTGTCCTCTATTTTCTCCTATTAGGTTTTTTACTTTCTTACTAATTTGAAGAATTTTCTTCTAATTAATTTATTTTTATTTTTGGCTGTGTTGGGTCTTCGTTTCTGTGCAAGGGCTTTCTCTAGTTGCGGCTAGTGGGGGCCACTCTTCATCGCGGTGCGTGGGCCTCTCACTGTCGTGGCCTCTCTTGTTGCGGAGCACAAGCTCCAGACGCGCAGGCTCAGTAGTTGTGGCTCACGGGCCCAGTTGCTCCGCGGCATGTGGGATCCTCCCAGACCAGGGCTCGAACCCGTGTCCCCTGCACTAGCAGGCAGATTCTCAACCACTGCACCATCAGGGAAGCCCTGAAGAATTTTCTTATATACAAGGGATATTAACCATAATCTGCTGTAAATGTCCAGGTATTTTATGCTGGTTTGTTAACTGTCCACTGGAGACATCACATATAGCCCTTCAATTGCGAGTATCCTGCATCTGGGAGGATGGAGTTCCATCCTCACAAGGCTTCCAGATGGCATGTCCGTTGTACCCTCTCTAGGTCATTCCATTGCTCAGGCGCTTCTGAGTGGTACAGATGTGATATGACCATTGGATCCCATATCTCACGCTTACCTCACCCTGCTGCAAAGCAGGTGACAGTATTTGCTGTAAATTGTTCTGAGGTGATGTTATGGGGGATCCTACAAGAGCAGATTTAATACTAAGTAAGCCCTTAGGCAGTGGTGATGGCTGAGGTCCTGGAGGCAAGCACAGCAAACCTTCACCCAAGACATGCATCTCTTTCTGTTAAAATAAATCACAGCTCCTTCCAGGGTAGAAGTGTTCAATGTTGTCAGCTTGCCACCAAGTGGCGAATTGGCCTCCTGGAAGGATGCTGCCAAACTGGGGACTAGCTTTGGCCTGTAGGGGCCGGTTGGACATTCAGCATCAGGTACATGGATGCACAGGGCCCATCCCTGCCCTCCTGGCCCTTCCCACATCCATTGTGTCAGCAGTGGAGTGACCAGGGACAGAGGTGGCTAATGTCAAATGCCATTTTGTCTACTTTGCCTCTTTCATGGTGGGTGTTTTCTGCTAGAACTGGAATTCCTGGGTCGAAGGGTATGTACACTGCTGGGTCCAACTAAATCACCTTCCAAAATGTGTGCCGTAGTACAACCAATCAAGTATGAGATTGTCACTACTACACGAGTCCATATGTATTTTAACCTTGGGCCACTCAGCTTTCCACACAAAGTGGATGACCAGGTGCGCCATCCAAAGCTCTGCCCATCAGGAGAATCTTCCCTCACCACCTCTGAGTGGGGCTGTAGTGAAGACACCACCCATACCTGGCTTGTACACACATACTGAGCCCACCCATTTGTGAACCAAGCTGACTTTTCCTTTTCCATCGGTTTGTCATAAAGGACCTCTCACTCCACCGTGTAGCCACAGGGATGATTTGCGGGAGACATGCTGATGTGACAGTAGTGGGTAACGGGGTCTGGGTTACCTGCAGCTTGCTTGTTCCTCCAATTCCTACTTGTGTTTGATTTTGGATGTGCCACTTCCAACTTACCTTATTGCTTCTGGGCTTGCTTAATTGCATTTTAACAAGATCCTCAAGTTATTTGTGTGCATTTTAAAATGAGAGAAGCACTACACAGTATCAGACAGACAAAAGGATAGGTCGAAGTGATAGTGTCTTCCAGGCAGAGGACACAGGCAAAGGTTCCAAAGTGAGAATCAGAACGGGAAGTGCTCACGGTAAAAGAGAGGGGGTTGTGAGAGAATGCTGGAGAGGTAGGCAGGAGCCAGATCACTGAGGGTACACACACCACCTTAGGGACTTGGAACAGTATTCTGGTGGGATGAATAGGAAGCCATGGCAGGACTTGAGGCAAGATCGTAACATGATCATATTGTGTGTGTGTGTGTGTGTGTGTGTGTGTCCATACTTCTACACGTAACTTTGGCTTTAATCTGGAGAATGGTTTGGAAGGGAAGCAAAATGAACACAGGCAAAGATGAGGAGGCTACCGCAATAGTCAAGTTAGAAATAATGATGGCTTGGAACAACATGGGAACAAAGAGGGTGAGAGGCAGAGGTAAGACCCTTCTCTGAGGTGGGAGTAACAGGACCTGCGCACCTGGAGGACGGAGCATCTCGGATCACTCCCCCCTTCCCCCCAACCCCGGGCTTTGGCTCAGCATCTTGTGGACGGCTGCACTGACAAGATCTCTTTGGGACCCATTAAGATGGAGGTGCCTTTGAGACATCCAAGTGGCAGTGACAGAGAAGTTGGGTTTCCAGAGCTGGACCTGGAGTGAGAGAAGCCCAGGCTGCAGGCAGAGAAGCCACAGGAGTGAAGGCACCCGCCAGGGAGAGGGAGTGAGATGAGAGATGAGGACCCACGGCTCCCTGGGAGATCCCAGCATTTATAGACGTGGGCTGGAGGAAGGGTTGGCAAAGGGAGGAAAAGAGAGGGGGAGAAAGCAGAAGACACAGGAAACCTGGGGGAGCCAAGTTGTGAGGAGCCTAAGAATGTGCCCTCCTTTGATCTGTGTCACCACAGCATCCAGGGTGAGACTTTAAAATGCGTCCGTTCATGTTACTTCTCTGCTCTGCATTTCACTCAGATTAAAAGCCCACGTCCTCCCAGTGGTCTCAAGGCTCTGCTTGTCTGCCCCTCCCCAGGCCTGTTTCAGGCTCACAAGCACCATTTCTGTCCACAGAGAGGCAGGCACGCTGCCCCCAAATGCTCTGACGTGCTCTTCCTCCAGGTACCTTCTTGGCTCAGACCCTCACCATCCTCATCCCCAGACCTACCAGCTGCAACCAGCTCCAGGCCTCCCTCACTCTCCATCGCCTTAACCTGCTCTACTTGCATTGTTCCCTCAGCACTCGGCTCCATCGATCACACTCTGTAATTCAATTATATTTATTATTTTCTGTCTGTCTCCCCTGACTAGATTATAATCTTCACAAGGGCAGGGATCTTTGTTGATCTGGTTTACTGTTATGTCCTAAGTGACTAGAACAGTGCCTGGCACATAGTAGGTGTTCCATAATCATTTGTGGTATGAATGAGAAAGCATGCTCTTTAAAGGGTTTTAATGTAACCATGTGTAACCATAATAAGAATGACCTTAGTCTTTAGTCCTAGGCCACTGAAGAAGTTTTGCCATCTTACCTGGCTCTGGGACAAGAGTCAAGAGTTGAAAGTGTGACAGGGAGAAGATATTATACTCTAGTCTCTAGTCCTTTATACATCAGTGCCGATGTTTCTCTCTGCCATTAATGGACACGGAGGTTTTCAGCGATTTTGTCTTGCTGCTTAATACACTTTGAGGTTTCCTGTCACTAAAGGCCATTGGGATAAATTTCTTATGAATCTCACAACTTCTCACTCTTCCATGTTTTCTGTTTCTCACATACCATAAAATTCGCTCTTTTAAAGTGTGTATAATTCAGTGGCTTTTAGTATATACACAGGTTGTTCACCCATCATCACTATTCAATTCCAAAACATTGTCAACAGCCTGAAAAGAAACCCCGCACCCATTAGCTATCACTGTCCCATTCCCTTTTCCCCTCAGGGCCTGGCAACCATTAATCTACTTTCTGTTTCTATGAATTTGCCTATTCTGGACATTTCATAGATGGAATCATACTATTAATATGTGGCCTTTTGTGCCTGGCTACTTTCACTCAGGTAATATTGTCAAGGTCCATCCATGTTGTAGCGTGTATCAGTATCTCATTCGTTGTATGGCTCAATAATATTCCCTTATATAGATATACCACATATATCAGTTTATAGAGTTGGGCTGTTTCCAGTTTGGGCTATTATAAATAATGCTATGAACCTTTGTGTACGAGTTTTTTTGTTTGTTTGTTTTTGGTTTTTTTTTGCGGTACACGGACCTCTCACTGTTGTGGCCTCTCCCGTTGCGGAGCGCAGGCTCCGGACACGCAGGCTCAGTGGCCATGGCTCATGGGCCCAGCTGCTCCACGGCACGTGGGATCCTCCTGGACCGGGGCATGAACCTGCGTCCCCTGCATCGGCAGGTGGACTCCCAACCACTGCGCCACCAAGGAAGCCCATAAATAATGCTATGAACCTTTTTGTACAAGTTTTTGTGTGAACATACGTTTTCAATTCTCTTGGGTATATATGTAAGAGTGGTCATATGCTAACTACATGTTTAACTTTCTGAGGAACTGCCAAACTGTTTGCCAGAAGGCCTGCACCATTTTCATTCTCCCCAGCAATGGATAAGCGTTCCAATTGCTTCACGTTCTTGCCAGCACTTACTATTGTCCATCATTTTGATTACAGCCGTCCTAGTGGGTGTGAAATGATATCTCATTGTGGTTTTGATTTGCATTTTCTTCACGACTAATGAGTTTGAGCATCTTTTCATGTGCCTATTGGCCACCTAGATGTCTTTGGAGAAATGTCTATTTAATTCCTTTGCCCATTTAAAAACTGGGTCATTTATCTTTTTATTGTTGAGTTGTAAGAGTTTTAAAATATATCCTGCACACTAGATCTTTATCAGACATATGATTTGCAAATATTTTCAATACTTTCTCCTGTTCTGTGGTGTGTCTTTTCAATTTCTCATAGTGTCTTTTGAAGCACAAAAGTTTTTAGTTTTGATTAAGTTCAATTTATCTGGTTTTTTCTTTCATCCTAGACTCTTTAGACATAGTGCCTAGATCCATTCTGACAAGAAAAAGAGGGTGATAGCAGATGGGGACAAATGTGAAAATGACAACTTTACAGTTCATACTAATAAAATTATTTAGAAAACCACCTTTCACTAGACAGTATAATTTCTGTTGGTGAATACAAGCCAACTATGAATCACATACAAACCATCATCTTCCATTCCATTCAGCTGGATGGATTTAACGGACAGAATAATAAAGAATACCATTCTAGAGGAAACCAGTTATCATTTATGCCATTTAAAATATGATTTCTAAATTGCTTAAGCATATCTATCAAATTCCAAATGGAGCATTTAAAATCAGCATCCTATAAAAGCAATACTCTGTGAAATGATTTCTGAACTGTGAAAATTTGTCTTTCAGACCCATCATCCTAGAGCACTGAGACTGGATAGATTGCTTTGTTGGAAGAGCCACCCCATCTTCGCCAGAGGTTTGTATTTGATTCATATGGGTACACTCCAAGGAACATAGGATCCAGGTTTATCTCTTGGAATCTGGAATAAAAGGACAAGTTTGGATGTTTGCAACTTGGAAAATGTTTGTGATGTGTGACAAATAGCAGACTATAAAATAGGATAAAAATCACCCAGAGGGTGACCAGGACAATGAGAGGTCTGGCCATGACAGTATGAGAAATGTGGAGGAATCCAGGAGAAGACCAAGGGTCAGGCGGGGCAGGACAGCTATGAGAGTCATCTCATGCTTGAAGAGGGACAAAGGAAAGGTGGAATCAGCCTCTGTGCTTCTCCAGAGTGAAGCGGCGATTCGTGGGGTTTAGGAAGAGCTATGAGGGGTACCATGAAGGGCCCTCATGAGAGGAGGTATAGGACGGGGCTCTCCCCTCAGTATAAGGAATAACTTGTTTACGGTCAGAGGAGTCACTGTCAATGGCATGACCTCCTCCTACAATGAAAAATCCCACTGGAAGCGCCCGAGGAGAGCTGAGATGTTTGCTCAGCCGGAGGGGGGTGGGGCGGGAGGTGGGGTTGGCTTGCAGGAGGGATTCCTGCTGCTGGGGGTTGGGAAAGGGCACCTCCTACTCTGTGGTTCAAATGAGGAATGGCACATACTCCCAGTGGTTTGGAAGGAAGTTTAGTCTGTCCTCTAAACTTCCTTCCGAGGAAGTGAGATTGCGGAGGTGGCCCAGATTCTTGGCCTGGGATTCTTGGGTTCAGGGCACGGTTCCTGAACTTTATCCCTGACTAATGTGTCCTGGGAAGGGAACAAAACTAATAAGGAGGAATATACGATTGATGAATGAAGAAATGAAGAATGAACCTTTCTTGTTTAGTGGTGCAGAACTGAGCCCCACTGCAGGCAGGCTGCTGTCCTGCTCAGATGTCTTCAAGACTCCTGTCACCTCTTCCTCCGTGGAAAACCACCATGGTGGGTTAATGAAACTTAACCACAAGGACAGGGAAAAAACAATTCAGACTTGTATGAGCAGAACATACCATTTTTGTGAACTTGTCTTCACAGGCCATCCTAATCTTCTCTGGGGTCAGTGGACTATTGAGCTTCAACGGTCCAAGCAGCCCTCTCTCCTGTCGTGCTGCGCTAACCGCGTCCTGGATGGCGAAAAACACCGAACACCCCAGGAATACCCCAGACTCTCCCAGACCCTGGAAGGGAAACAAGTCAACTAGATTATGACTCTCTCTTTCTCTCTCTGTATATATATGTACATATGTATGTGTATTATGTATATGTGCATCTGTAGGTACATATGTGCATGTATGGGTACATAAAATATTAAATATTACATGTACAACTTTTTCCTTTAAAAAGCGAATTCACTATTTTAACCCAGTATTCCCATTCTTAGGATTCCAGCCTAAGGAAATGATCCCAAATGGAGAAAGCAGATATAGGCATTAAGATGAAAAATCAGACAACCTGATGGTAATAGTAGTTTGTGTTAGTCTCCACGATTTGGAGTATGTTTTTTTTTTTTTTTTTTGCGGTACGCGGGCCTCTCACTGTTGTGGCCTCCCCTGTTGTGGAGCACAGGCTCCGGATGCGCAGGCCCAGCGGCCATGGCTCACGGGCCCAGCCACTCCGCGGCACGTGGGATCTTCCCGGACCTGGGCACAAACCCATGTCCCCTGCATCGGCAGGTGGACTCTCAACCACTGAGCCACCAGGGAAGCCCAGATTTGGAGTATTTTTTTAAAATTGTATAATGTTGTTAAATTACTTTAAAATTAAAGTGTTTTGGGAATTCCCTGGTGGTCCAGTGTTTAGTACTCCGTGTTCCACTGCGGGGGGCACGGGTTCAATCCCTGGTTGGGGAACTGAGATCCTGTAAGCTGCATGGCGGCCAAACAAACAAACAAAATGTTTAATAGGGCTTTTTTTCCCCTACAATCCTGGCAAAACCCCCAAACAACCAAGAGATGAATGTAGCCCCTCCCTGCTGGCACAGATATCACATAAACATGCATTTATTCATAGAGCACAGCTTACCTTAGACGAATACAGGGTATTTGAGTTTTGAGATGGAGGCAACAAAGAAACGTGCAACTCCATGGGGATGTCACAGATGGCAGGGATCTTATATTGGTTTGGGCCTCGAGTGTACAGGACCCCCTGAGGAGAATAATTCAGTTCCTCTATTGTATAAAGTCCCATGCCTTGAATAAATGCACCTTCAATCTGAGGCAAAAAAAAAAAATTTCCATATATGAGAAAAGACACTCAACAGTAACATTTCACCTTCTTGCTGTTAGTCTGGATTTTAAAAATGCAGTTGAAGGGGGTTTGCAGCATGTCTTGGAGTACGTTTCCAAATGTTTACTTACAAGTTCACCTTGAAGCATGTCTGAACATCTTAGCGAGTGCTAAGTTCACTCAAAGGACTTGAGTTCGAATCTCAGCCTGGCATTAAAATTGCAGCTCTGGAAGAACCCTCACGGAGCCTGTAGCCCAAATGCCCTGACTTTTTCTGCCTACAAGGCAGCTGGTTGGCCACAGACCCCAGCACCCCAGGAAAGGCTCTCGGGGCTCTGGAACCTTAGCAGCTCCTCACTCACAAGCCTGCCGGCCTCACATCTCTGGACTCAGTTTCCTCGCTTGTAACATGAAGGGTTTGAACCGTGTGCTTGCTTAGCTTCCTTTACAGCTTTAAAATGCTCCAGTTCTTAGATGTCAGCACGTGGACAGAATTACCTTTCCACACAGACTTCTGATTTCTGAGTCTCTTCTTCCTTTCTTTCCTTCCTGTGTCCATATTTTCCTCACTTCTATCTATTAGCAGAGACGTTCTTCTCTACCCCGATGTTAGAAGAAGCTTCCTAACACTCCAGACTGCTCCCTGGGCCAACTCCCCTCCCCCTGCTAAGTGAGGTGCCTGTCTTTGGAGGCTTCCACCAGCCCGGCCCTCTTCTGCTCCCTACCTCCAGCCTCACATCTTGCTCCTGGGACATGGGTGAGCGCTGCCACCAGCCTCTCCTCACTGCCAGCCATGAACACAAGGTGTGCAGAATCTTAGCTCTTTCTTTAGGTTGATTTCCTCCACTCTCCTCCCACCCGGAACACCTCTTCCCGATCATTCTTTGACTACCTGGTCCGCACCACTTCCTCCCGGAAGCCTGCTTTGACTTCTCCAACCCATACATTCTTCCCATTCTCCAGTCAATGTCCTAATTGGAGAGTCCCTCAGACTATACGCTCCATTGCAAGTAGGGAGCTGAATGGCCCACTGGGGCTGAGGCAGGTAAAGAAAGTGAGTGAAGCTTCCAGAGAGCATGTGACTCTCTAAAGAAGCAGCCAATCAACTTTTCCTCGTGGAAATGTAGCTCCGGTGTTGGCAAATTTTCTGTGTTTCCAAGAGGTGCTAGCCATTTGAAAATTCATGTAAAATAGCTTGTGATTTTTCAATCTTGTTAATTATTTCAAATATAAATTTTAAAATGTCTGTGGGCAAAATAGGCTACCCATCAACAGCTGCTGCTGTTAACTATTTGACGTTTGTTATCTCAACCCAACATTAAACTCCCTGAAACCAGAGCCCATCATCTCCTCAGGATTCAGCACTAAGCACTGCATTCTACTTCCAGCCCACCGGTATGGGGCTCACTTTTCACCTCTAGGCTTAGTCCTGCTCATTCAAGCTCCCCAGTCACAGACTGTATGTTTCTTCAAAAACTACCTGAAACACCTTTGTTCCCTTCCCTTTTTTAAACAGTAAGAGATTTGAGTTCTGTGGCTGTCCTGAACGGAAAGATTCTGAATAAAGGGATAGAATAAGAAGATGATGAATAAGCCAACAGGATGTGTTCCTGGCAGATCCCCCAGAAGTTTTGACTTTTACAAATAGGGAGTCAGGAAAGTCATTTCCACATACCTGGCCTATGTCAAGGGCCGGATTTATACTGCAGCCAACATCCATGACAATGTCTGTTCTGATGTTCTAGTAATTAAAAAAAAGTAAAAATGTTTAGTTTAATGAATACAACTTGGGGAGACAAAGTCGAGAAGCAGTTCCTGTCAGGATGGCATTGGAAAAGAACCTATCTTTGGGCCACATTATATTTCAGGAGAAAGAAGCAACAAAGTTATTATGTATAACTTTCAAAGTTATATAAATACTCAACCAGCTTAATCAGTGATTTTTTTTTCTTGGAAAAAATAGGAGAGAAAAATATTTACTTGACTTTGATTCCAGCTGAGTGATGTAACATATTCAATTTAATCCACTATAACAAATAGAACATATGCCACAGAAAAGAGAAAATGTCTATGGCCCTCTTGATCCTTGTTGCAAAATTTTGTGGCTACCACACAACCCCACATTCAGAGTCCAACTGGCTGGGTGATAGTTACTGAATCAAGAACTCAGGGTACATCAGCAACATTTTTCATTTTTAGAACAGAGCAGAGATTAAATCTAACATTACCATTTTGGTGACCAAAAGTTCTCTGATAACCTACAAATGAGGAGAAGGACAGCAGGCCCAGCCAGGCTGGTGGTGACACCTTTGCTCCTCAGCAGGTCTGTACCTTCTTTTCTGTGACATATGGTATTTGACATGACAGATTCTACTTATTATAATAATAATAATAATTATTATATATATATATTTTTTGTGGTACACGGGCCTCTCACCGTTGTGGCCTCTCCCGTTGCGGAGCACAGGCTCTGGACGCGCAGGCTCAGCGGCCATGGCTCACGGGCCCAGCTGCTCCGCGGCATGTGGGATCCTCCCGGACCGGGGCCCGAACCCGTGTCCCCTGCATCGGCAGGCGGACTCTCAACCACTGCGCCACCAGGGAAGCCCCATAGCATTTCTTAAAAGCATAAGGATGCTCTTAAACTATCTAAAAAGCAGGACCTAGCTGGACAAAAGATATCAAAAGCTGGCCACTAGCTCCCCTGGGCTGGCCCTTGGTGCTTCTTAGCAGATTGTGGATGCTTATGAAATCCTTCAAGAACGCCATATGGGGCTTCCCTGGTGACACAGGGGTTGAGAATCTGCCTGCTAATGCAGGGGACACGGGTTCGAGCCCTGGTCTGGGAGGATCCCACATGCCGTGGAGCAACTGAGACTGTGAGCCACAACTACTGAGCCTGCACGTCTGGAGCCTGTGCTCCATAACAAGAGAGACCAGGATAGTGAGAGGCCCATGCACCGTGATGAAGAGTGGCCCCCGCTTGCCACAACTAGAGAAAGCCCTCTCACAGAAACGAAGACCCAACACAGCAAAAATAAATAAATTAATTAATAAACTCCTACCCCCAACATCTTCTTTAAAAAAAAAAAAAAGAATGCCATATGATGGCATTTCATGCAAGAGGAAGCCCCCTGTAGGCTGTGTTTCTACATTGAAGCCCCCTGTAGGCTGTTTCTTCCTTGAAGCCCCCTGTAGGCTGTGTTTCTTCCTTGAAGTGATTTTTTTTCCTGATTCTATTTGAAAGAGCAGGGGAAATAAAGAAGACAGGCTGCCAGCTGTTTTCCACATAAAACACCGAGGCGTTTGCTGAGCTTCTATTTTCCTTGGTAAAACAGACAAATTATCCTTAGGCCGGTTACATGGTGCCTCTCTGGTGCTCAGACAGATGGAATACGTGGAAAATAGATGTATCTAGAGTTCAACTTGAAGACCTTCCCAATTGGTACTGACCTTATGAGCACCTGTCAGACAGTCTATCTCAACCTCGGAACAGGCAGCTCCATAAACAAAGTATTCAAAAGGACGGCCTTCGCCTGTCTCCCAGTTCATGTTCGACTCATAACCCCTGGAGGAAATAGAATTCTTGAGGAGCGTTAAGTGATCAAGTCCCCTAATTGCAGACCACAATGGTTAAACAGACCCGTTAAGAGCTGTGCTCAATTTGTATGCACAGCAAACCAGAGGAGTGCACAGGTACAATGATGTGTAGCACATAATACATGCAATAAGTCTGCTGAATAAATAAATATTTACTTCTTTCTTATTAACCTTGCTTTGCCTGATAAAAACATGAAACCACTCCCTACCACTGACTCCTTATGCTTGGAAGTTAACTGCTGACTGTATGGATATTCATCCTATTGCTTTTGGCTAATATTGGGTCATGTAATCCTATCGTCATCAGATTTGGGGGATTCCACCTGGATTTTACACCAAACACTCCTTCAAAGGTGCACGCTTGCCTGTTCACCCGTCATGCTGGCTCTAGGATTCAGCCTTCTGTGCGAGGGATCAGGCCCCTTGGATCTCATTCTGTGCCACTACTCTGGTTGCTCCATCAGGCACCATGGCCTGCTCTGTTCCTAACTATTCTTTAAGAACACCAAACGAATGCCATGGTGGAAGAGAAGCATAGGCCAGCAGCTTGCCAGTACTTTCTACCCTCCTCTCCTCTGCTCCGCCCAGTCTGGAGGGGCTTATTCCTGATAGCCAATTCCTGATAGCCTGGGACACCCATGACAAGTGACAAAGAGACAAAATCAGGTATGACTCTCTATGTCACTCTATTCTCTGATGGCTTCCACTCTCCATTAAAATAACTCGATAAATTGATAGATTCTTTTCCAAAGTGTCTGAGTTCTAGTTGTGCCACATCTTGACAACACATAGGTATTGTCAAATTCTTGTATTTTGCCAATCTAGAAGGTGTGAAATGGTATTTATCTTATTATGGGTTTAATTTGCATCCCTTTCCCTTCATTTCCTAACTTAAGGGACACACTGAGTTTTCAACAAAAGGTCAACCACTGTTGTGGGTCCCAAGCACTAACCCCCAGGGAACCCTCTAGTACTTCCCAGTATGATTTGAATCATCGATTCAGCTGTATTTTATTTGTGTGTCTATTTTTTCCCAGGCTTTCTGGAAATTTGGATTAAGTAGCACCTAAATGTTCTTTATAACAGTGGGTTAACACAAGGTACAAAATCATTTTTTGCCAAACTGGCAAACTGAAATGAAACTTCTCCTCAAGATACCGCTGCTATTTTCCATAGCATGCAATTGAAAGGACTATTTACCTGAAGTATCCAGTAGCTGAAAGACTAATGCTTTCATTAAAAGCAGCCTGTGCCTGGGAAAGAAGAATACAACATGATGCAATAAAGATGTTTAAAGTAAGAATCACATGAGACTTCAATATTAATTTTACTCTGTGTTAAGTAAAGTGATCAGTAGTAATAACTAGGAAGGACCAAGTTTAATTTATTCCTTTCAGCATTTTCCATCTCTATAGGCATTTATGGTTCACTGCTTGTAGGAACAGCATTTGTTCAATGCATATCATCATAATAAATGACTCCCATGGTATGTTACACTTATAGATTGGACTATTGTGGGCAACACATGTTCTGCTTATGAAGAATTTCACTCAGTCACCTGGAAAGACTTAGCCTATTAACACAGAACATTTCAGGAAAAAATGGGTGGTCAGACATTTAATTTTATTTATTTATTTATTTATTTTTTATTTTTTTTGCGGTAGGCGGGCCTCTCACTGTTGTGGCCTCTCCCCTTGCGGAGCACAGGCTCCAGATGCGCAGGCTCAGCGCCATGGCTCACGGGCCTAGCCGCTCTGCAGCACGTGGGATCTTCCCAGACCGGGGCACGAACCCTTGTCCCCTGCATCGGCAGGCGGACTCCCAACCACTGCGCCACCAGGGAAGCCCAGACATTTAATTTTAATATCATGTATCCATAACAGACTTAGGACAGGGGTACAATCTTACTAAATTGTACCATTTACACCAAAGGTTCTCCTGACTCTGCAGTGTACACAGTTGACTAAGATACAAAATGATGCCCCCAAGTCTGAGAAAGAAAAATGTGAGAAGCGCAACCATTACAGAGGAAAGTGGGCTGAATGGCAGCATTTTTTGATGGTGGAGGACCGACTCCCTTGCACTGCATCTCTCTCCATCTTTCTCCAACCAGACTCTCCCAGGAAGCACTGGGAAAAGGGCAGAAATAAATATGCCCAGAAAGGATTGAGAGCTCCTATAAATATGAATTATAGAATGAATCCTAACTCTATGGAATAGCAGGAACCATTTCTAAGTAAGACTCTCCAATGTTATTTCCTCCAGACCAGTGCTTTAATATGACTTGACATCCTAGAACTGTCAGCCTTCAGTGGGTATCCATTCCACACCATCTGGTACTTTAGAACCTGTTACTCTGAAAAGTTTCCTAGTTGACTTTAGAATGTGTGTCTTCTCATCCAATTAGATTTTAGGTAGATGAAAGGAAGCAGTTGAATATTTCCATTCCATTTAGTGCCTACTATTTGCTGAATAGATACCCAAATGGCTTGGTTTCCTCTGTCTAAAAGAGTGCTTATATGATTTTTACTTTTATAAAAGGATTCTAGTGTTATCTTCCAATTTTAGGAACAGGGGAGCCCCCAAAAAAGAACAAATAGATGAACTGCTATTATCTAGAAAATACCTAGATTCCTTAGGAAGAAACATTAATTAATTCTTGATTGAAACAAGAGTTCTGGACACAAGAACCATCTTTTCTCTAATAAAGAATTGTCCCAGATGTAGGAGTTCCTCCATCATGCTGTGACAATATTTCCACAGGCCGAGAGCCAAAGGCCTCTAGTGATCATGATGTAACTGCAGTACCTTTTAATATGCCCTTTCTACTGATATTTGATTCACACATCTCACTCTCCTCTCTCCTTTTTCCTCCTAACATACAACACAAAGTAACAGTGATTCTCACCCAGTCCTTCCAAGTGCCTCCAGGATTCTTGTTGATGATGGGTTCAAGGCGTTTTAGAAGAGTCTGACAAGCGTCCTAGGGATTATTTTTTAGTTAAAATTATGACCATAATGTCACGTGAACAACAATTTCAAAAACACACTATTATGTGCTGTTATATAGGCTTATTTAAGAGGCCCATGGTACACGGAGAAGGAAGACACCAACCCCGTAAGAGGTGGTGTGAAAGGTCTCATGGGGTTGGGGGTGAAGCATGAGCTGGTTTTAAAGACAGACCGCCTGGGATGGGGGCCTTGTAAGCCCTGCTAAGTGGTCAGGACTTAACAGAAAAACTGTTGATAAACCACCGGTCACTGTTTTTAAGCTCAGCATGGTCAGATTTATTTTGTGGGAAAGCTTTCCCTGGCTGCAGGAAGCCAGAGTGAAAGGCAATGAAACTGGGGTGGACAGACAGAGCCTTGCGATGGCCCTGACAAGAGGCGCGAGTTTGAACCAAAGCAGCCGTGGTACTGAAACCTGGAACTGGAAAGAGACATTTCTGAGTAGAACTGAGAGGGCTTGGGGACCAGTAAGCTGTCAGGAGTGAGGGAGAAAGGAGGTGGCATCTCCCGCTCGGGAGAGTGGCCAGTCCTGGACACTGACTGAGCCCCAGGCTGGGGGAAGGCACAGTTTTCCCCAAGAGGGTGTGGGAAAGAGACAAGAGCTGGGTTGATTTGCAACATCTTCTGAGCTCCAGCCTTGACGGGGTTCATGATTTGGGTGCCACTGCAACGATTTTTACCTTTACTGCCAACCCATTGAGATCGGCCACCACGGAACCTCCAGAGATATTTGCATTAGGGACGGTTTCTGTGCTTGTTCCCCGAAGGTGGATGTTGGACAATGGCATCCTTAATTCACGACTGGCCACCTGGATTTTGGAAGAGATCTTCTTTCACTTTTCTTTGGTTAGTCATAGACCCGTGCACTTAGCACATGGTAGCATGTGTGTGGAACACCCCCATGCCCAACTGGAACAAGCGGCCAGGACCACGAATTCTTCCAGCCACAAGAAGTTCCTCTTGTCTAAGACCCTGTAGTTAGTCTAGCCCCCCAGCCCTGAGCACACTTTCTTATTCTTTGACTTTCTTTTGTGCACCAGGAAGAGGAGGTGAGTCAGGCCCCAAGCCAAGGCAGGAAGAAATGTTTCATGTTTTCATCATCATGAAATCAACACCTTCAAGGCCTCTCCTACCTCTGCACTCTGAAAAATTCTAGCAAATCTGACTTCATCAGAGAGATGCCTTATCCACATTTCTGGAGATGCTCCAGGAAGAGAGCGTTTCTGAGAAAGGACAATGGTTTTGTTAAAGCAGCTGCACCAACCGGAGATCCCAGAAGTACATGGTGCCAGTGCCACTGGCCAACATAAGGACTTAGCTGGCTGCTAGGTTCTTCCTTTGTGTTTAATGATGGGGCAAAATCATACTACTAATCTCAGCTGGTTCCACATTCTCTTTCCTGCTAGCAGTATGGCTTAGTTGAGTTTGTCCACAATTACGACAGGGGCATAAGGCATACAGAGCCCTCCCCATCACTGGCTTTCAGAAGACTGCCTACACAAAGTGCATAGGCTTAGAACAGAAAGGTTTCTGGCGGCCCAGTAAGGAAAACACGGAAATCTCACCCCAGAAAGGGGGACAGGTATGACCACACAATTCTCAAGCGAGTGATAACATGAAATAAAACATATATTCAGCACCTCTATGATCAGAAAAGTGCAAATAAAGCAATAATGAGATACCTTCCTCTATTAAATTATCTAAGATTTTTTTTTTTAAACAATCCATAACGTACAATGTTGGGTAGTGGTGTAATGTGATGGATACTTTCTGGAAAACAATTTGGTAACATGTGTCAAGTGACTTAAGATATATTCTGTGACCTAGTAATTCCATTCCTGGAATTTATTTTAAAAAATCGTTGGTTTGATCACAGGTTTATGGACAAAAATGTTCACTGAAGTGTTCAACAATTGGGGATGGCTAAATAAATTATACAGACATATACATGCAGCATTAAAAATCATGATTGTAAAGAATTCTTAATGACAGGAGGAAATGGTCACTCTATATAAGGATAGGTGAAAATCCAGGATATAAAATTATATAAACAGAATGCTAGTGATTTTTTGAAAAAGTATAAAAGTCAAAATAGAGAGACCCCAAAACAGTGATTATTGCTAAGTGGTAGAATTGTGCAGCGTTTTCTAAAATAATGTTTGCCTTTCAAATGTTTTATAATCTGTAATATTACAATAATTAGCAAAATAGAAACAGTAGGTAAAAATTATTCTAAAATAATTGAGCGAAAAGAAAACTGGTAGTTTGGTTAGAAATATCAAATGTGTTTTATACTATCAGTTGTTCAGAGTCCTTACTATAAAAAGGGCAAGAAATAATGCAATACATCAGAATTTCTAAATCTTTTTATTGCGCAGCAAAGGTTCAAAAAAGACAACTCACTTGTTAATATATCCAAAGGAAAGCAGCAAATGACCATACAACCTTCTTTAGCAGTGAGACAACCAGAGGCTATTCTACCACATTCTTTTAGGAGGGTCAGTTACAAAACTGGCTTGTTTACCCAGTTTCTGTGAATAGCTTAGCAGTTGAAGTAGTCAAAGCTAAAGTCTCCTACCCTTTTTATTTTGGAACAGAAAATGTACACTCCAAGTTTCTCTCTCATACACATATCTACAAGCACACATCCGACTTAATCCAATTATCTGCATTCTTACCTGAATCATTTTAGTGTGGACCCCCTGCCCCATTTCAATTCCACCATGAGTCACCAGCACAGACCCATCTAGATAAACGTGAACCAGGGCAGCAGCCTAAGCAAAAAAGATGAAAACAGTTGCCACGATCTGTTTGATTGACATTATCACATATCTTGTCAATGAGAAAACCTTTTCCCTGTAAAGCATCCCCTCCCTCCTTTCCACATCTGCTAAAATAAACACAGACCCTTTCCCCATCGCCCTGAGAGCACTGAGCAGAGCCAGGGCAAGGCAGGGACAGGTGTTGCCTCATGATCGTCCCACAAGAGGCCAGCTTGTCGCTGGATGGCTGTGAGTCTGGGGCAGGATTATGCTGCTTATGCTACTATTTCCTCAGTAGAACAGCTGAGCGCACTGGTACCTTCAAGGATCCCCCCTACCCAGGGTGGAACAATAATCTGGATTTGGATTTTTGGGGGGAGAGGGTGTCAGTTTTAAATGCAAAGTTGAGTATAGATAGTTCGGGGAAGAAGGAAGACTTGTTTACATGAACACTTATCCCCATAGTTGTAGGTATGTTATAGAGAAGCAAAAATAAAAATCCAAATAAGATGGGGCAGATAGACATTACTTTTTTGCTGCAAAATGAGCTAAGCCCACCCTCAATCATCTTGGCCCAGAGTTATAGGGCTTTAGAGTTCGAAGAGAACTTGGAAGTAATCTTATCTAACTGCACAGCTCCCACAGGAATACAGAAGGAACCAAACAGCTAACATAGAATAAAAGGCTGCTGTGGTCAGAAACACCCAGGCTCTAAGCTAAGCATGTTTTACAGTCAATAGGAATGTGCCTTCTTGCCAAGTCTGCTTGTGCTAAACTAGGGGGTATGGAGATGGGCCAGGAGACTGAGATATCCCAGGAGACGGCAGAAAATGTGAACGGCGTCTTCACTTTGAGTCTCCAGTATACGAGCAATATTAACAGCATATGGGCCTAGAGAAAAATGCTTCTAGTGCTTCCACTGTGGTTCAGGGGGCCTGCAAGGCACACACCTTTACTGCTGCTCAACTGGGAAATGCCAGCCTCTTAGATGTAGTCTAGGCCAGCCAGGGGTCACTAAAAGCTATCGGCTAGGTTTCTTAATATCTAAGCTTCTATGCAGAGTGGCATAATAATCCAGGATTTGTAAAGGCAGGTCTTCAGAAAATTCTGGTAACAAGCTAATTTCCATTTAATGAAGCTAAAATTTTTAAGCCTTGCTTTACTCACTTAGATTACTTATAAACAACCCTGGTCAGAAGTGAAAGTCAAAGGAACGGCATGTCAATCACCAGATATGCCCAAGGAAAGGAGTGCATTCCTAGATCGATTCTTTGCCCACCAGAAGGACCTTTATAGCCACCTGTGGGCCATGGGCCACACTTGAAGAGCTGTCTCTTTACTGGCATCCAAAGGTTCACACTACTCTAGCAAATGACAAGCAGAAGCCTCTAGCATTCCAAATCAGGCACTTTGACAGTGAAAATGCGCTCTATTTACCTGGTCAGCTGGTATAAACTAGGGATGTATTGAGAAAATGGGGACATAGGAGCACTTTCTCTGAGGACAAAGGCACATACACTCACAGCCCAAGGGAGAATCTTAGAACCTTAGGAGAGGCATCGTTGCCATAATAATCATATCCAAGTGCCTTGGGGAGATCCAGCAGAGCATGTTTTACTGTCTGTTGACATATCAGTCCTGGAAACACTGTCTTGTGCTCCTGGTCATTTATTCTCTAAACAATAAAGATAAGGAGTGACATCCTCTACAAAGCACCCGGGGCGGGCTGCCCAGGGGTTATGCACCAGACGGCAGGGGATGCCAGCTGCAGCGGCTGCTCCTGGGCTCCATTCTACGGCACCTCTTTGTACTCTGCTGGAATGTAAGCCCCCTGAAAGGAAAGTCTGTGTCCTAAGGGATCCTTTGCAAAGCAACATAGTACCTCATGAGCAGTAAGTACTCAATAAAAGTTTGATAAATGAACTGGCAACAGCATAGCCATTTAATCCGTTCCTTAAGCTTGTAGACACTATATTTGGCCTCCTTGGCTCTGCCAGCAATTCAGAAGTTGCTTGTGGGTGAAATGTGTAGCTGACACATGTGACTGAACTACAAGTACAGTGGATTGTGCATTTCCTTCATGTGTGACCCCGCTGGCAGCAGCGCTCTGCCTGTGTGTCCAGGGCAGCATTTCTGTCCTAGACTGCTGAGTAACTTGTCCCATGTGCTGCTGCAGTCTTCTTGGGCCACTTAAAATGTCGAATTTGGTTCAGTTAAGTGGCACCACCGGATGGCCCACTGTTAGCGCCACAAAAGATAATTCTGCAAAGCTGCATCTACGGCCTTCCTGGGTGGCGCAGTGGTTGAGAGTCCGCCTGCCGATGCAGGGGACAGGGGTTCGTGCCCCGGTCCGGGAGGATCCCACATGCCACAGAGCGGCTAGGCCTGTGAGCCATGGCCACTAAGCCTGTGCGTCCAGAGCCTGTGCTCCGCAACGGGAGAGGCCACAACAGTGAGAGGCCTGTGTACCGCAAAAAAAAAAGCTGCATCTACGAAATCAGCACAACTGGCACGTGGGAACAGATAGTTCTCCAATATAAACCTGGAACTTAGGCTGTGAAATTTAAGTCCTCAAACAATGACTGCTGGTGTTGGTGAGACATGAGCTTTGACCCAACAGATTCCCAAAATGTCACAGCCATTCAAACAGTTGAGTTCCTCTTCTGTGCCAGGCACCGTATGAAGGCACTGGGAATACAGAGGTTCATTAGATACTGTGTGCACTTCAGTGCTCTGTCTAGGAATTAAATGTAATGCAGGTGAGGCATGTCTGACACCCTCAGCTGTTGGGAGCACAGTCCTGAAGTCAAGTCCTTTTTCTACCACTCACTAGCTGGATGTCCTTCTGTAGGAGAGCGGACCTCTGTGGGCTTCAGCTCCCCCTTCTATGAAACAGAATCACACCAGCCAACAGAGGGGAGATGGGGCTTAAATCAAGTGGGAAATTGCAAATCACCCAGCCTAGGGCTGTAGACACAGAAGGTGCTCTAGTTCCCCCTCTATCTGGTTTGCTTCAGAACAGAGGCTTTCAGCGTGTGGCTTCCAGGAAGCAGCCTGACTGATCTCAAACTCCTCAATTCAACTCTGCAATTCAGCCTTAAGCAAATGTTTTAAGCACAGAAGCTGGTTTCCAGGGAAGGATGGGAGGGGATGGTGGTGGTGGGGAGAGCGTCTCAGGAGCCTTTGAGAATGAATTTGTGCTGCTGGCTGTTGTCTAGATTCTTCCCAGCTGAGCTGAATCCCACCTCAGTTCCCTCCAGAAGGTGCTGTGGGGAAGCAGCTTGATGTAGCTGACAAAGCACAGCTTCTGGAGCCTCTGAGACCTGAGTTCTAGCACCAGCCCCGCCTCTCACCAGCTGTGGGACTCTGGACAAGTTATTTAAGCTCTCTGAGCCTCAGTTTCTCATCATTAACATAAGGTTACAAATCTTATAGGTTGCCCTGAGGGCTGAATGAGATGAAATCTAAAAGAGCTTACAACATAGTAGGCGCTCAGTAATTATCGTTAATTTTTATCTACTTTTTGAGAAATTTCTGATGAGAGAAATGGGACAGACCTAGTTTCCTGTGGAGGCCAGGTATTAAGTAATGGCAACCATTGAATAGAGACAGCCTGCCATGTCTACCCACAGCCTAACGCCCCCAAATTTCCAGAAGATTCATATACAATGGAAATTGTTTTCTGCATGATCCTGGTCGGTGTACTCAAGGACAGCTAGCCCAGACTGACCTCTTTGCTGCCAGCTGGCTAATCAGTTTGCCCCAGAACTATATACAAAGAGTCACTGCTCACTAACCCTTTTCTAGGGATAGTTTTCCCCCTTCCTTTCCTTTTTAATAACCTTGTTTTTACATATATATGGAAATTAAGAAAAAAAATGTCATGAAGAACCTAGGGGTAAAACAGGAATAAAGACACAGACCTACTTGAGAATGGACTTGAGGATATGGGGAGGGGGAAGGGTAAGCTGTGACAAAGCGAAAGAGAGGCATGGACATATATACACTACCAAACGTAAGGTAGATAGGCAGTGGGAAGCAGCCGCATAGCACAGGGAGATCAGCTCGGTGCTTTGTGACCGCCTGGAGGGGTGGGATAGGGAGGGTGGGAGGGAGGGAGATGCAAGAGGGAAGGGATGGGGGAACAGATGTATATGTATGACTGATTCACTTTGTTATAAAGCAGAAACTAATAAAAAAAAAAGAAATTCAAACTGTAAAAATAAATAAATAAATAAATAAATAACCTTGTTTTTGCCTTTATTCCTCAACCAGAGCTTCTTGACTCTCTCATCTGAGGAAATCGTAGGCAGATGACTAAACAACATCTGTGCTGTTTTGCCGTCGTAAACAGGAGAGGCATAGGAAGGCTGCACTCAGATCACCACTGTGCTGTTAGACACCCCTCTGCGTTAACCCACCACAATCAAAGCTGCATGAAAACGTTCTGGTGATTTCATCGAGGCTGAGTCAGGATAGATGGGTGGATGATGGGTGTGGAAATGGGGGAAGGGCCTTCCTGCCTGCTTTTCCTGGCCTCCCCATCACACGGCCTACACACTAGTGCTCCTCACAGCCCCACCCCCACTTATCCCTATTCTGTCAGCACTCAACACACACACCTGCCGTACCTTCTTCACGGTTCAGCCAAAGGTGTGAACTCTGCGAAGGGGAGTGACTACAGTTTTGAGGGCTCTGCCGCCTCATCCACATGTATGTATAGATACACACACGGACACGTAAGAACATAGGGAACAGGGTTCCCACGTCCCTGCTGTACAATGAGTGACAATAAAGACCACCAACTGTCCGGGGTAAGTTCCACTCAAGAATGAAGAGGTGGAACCTGCAAGTGAGGTTTAGCAACCAAGCAGGGAATTCATTTAATCAATTAAAGAAAGTAAACAACAAGAATAGATTTTTCAGGACTTCCCTGGTGGCGCAGTGGTTAAGAATCTGCCTGCCAATGCAGGGGACACGGGTTCGAGCCCTGGGCTTGGAAGGTCCCACATGCCGTGGAGCAGCTGGGCCCGTGAGCCACAACTACCGAGCCCGCGTGCTGCAACTACTGGAGCCTGTGTACCTAGAGGCCATACTCTGCAACAAGAGAAGCCACCGCAATGAGAAGCCCGCGCACCGCAACAAAGAGTAGCCTCTGCTCGCCCCAACTAGAGAAAGCCTGTGCGCAGCAATGAAGACCCAAAGCAACCAAAAATAAATAAATAAATTTATTTAAAAAAAAAAAAGAATAGATTTTCAGTCCTCCCCATGATACCTTTAACGGCTATAAAGTGAAAACAAACTTCTACGATTGTGTTTGAAAAGCTATTTAAATGATTTATTTTTCTGGATGTAATTTTCCCCAACCCACCAAAAAGGGGAGGAACACTGACTGCCTTGCAGCTTCTTGTTACTATTTCATTTCCTGTTTCTATCTCACAGAATCAGAGTAGCTGAAGAGGAGTCTTGGGGGTCATTGGTCCCCACCCTTATTTTATACTTAAGTGATATGGGCCCACAGTGAGCTAACTCAGCTGTTCAATTCCAAGGCCAGGAATAGGTGCTGGGTCTCCCAATTTCCCAGCAAGAATGCTTGTCACCCACCCTGGGGAAGTGGGCAAAGTAGCTCTCGTCTCCTCTGGAGAAAAACTAGTTGGACAGAGCACAGCTTTGGGGAAGTTGAACAATTAGATATTGCAACCATATGGCTAATCCACCTTAATGGAAAGTTTCCTCAACACCTTTTGATTTGTCTGTTTGGAGAACTGACCTGACCAGCAGCAACTGATCCAAGGCCGACAGGAAACTTGAGGGGGACCATTGCCAACCCCTTCTTCTTCCAGCAATTCTCCGAGTTGAATTTTTCTACAGCTGCTTTCCTTAGGGCGTAGGAAGACATGGCCATGCATTCTTTCCAACACTGGATCAGGTTCTTGGCATTAATCTCTTGTTTGTAGGGTGTTTGATCAATTTCCTTATACATGTTTATCGTTCGGACCTACAAAAGAGAAGGAGATCAAAAGGGTTGGGGGGGCACGAGGCAGACGTAGTCTCTCCCACCCACTGTCCTCCTCGTCAAATTCTGCTCATCATAGAAAACCCAAACTGAGTTCAATCTACTCCTTGCTGAAGCCTTTTCCAACACATAACATCTTCCTCTTCCTCTACTCAGAGCCTCTATCAAATGTGTTAGCACTTATATGCCTTCGATGCCGCTCTTGTGTGAGTTCAGAGGAAGGACTCCTTGCCTCATATTCCTTATATAACTCAACAGTGCAGTCTAGGTACACCGTGGACTCTTAATTCCAGTTGTACTTGTGAGTATCTGTTGAAAGGTAATGCTGAATTTAATTCCAGGCTACATGATCCGTGTGATTTCAATTTTCAGATGCTGAGGCAAGAGAAGACCACTCACTTCCAAACAGGAAACTATGAAAGTTTGTTTAAATATAGCCCATAACTAGGATGAAAAGCCAATTAAGAGATTCTATCCCAGGATGTCTGAAGCAGAGTAGAATTCTTCCTGAATTCCCAGAAATTGGTGACTAAGGCGCCCAGCTGAGAACAAAAGGTCAAGTACTTCACATTCTCAGCTGAGAAAACTCTCAGCAGTTGAGGCCAGCCCTCTCCCCAAGCTGACAGGGGCCATTATAGACATATCTTCTTCCCATCTCCCCCTCCAAAAAGTCTCAGATTATTATAAAAGGATGACTGGAAATTAGTGAGCTGTGCCATTTTGGGGAATGTGGTTTTTTTTGTTGTTTTTTTTGGGGTTTAAAAAATTTTATTTATTTATTTGGCTGTGCTGGGTCTTAGTTGTGGCACACAGGATCTTAAGTTGCAGCACATGGGATCTTTAGTTGCAGCACGTGGGATCTTTAGTTGCGGCATGTGGTACCTAGTTCCCTGACCAGGGATCTAACCCAGACCCCCTCCGTTGGGAGTGCGGATCTTAACCACTGGACCATCAGGGAAATCCCTGCTGTGGTGTTTTGAAGGACGGCTACTCTCTCCTCCATCTTCTCTGGGGATGAAGGGAGGTCATTAGCTGATCCTCCTCCTAGTGCTACCAATGTGACAGCACATCTGGGAAAGAGGCCATGGTGAGACAGCCAGGAAGGGAGGGGCAAGGGCCCCCCCCCAAGTTCAAGAGACATAAAGATGATGGCTCCTGCCTATGGTCACAAATTCTAGTGCTGGGGGGGAAGGAGGTAGATGAATCAGGGACTGGGGCTTTCCATGGATGGCTGCAGCATGGGGCCAAGAGGCGTGGGCTTCAGGGGATGCTGCGTGAGGGGCCAGCTGAGGGTCAGTAGGAGACTTAATGCTTGCAGGGGACTGTCGATTTCTGAGAGGGCTGGCAGAAATGGAGCCCAGAGACAACATACTTGAAAAGTGGCTTCATCTAACCAAGAAGAGGACAGAGAGCTTGCTGGGAGAAGTCAGCTGGGGAGATGCTGTCTGTTTTCCCTGGTCCTCACGGGAGGGAGAAGGGGGCAGAGGGCACACCTTCTGCCCACCCCAACTCTACTCCAGGATCCTGGGAAGGGAACCGAGCTTGTTAATGAATGAAATTGGGACCAAGACTTAAAGAACAGAAGGAGGCCATTTTAGTAACTGAAATGACTCAGATGACAGCTCCCTAAGATGTTAAGGAAGCAGAGGAAAGAAGGGTTTGACAGAACTTATTAGTAGCAGTTATGCTTCTAACCCATGGAGACTTCTCACTAACAATGAATCCAGAGTTCACTTCTCAACACCCTCTGCCCCAGGATTTTTGAGGAGCCCGAGTAAGACAAGGACCCCTGAAGTCTGGAGTCCTGCTCTGTATTAACTAGTTAGCTGGGTTACCTCCAGCAAATCATGTAGCCCCTATGGACCACAAATTCCTCAACATGAAGGCTCCCAGTGGCCCTCCCACCTCTAAAATTCACTATCTTTCGTCTGTGAAACTAATTCAGTTTTACCTTCTCAGGAGACAACCCGCATTTGGCTGCAACTTCCGTGATACAGGATTCAGTGATCAGCCCTGTCTGAGGAAAGCCAAACCCTCGCAAAGCCGTGTTGGATGGAAGGTTGGTTCTGCACGCCCACGCCCGACAGCGCAGGTTGGGAAACTTGTAGGCATTTTCCATTTTCAGAAGTCCCATCTCTATCATCTGGGGAAATCCAGAGTTGATGTGATGAGACCTCATCCTTCTGCACCTGTTTTACCATCCTGAGACTTCAGACCAAAATCAGGCCAGAAATGACCTACGTCACATCAAACATGCTAACCTTGACCCATGTCTCAAATTAAATGCATTTTTACTGTAAAATGATTTTTAAAGATTTGAATAATTTTTTTTGAAATCATTACTTTTACATTTTCACATTAGGGCTAATGCATTTTCCCCCAGGTTTTAAAAGTTTCCAAAAGCCTTTGAAGTATTCATAGGCCCTCTCAGTCTACAGAATGTAGAGTCTCTCTCTGTTTACAGAATAAAATATCCTGAAAAACAGGGAAAAAAATGTTGGTATTTGGCCTAATGCATTTGTTCTCAACCAGGGGCAATTTTCCCCTCTTCCTTCCTGGGACATTTGCCAATGTCTGGAGATATTTTGGGTTGTTAGGTCTGGAGGGTAGCTGCGCCACTGACACATACTGGATAGAAGCCAATGATACTGAGGGACATCTTATAGTGCACAGGGTGGCCCTACAGCAAAGAAGTATCCATTTCAAAACATCAGTGGGGTCAAGGTGAAGGTCTAATGCTTGCATCTGGGAAAAGAGCTCTAAGTTTGGGAAACACGGAGATAACACACAGATGCAGACTTAGCCAGTATCTCTGGGCTCACCCTGGGGGCACCAGTAAGTAACATGAGTCTACTTGCTCCCTGCATTGCGAATCTTTATGCTTTTATAATGAAATATTATTTAACTATTGAACATTTTTTCTGAATTAAATAATTTTATGTAACACTTTCCAGAATGTGAATTTGCTCATTAAAACACTTACAAGTAACGACTCATCCAGGGAGGCGCCTCCATTGCCATAATGCTCCACATCCAGGGCCAGGATTCTGCCATCGTGCATGAATCCAGCCTGGGGAAAGAGAATGGACCTTTGATACTGGTTCTGGGGACCAAGTCTCTCTAAAGTTTACTCTGTCACTTGTGAACCCTCTACATATAGATGAAAAATTTTATGACATTAGATTTGACAATTTCTTGGATAAGACACCAAAAGCATAAGCAACAAAAGAAAAAACAGATCAACTGGACTATATCAAAATTTAAAACTTCCCAGTATCAAAGGATACAATCAACAGAGTGAAAAGGCAATCCAGAGAATGGGAGAAAATATTTGCAAACCATATACCTGATAAGGGGTTAATATCTGGGATGTATAAAGAACTCCTACAACTCAACAACAAAAAGCCCCAAACAACCTGATTAAAAAGTAGACAAAGGACTTGAATAGACACTTCTCCAATGAAAATATACAAAATGGGTAACAAGCACATGAAAAGATGCTCGGCATCACTAATAATTAGGGAAATGCCAATCAAAACCATAAGATACCACCTCACATCCATTAGAATAGCTACTATAGCAAAAAAAAAAAACCAAACAAAACCCAAAACAGAAACAAAACAATGTGTTGGTGCAGATGTGGAGAAACTGGAACCCTTGTGCACTCTTGGTGGGAAGGTAAAATGGTGCAACTGGGTATTTAGCCAAAGGAATTGAAGGCAGGATATCAGGGAGATATATGTATACCTATGTTCACAGCAGCATTATTCACAAGGGGTAGAAGCAACTCAAGTGTCCATCAATAAATGAGTGGAGAAACAAAATATGACATATACATACGATGGAATATTATTCAGCCAAAAAAAGGAAGGAAAAATTCTGACACATGCTACAACATGGATGAACTTTGTGGACATTATGCTAAGTGAAATAAGTCAGTCACAAAAGGACAAACACTGTATGGTTCTGTTTATGTGAGGCACCCAAAGTACTCAAATGCACAGAGACAGACAGTAGAATGGTGGTTTCCTGGGGCTGTTGGGAGAGGAAGGAATGGGGAGTTATTGCTTAATGGGTACAGAGTTTCACTTTTGCAAGGTGAAAAGAATTCCAGAGATGGATGGTGATGACTGCACAACAATGTGCCTGTACTTAATAATGCCACTGAACTGTACACTTAAAAATGGTTAAGATTGGGCTTCCCTGGTGGCTCAGTGGTTGAGAGTCCTCCTGCTGATGCAGGGGACATGGGTTTGTGCCCCGGTCCAGGAGGATCCCACATGCCATGGAGCGGCTGGGCCCGTGAGCCATGGCCACTGAGCCTGCGCATCCGGAGCCTGTGCTCCACAACGGGAGAGGCCACAACAGTGAGAGGCCCGTTACCACACACACACACAAAAAAGGTTAAGATAGTAAATTTTATGTTATGTGTATTTTGCCACAAATAAAAACAATAAAAAAGGAAGGATAAAGATATAAAAGCAAAACAAACACACAAAAAACCCCTCCTGTTTAATCTGTCACTACTGTTCAATCTTTTTTCTCCTCCTAAAGCAAATCAACTGCATATTTCTTGACCTCTTTTTCTCGCCATAAGCTCTTGAATTCTGACTCCCATCCTCATATTTCCACCAAAACCTTTTCCCCTAAAGCCAGCGATCTTCTAATCTCCAAATCTGGTGGCCTGCACGTAATGGACTCTGCACATTTTTCTCATAGGGCCCAATTTCATCACAATTCTCAGCAGCATTTGGTGTTGCTGGAGGTCTTTTAAATAAATATCTTCCTTGCTTTTAAGATGTATTCAATATTTCTGAACTTATTAAAGTTCATTTTGGGAATTCCCTGGTGCTCCAGTGGTTAGGACTCTGTGCTTTCATTGCCGGGGCCTGGGTTCGATCCCTGATCGGGGAACTAAGATCCCGCAAGCCATGTGGCGTAGCCAAAAAAAAAATAATAATAATAATAATAATAAAAGTAAAGTTTATTTTAATGATTTTTGTTGACTGGAACCAAATTCAAACCGAAGTCAAGGGCATGAACTATGAATTCAGCAGTTTAAGTCTGAGTCCTGGTTCTGCCACTTAACCCACTCTGTGATCTCGGGCAAGTCATATAACCTCTCTGACTATCTGTGACCTGGCAATAAGTAAGGTAATGCAGGGAAAATCATAAGCCAGTGACTGAAACCT
This sequence comes from Hyperoodon ampullatus, assembly GCF_949752795.1. Classification (NCBI taxonomy): domain Eukaryota; kingdom Metazoa; phylum Chordata; class Mammalia; order Artiodactyla; family Ziphiidae; genus Hyperoodon; species Hyperoodon ampullatus. The sequence goes on from NC_136921.1 coordinate 36,007,292, forward strand.
AGCAAGTATCCTAAATAATACTACTGTAAATATTATTAATATCATCTCCTGTCTTCATACTACCCTCCATCAGAACACATTATTTTCTCAAGGTTTTAATCATCACTACGCTGATGGTTTCTGTAACTTATAATCCAGTCTTTTCAATAAAGTCCCATATCGATGAAGGACATTTCCACTTTTAAATGTCCCACTGTCACTTCTTCTCCAAACACACAAATAAACTCATCCCTGTCCGTCTAGACTGTTTCCTCCTTCCAACTTGGCTCTATCAGAAACCTCCAAGGCATGTTTGTGGTTTTTATTCTCCATTATATTTTGCTAAGTTTGTCACCGAATTCTATTTTATTTTATAATAGCTCTTGGACCCATCTCTTTTTCTACATCTTCCTATCGTAGCCAGACCCCAACTGCTTCATGTCTGAAAGCATCAGCTGCCCCCAGGTGGTGTGCGTCCTCCCTCCTTGCTAGGCCGTCCTGCCCAGTGCCATCATATTCTCCCCCTCAAAGCACCCATGTTTGGTTATGACACTTGACTGGTCAAGCATCTACTCAGTCTCACTGTATCTTATGAGATCAAGTTTAATCCCCCATTCTGGGATTCTCAGGTCACTCTGAGTCTGGCATCACCTAACCCAACCCACCTTATTTCCCATTACTTTCCAGTAAGCGCTCTGTGCTCTAATTCCCCTTCTCCCCTTATTCCTGCCCCTATCAAACAGGCCACGTGTATCCCACCTCTGCATTTATGCTGCTACTATTCCCACCACCTGGTATGCCTCCTTTCTGCCAATCCATTCTTGAAGGTCATTTACGTTTCACCTTCTCTAAGAAGTTTCCTGTACACACTCCAACTCATATTCATCTCTCCCCATAGTTTTACTATGTGCACCTCCTCCTTTAACCTGAGATTATTATGTTTTCATAATGACTTCATATGTGTAAGTCTTATTTCCCCCTCAACGGCTAAAATGTGGTCTCCTTCAGGACAAAGTTTGCTCTAATAAATCTATGTTGCATTAAACCCAATTCAAAATATAGCTTAGGGTGAGTGTAAGTTGAAATAGATACATTCGTTATCTTCTAACAATATGTATGCAGGTACATCAGTTGTGGTAGAAACGATGTGATGTGTTCAACAAATCCTGTTGTCGTTCATCCTGGGCATGCAGGAAGACTACATTTCCCATGCTCCCTTGCAGTTAGGTGGCAAAGTTCTGGCCAATAATGTGGCGATTAAAGCAAGGGCCACCACTTTCAGGCCTGGTGCTCAAAACATTTCCCACAGAACACTCTGCTCCCTCTCTTCCCTTCCCTTGTCTGCTGCCCTCTGCAGAAAATCCACTGGAGGACAAAGAGTCTTTAGGGCAGTGCTAACGAATGGAACTTCCTGTGATGATGGCAATGTTCTCTATTTGCATGTCCTATATGGCAGCCACTAGCCACAGGTGGTTATTGAGCACTTGAAATATAGTTAATGCAACTGTGGAACTGAATTTTTTTTTTTTTTTTTTTTTTGCGGTACACGGGCCTCTCACTGTCGTGGCCTCTCCCGTTGCGGAGCACAGGCTCCGGACGCGCAGGCTCAGCGGCCATGGCTCACGGGCCCAGCCGCTCCGCGGCACGTGGGATCTTCCTGGACCGGGGCATGAACCCGTGTCCCCTGCATCGGCAGGCGGACTCTCAACCACTGCGCCACCAGGGAAGCCCTGGAACTGAATTTTAACTTTCATTTAACTTAGTAGATTTAAATTTAAATAGCCGTATGTACCTAGTGGCTTCCGTATTCAACAGTGCGGTCTGAGGGGAGGATGGTGGTGTTACTAGATGGAAAAAGCTTGAGTCCATGAGCGATTCTGTGCAGCAGGGTTTTCTCCTGTTCTCCGCCCACCTCCCACCCTCCTCTGATTACACTGGGCTGTTACTTGAGCAAGAATTAACACAAAAAAGGTCTAAGTCCCAGAGAGTTTTTTTTTGTTTTGTTCTGTTTTGTTTTGCGGTACGCAGGCCTCTCACTGTTGTGGCCTCTCCCGTTGCGGAGCACAGGCTCCGGACGCGCAGGCTCAGCGTGTCCCCTGCATTGGCAGGTAGACTCCAAACCACTGCGCCACCAGGTAAGCCCCCCAGAGAGTTTTTAGTTGTTAGAGCAGTTAGTCCATTCTGACAAGTAAACTTATTTCTTATAAAGCAAAAGAATACTTATTTTCTGCTATGTAAACTTTTCTACGAATTAGGAATTTCTGGTACAGAGTTTTACCAAAATACCTTTGACATATTGATAAATGAGAAAGCTGTTGGCAAGCATTTGCAACTTCGCATAACATTATTGTTACAGAAATTATTCTGTTTTTACCTCCCACGTACAAAACTGTGGGCATAGTGTGGTTATCAGATCCACTTTCATGGACGTATGTATATACTCACATGTTTTCCAGCTATGCTCTCTGTAGCAGCCAATACCAGCTCGTACTTTTTCCACAAACTGATATCTTTGAGGGAAGCAGAAAAGCTTCACTGAACCAGCCAGTAATCAGTTAGCACGAGGAAGAGAAAGTGTGACGCACAATTTGTTGATCTGCTCACTGTTATTCCCCAGTAGAGAGTAGCCAGATGCTGCCCTCTGCATTTCTGTAATGTTATATTTACAACATAAATCCCCCATCCTTCTACTCACTTTATACTTTCCAAGGTAAGGGTGGCGGCCTCCAGTTATTAACATGTCTTCTCCTCGTTCCAGAATGCAGCGGACTGCACGACCATGCCTAAAACAGGAAAAAAAAAAAATCGGGAGAGGTAAACTCTTTTACCTAACAGGTATTATCTGGGGTTTATGTAACTCCTAGTGAGAGCCTGGTGGCGTCCACACACACTGCAGAACAGCAGAGTGACTCCCTGAGCCCAGGCTGTGCTGCTCTCAGGCATACACCAGTGACCTCCTCTTCCTTTGGGTCAGGGCACAGTGCCTGGCACTCACTACTTATACAAGAGGGCTGTCGGGCCCAAGGCTCCAGGGTATTGCTTTGGGGTTATTTCCCACTGTGATAATCCCCTCCATGATAGGCAAACAGTCCCAAGGCCACATTATAGGTGGTTACAAATGGAGGAACTCAAGTGGTGTCTGACTGCCAAGTATTCCCTGATAAGACAGGTCTGGAATGAAGGTCTTTTTGTGTCATGGGGCAGAGGAACTGACGTACATTACTTAGCAAAGAAATTAAGCTAAGAAATAAAGGTGTGCCTGTTCCAAAGACAATTTCTTATGGTTATATTCTGACACCCTTAAAGGAAAATGGTACTATAAATAAAGGTAAGCAAAACAGAAGCAAATTTTCCACTTAAATTAAGGGGAAAAATATATACACACACACACACCTTTTGAGATACACATATTTATATCTATCTATATGTATATAAACCTTTTGAGATATGTACAGGTGTAGATACATAGATAGATATAAATGTCTACCTCAAAAGGTTGAGCTGACCTATGTAGATATACAGGTGCTAAGGACAAGTAACCCCACCCTTTCAGGATCTGCTTCTGTCTACTCTCCAGGTATTATATATTTTACTGTGGTTTTTACTCTTTTCAGTAATTGATTCTCATTTTTGTTTTTATAGTATGTAGTTTGACAATATAAAATAAAGAAGTGATAACAAGCTGGCAGCTTGTCTGTATATTTGTATATTATGTGATTTTAAATAACCTTGACCCAGATTCTTCCTCCTTAACCGCAATATTGAAAATATTCAATGTGACCTCATTTTATTTTTAGTCTACTTAACAGATTTTCTCCACTTACTTGTTTGCAGCAAATGCGGTGATGGCTGCCATGATGCCAGTTTTCATCACCTTCCCCCCGAAAGCCCCGCCAACACGCTTTACATGACACATGACCTTGTTAGCTGGGAGCTTCAAGGTTGAAGCAACTATGTCCTGTGAATGATAACAGTTCTCATTAATCTGACCCATCTGCAGCAAGGGAGTGGGAATAGTCCTTACACATTTTGATCCCTTAATGTTGTACATGATACACAAATTGTGTGGTTATACTAAATAATGGGATGATTTCCAGTAACCTAAGCATGCATCCATGCTGATCTCAGTAGTATTTAGCTGAAATGACAGCACCAACACTATCATTAATATTAAGTAGTCCTTCCAATATCAACGAGATATTTTTGTGATAATAAAATTAAAAAAAAATTTTCCCCATGAACTACACCCAAGGTATCCTTTTCAGACTAACCCCTAGGGATATGTTTCCTGCAGCAGTGAGATTTTGTGGCCTTCCAAGCCTCTCTCAGACTGGGTCTTTTCCCTGCACACCACTGTCTCCACTGGAGAATGAGCACTCCTCACCTTCCATTTGGATTCAGTTGGCTGGTGGGTCTTTCCTGGATGTAGGCCTTGCTGTTCCTTGCCATCCTAATGTTTGAGGTCATTAAGTCTTTTTTGTTGTTGCTGTTATAAATTTATTTATTTATTTATTTGTTCTTACTTTTATTTTTTATTTTTGCCTGCACTGGGTCTTTGTTGCTGCGCGCGGGCTTTCTCTAGTTGCGGCAAGTGGGGGCTACTCTTCGTTACGGTGTGCGGGCTTCTCATTGCGGTGGCTTCTCTCATTGCGGAGCATGGGCTCTAGGCGCGCGGGCTCAGTAGTTGTGGCACATGGGCTCTAGAGCGCAGGCTCAGTAGTTGTGGTGCACGGGCTTAGTTGCTCCGTGGCATGTGGGATCTTCCTGGACCAGGGCTTGAAGCCATGTCCACTGCATTGGCAGGTGGATTCTTAACCACTGCACCACCAGGGAAGTCCAGGTCATTAAGTCTTAATAACTCATTTTTATACGTGGGGAGCCCAAGAGGAATGAAGTGATGGGACCAACGTCACACAGGGAGTGAGAGGCAGAACAGGAATGGAATGGAGTTCGCCTGATCCTTCTTAGTGTTCCACCTTCTAAGAGGCCTCATTCTCCACATTCCCACATTCCTACTTGCTCTGGTAATGACACTGGCTCCTTGTGACCTACTGAATCAAGACCCCAGTGTTTGTTCCCCTTACTTTCACCCTGATGCTTAAACCAGCCACCCCAGGCACATCCAGCTTGGGCAGTCTTCGTATTATTCCTCCTTCTTTACACGCATGCTGCCTGGCATATAGGACACAGGCAAAAAGGGTTTGCAGAAGGGACAAGTGAATGAATGAATGAACGAATGAGTGGCATTTGATCTTGGTGTGGAACTCCCTGGAAATGGCTTCTCCTCTCACCATCTAGACAAACCTCATTCCCACTGTAAATCCCAGCTTAAGACTTCATCTTCATGAGACTTCCTGGATGATTCTCGGGCTTCACAAACCTCCATTCCCTTAATTCTTCCACCTATGTAAATTCTGAGTTTGTTGCTTGCATTCTGCCCAGTACTATTTCCTAATTGCTTCGTGTGAGTTAGGTGACTGTAAGTTTTGGAGGGCAGGCCTTCCTTTATTAAATTTTGGGGTTTTTTTTCAGTTTTGTTGAGCAATAATTGACATACATCACTATATAAGTTTAAGGTACACAGCATGATGGTTTGATTTACATATTGATTACCACAATAGGTCTAGTTAACATCCACCATCTCATATAGATACAATTAAAAGAAAAAAATTTCTCCTTGTGACAAGAACTCTTAGGATCTGTTTCTTAACAACTTTCATATATAATACAGCAGTGTTGACTACAGTCATCATTTCTTTCATGTTCTTAACAGTGCCAAGAGTATAGAAAAAGAGACCGGCTGATCCCATAACTGATTTTAAAGTTACAGATCCACAAACAGAAGGCCATTACTTTCATAATACTATCTTAAAAGTTTTAAAGTTGTATGGTTATTAATACCCAAATGGATATGGCTATTAGTATTCCAAACTCCTTCAGTTTCTAAAATGTTCTAAATTGTTCTTGGTATATCTTATTGACAGAAACCACTTAGCCATGTCCCCTCCATAATGGTCCCCACATTACCTGTATGTATTTGGGAAACTGTGTGGACACGTAGACATCAATTTCTTGATCCTCTCCTTTGGGAACAACAAGCATGCTTTGGGTTTCCATATAAAAATGTTCTTGACCTCCCAAGTGTATTTCACCTGTTAGATGAAAATATTCCAGAATCAAGGAGGCAGTCAGATAGGACAGGTAGCATCCCTCAGATGTTATCTCATTACAGAGAAATTCCACTGACAGTGCTTCTGCTGGGGCAGTGGGTTACATGGTAAAGAGCCACAAACAACAATATTTAGCTTTTATTACACCTGCATATTTGAAGTAGAGTTCTGCAGGGGAATGTGTCATGTCTGCCAGCATGGTAGGTCTCAGAGTGATAGAGAAAGATGTGTGACTTTTCAGAGTCAAAATACTACAGCAAGGAGAATTCCAGTTCCAAGACAAGATGGAGTAGATGCATTTCTCCCTGTTCCTTCTTCTAAGTACAGCTAACAATTCTGGACATTATATGTAATAAAAGAAACATAAGAAGGTTCTGAAAAGTAGAGGAGAAGGCAAACCAGCTAGGAACTTTGGGACCTAAGGAAAGACACAATGTTGAGTTCAGTGGGTTTTGTTATTTTTTGCTTCATATATCCCAGACTTGGTGCCAGGGAAGCAGAAATCCAGAAACACCAACAGGCAAAGAGAAAAAAAATCCCCCAAGAAAAGCCTACTTTCTCTAGCCAAAGGACGAGGAAAGCGGAAGCCTATCAAGACAGAAAACTTTTATGTAATACCTACTCTGCTCTAGCCAAACACTACAGAAAAAACTGCGGACCTATCTCTGTCTGCAAAAGTTGAGTGGGGAGCTTAGACTTCCACCCTTATCAAGATGTGATGAGGTACCCCAAACCTTCCACTGGGGTGGTGTTAATGGGGACCCTACAGGGAACCTGGACTTCCATGCTCCACCTGGCAATAACAAGACATCACCCCCCATTCGTTCCAACACAGGGTCAGAGGAGTTCTGGTAAAACAGATGATTTAAATAAGATCCAAAGTCTTACAACATAATATCCAAAGTGAACCGGATAAAATCAGAAATAATTCATACCAAGAACTCAACTTGAATGAGAAAAGACAATCAACAGATGCCAACAGTGAGATGACACAGATGTCGGAACTATCTGTCAAGGATTTTAAAGCAGCCATCATAAAAATGCTTTAATTTACATAAACACTCAGAACAAATGAAAAAAATAGAAAATCTCAGCAAAGAAACAGAAGATATAAAAGAACAAAATGGAAATTTTAGAACTAAGAAATACAACACTCAAAATATAAGGAGCTCAGTGGATGAGCTCAACAACAGAATAGAGAGAACAGTGGGAATCATCAGGGAACAAGAATACAGAACAATAGAAATTGCTCAACCTGAGCAATAGAGAGAATAGACTGAAAAGAAAATGAGCAGAGCCTCAGAAACATTTGTGATTAAAATTAAAGTCTGAACATTTGTGTCATTAAAGTCGAGTATTTGAAGATGTAATATGTGAAAATTTCCCAAACTTGGTAAAAGACACCAACTTACAGATTTAAGAAGCTGAGTAAATCCCAAAGAAGATAAACCAAAGAAACTCATGCCAAGACACATCACAGTCAAACTTCTGAAAACTAAAAACAAAATATGTTGAAAGAAGAGAGAGAAAAACACTGCCTCTCCTACTGGGGAAAAATACTTCAAAAGACAGCAGATTTCTCATCAGACACCATGGAGGCCAGAAAAACTGGTACAACATCTTTCTTCAAGTGCTAAAAGACCTGTCAACTCAGAATTCTATATTCAGTGAAAATATCTTTCAAGGATAAAAAATAAATTAAAAAGACATTCTCAGATGGGGGCTTCCCTGGTGGCACAGTGGTTGAGGGTCCGCCTGCCGATGCAGGGGACACGGGTTCATGCCCCAGTCCGGGAACCCACATGCTGCAGAGCAGCTGGGCCCATGAGCCATGGCCGCTGAGCCTGTGTGTCCGGAGCCTGTGCTCCGCAATGGGAGGGGCCGCAACAGTGAGAGGCCCACGTACTGCAAAAAAAAAAAAAAAAGACATTCTCAGATGAAGGAAAGCTGAGAGGGTTTGTCTTCAACAGACCTATCAAAACGAATGACTGGCTAAGAGTTCTTGAAACAAACAGGAAAGTTTTTTTTTTTAAAGGAATCTTGGAACATCAGGAAGGTGAGAGAGAAATGGTAAGCAGACAACAACGGGCAAACACAATAGACTTTCCTTCTCCTCTTGAGTTTTCTAAATTGTATTTGAAACAAAATTATAACATTGCTTCATGTGATTTTCAATGCATGAAGAATAAATTTTTAAAGACAATTGTATTTAAATAAGGGAGAGGAAAAGGATGTAAAGGGAGGTAAGGTTTCTATACTTTACTCAAATTGATAACGTGTTGCCACCAGATATACTGTAATTTAAATTTCACTTCTAGAACTACCACTAAAAAAATTCACAAAGAAATACACTCAAACCACTATTCATAAATCAAAGTGGAATTCTAAAAACTGTGTGAAAAACAGAAGAAAAAACAACACAATACGACAACGTCAGTCATCATGTTAGGTGGAAGGCAGGACTTTTAAAAATTAAAAACGTACCCAATAAGAATGATTTGTAAATTATTTGAGGGAGATTCCCAAGGAAATTTTTTGTATTAGAATCTGGACTTCCTATCTCATCCAAAATCTGAGTAAAGAAAGAGTACAGAAGAACAAACAGATTCTACTTTCTTTTATAAAACATAAAAATTAAAATATCAAGAACCCAGATCTCAATTTCAATCTAAGCTCTTTTCAAAAATGTACATTGAAAAACCCATTTGTCAGGAGGCTAAAATCCATGGTTTGCAATATTAGTGATTTCACCTATCCACTCAGAATTAATTTGGTTAAGTATCTACTTCATTGAAAAAAATACAGAGCTAAGAAGTATTAGACAGAGCTGTTTCTACTTAAACCTGTAAGGTAGGCAATGTTTTAGGGCCCTGGCACATTGCGCTGCCCAGCCCAGTAGCCCTGGACCCACGGTGCCCTCTCCTCACCCCACAGTGTTGCTCTCAACTCTCTCGGTTGGAAACCAATTTGTTCAACTAACCCCTGAGATAAAATGTTACCCCAGTATGGGTTTAGGAGTGATTCCTTTAGGCGTATTTACATTTTAAGGAGTTCCTTAAAGATGAAAAGCCATTAAGATAAGAAGGAGTCTCTCTGTACTATGCCCAACAGGACAGGGTGTGGGGAAGACAATCCCAGTTTCAGGGCTTCGAGATCTCCTGCAAATCCTGCTACGAAATTGTCAGTGTAAAGCTCAACCAAGATCACAGAACTTTAAAGAGATGAATGAGAAGCGGTGTAATGCAGAGGAGAGAACGCTAACTTCAGAGGTGGGAAACGTAGATAGATTTGATTCCTGGTCAACTGTCTGTCTCTCTAGACTTAGCGGGCTCATCTGTAAACTGTGTTCTTTAATGCCCCTCTGGGGCTACAACACCAGTGTTACGTAGGGCTGAGATACATCTGCACAGTTGGTAAAAAGCCAACAATAATATCATTCCCTTCAAGAACACGGTCTAAGACTTGATGTGATGCTCGACATATTTAATCTTTTAAATATGCTTTTCCTTGGAGCATCTATTTTCCTAAGGGGCAATTAAGTGCTGTTATGATCAGGACCTCCAGTTATCTCTCATTGAAACAAGTAGTCAAAAATTCTTCATCCAAATGACAACTGCAGAGTAAGAATAAAACCCCTCAAACCAGTGAGTCAAGAGGATGAAAACTTAAAAGTAGTATAAATGTCCCTTTTAGAGCTTCCTGTTCACTTTTATACTTGTCGATAGGGTATGGGAAGTTAAAATTCAAGTAAGAGACAGATTGAACAACTTTCACCTAACTAAATCAAATAATTAAATAAGATGTTGAGTAAAAATACAATAACTGAATCCTCACACAAACATATTATGGAAAGAACAGAGCAAGGACATTTTATGGCACAAGTGGAAGAACTTCCCTAAATATCGATATTTCCAAGATGCTCTCGCCAGGGACTCTGTGCAAAAATGCTCCTTCCTTCTGTTCTCCCACAAAACAAACTCACCCTATGAATGTTTGCTAGATTTTACTAACCCTAAGAATCACCTGGAGCACAATTAAAATTTATCAAAAACAAATTCCTGGGCTACCCTGGATCTTTCAACTCCAGAATTCCAAGAAAAGCCCACAGGAATCTCCAGGCAGGTCTTAGAAGCATCTTCTAGTGTGAAAAACTGGGAAACACTGAGTTTGATAGATGAACACCTGCCAGTGTGTTCCCTCAATAATAGACAACCTTTTCTACAGAACAACAAAAATATCCAAACCTAATAATAATTATTGTTCACAGTTATGGCTCTCTTACTATGCCCCAAGCTTTGTGCCAAGCACACATTTATTATCTCTTATAATTTTCATAATGGGTCACTGAGGTATTATTTTATCCATGTGATTTTTTTTTTTTTTTTTTTTTTTTTTTGCGTTACGCGGGCCTCTCACTGTTGTGGCCTCTCCCGCTGCGGAGCACAGGCTCCGGACGTGCAGGCTCAGCGGCCATGGCTCACGGGCCCAGCCGCTCTGCGGCATGTGGGATCTTCCCGGACCGGGGCACGAACCCGTGTCCCCTGCATCGGCAGGTGGACTCTCAACCACTGTGCCACCAGGGAAGCCCCTATCCATGTGGTTTTGAAACAAGGAGACTGAGCCCAGAGAAGTGCCCTGCAAAGTCACACAGCTAGTAAGACAGGATGCCAAGGAATACTGGCAGGGTGACAGTACAAGGTGTCTTTGCTACAGCTTCCAGGTGACATTATCCACTCAGCTCCGACCAGCTTCAGGTTTTATACAGCCATGGAGTGAAGAGACATGACAGGCTTTCAGCTCAGTGGCTGAACTTACTGATTATATATGGCACAGCTCTGGGATGCTATGTTTTAGGACTCTTCCTGTGCTTGATCAGGGTTGGAGAGAAAAATTAAGGAGATGGTAGCATCTAGCATGCACTTGAGGCTAATATCCTGGAAATTCACTTGAAGACAGGAGATGCAAATGGCTTATTCTCTGCCCTGAGATATGGTACAGACAGTCCATACCCACCCAGCAACACATCTGGGTTAATCAGATCTTGCATGACAGGCATTAGGGATAGATTTTACAGCACAGCAGTATGACAGCAGGGCATATCTAAGACCCACGGTAAATCACTTTTTTTCCTGCTATAAAGGACATCACTAAGACAAATGGCAAAATTCAAATAAAGTATGTAGATTAAATGATAGTATTATGTCAGTGTTAATGTTCTGATTTTAAAAACTGTATGTTTATGTAAGATAATATCCTTGTTCTTAGAAAATGGACACTGGTATTTAGGAGGAGAGAGGCATCAAGTCAGTAACTTACTCTCAAATGGCTCAGAAAAAAATGTGTGTGTGTGTATGTGTGTGTGTATATGTCTCTCTCTATATATAGAGAGAGAGACAGAGACAGGCAGAGAGACAGAGACAGAGACACACACACACAGAGAATGATAAAGCAAGTGTCATGAAATGTCTATTGGGGAATCTGGGTAATTAGGAGTTTCTTTAATGTTTCTGCAACTTTTCTGAAATTCAAAACTATTTCAAAATAAAAAGTTACAAACATTTTATTGGAAAGTTCAAATCAACTGATTTCCAAGAGGGAAATTTAATTTTCGTTACATATATACATAACTAAAGGAAGTCTGCAAGGAAGTGGGGGAAGGAGACAGGAAGGAAAGAAGAAAGGAAGGAGAAAGCAGAGATGGAGGGGGGAGGGAGAAGTCAGAAAGGATGAAACAGAAAGAAAGATGGGCTTTGGAAATCCTTAAAAAAGCTACCAATCCACAATGCTTCGTGGCTTAGTGGCTGTTGTATGACAGTGCTCCTTCACCACTCTGAGCCTCAGTTTCCAGACCTTCAGGAAAACACCCTCTGTATAACAACTGGGCAGGCCGGGGTTGCTTCCGCTCTCATCATTCTTTTCAGATAGTTTTACCTTCAAGAATTTGATCCACCATTTTAAATGCTTCATCAATATTTCCATACTCCAGTTTCCTTTCTTTCTCAAAGAAGGACTCGTGTTGTACAGCATCCTAGAAAGAGAACAGAAAAGTGAGGCCCCCGGGGCAAGAGACCCAGCCCGACAGCAGTAGCCACATGTGATGCTGCATCGTCTGAGTCTGCGCAGCGCTTCTCTTGCTCTGGAATCGCATGAGCTGAGCTGAGAATCAGGCTGCAGAAAGACTCCCCATGGAGCAAATGCAAATGTCCGCATCAAAAAAAAAAAAAGTATGCTCAGAAAACACCTAGCACCAGGTGGTCCCATTACAGAATGAATATTTCCAGGCAGATTATTCTTTTCATTCCACAGCCCATGTTATGCAGCCAATGTAACAAGGCACAGGGGTTTAGATCTTGGGCTCTGGACCCAGTCGGAGTTGTGTCCATTTTCTCCATTTACCAGCTGTTTGACTGTGGGTCTATTACTTCACCTCTTTGAGCCTCATCTGTAAAATGAAGGTAGAGTTGTGCACATAGCTCCAATAGGGTTGTGGAAAGAAAAGAATGAAATGAGGCATGAAAGAGCTTACATGGCATATAATAAGTGCTCTGTCAGTGTTAGCTGAAGACACTCTAGTGATAAGGACATGGTGGCCTTGCCTGCCAGCCCCAAGCTCCTCTGGGGGTATGAGTACAGCATTTGCACCTGGGACCTCCAGCCCTGGAAGAAAGATTCCATTACAAGTCCAGAGTGGGTACCACAAATCCACTTATATTCTGGTTCCTAATGGCTTCTCCCAGATGCCTACTGAAGGGGTACAGTAGTAGGTACACATAATCAGGGATGTAGCTATAATAATCTAGGTTGGTTTTCTTACCTATCCTTAGTAATTCATCTTGCTGTAATCCCTGGGTCCTTGGCAAACGTGACATGCCAGCTCCTGCCAGCATTTCTACAATGGATTATTGTCCATCTATGAAATTCCAGCCTGCTGGCGGCTAGGGATTCTCCTAACTCTGGTTCCCTCTGGCCACCAATCGGTGTCTAGACCTATCAGTATACCTTACGGGATGTTCTATTGTGATCCTGCCATTTCCTCCATTCAAAAAGTGGGTTGGTTTTTTTCTACTACCATGGGGCCAAGGGTCTTTGATAGAGTGTCTGTTGATCGCTTCTATTGCTAACCAGCTGCTGGACCTTGGGTAACTGTGTCTTTCAGCTTCTGCATCAGAATGGGGATAATAACAGTTTTTACCTCATAGGATTGTTGTGAGCGTTTAGTGAGTTCATGAAGGAAACCTGCTTAGAACAAGGTAAACACACAGAGAACTCTAGGTATTAGCTATGGTCACGTTGTTGACCATGACGATTGATGAGAGATTCTGGTCGAGAGCATAGTTTTCTCACCATGGTCATCAGCCTGACCCCGTGAGCCAAGAGTTTTGATAGCATTTCCCCATCCAAACTATTAAAAATTCAAAAAAGCATAGGCTAGGTTAAACAGTAGTGATAGTGATGGAGATCCATTTGTTTTTATCCTATTTTGATTGATAACACACTTCCTAATGGAATCAATTCATATGATTTTCTTATTAATCTAAGACTCAGATATTCTAGGTTCAAAACAGAAATTAAGTTTTATAAATCCAATTTTTTTTTAAAGTTTAATCTTTTTCCACTTCCCTTGCTGCTTGCTCTTTGAGTAACTTGGAGCTAATTTCCTGAATAGTTCTTAGTCAGCAAAGTGATAAAAAGAACTGTAATGTGTAGGGAGGAGGGCATATTTCCTTGCTATACAGTTTGATTAAATCTACTTGATCTAGTTGATTAACCTTGGAGAGCTTAACCTCTGATATAAACATGAGGTAGTTCTTTTCCACGATGTCAAAGTTTGGTATTTGATGCTGGGATTCTCTGGCAGACAATTAGAGATGTGCCGGTCCAAGTTGGGGGGGAAGGGGTGGGAAGAGAGTGGTATCTATTTGCTTATTTGGAGTTTTATTTGGCTGGAAAGCGGGGTGAGGGGGAAGGGAAGATATTTAGCTACTGGGATTGGGCAAAGAATTACAAACAAGATTTTTTGATAAAGTGTTACGGACATAATTTCTTACTAAGAAGTAAGCCTAACTCTAAAACAAAATGTTGAGGAAGGAATGTATAAAGTAAGCAAGCAGAGCAGGCAACATATGAATGAAAAGGGTTTAAGAAGGGAACAGAATGTTGAATTTGAAACTGGCCAGGAAAATTTGGAAGGCATAATCACTCTTTGACTCCAACTAAACTTTTATATTTTTGTCTCCTTGACATGATTTTATTTTAATTTCAGAACACAGAGGACACTGTCCAGAAACAAACTCTATGTTCCTTGGCATAAAGCAGCATGATAGGAAACATACCCAAGGCCAAGTTCTCCTGGAGACACTAATCTTGGCCAACTCATTTCCTTATTTTCTGCCTCAGAGCATGCTAGTCACCTAGAGCCCAACTTATTTATTATGTTGTGGAGATAATATTGTATTCTGAGATTACACTGAGTCTGTATGTGCTGAATCTTATCTATTCATGATGCTTTCCCAACTTTCATGCTTTTATTACTTAGTAAATTATAAGAACCAATGAAATATATGCAGAAGAATACTCATTTCATGGAGATGAGTCTGAAAACCTTTATAAATTTCAAAATCCTTTTTAAAAAACAGGATAGGAAAAGCAGTTCCCCAATTTGTTTACATTGCCAAAATAGCTGTAGGCATCATAGGATCTATTTCTCATACTTACTTAAGATATGCATTAAAGGATCTAAAACTAGTGTCTCCAATATATGCTTCATAGAGCATCTTGTTGGTTCTCACCGTGTACCTGAAAGAGTCTGGGTGAAGGTGTATATGGAGTCCTAGGGTGTGTCCCCTCTCCTGAACATTGTTGGTTACCCATCCAGCATTCTTTTCACCTGTCCCCTTCCAAATAGTGCTCAGATTTCTGTTTAGGTCTCCATCACTCCCCCATACAGCCCATAAACCGCCAAGAAATCTGACCCCCCCGCCAGCAGTAACCACCAGTTGTTGCCAGTCATGAATCCAGAGAGGGATGTGACCTAAGTGCCTGATGAGGCCGGATCCCAGGACTCGTGGGATGTTGGGACAATGGCATTCTTTCTTGCTTACTGGACGTGAACTGGAAGCTCCTGGCTGCCAACCTGTCACCACAGGAGATAAAGCCTGTACCATGGGCAGCAAGGAGGAGAGGCAGAAGATCATCTTTCTTGCTAACACTGATGGAGTTTGAGGCCAACAAAGCCCGTTTTTTGGAAGCCACTTTGAGTTGGATTTTCTTTCCTGTTTCTGCAGTCAAAAGCATTTTAAGTGATATGCCACTGAAATCTGTTTTTCTGGCCCAACCTTTGAACTCATTACCTCGATGGTCAGGATCAGTGGCTCCAAATCTCGGTAGACAATCTTCACTTGCTGTGCAGCTCGCTTTGCCTGAACCTCGGAATCAGCAATCACGGCACAGACAAGCTCACCCACGCAAAATACCTACAACACAGAAAAGACCTCTGTTTCCAAGGAGGGCAGGCACCAGGGCCTCTCCTTTCGTTCATTTCCCCCCTCCCTGCTAGCACAGAGCTAGACACACAGTAAATGACCCCTTAACGTGTGACTTAACCGCAGCGCTGTGGTTAACGAAGGCTTCGGTAGGGAAGCACATCTGTCAGAGTTGGCGTGCTGACCTCAGGCATTGGGAGAGTGCAGGTCTTTGCGCTGCATCATTGGCAGCAGTGGCTGAAGAGGGACAGGTCTGAGGCTGCCTCATGTACAGCAGAAGAGTCAGTCCCGTGGTTCGACCTCGGGTTGCCACACCACGAGCTGGGCCATTCCGAGAAGTGGCTTCTCCTTCATGAACCGGGAGCACCAGAAGGTCACAGACCATCTCACCCAGAGAGGAAGGAGGGAGAGAGTGATAACGCAGCACTGCTGGTGAGCACATCTCTGCCCTGAACTGTGGTGGAGCACAGGCTTCTCACAGAGAGAAGTGACTACAGGAGCCAAGAGCGAGCCCGGAGCATTCTTCGGTTCACCAGCAGGTGGCGTAGGTAGGCGGCCTAAGGAGGTCACCCAGGGACCAGGGTAGAAAGCGGATGGGGAACAACAAAACTAAGGCTCCAGAGAGGTAAAATTGTCAGGAATGGAAGAAGTCGTACGACCTTTTGATTCTCTTTCCCACCTTTTACTGTGATCCAAATCAAAACATAATCACTCATTTTTAAGAACGACATTAGATTATTAGGTCTTTTCTACTATTACCATATAGTAGTTTTATCACCAAACAAAAATGGGAGTTAAAGAAAAGTTAAATCCAGCACACACACACAAAAGTGTGTTGGGTACGGGTGGGCGGGGGCAGTGGGGAGACACATGAAACAAAAATGGCAAGTGTTAATAATGGTTGGAGCTGGGTGATGGGCCTATGGGGATTCATTGTACTAGTCTCTATTTTTGTGTGTGTTTAAAATTTCTGCAATGAAACGATTTTTTAAAGATATAGCGTGCTAAGGACAAATGCTAAAAAAAGGAATGAAACTAACGAAGGCAATCATTCGCAACAGCTCTGTTCTCCGCTCTCCACAGACGTGCGCACACACCTCAGGGCCCAGGAGGGCTTTGCTTGGTTAATTAACATTTACGCAAAGGCCATAGTCCTCATTGTCCTTGCCTTGGGGGAGGTTCAACCTTGACTTCAGACTCTCAGCCATCGAACTCTCATTTTTATCAACTAAGTCTGCTAGTGAGAGCCAGAGGCAGGGACTCTTCCAAATGATAAAGCTCTTTTGGGTAAACACTGAACTGAGAATCTGGAGTTATGCAGAAAACCTTCTGGACACTGCCCTTGCTGCATTTTCTGATAACCTGAGATACAGTAGTCAATGTTTTAATCATTTGAAACGTTCAAATGGCAACAATGCTATCACTGTTCCTCTGCTCATTTACTCTGCTTTGTAGGAAGCAGTGTATGGAATATGCTGATGAATCAGACCCTCACTCAAGGCATTTTACTAGGTAGGAGAAATAGGTAAGACATAGACATAAATACATAAGCTCAATATAAGATAGAAAGTGCAATAAAGGTCCACGTTGCCTTCTCCTCCAGACCTTAAGTTCTGCAAGGGCAAGAACCACGGGGGTCTTGTTCACCTACGGCGGTAGGTGCTCACTTATCTTAAAAGATGCCTGTTGAACACATGGCCTATGAATGAATGAGAGAGAGTGAGTTCCGAGAGGGAGAGAGAACTCCTGGATTAAAGGATAAGGAAAGACTTCATGGTGGAGCTACCACTTGAACTTGGACGTTGGACTGAGACTGGGGCAATGGCAAGGGATTCTCAGGGAAAGTATCAGAAAACAAAAGTCATTATTCTCTTCTCATATATCCTTTCATAAGTATGAAAGCAACACATGATCTTACTACTAGAAAATATAAAACACTCAAGTATATTTTATATAACTAGTCAACTTCTTTACTTACGTGGAAAATGAATATTTTTGAACTAATTCACTATTAGAATATAGTGATTTATAATAAGCCTTCAAAGAATACTGGAATCCTTTATGATGTGCCAAGTTCAATGCTATCTTTTAAGAAAATACGAAGTGTCATAAACTGAGGAAGTTACTTTTAAAACAGAAAGCAAAAATGCAGTACCTCATCTGTCGATAGAAGTTTCTCAGGTTTGGTTAAAAGGCAGAAGGAGTTGATGCCATGAAGATGTTCCTCAGTCAGGATGTCCACCACACCTGGCAGGCTGAGAGCTTCTGACAGATCCACAGACCTAGATGAGAACACACAGAACAGGGCTACTCAGAGTGGCCCCGCAGCCTGCAGACCACAGAGAAAGTGCTTAATCGGAGAATAAGATACAAGAGAGGGAAGATATGTCCAAAACCCCCTCCAATAAGGCTTCCCTGGTGGTGCAGTGGTTGAGAGTCTGCCTGCCGATGCAGGGGACACGGGTTCGTGCCCCGGTCCGGGAAGATCCCACATGCCGCGGAGCGGCTGGGCCCGTGAGCCATGGCTGCTGAGCCTGTGCGTCCGGAGCCTGTGCTCCGCAATGGGAGAGGCCACAACAGTGAGAGGCCCGCGTACCGCAAAAATAAAATAAAATAAAAAAATAACCTCCAATAGTTCTATGCCAGACAATTGGGAAAAAATTCCTGGGACAATGAAGTTATTATATGGAGGGACAAACTGTGGTGAAGCCTACACTTTGATCCCATTTCACTTCAAATCTAATACACTGGACATTGCCAACAAATAGCTTATCCTCTTCAAACCGTTACTTTTAACTAATGTGACTTGGCCAAAAAGGCAATCATTTCTGTCTACTGGGTAAAAACCTTATCACTTACACAATCTTAGCGTGAGCTCTTGAGCTTGTTACAAAAGTCAAGAACAGCTCCCGGTCCACTGCAGGCATGTCATCACAGTAGATGGCTTCACCTGTGGCATGCTTAATACCAGACAGATGCATGATGGGATGGCCAACTGGTTCTTGAGGAAGCTGCTTTGGGTCTGCATTCTGTTTAATCAATAATCAACATATCATTTTTATAATCATATTATGCACATCTCTCATGAGAGGGGAGCTATATAATTTACATCCAAACCAGAACACTTTCGAAAATAAAAACATCACTATTAATAACACCAGGACAGTCAGCCTATTTCAATAATTCAGTAGGCAAACTGGGATGTATAGCCATGATGTTGTTCTTATTTTTTTCCCCACTATTTTGATATAGACCACAAACATCTCGAATGCAAATTCTATTTGTGTAAGTAAATGAATATAAATCTTTCTTCCTGACAATATAAAATGATGTCCTTTTGCAAATGCTCATGTATTTCTTTAACTTGTATTATCAAAATTATTTTACTGTTGTAGCTAAGTACGGCACATGTACTATTTTGCAGAAAAGCCTGATGACCATGTTTATAGAAAATGAGTGCGTGCATTCAACCACAAGAGCTTTTTTTATTTTCTATTTTGAGTGAGGAAGTCTAAGAAATAATTGGTAAGACTCATAACTCAGACAATCCTGATAAAGAATGAAGACAAAGGAAGCTGCATTTTGAGTAATGATTCACTAATATTACTTTTTCTTAGAGACCCACGGAGTAAAATGTCTTGCCACTGATTTTATAAATACCTTAAATATGCTTCATTAACCAAAGTCGAAATTAAGAAACATAACATCTCCTCCAGTATTTTAAATATGAGAGAGTTGTTAGCTTTCTGGGTTGGGAGAAGAAGAATTGGAGGTATAAAGAAAGAAGGGTTAAGAGACATGGTATAGACCAAGCTCGGAGACCAGGGGCAAGGCTGAGGCTGCCGAGGGGTCCGGTGATGGGACTGTGGGAGGTGGAAATTCCAGGAAAGTTGCCAGCCAAGCGGCCACTCCCCAAAGGCTCCTCTCAAAGGAGAAGGCAGCTCTGGGGCCTGGAGCTCTGCAGCAGCGCCGAGCTGCCCCGTCCACACCTCGCGGGGTCAGCACTGCATCCGGCACCAGGGCTGAAGCCAGACCCCCTAGGCTTTCTCAGGAAGACCCGGGCAGGAGGAGGGTCGGCCAAGGTAAGGCCCGGAAAAAGCTATGGAGGTTCCCTTTCCCACCCCATCTGCTGCTCCACACTGCTGTTCACGGGTCACCCTGAGCCGGGGGAGGCATGGACTCTTTCTTTGAGATGAGGCTCACAGTGCTCCACTGCATCACACAGCAGGAGGGAAGACAGAAAAGGCACCAACAGGGCTTCCCTGGTGGCGCAGTGGTTGAGGGTCCGCCTGCCGATGCAGGGGACATGGGTTCGCGCCCCGGTCCGGGAAGATCCCACGTGCCGCGGAGCGGCTGGGCCCGTGAGCCATGGCCGCTGAGCCTGCGCGTCCGGAGCCTGTGCTCCGCAACGGGAGAGGCCACAACAGTGAGAGGGCCGTGTACCGCAAAAAAAAAAAAAAAGCAAAGGCACCAACAGAACACATGCTGGTCAGCACCTCTACTGAGAGGAAAAGAAGCCATAGAAGCTGACCTGTTTCCAGCTCAGCATCATGTAAGGCATCTGAGAAATTTTTAAAAAGTAAATACATTTGTATTTGATTCCCAGAATGTGCAGTTTGAGAAAGCCTACTTATTACATATTGACAATACATGAGATGTTTGATTCCACCTAGAGTGGTAGCTCATGTCCATCATAGCTGCAGATTTTGCAGAGTCAGAGCTTCCCTTGGTTCAACGAAAGTGCTCTGAGGTTCTTGCTCCACAGCATGGAAGGGAAAGACCCTAGCTGTCTGGGATCCCACTGATCAACTGTCATGTTTTCTTCTCATGCAGGTGTTTTGCTTTCTTTGCCTTTCTGAATGTTTGGATTCCATTTACCAAATACTATGAATGGAGGAAAGTCAGCATGGTTACGATTGGGAACTTTACATAAAGGTATCTGTGAAAAGACACCTCCCCAAGCCCCTCTGCTGCTCACGAGACCCGAGAAGAATGTTTGTCAGTCACTGCCAGCCTACTTGAGGGACTCAAAAAATAAACCTTCAGCTTGAGATAGATCAGAGGTTCTCTAGGCAGGAACCTGGAGAAACCTCTGATCTGTCAAGAGGGAAAAGGAGAGTGGCACATGTAATCCGAAAACGCGTTCAGCATTTTTATTGGTTATTAGAGAAATGAGGAAAAAAACCCTATTGTTTTTATACTATAAATGACAACAAGTAAGATATCAGCCAAATTTTCCCTGACAATTATATGTAGAAAGTAGAGTCATTTCTCAAATGAATTTGGCATAAGACATATGTGTAGGATGCTCTGAACTTACTCCTATTTCATATAAAATTTACTGTTTTACAGTAAAATATATACTTACTGATAAACATTTATTGTTTTAAAGACCATATTTGCTTCACTTAAATGTAAACTTCAATTCTGTAGTTAGTACAAGACAATGCACCAAAAAAGGAGTATTGGCTAAGTCTTTGTGTTTTGTTTTGTGGTGGTTGTGTTCATCCTGACTTTATAAACTAGAAAGCAGAAGATTATGAAGAAAAATAATTTAGAACTTGGCCTAGGCACCGTTAAATAAAGGTGGACATTAGGCCACAAATGTAGGGCAAGGGGGGAAATGAGAGAAAATTTTACATGTTGGGGTTCAGGCAATATGAACAGGCATTTGAATCAGCCCCAATGCACACCAGCCCCATCCTCACGGCCAAGTGCTCTCAGCAGGCTTCTTCTCCCCATTCTCTGAGAAGTTGAGGTGGTGATCCAAATAAAAACATGTATCAGGTCTGGTTTGTTTCAGATGGTAGGGACTGATGCCAGCTGTGACATGCCCCCAAAGTGCTACCTATAATGCTGTGTTGAGTTCTCCATTTGAACAACATTTGAATGAAAAATCACCCACATCTTTTTTTTTTTAATCCAAAGAGATTTTTTCTATCCTGAAGAGCAAAATTCCAGGTAATCCATAAGCTTAGACACTAAGGAAACACATTCATAGGTCTCTACATAGGCTCTGGGAGTTTCCTATGACATAATACTTTTTACTATAAATACTGAAACACATCACTGCTTTGGGAAAAAAGCATTTTGGAACCTTGCTGTGAGCCCTGCCTGCCAAAAGGTTGAAGATAAATCCCAAAATATATCTTTCATATATATATCTATAGATATAAAATTGATTAATTTAGCTGAAGCTATAACTTTTTTAAAAAAAAGTCAGTTGTGATGAATCTACTAATGAAAGAGGTTGTATTTGATTACTTGCTTGTGCTTGTTATATGGCTAAAGATACCATGGAGGAAAGACTGTTGTCTCCTCTAACTGGTGACCTCTGTCAAAAGGCTTTTAAGCAAATTAACTGATTTGGGGAAAAAAAAAGTTGGTCATGACTGCTGAAGTTCCTCTAGCAATGTGGGTATTTGTGTGTGTGTGTGCCCGCGCGCATGTGTGTATGTGTGAAAACCCAGAGGAAAAACAAAAATAAAACATAAATATGAGAGATACACTACTTCCAAAACTTGGTCTTGAAATCTATAATAACAAACTATGTGAAGATTATCACTTTTCTTTGGACGATTTGAAAGCCCATTAATTTGTTGTTGTTCCTGTGGTTGTTGAAGTTTATTCCATGGTCAAGGCAGTGTTAGGGTATTTATAAATAAGCCAAACGTTGCAGTGGTCGTATTTTATACCGGGGAAGAGGGAAGCTATTTTTGACTTTCAAAATGATCACTTTCAACACTTTCAATGGAGTTTGGCATATTTGAATTTTGAATATATTGAACCTAAAAACTGAAGAGATATATACCAACAGGGAACTGTTTGTTATGACATACTGTAAGCTTTTACAACTGAATTCAACAATAGAGCCAATGAACTGAATCTATTTTAAAAGAATCTTTAAAAAGCCTTTTCATGCTCTTGACTTAATCAAACTCTCAAGGTAAAGTTTCTTGATAACAATTTCAAGGAGAAGCACTGAATCTTATCCAGTTTACCGACAGGAGGACTTCAGGCGATACTCTTATGATGTTGTAGCTGAAAATTCTGTTTGAAGGTCATGAGGAATTGTGTTCTAACAGGCAGCTTTCATTAGGAGACCTTGAAATTAGCTCTTAGAACCTAACGTTTGATTCAACTCTAAAACTAACTCACAGAGAAAACACTTGGAGAATGGGGACTGGGGGAGCCGAGTATCTCCACGTTCAAACGAAATAAATCAGCAGCTCTGACTTTGGTTGTGTTCTGACTTCCACAATGCCAAGGGCAAGAGCATATGGCAAACTAGGCAGCTTGTTCATGTCAGTGGTACAAGGCCACAGAACAAAACACACAGCCCTCAAGTTGAAAACAGACATTTAAAAAAATTACCACTGCTAGCTTTATTTTTAATCACAATACTGCATTGATTTTGAAAGTTTAATTAACAGTAAAGAAGGCTGTGGGTTCACCAGAAGGGGAGCTCGGGCTAATACATCTTGACAATCACTGAGAAGTAAGTGAAGAAGCTTTAGCCCAGGACCTCTGAATTAAAAAGAAGAAAAAAAGCCACTAACCTGGTACTTTAATGTTCTCCAGTGATGTCTGAAATGAAGCTCTTCTAGAGCACTCTCATACTTGTCTGTAAGGCCAGGATAGTGAACAGGGTCCTGAAAAGTAGAACCACTGTAGATATTTAAAATATGCCAGAATGGTCTTGGGAGGGAGGCTAGCATGGCTCTTAGCAAGCAGCTCTACTGTGAAGTCTAACATTTGTTAAGTACTTGCCTAATTCAGAATCCTGGAAGTAGAAGCAGGGTTCTCCCTGACCTCCAGGACACACACTCTGGAAGGTCCACACATATGACCACATATTATGAAGAGCCACGTGAAAACAGTAGATTACTGACTCCCAATATCTTTATGTTTCTTATGATACTTTCACATGCCTTCCTAAATGATTTGAGGGCTTACAAACCAATAAAACAGGGAAGCAGAAGCTAAGTAAGTAATTGGAAAGGAAGAGAGTAGTTAAACCAGGAAAAAGTCAGAGCCAAGGTACACCACTGCAAATGAGCATCAAGCTCTGCTTTGTACCACCTGGCCAATCAGGAAGAAGAGAAAATGCGGCGGGCTGCATCTCTGCCACAACCTCACAGCAGTAAGCATTCTGGGGCCCCAGGAGGAACACTTCCTAGAGCTGAGGAAAAGTGGGTCATTTGGTCCTTAGGCAAGACTTTAAACAGTGCACCTAATGGTTATTTTTTACAATTTAAAATTTTTAACAGAAAATTAAAGCCAACAAAGGCTATTATTTTTAATAGCAGAGGAATATTAACAGAGGAAATTGAATAGAAGGTAAAAGACTACAAGATGGAAGCTGTAATTTATATCATTTGATTCATCCAATAAATTGTATTAGTTTGCTATTAATTGGAGGAGTATATAGTTGGCTTTATTACTTTTTCTCTTTTGATTACCTAGTGACAATATGTCACATATATATGATTTCAAGCTTCTATTCTAAAAACTTTGATACAACTGTTCTGGTTCTTAGTTCTCATATATAATGAGAAGATACCTTCAGAAGCAATGATAAGAGAGAACTCTGCCTCTAATTTAAAGTGATCATACTAGGGCTTCCCTGGTGGTGCAGTGGTTAAGAATCTACCTGCCAATGTAGGGGGACACGGGTTCGAGCCCTGGTCTGGAAGATCCCACATGCCGCGGAGCAACTAAGCCTGTGCGCCACAACTACTGAGCCTGTGCTCTAGAGCCCACAAGCCACAACTGCTGATGAGCCCGCATGCCACAATTACTGAAGCCCGCATGCCGAGAGCCTGTGCTCCGCAACAAGAGAAGCCTCCACAGTGAGAAGCCCACGCATCACAGTGAAGAGTAGCTCCCACTCACCACAACTAGAGAAAGCCCGCGTGCAGCAACGAAGACCCAACACAGCCAAAAATAAATAAATAAATAAATTTATTAAAAAAAAAAAAGTGATCATACTAATTTCTATACCACATGAGGAATGTTCTTGGCTTCTAGTCCAGTTTGGTCCGCTGATTGTAGCTTGGGATTAATGAACCAATATGGTTGAAGTTCCCTTTGGGTCTAGTAAATTTATTCCAAACTTTTTTCAGTTGTATCCTCCCTAGCCAAGTCTTGTAACTCTAATTGTTTGTCATAAGGGAGGCCAAGTGAAAGAATGCCCGGATGCTTACTACTGTGATTATGACTACCAGTAGGCAGTCTTCACCATGGTTCTCTGAAGCATTAGGGACCATATGAAGCCTTTTCCTATGATGACCCATTTCTCAATAACTTTGTGGAGTGGCTGCCATTGCCATCTTACAAGTGAGAGAAAACAAAGCTGAACCCAGAGAAGAAAGCCAAACGTACAAAGGTAAACCTCGACAGGTGGAAGAAACGCTTTCCTAAGGGAAAATATATTCAAATCATTAACAAGTTTCTGAACACCATGGAGACATACAACAGGTCAGAAACAAAATAACTGAGTGGTATTAAACCAAATCCCACACAACTCTGTGCTCTACTCGCCATTCTTCCCCAAACACTCACCCCATCGACAGACGGCCTGCCATATGCCCAGCAAGCCCGTGAGTCTCCGATTTGGGTTGTCTTTTCTATTCTATTCTACAGCTATTTGGCAGGGCGTTGTTGCCGCCACTTTGTGTATCCCCAGAGCCCCCAAGACTGGGAAAGGTAACGCATGGTCAGGTCCACTTACCATCCTCTTCAAAATCTGTGACACTTCCAGGTAGAACTTGAAGAGGAAGCTGATGATGAGAGTCCTCTTGTACTCCACCCTCCCACCTGGGGCTGAGCCTGGGAGGGAGACTTCATCCAGAATCAGCCTGCAAGCTGCGTCCAGCATCTCTTCATTCCAGCGCCTATGGGCGTCAAAAGAGAAGACTCCTAGCCCAACAGGACTCACTACCTCACAGGCTCAGTGAGCTTGTAAGACAAATAGCGACAGTTTAATGCAGGAGAAAAAGAGTACAAACTCCAGAGTCAGGCAACCCAAGTTCAAATCACAGTCCACCACTCTCAAGGTGTCTGGCCTGGGCCCACCAGTTCATCATCTGTAAAAGGGCAGTAATGGTAGAACACAGCTCCTGGAATGGTCGTGAGAAAGAAATGACAACTCATGTTAAGTCCTCAGCCCAGGAGTAACTGCTCCCTATATCACTAGAACGTTTACTGCATGCCAGGTTCTGTTTTACGTACCTTATATGTATCCATTCATTTCATCCTCTCAACTATCCTATGAGGTGTGATTATCTCCCTGACTGATAAGGAAACTGAGGTACTATAAGATTAAGTAAGCTGACAGAGATCACATAATTTATAGGAGTTGAACTGAGATTTGGACCCAGGCAGTGTGGTTCAATCAAGATCGTGGTTTTAACCGTTAGTCTATTACTTCTGAAATGTTAACTGGCACCTAGTAAATGCTCAAGAAATATTGGCGACTAGTATTACGTATAGAAATAAAAAAGTTAGGTATGCATGTGCATTTAGCAAGTTATTATAAAACAAACTCCCATAATCTATCTTTCATAATGGTAAATTATTCTCTTACAATAAAGAATGCAGATTTACTCATTTTGCTTACTGTGTCTATATACTATTGGGAGATGGGTTCACACACACACACACACACACACACACACACACACACTATATGGTGTCCACTTCAGAATTCACTAAGACACATGGGAATAATCATGAGATCTTATTGGAATTCCATGTCGTTAAACAGAAAGGTAGTAAGCATTTTTCTTCTTGTAATTACATGATACCACAAAAAGAGCTGCTCTATTACTTGGAGACTAAGGACATGAATCCGTACCTTCCGATGAGTTTCTGGCAGGAATTCTTTGCACAGATGGTGGTTGGACCAACGCCTCCATATGCAATGGATAACTCTCTAATGATGCCATCTCCTCCTCCAAAATAAACTCTCATTCCCGAATTGACTATCGCTAGCGCATTCTGTTGCCGCTGGGCTTGTCGGAAGGCTGACACAAACTCCCACTGAAAGCAAAAGTGAAGTGGCACCTGTAGAAACACACTGAGGGACAACTGTGCACAAGGCAGTTTGTTTATGTTGCCTCATTTGACCCTTGTCACACTCTCTGTTATGGGCCAAATTGTGTCCCCCTCAAAATCGATAAGTTGAAGTCCTAGCTCCCAGTATCTCAGGATGTGACTGTATCAGGAGACAGGGTCTTTAAAGAGGTGATTAAGTTAAAATGAGATAATCAGGGTGGGCGATGATGTAGCATGGTGGTGTCCTCCCAAGAAGAGGAAATTTGGACACGGACACAAACAGAGGGAAAGCACACGGAGACACAGGGAGAAGATAGTTATCAAAAAGCCAAGGAGAAAAGCCAACGGAAAACCAACCCTGCAGCACCTGGATATCACACTTCCAGCCTCCACAAGTGAGGGTGTAGTTAAGTCACCCAGGCTGTGGTTCTTTTTTTTTTTTTTTCTTTTTGCAGTACGCAGGCCTCTCACTGTTGTGGCCTCTCCCGTTGCGGAGCACAGGCTCCGGATGCGCAGGCTCAGCGGCCATGGCTCACGGGCCCAGCCGCTCCGCGGCATGTGGGATCTTCCCAGACCGGGGCACGAACCCGTGTCCCCTGCATCGGCAGGCGGACTCTCAACCATTGCGCCACCAGGGAAGCCCCTGTGGTTCTTTATTATGGCAGCCCTAGCAAATTCATACACCCTCCAAGGCAAGCTTGATTATTCGCATTTACAGATGAGGCATCTGTAATTAGGAGTGATTCAGTAATGAGCTCAGGGTCAAAGTAGGTCTAAAACTAGGATTCACTCTTGAGTCTGACTCCAAAGCCCTTCTTCTTACCATTAAGTCCTATTGCCAATGTATAGCCTCTTCAAAACCTCAAGGTGTAAGTAGAAGTATCGTTTTAAGTCTTACTTAGGAAAAAGCCTCACGGGACAAAGAATTTTTAAAAATCTGTAAGAAAGTAACTTTAGAGTTTGGTTTGGGTGGCGGGAAGGTGGGGAGGGAGAAAGAGACACAGAGAGGGAGAGAGAGGTGGTGGGCAGGGCTGGGGAGGAAGGCAGAGTCTAAGGTCTCCAGATTCTAGCAATGATGGGGGGTATGTAACACAAGTGAAACATACCTAGTCACAAATCCTCATATTCTCCACTGCAAACACTCAACACCTTTTCTTAACCCACCCTATGTTGGAATTAACAAGCTGTGCACTCACAAGTAAAACCAAGAAATTGAAAGGACGTTCTCACCTTCCTCAAATAAGGGATGTTGACTGAGGTCAAGATTTCTTCAGGCCGAAGGTCAGCACTGGGGCACTTCCTGAGAAACTGCTCATTTAAAGGAATCTGTCGTTTTCCTTCTGTGGAAAGAAATGACACTTTCCCTGGAATCTGTTCTATTAAACAATCAAACTCCCAAAACTTGGGAAATAATTCTACCAAATATCACAGGAAATTTATTGTTTGAGGAAAAAAGGGCTCTTCCTATGTTTAAAAATCTTTCACCATGAAATGGCATCTTGCAATGTTTCTTCCCATCTAGGGCCCACCTTTTTTTTTTGCCTTCCTTGCTTGATTATAAATAAAAATGTCTAGCAGAGTAGACCAGAGGTCAGGTAGAATTGGACCTTAGCACTCTTTCTGAGCAGCATGATTCATTTTGAGCTTTGTAAGAAGGGATAGGACATTAATATCCCTTTTGATATTCTAATAAAGTCATTCAACAAACATTTATTTATAACCATGAACCCTACTTGATACAGTAGTGAATAAATAAATTGCCTTTAATGAATTTTTATACTAGTGGGATGCAGTCTTATTTGTTTATATCTTTTCTCAGCACCAAAAGAATTTCTGTTCTTTAATCAGTATATTGGGGGGAGGAACTGTTTAAAGCTATAATGAAATAGGACTTTGGGATAAAGCTAAGAAGCTTTTGAGGTTCATATTTACATCACAAAACCTATTTCTCAATAAATGATTTTTTTAAAGGATGTTACTTAAATTGATAACTGAATGTATATCTTCTTCCTTAAGATAATTTTGTGGTTTAGATGACATGAAGAGTGGGCATTTAACAATGCAGGTAACAGAAAGTTAGTACATATTTCTAAATGAAAAAAAAAGCAACGGATGTATAGAGGACCAATGAAAACTTCCTAATAATTGTCGACAAAGTTAAAATAAAAGAAATAAATGAAAAGTCCTGGACTTAGTTTCAAAAAACAAAACTCAAGTAAATAAATATAGAATGAAGCCCAACCACTGTTCAATAGAAAAAGGTCTGCAGGCTTCCATCAATGGCAGCTTGAGCATGAGCACATAGCATGACGTGGGTGTCACACACTCCTGTACCACCTGGAGAAAGTCTTTGACAAAGGGGCCCAATCGTTGTCAATAGCCTAGAGTTCTCTCCACTGTTCAGATCACACCGGGACACTAACCAACACTGGTCGATGTCAGGTGACCAGTATGGGAAAACATCTAGCACAAGTCCTCAAAAAGAAAGAGATGAAGACATTGGGTGTGTGTGCATTTAGGACCAGACTGACCAACTTTCCAAGCATCCAGAAAGGCAGAGGAATTATTAATATTATAAAGGATAGTAATTTTCAAAACTGGACTTCCTGCATCCCTAGAGAGGCAAAAGGGTAGGAGGAACAGGGTTTAATAATCCCTAAGAAGGAGCTGTCACTTACCTTTTGATAGCAAGTTGAGGGTACAGTTGCCCACGGCCAGGAGGGGGTTCAGATCTGAATCTGGATGCCTGCTCACTATGTGGCCCCCTAAAGACTTTTTAAAATAATGGGTTATTTTCACTCCACTTATGTAATTATAAAGACACAAGTGGTAAAATAAGAATCAAGCAAGACTTTGGAAA
This sequence comes from Hyperoodon ampullatus, assembly GCF_949752795.1. Taxonomy (NCBI): domain Eukaryota; kingdom Metazoa; phylum Chordata; class Mammalia; order Artiodactyla; family Ziphiidae; genus Hyperoodon; species Hyperoodon ampullatus. The sequence goes on from NC_136921.1 coordinate 36,036,841, forward strand.
ACTATTCTTTTTGTCTGTTCCAAAAGAATGAAAATGTCATGATTTATCAGGGACAGTCATTCATGGGACACATACTAGATGTTACTGTCGTCAGATACATACAGCCATGTTCCTGATCTGGGATCCAGCCAGCGTTCCCAAATGCTTCAAGAGAGCACGGTACATCTGTGTCTTCTCCTCCGGGAGCTTCAGGATCACATTAGCCAGGATGTCCTTCACCTGAGCCAGGCTGAGGGCGGCACCTAAGGTCAGTCCTGAAATGAAATCATTTGTAGATAACGCAATGTGATCACTGCTGACCTGGAAATGTCCATTAGATTTCAGACTACAGATATGGGATCTTTATGCTAGATACATGCTACCCTGCTTACTGGTGGTCATGGTGGTGACGGTGGGAATAGTGGTTGGTAATGGAGGTGTTCATGATGATGGTGAAGGAGGTGATGGTGTTGGTGACAGAGGAGGGGGTGAGAGTGATGGTTGTCATGGAGGTTAAATTTTCTGAATACTCACTGTGTCAAGCACTATGCTGAATGCTTCACAGAATCTTCTTGGATTCTAACAAAGCTTTGAAGTATTAATAGCCCCACACGCACTGAGATTCACTTAAGTAACCTGACTAAGTTTTTCAGCTAATATATGACATGGTCAGGAATTGGACTCCAGAGCCAGACTCCAAACCCACATTTCATTGCTTCTCATCATCGTCATTAAATCAATTTCCTTTATTGAAATGGAAAAGCCAGTTTGTAAGCTGCTTAATACGTAAACTTGTTTGGTTACTACTGTGCTTCTGGAGGGCAAAGACTCCATCTTTATCTTCTACCCAGCACTTAGCACAGTACCCTTCACTGAAGAGCTGTTACATTTCCCTCACACAGCAGACATAAAAGTTCTTCAGTGAAAATCTGACTCTTCAGACAATCAGTATCTCGTATAATCAGAGAGAATTCTTCCCTGAGCCTCCTCCAGAGTGTTATCACCTTACAAGGGAGTCTCTCTGTACATTACAATTATGAATAAGACTTTTTTTGCTTGTCTGCTGAGCAAAACAAATAAGCTGATTAATGCATTTTAACTAAGAAAATAGGGACCTTAAGAACTCACCATTATCTGTATAGTTTACAACACTCAGTTCTTCAATTCTATCAGGAGAAATTACAACTGGGTGAAAGATGCCTTTAAATTTCACGTCAGGCCCTGAAGGATTAGGGAAAAAAAATAAGCAGACTGAGATGAAGGGGGGTTAACTGCCTTTTAGATTTTGAAATTGTGATTAAAACTGATGTCTTTAAATATATAAAAATTACATATCTATTGGTCTGTTCATTGCCAAATCGCACAAACAGAGAACCGACGGGTGGATTTTCACTAAACTTGGGGAACACTTTGGACTTGTCAGCCTTAAAACTTGGCAGACACGTCCAAGACCACTTGTGGCATACTCAAAATTCACCTTGGGAAGACTCTAGGAGACTCCTCAAAGAAGTAGGCAGTCAAACAGAGTTTACAATGGACACTACAGAAAGAGCCTGTCACTGCAGTTTAAGAAAACCTATTATGGCCATTGAGACACCACTGAGAGAGGAAACAGCAATTTCAAATACAAGCTCCAGATCAGTCTCTACATGGAAAGACAGGACAGCTGTCACTGGAGCTGCTGCTGCTAATTTGTTACGGAGCAGGCCTCTTGGGTACAGCTCTGTGCACTGCTCTGGTTAGGGCAACAGGAATTCACTTATGTGATGGAAGTTGTAAAAGTCTCTTGAGCAGTGCTCAAGGGAAGTCAAGTATAAATGATTTAAAATGTTATTTCAGACTGCTTTTTCTGAGAACATGCATATATGAGGCTTTCTCCTCCCCAAAGCCCTTTTCCTCAGTTTCCTCATAAGAAGTCCCTGGGGATCTACATACCCACAGAGGTGTTCCCCATGACAACTGGGGCCTGGGGATACTTGACTTTGGCTTCTAGAAGTTCGTTCAGGGTCACTGGAGAAATCCATGTCATTCTATCACCACCAAAAATCCTGGTCCTTTGTGGTTGTTTCTCAGCCATTGTCTATTGAAAAAGCAATAAAGATTCAAGATCGTCTCATGATAATATTTCCACCTGTTTCTTCTCTGTCTTTACAGGAACAGAGAAAGGAGATAGAGATCTTTTTAAAAAATAAAATAAAAGTGGGACTTCCCTGGTGGCGCAGTGGCTAAGACTCGGCGCTCCCAATGCAGGGGGTCCAGGTTCGATCCCTGGTCAGGGAACTAGATCTCACATGCCACAAGTAAGAGTTCGCATGCCACAACTAAGGAGACCATGGGCTGCAAGTAAGACCCAGCTCAACCAAATAAATAAATATTTTAAAAAAACATCATTGGAAAAAACAAAACAAAATAAAATAAAATAAGTCACCTAAAAGTAGAGCTTTACTAGGAATCAGAGTACAAGATAAAATGTGACAATATTTTACTCCTTCTGGAGACTATTCCAATACAGCTCCCTTTGGTGCTTTTATATCTCAAAAGAATCCATTTCAATGCTTAAAAATACTTTACATGCTTAATTTCGTCAAAACATTTAATGGAAGAATAAAACTCAGCAAAACCGGAAATAGAAAACACGTCTAAATCTACAGATGCTGTGATGTCTTTTCAGGACATTTTTTAATACATACTATATGCTGCTTCTTACATTCAACTGTCCCCTGGTGGTGACTCCACCCTCATTCCCCCATCTCTGCCCTGGTCCCATACCCTTTAGACCTTGGACTGAGAATGGCAGGTGGATATTACCTATTTGCCAATCAGCTTTCGAGAGGATCCATAAGCAAATATCCTTCCTGGCATTTCACTGTGAATTCCTCTAGGATGAGCTCAACTTTGTCTTACTTACCATTAGCTCAGGAGGAAATATCAATTCCTGAGTTGGATCCAATGGCAGAAACTCCTCTTCTGAGAAGAATTTTAGATTTGTCTTAAAGAGAGAAAGTACCAGAAGTTATTGTCATCAGGCAATTTTCCCTACTTTAAATCCTTTGTGGAATAAGGTCAGATGAAGGTAGGCATAGAAGAGACAGACAGACAAAAAACCCCACTGGTCAGCTATGGTACCTGGGCTTTAAGCCAAAGGCTCTAACACAGACCAGGTCACCAGCATCTCAGCACAGATGCTGGTGGGCCTCCAAAGCCCTCAGACCCTGCACATGCTCCTTGGAGCCTGGGGGGAGCACAGGAGGCAGCAGCGTGAGACACAACTGAGAACCAGAACACTCCCCTGAATTGCCACCTCTCTTATCACTCCCTGCCCTTCCATTTCCCTAACATCTCCACTAGAAAAAAGACTTGAAGAAGGCTTTTTTAAAACTAAGAGACAATAAGGGATCAATGTGTTCTCCCTCCTATATGTAGCTGGACGTGACCGAGAGTAACATCAGGAGTGAGGGATGAAGTTGTTAGGTTAGATTTTTCTTTTTTTTTTGATAGAGATGGGGGAGGGGACATGCTGACACACCTCAAATTAGTTACCTTACGCAGCCATTTAGTCTTCCTAAAGGTAAGTTGGTCTCTGCTCATGTCCTGAGAAAATCTTATAAAAAATTTACATTTCACTGACCTCATTTCCTTCCTCAAACTCTGGTAATCCATTTATTCCTTGATCCAAACAGCAAACCCCATTTTCTTTACTTTGACAGCAGCCAGAAGTCTAGTGGGTGAAAAAAACAAATAACCAAGAATTTATTGTTGATTCTACTAAATATTTTTTCAGCTTTATTGAGATATAATTAACAAATAAAATTGTGTATATTTAAAGTGTACAACATGACTATTTGACATGCGTATACTTTGTGAAATGATGACCACAACCAGGTTAATTAACACATCCATCACCTCACATAGTTAACCATTTGGGGGTGTGTGTGTGTGTGTGTGTGTGGTGAGAACACCTTAGGTCTACTCTCTTCACAAATTTCAAGTACACAACACAGTATTATTACTACAGTCATCAGGCTGTAAAGATCTTATAACAAAGTCTGGCACATGGCCATAAATATTAACAATGGTTTAATATTTAATTAACAAGAAATAATTTATTAATTTATTATTAATAATTTATTAATATTAATAACAAATATTTTTATTATCACTCTGTTCTTATGATACACTGCTTTCATCATTTAAATTCCAAAGGGCCGTCTTATGTCCCTCATTTCAACATTGTTCATCTATTCATTCAACAAGCATCGATTGAGTGCCTATTCCGTTGGTGCACAGTGACTCAGCCTCTGCGTCAAGCAGACCACCTTCTGGTGAAGAGACGGAAGAGCAAATGGGCAATTACACCACCGTGTGCCCAGCGCTGTGATAGGGGTGTGCTCAGAGGGCTGCGGGAGCAGCGGGGCAGGGTAACCAACCCAGACAAGCAGGTCAGTTAAGACCCCTTGGAACAATGACCCACAGCCAATGTCGAAGTGCTCACGTGCTGCCTTTGTGGCTACCAGGGCAAGCTCAATGAACCAGGGTAGGCGCCCTGCTCAAGATCAAGTAACAAACAGCAATTATGGACCTTGAGATAAGAAGTAGCCCTGCATTAGTGACAATGGGCTATTTTCCTAATCACACCTGCCAACCCGCACCATTTTGTTTCATTGAGGAAAAAATATACTCAGAAATGTGTTCCTTTCTACTCACTTTACAGAAAGTCTTGCATGCATCGATTATGGGCCTGTATCCAGTGCAACGGCACAAGTTACCTGAAAGGGAAAAACCCAACTCTGTTAATCAAGGAACCTAGAGAGAGGCACCGTCTGCCAAATGCATGCTGGAAATAAGGACCCCGTCCAAGAAGGAAGCCCTGTTTGACATTTTGGTCCCCAAATCCACAAAGTCGGATTTTTTTTTGTCAGCTACTTGGGATACCTGGTTGATAGTCTTGAGGTAGTCTAACAACTCAGCTATTTGTACTTTCTCTCTGTAAACAGTTTTTATATCCTCTGCTTGTGATAGGTGCTCAAAGAATACAATGATTTCAAGCCAAGAACTCTTGGTCTACAGGCACATTCAAGAGCTAAGCTTCACAACCCAAATGCCCATCAACAGATGACTGGGTTAAGAAGATATGGTGCATATACATATAATGGAATGTTACTGAGCCATCAAAAAAGAATAAAATACTGCCATTTTCAGCAATGTGGATGGACCCAGAGAATGTTATGCTAAGTGAAATAAGTCAGACAAAGACAAATACTGTATGATATCATTTATATGTGGAATTAAAAAAATAATACAAATATACAAAACAGAGACAGACCCACAGACATAGAAAACAAACTTTGGTTACCATAGGGGAGAAGGAAGCAGGAAAGGCAAATTAGAAGTATGGGATTAACAGATACAAACTATTATATATAAAATAAACAACAAGGATTTACTGTATAACACAGGGAATTTTACCCATTATCTTGTAATAACCTACAATGGAATATAATCTGCAAAAATACTGAATTACTATGCTGTACACCTGCAACTAACACAATATTGTAAATCAACTATACTTCAATAAAAATTTTTATTTTCCATATGTAGTAAAAGACAATGGAAATAAAGCTACATTGTACATCATTTTTTTTTTGATATTTAAAAAAAAGAGCTAAGCTGCAGTCGATAGAAAGATCAAAGGCATTATATAGCAGCAAAGATAATTTTCAAACTCTGGAAGCAATTGGGCACACAATTTATTTACAGTAAACCATTAGGCCAGTGTTCCTCCACAGTGGTCCATATCCCATGTTCTCCTCCAACCCCCAAATCTGGCATCTATTTAAAACACAAAGCCACTGAAGCCAGCTGTCTGGGGTTCGGTCCCAGGAATCTTCACTCTTTACAAACGCCTATGTAAGTCTTAAGTACCTGAAAATTTGAGAACCCCATGTCACTTGTTCACATCACAAATGGCCACGAGATCAAATGCCTAATAAGACTTAAGGGAAATAAGGCAGAAGACAGTTTGTGTCTTATGCACCTCCCCTTTCTACTTCTGTTTAGTCTTGTCTTCCCTGGAACACTTTCGCAGAGGAGCTGAACACATGAGCTTTAGGCCCATGTAACATGGCAGAGAAATAAGGTCCCTGGGAGACAGCAGACAAGTAGAGCCATGGAGAATTTCACCAGAAATAGGATTTGGGAGGCACTTATTCTTTAGAATTGTTCAGAGTCTTGTTAATGAAGGCCTCCCCCTATCCCCCGCTACACACACACACACACACACACACACACACACACACACACACACTGAGTTCCTGAACTTGATAAACTAGCTCCAGATAAAGGCAGTTCTTTGAAATAAGTATCACCAGAAGATGTCAGTCTCTTTGATTTCATGTTGCACTCATCAGGAGCCCTCTGATAACTTCATATTGCCCTGAAAGCACACACCCGATAGGAGAGAGCAGCATGTGGAGATAACTGGACCCTTTCCAAGGGTAAATGAATAAACTGGCTTTGTAATTATTATTAAAATAAGCAAATAATAAAAAAGGGAGGAGACTCTTATAGATTAAGAGAGACTTGAGAAATATATCAGCCAAGTGCAATGTGTGGATCGTGTTTGAATCCTGATTTGAACAAACTAACTCCTCCACTTATTGGTGGCATCATTTTTAGTAAATTACTCTCTTTAAACCTCAGTTTCTCCATCTATGAAATGGGGGATAATAATAATGCCTACCTTATAAAGTTATCATAAAGAGTAAATGAGGTACTTTTTATATAGCACTTAATGTAGTGCGTGGCACCTGATAAATGTCTAATGTTAGCTATCATTGTCAACATCATTTAAAAATTAAAGCACACACACATATAACCTACCACCAAGAGCATCAGTTAACTGACTCAGGGTGGGCTCTGGGTGGTTCCTCAGCAGCGTGTAGATGGACATCACCATCCCAGGGGTGCAGAAGCCACACTGTGTGCCATGACACTTGGCAATCCTCTCCTGGAAGCACAGAAAGGTTGAAAGGCAGAATCTTGGGCCTGATCCCAGACCTAATGAATCAGAACCTGCACTCTGACAAGATCCCTGGGCAGTTCACATGCACATTAAAGTTGGAGAAGAAGCCCTGGAAAATCCTTCTCAGCCTTGGTGTCTCCCTTTCTTGGGCTGGGGTGGCCATGATGACTGGTCCTCAACAGTTTTTGAGCTTCACTGAAGGTTCTCAGCTTTCAGAATCACCAGGGGAGCTTTAAAATTTCCAAGGTCCAAGCAGTACCCCAGACCATTTGACTGAGAATCTCTGGGGATGGGGCACAGACATATATTTTTTAAAGATTCCCAGGTGTTTCAATCTGTAGTCCAGAATGGGAAATCACCGAGATAAAGGAAGTCCTTCAAAGAAATGAACTGAATTATATTCAGGTTGAGGGAAAAAAAACCTTTTATTTCCCAAGTGCCTTTATCGGCCCACTATTGCCCTAACATTTCAGCACACAGGAATTCTTTTACAAAGTGCCATCATTAATCCAAAAAACAATCAAGAAGGAAACATTGCCTTGATTTCTCTTCCAAATCTCCCCCTAGCCCCCAGCCTGTTCTCTTTGGAGTCTAACTTCAAAGGTGCAACCCCATTTCGGAAGCCGTCATCTGTCTACACTGCAGCCAGGAGATGGGCGGCAGGTACTAAGTGAAAGGGTGTCTTCATGCCTCCGAACAGCGAGTCCCACAAGCATACCCAGGCAGAATCTGCTCCTTCTAGGTAAAGAGGTTTCATAGAAAATAAACAGAACCCCAGATTCCTTCAAGCACAGAGAATTTGAACTTTGGCCATTTTCTATGTTGCCCCTATCTTTTTCCTCTTCCACCCTCTCCTCTTAAGCAGTACTCATTAACTTAGATAAAAACAAGTAGCAACTGCATTTTTCTGGGCAATGTATAAATAATTGAAAGAGTCAGGAGTCTGAGGTGCCCTTTCATTAAGGCAAAGTTCTAACAAGGTGCCTCCTTAGGAGAAAAGCCTCAAAATTCATTAACAACTCCTATTATATATCTTCCAAACAAGCCCTAAATTTAACAAATCTTTGTGGTAGCTGAGATTTTCACTCAGCTTTAAAATCATGTTATTTTCCTCTTTATAGAAAAAAAATATTAAGATTATATCCCCCAAGGCACTTGGCTCTCATTTTTTTATAAGTTTGGAAAATGTGAAATGGACAGGTCCCATCTAATTAGAATATAGAAAACAATGCTAGTGATTTTTTTTTTTTAAAGAGAAAGTTCTCTAGTCTTTCAAAAGTATTTTTCTAAGAAGTCAGTCACATGTCCCAGGTTTCACTCCTGGCCCGCAGCTTGGTGTCATCTGTTGGCTGTGATCAAGCAGCAGGGCTCATTGCTCTACTGTATTAATTTCAAGAACTCATCATGTCATTAATGGTTTTCGAAGCACAGAAACCCTATGAAGAAGAGGTGCATCCTCACCTGAACAGGATGAATCCTGGTCTTGGTGCTTCCTATGCCTTCCACTGTGGTGACAGCAGCCCCATACAGAGAACAGATGGGAATCAGACAGGCGTTGGCTGGATAATGTCTTCAGAATGAAAAAGAGAAGCACAAACTACACTGTATCCGGTGGGAAAGGAGCACCACCAACGTGGCAGGTTTTGTATAATGTCCCAGGTTTTGCATATACATTTTGTCCTTAGCTCATGGCCATTTTACAGAATAAGACTCTGAGGGTCAGAGTGAGTTGCTCAGGGTCACAGCTGGAGTGTCAGATAGGATTCAAATCAGGCCTCCTAATTCTAACTCCAGAACAGTTTCCACTAACTTTGTTTTTTTCTTTTGATTGAGGGGCTGACATTCTCCTCTCCAGTCACATGTGACAATCACCTAGAGCATATTTCATCCTCCAAGCAGATGCTGGGCAAGGGGTTAGTTGGGCAATAAAGTTAAATTGATATTGTGCCTCAGAAGAAGAAATAGGGTGTGGATACAGAACTCCTCAATCCCACAAATCTACTGCTAGAAAATGTCTAACTCAAAACGACTCCTAAAATGTTCTATTTACCAAACAAAATTACAGATGGCCAATAAATACATGAAATGAACGTTCAACCTCAAAAGCAATCAAGATTCAAATTAAGCAATGAAAAATCATTTTTATCAAAGAAAATGACAAAGATTTAAAAAAATTGTAATATGCATTATAAGCAAAGGTTTGGGAAAATGGAATTCACATACTGCTGAAAAGAATGTAAACTGATAGAGCTCTTCTGAGAGACATTTTGCTGGAAGGCATAAAAACTTAAAGACGCACTCACTCTTTTATCCTGTAATTCCATCTCCATGGATCTATCATAAGGAAATCATCACAAACATAAATATAAACATATATATACACATGAATGCTCACACTCCTTATAATAGTGAAAACCAAAAAATAATCTAAGTGATCACTATTTGGGGGTTGGTTTTGATACGCCCAAACAACAGAACATATACAGCCATTAAAATTATATTTATTATTTTGAAAAGATATTCATGAGAAGTTCAGCAAAAAATAGAGGTTTCTAAGCTGTATAGGCAGTATGCTTCCTTAAGTATACACACAAAAGAAAGACTGGAAGAATATTTTTCATTTATTAAATAAATGTAAATATTTATTGAGTGCCTACTGTGTGCCAGGTGGAGTACCAGGCACTAGGATTCATTGGTGAACAAGACAGATAAAATCCCTGCCTTTGTAGAGTATATATTCTAGTTGAGGGAAGATAGACAATACATAGGTACATAGACAATACATACATACACAAACATACGGTGAGAAGTGCTATGAGTACCTTAATATAGGCGAAGGGAGTAGGGAGTTGCCGAGGTGAGATGGGGCACTGCTATGGAGAAGGTGGTCAGGGAGGGCTGAGAATGTAACATTTTTGCTGGAACCGGAATGATTTGATGCCCATCAACGTATCCCCAATGCCTATCACAGTTCCTGTCACATAGTAGGTGCTCAATGCATATTTACCAAAGGAAGAAGAAAAACAAAGTTCAAAGCTACAAAAATTCAGCCATATCTGGACTTTGCAGCAAGGTACCTTATCCTCTTGGTAATGGGGTTACATCGTGATATCATCACCGTGCAGGCACCACAGCCTCCCGCTCCACAGCCATATTTAGTTCCTGTGAGTCGGACTGGAAAAAGCACAGTTAAAGATAATGTGTTTTCCATAATTCTGTGAAATAGCTCTGACCTTAGGGGACAACACCATCAAAGACTCTTCAATGTACAGTTAAGTTTAATACTTATTTATCAAATAATGTATGTATGTCTTAGCTGCTATTATTTATAATCTTGTAAATTCTTGTTTTCCATTTGCGTGTTATATCTAGTCTCTTCCTTTTTAAAACAACTGGACCCCAGGTTGCCAAAAATAAGGCCAAACTTAAAAAAAGGAAGAGTCTACACATATAAGGCCTTGAGGATTTGAAGGTATGAGTACACTGCATATCTGTTCTTATCCTTATCTGTGTCTTTGATGACATACAAAGTGGAATGTCAAATTGTAAATAATTCTTAGAATATTTGTGTCATGTTATACAAGTGTGCCATATTTCTCTGCTTCTCAGTGGCAGAAACTGCTAGTTGTTTCCCAGTATCTTTTCCCTCATTCTTTCTTGGTAATAGAAATCCTAATTTTTGAGCTACACACATGGTTGCCCAGAATTTAAAAAAATACATTTTCACAGCCTCCTCTGATGCTTGGTGGGGTCATTAACAATGCTGGCCAATGGATGTAAGCATAAAGGCTGTTTTTGACGTCCAGGAGGGAAATGTCCTCAAAGGGAGAGGGGTGCCCCTCCTTCATCCCTTACTTCTTCCTATTTGCTGGAATTCAGATATGATGGCTGGACCTCAGTTAGTCATCTCTGACCATGAGAAAGCTTCATGCTGGGGAGGGTGAAGCAGCAAGACAGAAAGAGCTTGGTTCCTGATAGTGTCGTGACAATGCTTTGCTAGCCTGGATCTACCTACCTTTGGAATTCCTTTGTGTGAGTATGACAACCATGAGAATGTGCCTCAGAGATTTCCTTCAACATAGAGGGTAACTGACCAAGAGACCCAACTGCTGCACTTTGATATCCATCACCCCACTTTTCATCAAGGCCATGCCTCGCATGGGCTGCTTCCCACCAATAGCTCAGTGCTATGCAGAAGTATGGGAGTCCTTGTCAACCATTCTCAGTGGTTTTGATGAATGTGCCTTAGACTGCACAGCAGTCTGAGACCCTTCAACTCAGCCTTCTCCCCCTCTCTTCCTTACAGGTCTCAGTCTTCTATGGCTGTCTCCCTATTTCACTCAGGCATTTTTCCTAATAAAACCCTTGCATATTTAATCTCATTTTTTGGTGTGTGCTTCCCAGAGAACCTGAAATAACACAATGAGAAAGAAATAAACTTCTATCTTGTTTACTGCTATTGGGATTTTCTGTCACTCACAAGTGAACCAAATCTTAAATATCACATTGGTACCATGGATAACCAGGAAATTAGTATTAATTACTTTTATGTCCAAAAACCTTGAGGACTTCCCTGGTGGCACGGTGGTTAAGAATCCGCCTGCCAATGCAGGGCACATGGGTTCGATCCCTGGTCTGGGAAGATCCCACATGCCACGGAGCAACTAAGCCTGTGTGCCACAACTACTGAGCCCACGTGCTGCAGCTACTGAAGCCTGTGCGCCTAGAGCCCGTGCTCCTCAACAAGAGAAGCCACTGCAGAATGAGAAGCCTGTGCACCTCGACAAAGAGTAGCCCCTGCTCGCCACAACTAGAGAAAGCCCGTGCACAGCAATGAAGACCCAATGCATCCGAAAATAAATTAAATTAATAGAATAATAATAAAAAAAAACCTTGAATGACTTTCAGAAGATAGCTATTGATATTTTCTGAGTTGTGTGCTCTTTTGGGAATTTCACTCTCTCTGGGGGAAAAATGTACAAATTCCTATTGTCACACAAGTTTGCATATAATGTAGTGGGGCCCACAGACCTCTGGAAGCCCACTGGAGTTCATGTGTAGCAGGATAAGAATCCATTCCTTAGATGACTTTTATTGAGAAAGTGTTTCCAAGGTAACATTTTCAGGTTTAATTTCTCTATTGTTCTTTCACTTTCATTTCAGGAGATTTCTGTGCTCTCTTTTTCTTTTTCTTTTTTTTAATAACTTTTATTATTTGTTTATTATTTTATTATTTTATTTTTTATTTTTGGCTGCATCAGGTCTTAGCTGCAGCATGCGGGATCTTTCATTGTGGCGTGCAGGCTCTTCACTGCAGTGTGTGGTCTTCTCTCTCTAGTTGTGGCTCACATGCTCAGTAGCTGCAGCTTGTGGGCTTAGTTGCCCTGCCGCATGTGGGATCTTAGTTCCCCAACCAGGGATCAAACCGCGACCCCTGCACTGGAAGGTGAATTCTTAACCACTGGACCACCAGGGAAGTTCCTGTGCTCGTTTTTTTCTAATGGGCATGATGATTAGTCCTTGAAGGTAGAATATCAATATTGTGGCTCTTAATTCTAAAGGATGTTTAATTAAGCCATTTTAGCACCCATTGCTTTAATTCCCATTGTTAGCTTCTCCATTTTATTCAATGTATTTAATGCCAAAACAGAGATTAGAAAGAACTTGGTTCTCTGATAAGCACAATTGTTCACTGCCTACAAAACTCCGATCTAGGACTTTCTTAAAGATGAACATAAAACCGTAGTAGGGAATATGACTCAGTGTGGCTCTAAAAAGATATTTGAAATATCATTTGATGAGGATATCAGGGATATACACACATACACACATATACACACTCAAAGCAAAGGATACGCTTCTTCCTCAGATATGGTAACAGCATTGTTTCAGGATCGACATTTTTTTCTATCACCTGTACCAAAAGAAAGAGTTTAACTCACAAAGCTGAGAGAACTAGAATATTTACATTGGGGGGCTCATGCTAATTTCATGCACTCTTCTACTCATATTCTAAACTTGATTTAATGTTTACGGAACACCTGTGATATACAAATCACCTCTCTGAAGTGTGAAGTCTACATCTTGAGCCCGGCCACTACTTTGCCACTGTCCTTGGTCCTGAATTATCACTGTTCTCTAAGGCGGTGGGTGTTTCTACTAACAAAACATTAGTGACTCCTGTCCAACTTCTCCTAGAAAGTCTGAAGCAAGTGAGGGTAAAGATAACAGTAGAACTGAATATAGGAGAGGGAGGAAGAGAAAGAGAGAGGTGGGGGAGGTCTCCTGGACCAGAACAGTCTCTGAGAAATTGATATAGTTTTTGTTTTTTTTAAAGACTTGTTTGTTCACCATGTTCAAAGAATTAGTTTCCAGAAAGAGATCACAACCAACCATGGCTCCCAAATCTAAGAGCCAAAGGAGAAGATAAAATGATACAAAGATGTGTAAGCAAAGACACACTTAAGAAGTAAGTTTGTGTGGGCAGCCTAGTAGCATGGCAGTTAGAACAGCAGCACCTAATGGATGGCATGACTGAAATGTCACAATTGGTTATGTTTTCCAAAGTGATCGTGTTTTCTCTTTTTTGATGACAAATTTGGATTTCCTTTAGGTTCACAAACAGAAGCATGATTTGCTTCACAATTTCAGAACTAGAAATCATCCTTCACCATGTTATACTAATTTTCCCTTCTGGAAAGTAGGTGACGAGGGGACACATGCTTCCTCACCCTTAATTCTAAGTGGCCATAGTCCGGGCAAAGTGAGGCACGTGTCAATTACCAAGGTCAGATCTGTGCCCTAGAGGAATGTGCAATATGGTAAGAGAAAAGTGATTATGTGTGTGTGTGTGTGTGTGTGTACACATACTAGAATACAAGGAAAACTGTGGGATGTCCCCAGGCATCCCCAACTAAATTGGTCCTCAAATGGAACTCTTTATTTCCCAAACTTACTTCTTCCTTTCTTTTCCCTAACTTGTTTAATAGCCTTACCATCTGCTAGGTCACCTAAGCTTAAAAAACTGCGCTACCTTTGACATTTTCTTTCCTTCAATCCACCACAGTCAGCATCATCAAGTCCTGTCATTTACACTTCCAAAACAGTTCTCTAAACACCCTTCACTTCTACTGTCACTCCCTGAAATCCACCCTTATCACCTCCAGCCTGAACAATGATAACAGCTGCCTAACAGGTCTCCTGCCTCCATTCCGGGCACCTGCAATGCCACCCTCTATACCACCACTGGAGCAACCTCTCTAAAATCCAAGTCTGATCATGTCCTGTATCTGCCTAAATCCAACACTGGCTCCTGGATGCCAAACTGCTCTGCTGGGAATTCCTGAATCACTCAGGGTGCTTGTTAAAATGAAACCCCTATCGAATCAGGATTTCTGGGACAGGGAACCAGAAAATGTGCATCTTTAATGAATACACTGAGCGGGTCTTAGGTGAATTTCTACTCAAGAGCTCCTGGAACACAAGAAGAAATTCAAACTCCTGAGCATAGCCTACGAGGCCTCTTTGAGAAACTTTCCATCATTTGTCATTCAACCAATGCATCTTGAACTCTGGTCACGTGGGAGAACTGGCTGGTCCCAGCAGTGCAGGGACTTTTACCCTTAACTACACTTGCTTATAGGATTCCCTCTGTCCTGAAAGTCCTTCCTCTCTTCTCTACTTGGCCGAAGTTTGTATGCCACTCAAAGCCCTGCTCAAATGTTCTCTCCTGTGGGATGTGCTGCCATTTAATATATGCTTCCCACTCTCTGCTCCAAGAAACAGTCCTCCTCTGTGCTCCCATGGTCAACATCTACACATCTTTCACAGAACGTGTTACTCGGCAGCATAATTAGTTGTGTATGTATAAGCCTCTCTTGATCCTGAGAGAAACCACCTTCCATTACTCTTTAGGTCAAACACTGAACTAGGTGCTGGGGATATATGATAAGGACATAATAAATGTTAATCTAAATGAATGACTTGATATGTACAATTTGCTATGAGAACACTAAGGAAGGAGGGATGATTTCTCACAGGCTGGGACTTATGAACAGAAGAAAAGAAAGAAAAACAGAAGAACCAGTAATGGTGGCAGAAACTACTGATTGTCTGTCTCAGCATGCTTTCTCCCTTTCTTCCTTCCTGCTGTCTGTAATAAAGATGACGTGGCTAGAATGCCAGCAACCATTTTAGACCATAAGGCAACATATTAATGGCAACAGGGGAAAAAAAGAAAAGAAACTTGGGTCTCAGATGACACCAAGAAGCTTCTAGACCAGCTCTGCAATGTCTATCCCCAGATACAGTATCCTTTATGTAAAAGTAAACATGAATTATATCTTTTTTGAACTACTTAGTTTTGAATTTGTGCCATTTGCAGGTGAAACTAATTCTAATTCATACATATGATGATGAATCCTCAGAAGCCCCATCTTAATGGAGAGACAGGATCTGGGTAATAAAGAGCACTTTAGGCTTGAGAGATATTTGTATTTTCATAAGGAATTAATGGCAGAGCAGGCCTTGCTTGCTTGGGTATTTGTTCCCGGAGATGTCTCAAGAGATTTGTTCCCGGAGATGTCTCAAGAGTGGGCTTTGGCTCAAAGTGCCACTGGCTTGAAATGTGTTTACTTTTCTTGACTTGGTGGATGGCACATTTGGAGGAGGGAAGTGGGGCAGGGATCTGGCATGTACCCTGTCCCGGCAGGTCTTGGAGTGAAACAGGGAGGTCAGGACTCAGATGGTAGCTGGCAGGGGGCAGGGAGGGAGGGAGGGAATGGGGGACGGAGTTATTCTCACTGACTCTGGTTGGGAGAAATGATGCCAGCTCTCAGCTCAGGGTCATTGCATGTTTTTGTCTCAGTAAAGCCTTGCATGTTGCAAGGGTGGCATGTGTCCCTCTGTATCTCCACTGGCCCTTTGGGAGATAAGTTCACATTGCACAAGGCTGACAAATCACTTTCCTCTGTGCAGGGCTTGTGACTAGTGCATGAAGGGGGCCTTGCCAGATACAAGACAGAGGCAGAAAGAAGAGAAAGAGATCAGGAGGAGAGAGAAAGGGGTAAAAGAACAGAAAATAAGGAAAGCTGAGAGGAAGAAGAGAGCAGAAAGAGGTGTGTATTGTGGGACATGGTGAGGAGAGAAAGAGGGAAAGAGGCCTGAGGGGACAACCAGTGAGGAGGCCCTCAAGCTGCTGAGTGTTAGAGCAGACAGCACAGGACTCAGATCCACGCCTCACCATTTCCAAAGCCCACACCTTTGATCTCTACGCCTCACTGCTTCATAAAACGAGTTGCTACGGTTCCTGAGATGTGTTGAGAGTGGCCTCGAGGATGTAATTTATTCCCGGGCTCTGCCTCCGGCAAACTCCATGTTAACTGGGTCACCTGCTTTGGAGGCTGCTGGTGAAGCGAGTAAGATTTCAGAAATCTCTCCGCAGCTACATCTCTGACCAACGTGCATGGCCTTAGCCCCTACCCAATGACACCTTTTGGTGACTTGGGGGGATTCTGCAAAAAACCCAGACTGGAGGCCAATCACATCACCCAGAGTCTCCTAACTGGCTTCAAAGCTTCCTTTCAAGGGCAGGATTTTAATCCCAGAGGTTATGTTTGACTTCAAGACCCCCTCTCCTGGTGGCTTTCTTCTCTCACTTTTCTCGACAGCCACTCACCCTCTGAACCAGAGACTTTATTCTAATTCTATCCATGTGGCAATCAGGCTTGATTTCTGGGATTGAAGCACACACCTAACAGAATTTGGAAGGGAGGGGCAGGAATGGAAAAGGGTGACATAATTTCTTTTAACAGGGTAATTGCAAAAACTAAATCAATATTTCTAGAATGCACTTTCCAAATGATCACAGGGCTTTTGGCCCATAGATAAAACAAGCCCACACATAAGGACCAGCTTATCTATTTTTAAAAATCAACAGAGCACGGGCTTTCCTGGTGGCGCAGTGGTTGAGGGTCCGCCTGCCAGTGCAGGGAACACGGGTTCATGACCCAGTCCGGGAAGATCCCACATGCCGCGGAGCGGCTGGGCCCGTGAGCCATGGCCGCTGAGCCTGCGCGTCCGGAGCCTGTGCTCCGCAACGGGAGAAGCCACAACAGTGAGAGGCCCGTGTACCACAAAAAAAAAAAAAAAAAAAAAAAAAAAAATCAACAGAGCACAAACTATTATTAGCCATTCTGTTAAAAGTTCCACTACAGTTTGTTTGGGAGCAGGGGAGGGAGGAGGGGGAGAAGCAGCTAGACTCAAACACCTGTTTCCTCCTTTAACCAAAACCCTTACCATCTCCTCCAGAGCCCCTGGCCACATCTCCAGCCCCACCGGCCTCCTTGCTAACCCCCCGAGCACGAAGAAATCCTCGTGTCTGAGGATCTTTGCACCTCCGCTCCCTCGGTCTGGAATGCTTTTCCCTCAGACGTCTGTTCCTCACTTCATACTGGCCACCACTCAAATGTCAGCCTCTCAGAAAGTCTTAAGCATCCATCCCGCCTGAAGAACCAGCTCTCACCCCTCTCCGGCCCCTCACTCTGCTTTATTTTTTATCCTGGCATTTATCACTGCCTGGCTTGATACATTTCTATTTATTTATATGCTTGTCGTCTGTCTCCCCAGCACAACATAAACTCCGTGCAGACAGGGACTTGGTCATTTCTGTGCTCTGTTGTGTCCCCTGAGGGCATTGGAACACTGGCATAGAGCAGGCCCTTAAATAAACGGATTAAAAACTCACTCTCACTCTTTGTGAAGTAGGCAGTATTATCTCTGTTTAACAGAGGAACTGAGGCTAGGTTAGGTTGTCTCCCTAAGAACTGGAGCTGGAAATGAATACTTGTTTGTCCAAATATAAAGGCCAGAGCTGTGTCTACTATACCATTCAAAAGTTATGCAAAAGAAAAAAAGAAATGACATCACGTGATCACTTCAAACCCAACTCCCATCTGCCATCCTCACCCTTATCATGGATCACGCTCATAGCAGTCCTGCAAGGGGGTCCTAACGGCCCCCAACGCGGTTCAGGAAAAACAGGCTCATCTTACCCAGGGTGGAATCCAGGCAGCAGGAACAGAGGAAGATTTTATAGGGTCTAGAACTTGCACAGTTTGGGGGAGGGAATCCTCTTTAAGAAAAATAATACAAAATCCAAATTCGAAATTAGGCTCAGGGCTTTAGAAGAGGCCTCACAAGTGAGAGGCCCTGATGCTTGACCTTCCTTAGCTTTCTGGTGAGTCCCTGTGCCAGTCAGGGAAAGTCGGGCTATCCTGGCCCAGAAGCAGGGATCACAGGGGGGCTCTGAAGGCCCCGGCGCGTGGAAAGGCCGCTATCACGGCCCTTGCTCCCTTGTCTGCTCTTAAGGAAGCCCTTTAACACTCCTGCCTCGGTTTCTCCCTTGCAAAGTGCTGGGAGAACATGAAGAGTGAGCAGTCTATGGTCACGTCCGTGGGAGTGTTTTAAAGGATTCCCCGGGCGCTTTGCTGCCTCCAAACATCGGACAATAGCTGGAACTGCCCCAGAGGATCTGCAGAGCCAGCACGGCTTCTGAGAGGGCAGCTGCCGCGCCAGCAGTGGACCCACTAAGGACCTTCGAGTCCCCAGAGGAGGGTGTCGGCTCAGCGCTGCCAGGAACTAGCTGTGACTTTGGAAACGATGGGAGGGAGAGGTCTCAATGAATTCATCTCTATGGTCCTGTCCTGACTCCAAACCGGTCTCTGCTCATCCAAACACACCCAAGAGCTGAGGCCTAATGAAAGACCTTCCCGTTTGGGGGTGGGTTTGACGGAGGGAGGATTTGGGAGTGCTGACTCTGCCGAATAAGGACAATCATTTCTCTTCCTGTTTATGGGGTGGGGTGCGGTTCATACTCAGCCTATGCGTCTTGGAAGGAGAGGAGAAAGGAACATGAGGAAGGCGGGACCCAAAGATCCTGGCAGTCCCTGAAGACGCATCCTTTCCCTGCCCCGACGCGCAGGCAAACCCGCGTGCAGCCCAGGGCCCGGCGCGTGAGCAGCGCTCCAGCACCGGGGAGGCCCGGCGGGGCCGGCCGGGCAGCCCCGGGGCGCGCTCACCTTGCGGCCATTCACGTAGAAGAGCAGCTCGGCCGTCCCGTCCATGGTGGCGGCCCGCGGTCCCACCGCGCGGGCCCGCGGTCCGAGGATCCCGAGGAAGAGTCGCCGGCACCTGGGACCCGACGACGCAGACCGGGCTGCAGAGGCCTAAAGTCCAGCCACCCCCGAGGGATAAACTCCCAATTCAGATCCAAAGTGCGGTGAGCGCCCGGCCAGGAAAGCTCTCCCACGGACATCGGGACGTCACCGCCGCGCTCCCTCCGGCCTGAGACCATTGGCTGAGACCCTCGTTCCCCCGCCTGCGGCGGTGGGCGTCTGCGCCCCACTCCCCCGCCTCTTAGCAGGTAGGGCGGGTCCTGTGACTCTCTTCGGTCGTCTTATATTAGTACATATTTTAATGGCTTTCCAGCTAGATTTGAAGTCCGGGAACAGTAGGGTTTTTTTTTGTACCTTTCCTGCCACCACGGCTGCCTCATCCTGTACTTTTAATAGTTGATAAACAATCACATTCATTCCAGCTTTGCAGGAGAGGAACTTAAGGACAATGGATGGTTTTACAACTTTACCTCACAGTTTTACAAACAATTATTCCAGTTTTTTATATCAAGAGCTACCTTGATATAAACTTTTTAAAAGTTTTATCATTATTCAGTTTATCCAGTAAATCACTATAAAGTTTATCTGATGAGTGTCAATAGTGATGTAAAACATCTCGAAAAACTTTTTAAAAATAAAACTTGGAAAATACTGAAAAGCATAAAAAGAAAAGTCACCTGTGTCCACAACTTAGAACTTACCCCTGTTAACTTTCTGAGTCTATTTTTACGTTTTTGAAATCTGCAGTATAACACCTTTTAAAAGCTCAAATGGACTCACACTCTTTTCCAGACTTCTCTTATCATACCTAGAACATTTGCCATCTCATTTATGTAAACGTATACGTTATTGTGAAAATTTCTAAAATTTGTACATAAAAGAGTACAACTAGCATTCCCATACACCTGACTCACTGAGCTTTAAAAATTCGCAACATTTTGCCACACTCCCATGTCTCTTCTGGAGTATTTTAAAGCCAATGTCAAGCACATTATTTTACCCCTAAATACTTCAGTATACATTAAAAATTTTTTTCTTACAAAGGAAAATGCCATTATCAAATATAACAAAATAAGTATTTTAATATCTTCAAATTTCCCAGTGTCTTAAAAAATGTCTTTTTACATTTGATTTCTACTTGATGTACGTCCTTGTTGTCTCTTCAGTCTTTTTAAATCTAGAATAGTCTCCTCATCCACTCCTCCTTTTTAAAGCTATCAACACGTTGAAGAAGAAACCTAGGTCAGCTGTCCTATAGAATGAACCACATTTTGAATATGACTGGTTGCTTCTCCCTGGTGTTCTTTGTTCTTCCATGCTACTGACTTCTTGAACCCTGCTTACGGATCTAAAGCTTTGATTTAATTCAGGTTCAATTTTTTTTAACCATCTTGGGTTTTACAATTGTATCTCTTTTCGCTTATGCCAAAAATCTTGGTTCTAAAACTTCAACATAATTGCTTTATCTTGTCCTTAGATCGATTTCAAAACAACCACATCAATACTATGGCTGCAATAAGGTTAGTAAATAAAAGTTTAAGATTTCTTTACAGTTCTTTTATTCTTAGAGTATACCCTAAT
This sequence comes from Hyperoodon ampullatus, assembly GCF_949752795.1. NCBI lineage: Eukaryota > Metazoa > Chordata > Mammalia > Artiodactyla > Ziphiidae > Hyperoodon > Hyperoodon ampullatus. The sequence continues at coordinate 36,057,595 of NC_136921.1, forward strand.
AAAGATACACATTTAAAATTCTTTTTCTAAGGTCAGTTATCTCTGTTTGTCACCATCTTGATACTTTTCATTTTCACTTGTTTTTCAAGTTAGCTGCTCCCTATTGCTGCTTATGTTGTTCCTTTTTTGTTGTTGTTATTACAAACCATACCAGAAATTTTTGTATTCTTTTCAAGAGAATTTTTGGTATAGTTACCTAAAAGTGGGATTGCTGCATCAAATGATTTTATACGCATATGTATTGAATAATTTTGCTAGATACTGTCAAAACCTTTTCTATAAATGTTGTATCATTTTGCATTCCCTCCAGCAATGAACAGGAACCTTCCCAGGGAAAAAAGGAAGAGGCTGGGATTATTAGAACTTGGAAACTTAAGAGGAGACCTCTGAGGGGAGGGCACTGCTCAGCTGCTGTTAATACCTCAGGAGGTAGGAAAAGGGCTTCCGGGGGTCAGTGGGCACTCAGATTTCAAATGATGGCGTGTGGCAAGGAGGGTGCTGCTCTCTCAGGAGCCTGGAGGCGGCTCCCTGACGAGCTAGGCCTGAGGCCCGGGAGGGGGTACAGCCCAAGCAGTGTGGGCTCTAGGAGTGCTAAACCAGCTGGTGACTGGGACCACGTGTCACGCCACTCCCAGCCCCCGCCCCCCGCGTGAAGCACCAATGCTGAGGGGAAGAGCAGGCCAGCAGGAAGGAGCAAGTCCCTCTTCCCTCTTTCTGACTTTCCATCTCCTTCTATCGCCCCCTATTGACAGAAGCTTAAAAGTCAGCCAGCAAAGAAGAAACGTGATTTGTAGAGTTCTGGCATCACACAGCAAAGTATAGAGAGATGGACTTAGAGTTGAGACAAGAGTTGGCACACATTCAAAAGGGGGGTTTATTCCACGAGAGCAAGAATTTGTTTCAGGATCAACAAATTAATGAATATAGTTCACTATGTGAATATATCAAAGGAGGATAATCATATATCTTTTTTGTGCTGATTCATATTAAGCTATTGTGTTTTGACTTCAAATCCACACTTCTCTACTCCACTTTAAGGCTAAGCCTTGGCAAACCACGTTTCTCCTTTGCCAGGTTCCCTTCCGGTCTCTGGCGATAGGTGATAGAGGGGAACTGGAAGGATGGAGGAGAGAGACATTTGCTGTTCCTGTTTGCTTCCTGTTCCTGTCAGCGTCACCACAGAGTGGTTCACGCGGCGGGAACAACTGACTTCAGCAGCCACAGCTGGCTCCAGTTCGCAGCTTCTCCACATTATCGGACCAGTCTTGTGTGGCCCTTCAGGGAAACAGCACCAACCAGTTGCACACCCTCCCCCTAGAGTCCTCTAAGCCTTTAAAGTCTTCCTCTAAGCCTTTAAGTTTCAATACTTCCATCCTTTTCTGTGTTCCCTCAGCCCCAGAGATGGTGGGTGCTTCCCATAGTTACTTCCTCTATGATACTCCCCTAGTCCCTTTTGCCCTTTCAGTTCTTGTTCAGTTCTCTAGAATATGGTTAACAATTTATATCTGTGGTTTTTATCTCTTGGCTGGACCCTAACTAATAGTCTCCATCAGCACCAAAAGTCACTTGACAAAATTCAACATTCATTCATAATTTTTTTAAAAAGCACTCAATAAAATAATAATCAATAGATAATAGTTTAATGTGATTATAAACATACATAACCAGCTCAAACCACAGCATCTTACTTAATGGGATAAAACCAGAGGCATTCCCATGAAAATCAGGAATAAGACAAGGATACCCACTATTGTCACTGCTATTTAACATTTAACATAAGGTAGCAGCCATGCAATTAGACAAGAGAAAGCAACAAGAGGCATTAAGAATTGGGGAGAAAAAGGGAGTAAAGATAGCTTGGTTTTCAGGAGATAGATCTAGAAAATACTGCAAACAATAAGAGAGTTTATTTCCCATTTATATTACCAGGAAAAAAGAGAGAATGCCTAGGCATCAAGAAATGTGGAAAACCTCCATGAGGGAGACTTTGAAACTCCCACAAAGTCTCTATAATTTAAAGAGGATGGTAGGGGGGCATCAAAAGAAACACAGACAAGTAAAGGGAACAGAAAATTGAGAAATAAATTTAAGTGTACATGGAAATACAACATTGAAAAATGTGGCACTGCAAATCAGTAGTGGAAAACACGGACTTTTTAATTAATGGGGAATCATTTGGAAAAAGGTCAAAATTGCATTCGTATCTCACACCATGAAACAAAATCCACGTGAATCAGAAATTTAAATGTAAAAACAAAATGAAACCATGGGTAGATGTCTTTATAATATGGGAATAGGAAATTTGTTTCTTGCTGTGACCAAATTCCGCCAACAATAAAAGAAAAGGTTTATAAGTGTGATACATACAATGAAAAATAATTTGCATGGGAACAGAAAAAAAGAAAAGACAAACCTCATGGAAAGGAGAAAAAAATAGAACTAAACAATAGGAAACATAATACCAGAGAATGACTCTAGGAGGTCCGAAGCCTTAAAGTAATAGGAGTACAGGAAAGGAACAGACTGTCAGGATGCCAAGCTCTTAACCACTGTGTAAACTGTTCCTTTAATAAAGCCTCTAGCCTCCATTCAGCCAACACTGGTGATAATGAGTAAGTTCTGTGGGACTCTGTAGTCCTACAGCAGTTTCTCAAAGCTTGGTCCTAGGACAATCTGCCCCAGAATTATCTGCGGTGTTTGTTAAAAATGCAGATTTCTGGGCCCACCCTTTTCGTTGTCGGATATTGTCTTAGGAAAACTTTTCCATATAGGCAGAATAGAATTTGACTAGTCATCTGAATACAGTAAGCTATGTTCATTAATCTCAGATAGGAATAGGATTTACTACGTAAAGTTATAAAAACCAAATTCAAAAGAGCCTGAGAGGTTAACCCCTCAGACAAGTCATCAGATTACACATAATGGAAGTAATACAGAAGCTGCAATTGAAGAAGTAATTTTGAAAGTTGAAGAACGAAGGGTGAAAGACAACTGGCCAGGGCAGAAGGTGACTTTTAAAATCTTACAGGTGTTCACGTTTACTGAATGGTTTTAAAAACAAAACAAAACAAGATAGCTTGGTGTACAACAAGGTAACCAATGCAAAAGTATTTATAATACATTTTATTTGGTTAAAAGACTAATAGCTATTGTGTAGTTAAAGGTTGGTTGAAAGGAGCTTAAATGAGCAGGAAGATGTTATAGGATAACCAAAATAATTTTAAAAGGTTAGTATTACAAAATAGCTATTTTATGCATATTATCTATACATAAGAATAAACACTCCATGAAAAGGCAGAAAATGAAAAAGAAAAAAAAACCCAAAACTTTTTGTCATATGTTTCATCTTCTTGATCTTAGTTATACCCTTGTTTTGACTTCTTATGGTTTGAGAATTCAGAAAAACCAGAATGTATAAATTCACTCATCTTCTCATCTTCCTGCAAAGTAGAAAAAAAAGGAAGATTAACAATAATAACAACCTAAAGCTAATGCTTTTGCTGCAAAGTATGGAGAGGAAAATTGCTGCATCATACCAGTAGAAAGCAGTTTCCTCAAACCACAAAGCTTTGTCATATATTTAAAATACTCTGTGATAGTGGGAATTATAAATAAGGTTTAAGAGAAATTAATCAACATAGATTTTACACATTTCATGATTTACTATATATTTCCTTTTTATTATGAACTTTAGCATACATATAAGAATATATAAAAATGTACAATTTAAAAACTCAAATAAATGCTGATACACCTACACCCAGGTTAAGAAATAAACTCTTACCACACCTCACAAGCCTCCAGTGTGCCCCTTTCCAGTGTGCTCCTTTTTGCAAGACGAGATCACAGTTCTCTCATCTCCCAAGAAGTAACCACCATTTTGAATTGAGTTCATCAATCCCTTGTTGAATAGTAGCAGAAATAGTGGGCATTCTTGCCTTGTTCCTAATTTAAGTGGAAATACCTCCATTGTCTCCTCATTAAACAAGATACTGCCTTTAGGATTAAGGTATGTATATACAATTTATCATTATAAGAAAGTATCCCTCAATGTCTATCGAGTGTTTTAATCATGAGTGACTTGAATTTCGTCAAAGGCTTTTATCAGCATCTATGAAAAAATCATATGCTTTAGTTTCTTAGATTTATTAATATGGTATATGAGGATAGGTTTTCTAATACTGAACCAACCTTGCATTCCTGGAATAACCTTACTCGGTCATGGTATATGTTTTTCATAGCATGGTGTGGATATGCTTTTGTAACTGTGCCATGAACACTTGAGAGGAATATGTATTCTCTCTTATCAGAGTGTGGAGTTTGATATGTATACATAAGATTTACCCTATTCATTATGTTGTTTAGACCTTCCATCTCCTTACTTATTTTTTGCCCACTTTATTTGTTTTATACTGAGTATATTAAAATCTATTAGTGTGTTCCTATCTGTCTCCATGTATCTCCTGTAGTTTTTGCTTCATAAAAGTAGTTGTTCTGCTATTTGGTACATAAATATCATAACTATTACATACTCTTTGTGGATTAGGGCTTTTACTATTTAAAATGTCCCCTTTTGTTACGTTCAGTACTTTGGGACTTAAGAGATAAAGACTTTAAAAAATATATTTGTATTACCTTCCTGGTAACTCCTGCTGCTCCTACTCTCAACGCCTATGATGACCACTCCATAATATACTGTAAGCAGTTTCCATCAGTATTTATTCTCAGTGGGGGCCTATCAAAAGCTGTGATATACCTGCTGCATGCCATTCCCAATCCAAAAGGAAAAAAACAGCAGCTGGATTGTTATTACTCTTAGTATTTATACTAATGTACATTGTGATATTTGGTTTTAAAAAATTTGCCAACTAAACTGATTACCAGATAATCTGCATGCCCAGAAGATCTAAACTAAAATAGAATACTATTTCATTACAGCATTTTGCTATATTTAGTTTAGAATAGGTAGCTCTTTTAAAAGAATTAATTAAATTAAGTGTTATTCAGCAGTAAAAAGGAATGAGAAAAGTCTCTACAGATTGATATGGAGTGATTTCCAGAACATACTGTTAAATGATAAGAAGCAAAGCCCAAAAAAGTAGTTAAGTATGCTACCTTTATGTAAGAAAAAGGGTGATATACATATATCTGCTTATTTGTGCAAAAGAAACACAGGGACAATAAGCCAGAAACTAAAGGAACTGATTATCCACAGGAGGTGGTGAAAATAGGATAGAAAGGAGGAGTAATGGGAATGGGGTAGCAGGAATGAATATAGTTGACACTTCTCAGCATATGCCACTTTGTATAGCTCTGACTTGTACAACCCAAGAAATAACTCACATACTCCAAAAGTAAACAACTAAACCTACCAAGATGTGGGAGAAGAAAATGGAATACAAACAATAACAAATGAATAACATAATTATGTTGAAGGTGGGTGGTAAGAAAAGAACTAACCTAAGACAAAAAGAACTGTACCTAAATGTTATGATCTAGTTAGTATGTTTCTCATAGGGATATGGGTCAGCAATTCTGAAACTACTTTATGTGTATGCTAGAATTGAACAAATAAATAAATAAATAAATATATCATAGATAATGAGAGCCAGGCTACTTACCAATAGCGAAAGAAATTACAAATAAGCAAAGCTAAAATGAACCCTGTGATGTTGAACAGGAATCAGAGGTATCAGTCTAAACTCAAGGTTTTCACTATACACACAGATAGATAAATATAAAAGTATGCATATTCATGGATTAGTGTAATACATACATTTCCTAGCTCTGTCTGCTGATGGGGCCTAATATCAATTGCCCCTGTGGTAGACAGACTCTGTGGAGGACCCCGCCACGATCCCTGCCTACTGGTGTTCATGCCCTTGTATTATACCCTTTCCTTGAGTATGGACAGGAGCTGTGAGTTGGATCTGACGAAGAGAAATGGCAACGGTGATGGGGTGTCTCCCTTTTGAGTATATGTTTCATTATATAGCACTCCATCTTGCCAGAGGATTTGCTCTAGAGACTCTCTCTGGTTTTGAAGTAAGTGGCCATGTTGGGAGGCCCATGGGGCAAGGAGCTAATGGTGGCTTCTAGGAGCTGAGGATAGCCTCCAGCCAACAGCAAAAAAGCTGGGGCCCTCTGTCCTATAACCACAAGGAAATGAATTCTGCCAACAATCTGTGTGACCTTGGAGGCAGATTTTCCCCCAGGAGAGCCTCCGGACGAGAATCAGCCTGGATGACACTGTGATTGCAGGTTTGTGAGACACTAAGCAGAGCACCCAACTTAGCTAAGTGCAGATTCCTGGTCCACAGAAACCAAAAGAAAATAAATGTGTGTTGTTTTAAGCCACCAGGTTTATGATAATATTGTTATGCAACAACAGATAATACAACACAACATAAGCAGTGAGAATACTTAGTGCCCAGATCTTGTATTGTACCAATGCTAATTTTCTAGCTTTGATAATTGTACTACAGGTATGTAAGATGTTAGAATTGGGAAAAGCTGGGTAAGGAACATATGAGAAACCTCTTACTATTTTTACAACTTTTTGGTAAGTATAAAATTAGTTCAAAATAAAAAGTTTAACTTACAACTCAATAGGAAAAAGATAACCCAACTGAAAAAAGGGCAAAGGATCTGAACAGACATTTCTCCAAAGAAGATATAAAAATGGCCAATAAGCACATGAAAAGATGCTCAATCATGAGTCATTAGGGAACTGAAAATCAAAACCATAATAAGATACCACTTCACACTCACTAGTATGGCTAGAATCATCAAAAAGTCAAATAATAACAAGTGTGCTGGTGAGGATATAGAGAAATCAGAACCCAACAGAGTCCCACTGTTGGTGGGACCATAAGATGGTACGGCAGCTTTGGAAAACTGTCTCGCAGTTCCTCAAACGATTAAACATAGCTAACATATGACTCAGCAGTTCCACAACTAGGCAAATACCCAAGAGAAATGAAAACATATGTACACAAAAAAACTCACAAATGTTTATAGGAGCATTATTTATAATAGCCAAAAGGTGGAAACAACTAAATGATCATCAAAAGACAAATGGATAAATAAAATGTGGTGTATATATACAATAGAATATTTTATTTAGTCATAAAAAGGAATGAAATACATGTTACATGTACATGTTACAACAGGGATGAACCTTGAAAACATTATGCTAAGTGAAAGAAGCCAGTCACAAAGACCACATATTATATGATTTCATTCATATGAAATGTCTGAAGAGGATGTCTATAGAGACAGAAAGTAGGTGATTGGTTGCTTGTCTAGGGCTGGGGGATACAGCAATGACAGCTAAAGGGCATGGGGTTTCTTTTTGAAATGAAGAAACGTTCTTAAATTGACTGTGGTGATGGTGTGCGTATCTGTGACTCTACTAAAACCCACTGAATTGTACAATTTAAACGGGTGAAACATATGATATGTGAACTATAGCTCAATAAAGCTGTTTTTTAAAAAAGCCCTTGGTTAACTGGCTTCTCTTGTACCCTCTCTTGCATTGCTGCCACCTGCTGGTTATTGTTCTAAAATACCTGTCAAAAACGATCAATGTCTTTAATTTTATAAAAGCAAACACTGAAACAAATGCAAAGAGAAAATTTGAGGATACTTCTCTCTATCCTTTTGGAAATACCATCCCAAATATGATCAGGTTCTCTGAAATAGTAACTTCATTTATCCTTGGAAAAATAAGATTCTGAATAAAACATATGTAAAAGGCATTTGGACATTTTTTGAGATAATCAAGGAAATGTGAATTGGGATTTGCTATTAGATGATAGTGAGGAATTATTGATAATTTTGTTAGCTGTGATCATTGTTGTCCAGTTTTGTTAAGTTTTTATACTCTAGAGATATATACAGAAGTGTTTTAGGAATTAAATGACTCAATATTAGGGATTTGCTTTAAAGATACAACAACAAAAAATGGATAGCAGAAGTAAATATGGCAAAATATTGATAACTCTCAAAGTTGAGGGATGGATAAATGGTGGGGGGAGTACTATTCCCTCTTTTGGGGTATATGTTTGAGGTTTAAAAAAAAAAAGAAAAAGGACTATTATTCTTTGAGACCAAAGGACATATAAACACGCTGAATTCTCCTAAGGACAAGGTGGAAAATCAATAAATGGGGGTAACAAATAATGAGGTTTACAAATTATAGGCAACAAAAAAAATTTTTTAAGCCTGTTCAAAGAATAAAAGAAGACGTTTCTTCAAATCTTACCCAGGTCATACTGTGGTTGTTACATGTCAACAATACATGCTTCACTGATACTCAGAAGTGTTCAAATACTAATTCAGGCAGGAATCTTTTTGAAAGCACGTATTTTACAGTACCGCACTGAAATCGCTTTTATGTCATTGAAATACTCACCCTTTGAGACTTGGCTCTTTTAAAGAGAGAGGAGTACATCTTCTTCTTCGGCTTGACAGCTCTGAAGACAGATCTTCTAACTTGTTTTCAGATTTAGCAGTGTTATTTGAAACAAAACTGGTATTTGTCAAGTCCTGTAGCATTCTAACACCTGAAAAGAGTATTGTTTTCAAAAATATTTTTAACAGTATATATAGAGATATGGAACTACATATAGGATATTTACTGGTTTGTAAATTATTGGTAGCAAATTTTTAAACTTAATAATCAAGTTATAATGTTAAATTTTACAAAAGTAGCACTGAAATTATCTGTAAATCAGTTTTTTTTTTTTTAGCAATAATGAGAGGAAAAGAGACCTACCATTTAAGACAAACTAGCAAGTAGTAGCCTGCAATATTTTTAAACTGAAATCACATTTAGGCTGACAGAAATTCTTCATGAATTCAACTCTAGTCACCGAATCACGCAAATTACTGCACATTCATTCAACATTTGTCATCGATTGCTCACGCTATGAAAGGCACCATGAGGAACAGAGATGAAAGACGGCTCACCAGTCTCTAAAATGTCCTGCAACTCTAGACCTTGGCACTTCTTTTGCGTCAGTATTCCTTTTACCTGAAGTCTTATCCATAAAAATCCTAGTGTTCTATATACATACATTGAAATGTTAGGCTCCCAGTAGAAAACTTTAATTGATACGGGAATGTCTAATGTTGCAAAATTGCTAACAACAAAAGAACGTCAATGTTAAGGGGAAAAAGTGAGGTATGTTATATATAGTATGATTTCAAGTATATATTTTAAAATGCATAGATTCAAGCCTGCATGCATATGCCAAAATGTTGACTGCAGTTCTTCTGGGTGATTGTTTTTTCTACTATTTTCTGATTCTCTACTTTCAATTTTCTGCAATGAGCATTATTTTAATAACTGGGGAAAATAAGAAATAAACACTAAAGGTAAAAATCCTACCTATGCTTTAGGGCTTAAAATGCTATCTATTTGATGATGCCTCTGCAGATTCCTCTAGCCAAAATTATTCCCCGTCATTACATCCCTTAACATGTGTGGTTTTATTAAAGCATTTGCCATATTTAAACACTGTACGTGTTACTTTTCCATACATGTACTCTGAGGAAAGGGAGTTGGTATTGTTTATTTTTTAATCTTCTAAAATACCTAGAATAAGTGTTGATCGTATTAAATATATGCTATTGGAGAGAGTCCCAACCTTAAGAAATTTGCAATTGTCTTTGGTAAAATCAAACCAGGGCAATTCATTATTATATGCATTTAAAACACCCAATTTCCTTCAAAAATATGAAAAAGGAAATTATCTGCCTAATGCCATTATCAGACAACTTTGTGCTAAAGGCCAAATACATTTTTTAGTGTATAAATGTCCAAGCCACTCTCATTGTTATCTTCTCAAAGTATTAAACTTTCTTTAAATTCCTCCATATTGCTTCTACAGATCAGGCTACACAATTATACATTGTTTTAAAATTCCATAAAAATCAGTTGTAACAGGAAATGCTTTACTGGTTAAATGAAAAAATATATAGAATTTTAAAACTTGATCACTTCAGGTATGGACATACCTATTTCTGATCTTTGTGTTCTCTGGTTGACTTTAAATTTCATCTTCTCATGCACATCATCACTTATTTGAAAGATGGGTGAGCTCTCCAGAGCAAAATTTTCTTTCAGATTTTTACTAGAAGAAATACTCATAGGTTTTGAACCCTCAGGAATACTGTTAAAGGAAGAATCTTGTCTGTTAGGTGAATTCATCTGAGATAAAGATTTCAACGTTTTTGTGTGGAAGTCTGGCTTAATTTTGACAATTTCCTCATTTTCCAAATTTTTTTCCTTAACAGCATATTCAGATTCAACTGATATTCCCTGAACGGTGTCAGATATTATCTCCATTAGTTCATGACTATCTGGAGAAGGATCTGCGAAGGTCTTCCTTTTCTTTGATTTGGATGTCATTTTATTTACTTTTTTGACCTGGCACTCTCCTTCCTTTGTCACTTCCATGAAGGGGATATCTCTCTTTTTATTCAGGGTTGTAGTGCTTTGCTTTGGATTCTTATGTAGTTCCATTTGGTTTCCAGGGTCAGAATCTGTCTCATCAGTACTGTGTTTTAAACCTGCTTCTAAGGAAACAGACGTCTGTGAAGAACCTGTTAAGTGCAAAATAGGTTTGTTGTTACCTTTTGCCAAAATGTTCTTTGCCTTGCCTGATGATTCTTTCCCATGTTTTTTAACTGGTTTGTAAGGATTTGAAATTTGACCACAATTTTCTTTTTCATTATTGTTGATTTCCATACAGTATCCACTAATACCTTGGCCTTCAAGTCTTTGTTTAGATTTATTTATTTTAAAATTAAGATCTTTTGTATAGCTTTCTTGGCCATGCACATCTTTATCGTTATCCTCATATATCTGGTACATTTCAGAAATTATTTCTGTCTTCCGATTTACTTTCTGCCTAAGCTTCTTATTCGTTTTTGATTTATTCTGCTGAGCGGGTTGCTTATCAGTGACATGCTTTTTCAAATCCAACATATTCTGGGTCTTATACAAATTTCCATTATTTTTGGTGGGAAGATAAATCGTTTGACATTCATTTGTGACTTCTAGGTTTTCAGAAATGGTTTCTTTATCCTTTGGGGTTAGGGAAAAGAAGGCACCTTTTACTGTGTCATGTACACCTTTGTCGTTAAATTCATTTTTTTGGTTCATTTCCAAAATTATTTCTGTTTTCCGACTTACTTTCTGCCTGAGACTCTTATTTATTTTTGATTCATTTTGCTTCCCAGTATCAGTAGCATGCTTTTTCACCCCTAAAAGGTTTTGAGTCTCATAATCACATGGATTCCTATTAGCTCTGAGGGAAGGATCAGCTATCTGAAACTCATTTGCATCTTCTAGGTTTTCAGGGACGATTTCTTTATCTTTTTGGGTTAGAGAAAATAAGTTACCTTTTTCTGGGTTATGCATTCCTTTGTCATCATTCTCATATATTTGGTTGATTTCAGAAATGATTTCTGTCTTCCGACATACCTTTTGCCTAAGCTTCTTATCTATTTTTGATTCATTTTGACAAGCAGGTTGTATATCATAAACATGCTTTTTCACCCCCAAAACATTTTGAGTGTCATAATCATATAGGTTTCTACTATCTTTGGAAGCAAGAGCAGGTGTGTGAAACTCACTTGTGCCTTCTAGGTTTTCAGAGATAAGTTCTTTATCCTGGGTTAGGAAGAAAGAGTTACCCTTTTCTGGGCAATACCCACTTTTGTTATTATCTAAAAGATTCACTTTGGAAATTATTTCTGTCTTCCTATTTACTTTCTGCCTGAGATTCTTATTAATTTTTGATTCATTTTGCTGAACAGGGTACACGTCGGTGATCTGCTTTTGCAGACCCAATACATTCTGGGTCTCACAATCACACAGGTTTCCATTATTGCTAGTGGAAAGACCAGATTTTTGAAAGTCATTTGAAACTTCTAGGTTTCCAGAGATGATTTCTTTATCCTCTCGGGTTTGGAAGGAAAAGTTACCTTTTTCTGGGCCTTGCACATCTTTGGCATTATCCCTAAGTATGTGGTTCATTTCAGAAATTATTTCTGTCTTCCGATTTATTTTCTGCCTAAGCTTCTTATTTATTTTTGATTCATTTTGCTGAGTGGGTTGCATATCAGTGACATGCTTTTTCAAATCTAACATATTTTGGGTCTCATAATCACATAACTTTCCATTATCTTTGTTGGAAAGATAAGCTGTTTGAAATTCACTTGTGACTCCTAGGTTTTCAGAGGTGGTTTCTTTAACCTTTTGGTTTGGGAATAAGTTATCTTTTTCTAATGTATGAATCACAAATGTCTGTCTAGAAGTTTTACTTTTCTTATAAGCTAGAGAACTTGGACCCATATCAAATTTACTGTCCTGCTGGAATTTATCTGAACTTTGGGAGAAAGAGTATGTTTCCTCTTGATCATCTGTTACATGAATTCTTTTCCTCTTTTTGTTATACTGTGTACTTTGTCTGTCATCCTGATCAAAGCCATTATGAAGGGTTATTTTCTTCAGCATGTTCAACTGAGTCAGCTGTTCAGTACTGAAAATAAAATTTGGTTCTTCTGAATCCCCTTTGCCATCCAGGACAACAGATCTTTCTGGTCCATTTTTGATCTTTTCCTCAATATTCACATCTGAGCTATTTTTAAATTGTCTCTTTGATCTTTCTCTTTTTTCAGAGCTTGGATCTTTCACTTTTCTGAAAGTTTTCATTCCACAATCATTTGGGTTTTTATTATCTCTTTTATTTTTAGTGCCTGTTGAAACTGTAACAATTTTGCTTACTTCACTAGCAGTTAAATCCATGTCATCATCATACACAGTTTTTTGCAACTGAAAGTCATCAGTACCCTGAACTGGATTCATGCCCTCTGCAATAGGTTCACTTGCAGACTCAGATGAGGCAGGAAGGCACATTATGTTTCTTTGCATTTTAATATTTGCTTCGTTAGTACAATCTTTTATTTCATTATTCCAATTTAATATTGGACTTGAAATCTGTTGTTGATCCAAATCTGTTACACAGGGAGTGTCTGCTGGATTATTTGATTCCCAAGATGATACACGTTTTTTCCTTTTAGTCACATTACTCGGAGATGACTTTTCTCTGTGGCTCATCGACTGGGCATTTTTCATCTCACTCATTAGAGAACTCCTGGAACTTTGGTCTGAGTGGGAATGGCTTTCTATAAAATAAAGGGAAACAAAATTCAGAAATAAGTAGTAACAAGGAATTTATTATTTTAAACAAATGAGATTAGGAATCAAACTGTTTCAGAGAAAGGATTTCTGACAATGTGTTCTCTTCAGACACTAATATTATGAAGAATCTATGTTGATAAATATTAGGGGACTTCCCTGGTGGTCCAGTGGTTAAGAATCTGCCTTCAATGCAGGGGATGAGAGTTCAATCCCTGGTCAGAGAACTAAGATCCCACATGCTGTGGAGCAACTAACCCCGCATGCTGCAACTACTGAGCAAGTGGGCCACAACTAGAGAGCCCACGTGCTGCAACTACAGAGCCCACACACTCTGGAGCCCACACGCCACAACTACACAGCCCACGTGCTCTGGAGCCTGTGTGCCACAACTAGAGAGAAGCCCGCGTGCCACAGCAGAGGATCCCACATGTCGCAATGAAGATCCCGCGTGCCACAACTAAGGCCCAACACAGCCAAAAATAATAAATAAATAAATATTTAACAAATAAATAAAGCAGAACTGAATGGAGTAGTCATAAGTCACATTTTACATTTCTATCTACAGAAAATATATACTGGGAATTCACTCTGTCTTGGCCTCAGCAGTAGAGTGGAGAATAGCCAACAATAGAGCCATTAACATTAACATATGTTTCTAAGTGAGAGGAGTCTGGGAAATGAACCCAAGTAACAGTGATAACTCTGATAAGGATTACTATCAAAATGTTATTAGCAGGTAGCTAAAGTTTATAAAAATTATATACACACAGTCATATACCTTTTAGAAAGGAAAAATAATTCAAACTCCAAATTCAATATAGTTATGGTTCCATATCCCAATCTGAAATTCTATGTCAAATATATAAACCAGACTACACCACAGGATTATTATTTTAAAATACCATATAATTAAAATGTAAGTGTCATCATTTTTTCTTACTCAACCATCACCTAGGCTCAAGTTCTTGCTTTACCACCAATTGGTTATGATCTTGAAAAAGTCATTACACGTATCTAGAACCTCTATTTTTATATCTATGAAAAAGAGAAGATATAACTAAATAATATATCATGTCTTTCAAGTCATAAGCTAAGATACCAAGAAAAGCTCTTTAGGCCAGCTCACTTCTAAATACTGTTTCCAGAGTAGTAGTATTAGGCCACTGTAGACCTGACATTTGTTGGCATATTTACTTTTCTCTGGCTGCATTGGGTCTTCGTTGCTGCGCGTGGGCTTTCTCTAGTTGCGGCGAGTGGGGGCTACTCTTCATTGCGGTGCATGGGTTTCTCACTGCAGTGGCTTCTCTTGTTATGGAGCACAGGCTCTAGGCACACAGGCTTCAGTAGCTGTGGCACACGGGCTCAGTAGTTGTGGCTCACGGGCTCTAGAGCGCAGGCTCAGTAGTTGTGGCGCATAGGCTTAGTTGCTCCATGGCATGTGGGATCTTCCTGGACCAGGGATTGAACCCATGTCCCCTGCATTGGCAGGCAGATTCTTAACCACTGTACCACCAGGGAAGTCCTGGTATATATACTTTTAAACTAATTTTTTCACCAGAAATTTTAAATAGTAGAAGTTAGGAAATCTGTAACATAAGAAGTCTAACTTATTAACTGTTTATACATGATGGATCCCAAGAAGAAAATCCAATGAATGTTAACTATTTAATACTGACACTCAAAATGAATTAAAAAAAAAATCTCACCTTTGGGAAGTGTATCAACAATAGAAGAAATGTGTTTTGAATCATTTACACCACAAACATTCGTATCATTTTCTTTAAGAAATAACAATTCCAAGTTATGCTGAGTTGATACCAAAGAGGGGCTATCAGGTGATGTCTTTGACATGATATTGTCACACTGCATTTTCTCTTTATCTTCATCATCATCATCATTTGAAGTTAATGGTACCCTAAGAGCAAGTAAGAATGAATGAGGAATTTTGTATTTTACAAAAATTATTTAGAAAATTACATGGATAGTTCTTTCTATATTCCATTTATTTAAGATCCAACCACAAACCCACCCTGATACCATTTTGTGTTCAGTGAAGGCAATTATACCATTTTGTGTTCAATGAAGGTAGAAAATGGTAGTTTCTAATAGTACAGAGGAGTAAAACAGGAATGCTTCTTATCCCCTTAACTCCAGTGACTTCAAAAGGAGATAAATGATATAATCACTGGTTGAGCTATTAGGACAATAATATTAATGAAATGAATAAAGTTCAAACATACTTATAAATATTCATGTATAATATTTATAATTTTCCTGTAATTAATTCTATGGAAAAGCCAAAACTCTTCCTCTGGTTTCAAACAAGTACAACTTGTATGTAAAGTTTTGTGTGTAATAAAGTCTGCTATGTTTCCAAAAGGTATCCATGTAAACTAAAGCCATATTCCTAGAGTAGTTAAATCTATGGGGGTAAAAAGAAATCTATGGAGATAGACAAAATGACCTTTTTGAATTCAAAGAAGAAAGAGTAATATGCTCCAATGATAAGGATTTTGCTTTGTATGCCACACAAATCATAGATATTTCAAAATTTTTGATAATGATAAAAATAAATACTAGAAAATATTTGTTAAAAATTTAAAGGCACCTATTAGTAGAATAGCCATTGGGAGGAAATGTCTATACCACTTGAAGAAACAGGTTAGCAAAAATTGTTTATTTTACAGAGGAGAGGTTCTGCTTCAGGTAATGGCCAAATAGGTACTATTGAATCAACCTTATCAAACATAATGAATGTAAATTCTGGACAAAATATAAAAAAAACAACTACCCGAAGTCACTGGAGAGTGAATAAAAAGCAACTAGATACAGAAGAGGGGTTGGCACTTAGAAAAAGGGTGAGCTTCTCACTGTTTACAAACCTCAGTCAGTGCCACATTTTCTAGAAGTTAGAAATCCAGTCTTATTATTATTAGTTCAAGGTCAGAATTCAGGGCAACTACAACTGCTGTAAAGTGTGTGTGATGGGAGAAATAACAGGGAAAGTAGACAGGGAAGCCCCAAATTTTGTGCATAAACTCTCTCCAAATCTCTAGCTCATTCCTGAATCACATATATGAGAAAGATTCCAAGCAGCCCAGCTAAGGATTATAGAACTGAACTGAGATTTCATATGTTGTTCATCACAGGGAAGTAATAACAAGACTGAGTTTAGATAAGGTAACTATCTACTAAAATAAAACATGAAACTTGTTGGGAGGAATATACCTGAATCCAGATTTTCTACAACACAGGAGTCACAATGCTGGGGGTACAATCCAATATTATTCAATATATGAAGCAACAGAAAAACATGATTCAAACTCAAGAGAAAAAGATAATCAACAGAGAATGATCCAAAAATAAATGGCCAATAAGCACATGAAAACATGCTCAGTATCATTAGTCACCCAAAAAATCCAAATCAAAACCACAGTGAGATACCACTTCATATCCACCAGCATGGCTATAATCAAAAGGATAGGTAATAACAAGTGTTAGTGAGGATATGGAGAAACTGGAACCCAAATACTTTGCTGGTGGGAATGTAACACAGTACAGCACCTTTGGAAAACAGTCTGCCAATTCTTCCAAAAGTTAAACATAGAGTTATATGATCCAGCAATTCCACTGGTAAGGGTACACCCAAGAAAGTGAAAAATATGTCCACTCAACAACTTTTATATGGATATTCATACTACCATTACTCATTTACAGCCTAAAAGTGGAAAGAGCACAAATGCTCATTAACAGATAAATGGATAAACAAAACGTAGTTTATCCGTACCATAGAATATTAACCAGTCATTAAAAGGAATGAAATACTAATACGTGCTATAATATGGATGAAACTTGAAAATGTTATGCCAAGTGAAAGAAGCCAGAAACAAAAGGCAACATATTGTGTGATTCCATTCATATGAAATGTCCAAAATAGGCAATCCATAGAGACAGAAAGTGATTAGTGGTTGCTGGGGGCTGGGGAAGAAGAGATGAGAAATGACCACTAATGGATATAGGTTTTCTTTTTGGAGTGATGAAAATATTCTGGAATTGGAGAGTGGTGAATGTTGCACAACTTTGTGAATATATTAAAAACCACTGCATTGTATACTTTAAAAAATAAACTTCATATTATGAGAAATTTTATGTTATGTGAACTATATCTCAATTTTTAAAAAATAAGTAGAAAAAAGGAAATAATAAGGTGCAGACACCAAAGAAATATGAAACCGAAAAAAATTGAGGAAAAAAAATCAAAGAAACCAAAAGCTGAGTTTTTTTAAGAGATCCGTAAAATTGACAATACTCTAACTAGTTTGATCAAACTTTACTGTCTAGATGAAATGGATAATTTTCTAAAAAGACAAATATTTTCTAAGTTGACCTGAAAAGAACAGAAAATCTGAAAAGCCCTCCATATCTATCTAAGAAATGAAATTAATAATTAAAAACTCCAGACCCACTTCTCTTATGAATTCCCTCAAATACTTAAGGAAGAAATACCAATTGTACAATTTTTTTCAGAAAATGGAGGAAGAGGGAACGCTTCTTATCTCATTTTACAAAGCGAGCATAACCATTATCAAAACCTATCAAATATATAATAAGAAAATTATAGACCAATATTCCTTATGAAAATAAGTACAAAATTCTTTAAGTAAATATTAGCAAATCAAATCCATCAACACACAGAAAGAATAATACACCATTATTATACACCATGACCAAGTGGAATTTATTCTAGGAATGTAAAGTTGGTTTAACATTAAAAAAATCAAAGTCACATTAATAGAACAAAGGAGAAAAGTTATGATTCTCTCCACAGATACAGAAAAAACAAATTTGACAAAATTCAATACAAATTCATTATTAAAACTCTCAGCAAACCAGAATAAAAAGGAACTTCCTCAGCTTGCAGAAACGGTGCCAACTTTTCAACAGTAAAGACAGAAGACAATGAAATGATACCTTTAAATTGCTAAAATTTAATAACCTGAAGTTTTATAATTGCAAACATAATCTTTAAAAATGAAGGTGATATAAATATGTTTCCAGAAAAATAAAAGCTGAGTGGATGCATTGCTAGTACCTGCACTAAATAATAAAGGATTTCTTCAGGTGGAAGGAAAATTATCTCAGAAGGAAATAAAATGCAAGAAGCTTATTTGTGAATTTTACCTCAATAAAGCTGGAAAAACAAAAAATAAAATACAATTAAAAAGGAGCATACAATTAAAAAATGCAGGAAGCAATATGAAGAAATTGGAAATGAATATTGACTACACAAAACAGTGAAAGTAGTTAATTTGTGGGATTAAAATATATGCAAAATGAAAATACACAATAATGACATAAAGGCAGGACACAGGAATGTCGAGTTGAAGTGTTCGAAGGTGATAGCATTACTGAGGAATGTTAATATAATAATCAGTATTAGAGTATAATAAATGAAGGATGAGTGTTACTATCATTAGGGTCATCATAAAGGAAGAGAAGTTAATAGACAAGGAAAATTAAATTATGAAAAATATTTTATTTCAAATGAAATAAAGAAAAGACAAAAAAGGAACATAAAACAGGTGGTTCAGATAGAAAATAACTAGATGGCAGATATAAATCCAACTCTCTAAGGAATTATATTAAATGTAAACATAACAGCTATTCTAATTAAGAGATGATATTACATTAAAGTCATTTTTTTAAAAAGGTAAACCTACATGCATTTAAAATATAACAGAGAGTTTGAAAGTATAGAAAAGGACATACCATGGCAATGTTATATCAGACAAGTAGACTTTAAAGCAGTATCATTTCCAGAAATATTTCATATTGATAAAACAATTTATCAGGAAAACAAATCAATCCTAAATTTATATGCATCTAGTAACAATTTTAAAATATATAAAGCAGAAAACTGACAGAACTACAAGGAGAAATAGATAAATCCATAATCACAGTGGTAGACTTTAATGCACTTCTCTCAACAGCTGATAAACAGACAAGAGAAGCAGGAAGGATATGGAAAGTCTGAACAATATAATCAACAAACCTGACATAATTGACGTATAAAAAAATACTGCATCCAACAGCCACAAAATACACATTCTTTCCATGTGTACCAAAAATATTTACCAAATTAGACCAAGCTGTGTTCTAATGCAAGTCTCAATAAATTTAAAACGACTAAAATCACTTGAACTATATTCTGTAATCACAAAGGAATTAAATTAGAAACCAAGAAAAAGTAATTAGAAGAAAATACCCAGCTGCTTGGAGATTAAATAATCTTGTAAATGATCCATGAGTCAAACAATGTGTCTGAACCGAAGGTAATAAATACTTTGAAATAAATGATAATAAGGATACAGCTTATCAAAAAATGTGGGATGCAGCTAAAGAAATATAGCCTTAAATGTAGGCAGCTATGCCCCAACAACTTCATATTTTTGAAAAGGCTTAAAAACAATAATCTAAACCATTTTAAGAAACAAATAATTACAGTAATAGTAAAACTTTTAAATTGAAAAGATAAACACAACACTGTAAATCAACTATACTTCAATAAAATTTAAAAAAGAAAAGAGATAATAAGAAGCAGAATAAACGCAATAGAAAATAAATATGCTAAAAGAAGGATCAACATAACCCCAAAAATGATTCATCTTTGCAAAGATTAATCATCTTTGCAAAGATGATAACACTGATAAATCTCTAGGGCAAAACTAATCAAGAAAAAAGTGAGAAAAAACAAATAGCCAATATTGAAAGAGAACATCATTCTGTACCCTACAGCAGACATTAAACGTGTAACTAAAGCTATTCTGAATGATTATATGCCAATAATTTGATATTTTTAATGAAATGGACAAATCTTTTTAAAAATTAACAAACCTGACAAAAGAAGAAATAGAAAAGCTGAATATTCTTACATCTATTAAAATGGGATGTTATCAAAAATGTTTCCACAAAAAAACTTCAGGTCCAGATAACTTCTCCCAAATATTTAAAGAAAAAAAATTTTTTTACACAAATACTTCCAGAAACTAGAAAGAGGGGTATTTATCAATTCACTTACTGTGACCAGCATAATATAAATATCAAAACTTGACAAAATATATTATAATAAAGGAAATTATACATCATCTTCATTATTAAAATATATGCAAAAATCCTTTAAAGGATTAGCAAAATAAATTTAGTGATATATATCAAAGGGATATATCATCAGGAGCAATTTATTTCAGGATTGTAAGTGATTTAACATTAAAAATATCAATTATAATTCATTACCTTAGTAGAAAAAATATAAAAAATTCATTACATTAATAGAAAAAACAGAGAAAAATATTATCTTCTCAATAGTGACAGAAAAAGCATTTGATAAAACCCAACAGCCATTGATGAAAAAACTCTCAGCAAACTAGGAGTACAATGGAACTACTTTAATCTGATAAGGAGAATCTATAAAAATCTGAGAGAAAACATATTAAATAATGGGAATACAATAAGAATACCCACTGTTAGTACTTTTATTCATTACTGAACAAGAAATAATCAGTCCAACAAGGTAAGAAACAAAAGATAAAAGGCCTATAAACTGGAGAGGCAGGTGAAGGGAAAACTGTTCTTATTTACAAATAATAAAATTCTATCAATAGAAAATTTTAAAAAAACTATGGATAAACTATTAAAATAGCAATGTCAATGTAAACAAGGTTAATACTCAAAAATTAGTTGTATTTCTATATACTATCATCAAAAAGAAAAAGAAAATTTGAAAACTATCAAGAATAGCACTAAAAACATCAAATAAGTAGGAATAAATGTAAGATGTGCAATAACTGTATTCTAAAAGCTCTGAAACTACATACATAATATCTAAAAAACAGAGTGATATACCATGGTCATGGATGAAATACTCAATTTTATAAACTGTCAATTTTTCCCAAACTGAACTATATTCTACGTAATCCCAATCAAAATTCCAGGTGTGTGTGTATGTAAACTGACAAGCTGATTCTAAAATTCACATGGAAATGCAAAAGGCCAAGAATGGCCAATTAATATATTTTTTAAAGCATAAGTAACTAAAATAGAGATTCAAACTATCAAATATCGAGACTTATTATAAAGTTAGTAATTAAGATAGTGGTTTTGA
The DNA here is from genome assembly GCF_949752795.1 of Hyperoodon ampullatus. Lineage (NCBI taxonomy): Eukaryota > Metazoa > Chordata > Mammalia > Artiodactyla > Ziphiidae > Hyperoodon > Hyperoodon ampullatus. The sequence continues at coordinate 36,078,972 of NC_136921.1, forward strand.
CAAAAAGACTCATGTAATGGAATAGTGAGTCCAGAAATAGACCCATACATATCCAGTCACTTGAGTTTTTATACAGATGACACTGCAATGAGATGGGGAAAGGATGGTCTTTTCAATAAATGGTTCAAGGTCAACAGGATTTCCACACTAAAAAAATAAATGACTCTTCTCTCACATCATACCCAAAATTCTAGGTAGACTGAAGATCTAAACATGAAAGGGAAAATAATAAAGCTTTTAAAAGAAAACATACATAGGAGAACACGTCATGACCTTGCAATTGGTAAAGGCTTTCTTAAAAGACACAGAAAGCATAACCATAAGAGGGAGGGGGACAAATAGATGTAGATACATAAATTGGGTTCATCCAAAGATACCATTAAGAGAGCAAAGAGGCAAGCCACAGAGTAACAGACATTTGTATGCACAAAGAATTTATACACAATGTATAGAAAGAACTCCTACATATCTGCAAAAAAAGAAAAGATAACCTGATAGAAAGAAAATAAACATATAAACAGATGCCTAACTTTATTAAGTATCGGGAAGTTAAAACTTCAGCGTAATACCTCTACACCCCATATGGCTAAAATGAAAAAGACAGACAATAACATGTGTTGCTGGAGATACATAACAACAGGAATTCTCATATATCGCTGTTAGAAAGGAAAACTGGCATAATCCCTTTAGAAAACTGTTTAGCAGTTCCTTCCAAAGCCAAATACATGTAAACCCAGCAATTCTACTCCTAAGTATATACCCAACAGAAATGTATACATATATTAATCAAAAAGCTGATACAAGGTAGAATTATTTATAATAGACCAAACCTAGCAAAAAAACTAATAACAGAAGGATGGATAAATTATGGAATAATCATACAGTGGAACACTACACAGCAATGAGAATGACTGATCTACAACTACATAGGACAATACGGATGAAATCTCATGAACACAACGTTGAGTTACAGAAGCCAGAGACCAAAATCATACATCCTGTATGATTTCATTATAGGAAATTCAAAACTAGGCAAAATTAATTAATCTACAATGTCAGTAGTCAGGATAATATTTATCCTTGGGTGGGTGATGAGTAGTGACTGGCAAGGGGCACAAGGCTATCTTAGGTACTGGTAATAACCTGTTTCTTGGTCTGGGTATTGGCTATACCATATAGTGTTCACTGTGAAAATTCACCATTCTCTAAAGATTTTTGCACTTTTCTAAAATGTACATTATACTTCAAACAAAAGTTTACTTAAGGGCTTCTCTGGTGGCACAGTGGTTGACGTCCGCCTGCCGATGCAGGGGACACAGGTTCGTGCCCCAGTCCGGGAAGATCCCACATGCCGCAGAGCGGCTGGGCCCGTGAGCCATGGCCGCTGAGGCTGCACGTCCAGAGCCTGCTCCGCAACGGGAGAGGCCACAACAGTGAGAGGCCCGCATACCGCAAAAAAAAAAAAAAAGAAAAAAAAGTTTACTTAAGAAAACAAAATAAAATTTTCTGGAGGGCAAGTTAACACTTGATTTATACATTTAGATGAAATAATGCATGCATAATGACGGCCAAGATTTTCTTGAAAAAGAACTGAGCACCTACAAGACAACAAAATGTACTATTTTAAAACTATATTAATTAAAATGTACAGGTGCAATGTGGCGCCAGTACAGAATAGAAAAAACAATGGAACAAACGGGAATGAATAGAAAATGACAAAGTGGATAAAAGAATTTTTACTATAGTACAGATACCACTTCAATACATAAGTGCACTTTGTACACTTAAAAATGCATTAAACCTATAATTTATGTAACAGAAAGAATACTGTCTAAAAGAGACAATTCTGATCAATGCTATTAATTCAATGAGTCATTTTACCTCTCTGGACCTCAGCAACTGCCTTTAAAAGTGATAGGTTTGAAATAGGGTATTTACTAAGATTATAATCAAATTAATCAAGAAATGGGAATTTTGGTCAGGAGAATAGTAATGATGAACGTTTATTTTAAAGTCTGAGTAGTATGCAAGATAATAAAGGTAGAAATAGTTATCAGATTTACCCAGCAGAAAACATGAGGCCAGTGGTGACCTGGAGGAAAAGAAAGAACTGAAGAGTAGCAGGGTTCTATAGATGACCTTGGTTATTGAATTGATGGGTAAGTTTCCTTGGAGCCCTGGAAATACAACCTGTAGCAAGATACCACAAACCATCTCATTTCTACCTTAACAGGCAACTACAGGTTGATGAAACCTGAACATTGCATAACACACACAGATTATGTTGTATGAAAATCTAAGTATTCTGAAACAGTGTAATTCAAACCTATGTAACTCAAGGTCTACCTGTGCCTCTTTCTTCTCTAGAAACTATGGGAAAGCTGGATATTATTTCAAAGTTTAAAACTGAATTCTATTAGATTATATCTTCAATTTCTTTCACTGGTACAATATTGACAAGTATTTCATTATTTATTTTTAAATGTTTTTCTGTTTCAAGGAAGCAAACCAAATAAAAACTTTTCGAAGTCCAATTCAGGTAAAAGTGCACCAGTCAGTATTTAACCAAGTTTTGAAGCAATTACCTTGCAAATGGAAGACGCATCAATTTGCACTGTTTACTAACCCGTTTCTTCTTGCTACTTGGCAGAAGAAAGGGACTCTGATGGAACTATTTTTGAAAAGGACAAAGAAAATGAAAATGAATGAAATTTCTAATCTCATTAGATCATGTTTGTCATTAAAGTACCAAATTATACAAGGATACTAACAGTAATAGAACAATTCTTACGTGTAGCCTTCAATAGTTTAATAAGAATAATGTGATGATAAGGTTAAACACAGTTCATCCTTAATCATGCTATACAAAGATAATCACTACTAATATTTTGGTATATAACCTCCCAAACCTTATTCTATGCCTATGAATAAATACACATGTCTATACTCATGCATATACAATATTTCTACATATACATTTGACCCTTGAAGAACATGGGGATCTAGGATCTACCTCTATTTTTTTCCCCAATAGTTTTTCGATTGTGTACATCTTTTTAAAAATAATACAAATTCGTCCCTAATTTGAAATATGACTTTTCTACTAATATCTTTTATGTTTTTGAATCTGTTTTGTCTTGTGTTCCATGAGCTGTCTAATCCTGTGTTACTTTTAATCGAAAGCTAATTTTTATATAAAAATTTCAATAACTAATTATATCAAATAATAATGTGCTGTTAGCCAATTAAAATTAATATTATCTCCATTCCTTGGTACAAAGTTTAAGATATGCATCTCTAACCTTGATGCTACTTAACTAATCTCAATTATCCTCAGTAATGCTAAAAATATTACACTATTTAGACACAAATTCTACTTACCTCAGAAAGCGTGCTCATTTCAATTGCAGTTATCAAGTTATTGTTCATGAGTGCTTCTATTTCTATAAGCTTCTTATTCTGAAATAAAGAGCCTTCTAATTAACTAAGATTTGGAGTTTATTATACCATACATTTACAAATACCATCAGTTGAGAAGACTTAAAAAATCACATTAGGCTAAAAAGGTGCTACACTGCATAGTTCAAAGAGACACAGACACAGACACATACGCACACGTTTTGAATGCTTTTGAGCTATCAGTCATAAATTTTCCTACTTTTTTTTTTTGGCAGCACCACGCGGTATGTGGGATCTTAGTTCCCTGACCAGGGATCAAACTCGAGCTCCCTGCATTGGAAGCACAATGTCTTAGCCACTGAACGGCCAAGGAAGTCCCTTCCTACAGTTTTTAATCTTCTCATAATAATAATACATCATGTGGCAACTGAACACAGTTAGTCAGCCACAGGAATTTAACCTCCAAGAAGCAGAGTAAGTCATTTTTCCATTTTAAATTAATTTCTACTCATTTTGGAGTTAGAGCTATAGCTGTAGCTGTAACCTAGCTAAGCACTGGCTCTAACTGCCCTGCTGTGGACAGAGTTGGAAGTTGGAAGGAAAAGCAAGGACTACAATCTTCTTTCTATTTGGCTTGTAGCCAGTGGAATGTTGCCATTAAGAGAGAATACAAATACTCAGGGAACTTCCCTCCTTTCAATTCACTGGAGGAATTATGCCCATCTTCTTAAAACATATTAATGTAGGGCTCCCCTGGTGGTGCAGTGGTTGAGAGTCCGCCTGCCGATGCAGGGGTCGCAGGTTTGTGCCCCGGCCCGGGAGGATCCCACATGCCGCGGAGCGGCTGGGCCCGTGAGCCATGGCCGTTGAGCCTGTGCGTCCAGAGCCTGTGCTCCGCAGCAGGAGAGGCCACAACGGTGAGAGGCCCGCGTACCGCAAAAAAAAAAAAATTAATGTATCAAGTCTTGCTTATGATAAGCAATCAAATGTTGATCAAGGTATTATATTAGTTTGCAGAGCCACAAGTACACATTTAGAATGTAGATTCAAGACACCTATTTTATTACCCATTAACAGTTTGTCCATTAACATGGCACACTCTTTCAATAATTTTTTTACATTAATTACAGGTTTGAAAAACATTTAGAGCTTCTAAAATAATACAGTGTTAGAATTCAAACACAATATAGTTTCCATACCAAATTATTTAGCTTTAGACGAAGAAATGTGTTCTCAAAATTCAATTTTTCCACTTCTTTTTGCAATAGCATCTTTTCAGTTGTAATTCTTCGAGAATTCTCTTTCTCTCTGCTAAGAGCCTGAGCTAATGCCCTGTTGTTGTGTTTTAAAGAAATTTTGAAAATAGAAGAATTGTCTGTAAAAAAATTGTAAGAGTTAATATTGAACATCTTAATTCATTTTCATATTCCTTAATAAAACTACTTTGGACAAAACATATTTCAGTTTGTAAGTTTTAGCTGAAGTTAGAAAAGAAGAGCATGACAACACAGATGGAATTTTGAAAAAAATGTACCCAGAGTTTGGAGCTGAAGAAATAAAAGCTAGATAGAAGGTGAATAAGAGTTGTGAGAAATGCAGAATGTTTGTGAATACAGAGTTAGGAATAAGAGGACTCTAATACAAGGCTTCCCTGGTGGCGCAGTGGTTGAGAGTCCGCCTGCCGATGCAGGGGACACGGGTTTGAGCCCTGGTCCGGGAATATCCCACATGCCGCGGAGCGGCTGGGCCCGTGAGCCATGGCCGCTGAGCCTGCGTGTCTGGAGCCTGTGCTCCGCAACGGGAGAGGCCACAACAGTGAGAGGCCCGCGTACCACAAAAAAAAAGAAAAAAGAAAAAAAAAAAAGAGGACTCTAATATAGACACAGTACTCTAGATAATTAGATCAGTCACAAAAACTAAATCTTGATACTTGTTGCTCTGCCTTCCTTCCTACCTTTGACTAGGAGGTAAAATGGAGAAGCTGATCCCACAGCTCTAACTAAAGATGTCCTAGAGGAATTAGGGTAGCCAATCTGTGAAAATTTTAGAGCCAGTTTCTGTGGCTCCAGAACTGAATTAATGCTCCCAAAGTCCATTTTTCAAAACCTCAAGTAGAAAGGCAGCATACTTACTGTAATGTTGGACAGATCATCTAAACCCTGGGGGACCTTCTACCTCCACCTTAGATATCCTATCTCTTATTTCTAGGCATCTATTGCAATCTAAACTTGACCTCTTCTCTTTACAAGTACTATGTAAATATAATTTAAATCAGAATGCTTTCCCGTTGTTAGCAAAAGAAATTTAATTGTGAATTCCTTGGTAACACTCACCTTACATATAGTGTTCCCTTAGTACACCTAAAGCATAATTATATTTTCATAGTTTTGATTTACATGCCACTTTTCAATAACACATCCCGTGGATTTAAAGTTATAGTATATGTAATATGTTTTATAATAGTAATATATATTTTTATGCAATAGTATTAATAGTTATAGTAATAGTAATGGTAGTAATAGTTTATAATACTAATAATATTTTTTTAAATACTCAGGGAAAGCTTGGGCGTCTAAAAAAAACAGAGTGCAAAAAGTACTTTATTTTTAGCACAAAGAAAGTAGATTCAGACAGCCACCTTTGACATATCAAGTGGAAATAGACTAGAACCAGTTTAGGACTTCCAGAAGCTAAGGGTTAATAACATTTTCCTGTTGCACTCCTCAGACTCAGTGTATTCCTTCATAGCAGTGGGCGTGCAATGGTCCTGCCAAAGAGAATAGGAAACTGCCACTATAGAAAGTGGTCTAATACAAAAGATGGTCCTAGAGACCTGGGTAGGAGCAACATTACGATTTAAAGATACTCAGGAGGTTGGGCTATTTCACAAGGCACAATTACTTTTCACACGTGTTGATCAACAGGAAACCTCCCCCAATCCTGCTACGATGGAAATGAACCATTGAGATAATTTTCAGAAGTAATGAAAATTTATCTTGGGGCATTTCCCTTTTTTTTTCTCTTTGCCTTCTGACATCTTAGCTCCAGAATCCATGAAACACCATCTCCAAAGAGCTCAGTGCCCTCATGATGAGCTTTGGTTACATAAAATCACCCACTACAGCACACTAACTGGGCCAACCACCTCTAGATTACCCATCATCCAAATGCTGCAACATGTCAGAAGGACAATCCGTCACTTTTTTTTCAGCTCTTTTTCAGAAATGTCACGTTGGTATTTTCTTTGCAGTGTAGGAGGTAGCTGCCTTGGGCCACCCCAGCCTCACTGCTGAAAATTCAGCTGTCACCATTGACAGTAAATCATCATAACCACCCAACAGGAGTTGAAGGAGACAGGAAGAATTGAATAGAGAAAGTCTCATTTAACAAAATAGTCATTTTCTATACTTGAAAAAGTATCAAATACTATATCAATTCTCCAGAAAAAAGTAAAAATGTGAGTATACTTTAAGACTAGTAACACTTACTTATTATTTTTGTTTTGATTTTTGAAGCAAGAGAAACATTCAACTTAGCAGCCTTTGACATTCTTTTCTCTTTCACATGTCTTTTAATTCCTGAGGTAAAAAGTGAACCAGTTTCCATCACTGGGTACTCCATCACTGAAGTAAAAAAAGAAAAAAAGCAGGAAATCATAGTATTGATTAATAAAGGGAAAAAGGATAACTGATAAATACATTCTAAGAAGTAAATCATGACTTAAATAATATACTTTGTACATAAGTATTTGCAGAACCCTTCATATAAAATCTGAGAGTATGAATATAATCAAAAGTGGTTTAAAAGTAGAATCCTAAAAAGGTAAATGACTTTGTTTTTTCGTTCAAACCTATATCATTATTTCTGCCTGCCAGGAGTTAGGCTAGGCACTGGGGACAAAAAACAGGATACAGCTGCATAGGAATGCACAGTCATGGAATGCACATCCAGTGTGGGCAAAGACTCAATTGTGATGCAACGTAAGAAGTGTAACCTTAGAGACATGCACAGAAGAGATATACCTAATCCTATGGGGACTGTTCCCACTTCATCCTCGGACATACACTCCATTTCTCTGCAGCCTTTACAGCAAAACTCCTTTAAAAAATTGCCTATACTCAGTTTCCAATCTTTTTGTAACCCTATTTCACTCAGGCTTTCACTCAATTCCAACCAAACTGCTTTTGCCAAGGTTTCTAATGACCTCCACACTGCTAATCTAATGGTCAGTTCTCAGTCCGCATCTAACTTGATCTAAGAGCAGCATTTAATGTGGTTAATTTCTCTTTCCTCCTCAAAAACGATATTTCCTCAGCTACCAGAACACCAAACTCCTGGGTGTTTTTTTTTTTTTTTTTTCCCTAGCTAACTAGCTGCTTCTTTCCAGTCTCTTTTACAGATTCTTCCATAAGTTCTCTCCTTGGATTTCTTCTCTTTATCTACCCTCAATCTTTTGGTGTATTTTATGTATTTAAGTAGTGGCTTAAAATACTACCTAGATATCAAGAGCCCCAAAATTTATGTCCTCTGTCTGGATCTCTCTCCTGAACTTCCCTGGATTCATATAGCTGTCTACTCCACAATTCCACTTGGATAACTAAAATAGCACATCAAACTTAACCTGCCCAAACCTGCTTCACTCAGAGCCTTCCCCACTTCAGTTAATGGCAACTCCATCCTTCCAGTTGCTCTAGTCAAAAATCTCTCACATCCCAATTTACCTTCACAATGCATTTAGAATCTGACGACTTCTCAGTATCTCCATTGCTACCAACCTAGACTAAGGCACTAACATGTCTCACCTGAATTATTTCAATAGCCTCTTACCTCCCTACTTCCACTCCTGCCCTCACTACAGTGTATTAATCTATACTATCTAAAACTCTCCACCATCTGCTCTTCTTCCCATTTCTATAACTTTAAACTCCTCCTTCTCTCCCCCCTAGTCCATTCCTCTCAAGCCACAGTGGCCACCAAGATCTAACTGCTCCTGACATATGCCAGGCATTCTTCAGCTTCAGGTCCTTTGTATTGGAGTACCCATTCCAGGGTGACTTACCACACAGAGATTGAGGTACAGTCATTCCTTGGTATCTGCAGGGTACTAGTTGCAGGATTCCCACAGATACACAAATCCACCAAGCTCAGGTCCGTTATATAAAATGGCATAGTATTTACGTATAACCTGGGCACATCCTTCTGCATAGTTTAGATTACTTATAGTACCTAATACAATGTAAATAGTTGTAAATGCAATATAAATGTTATGTAAATAGTTGCTCGGCAATTAGCAAATCAAACTTTGCTTTTTGGAACTTTCTGGAATTTCCCCCAATTTTTTTCTTCAGTGATTCGGTTGGTTGAAGGAGATGATTCGGAACCCGAGAGTCGGACAGGAGAGCTGACTGTATTATAAATGGTGGTTAGACTGCTTTGGTGCCCCAGTCCTAATATTTCATAGCTACGTGATCCTAGCATCTCCAAGTCTCAATTTCCACACTTAGAAAATTATAAAAAGTCAGAGCATCTCATTGTAGGGACTTAATGAGCCAACGCATATACAGTGCCTAGTACTGGACATAGCACAGAGCGCTCACTAACATTACCTATGTATTATTACTCTGTAGCTCTTGTCTGGCTAGCAACTCGGCTAAAGCAGAACTACTCAATCCCACATCCAATTCTCCTGAATTGGATTCCTCATCTAGAAAAATCATAGTCCCTATTTGCCTACCGAAATCCTACCTGTGCGTCAAGACCCAGTTCTGGTTCTAAGTTCTTCGCAGTCGTCTATCACCGCTTCGCCTTCAGTCAGTCTCCCTTTTAATCGAGCACTCCAAAGGAAAGGGCTCCTCCAAGAACTTGAGTAAGCAGTCTCTAACATTCATTCAGCCTATTTACTGAGCGCTCACAGTGAGCCAGATACTGTTCTAAAAGCAGTAGAGCAGTCATATAGACAGAAATCCCTTCCTACAGGAGCTGGGTTTCTGCCTGGCGGCTGGCCCCCCTCACGGAGCCGAGAGCTCAAATCCCAGGGGCAAGAAGCAGTGACTTAGATCCAAACCAGGGCCTTCCTCAAGAAGCCCCTCCGAGCCAGCACTGGGCCCGGGGGCCGGGATACCCGAGGCGGAGTGGGCGGGGCCGCGGGCCGCCCGCGGCTCGGCGGACCAGAGACCCGGGAGGGCAGCGCCGGAGGTTCGGCTCGGGAAGGGCATGGGTCCCGCCAGACAGGGCAAGGCCACGCCAAATGTCACAGGTCATGGACTTACCGCTTTTTCAGCGTGGTGGGACCGCCACTCAACTCCCGGAGCCCGGCGCTCGGGGCCAGGGCTTGGGTTTAAACTCCGTAGCCGTTAGCGGTTGCCTCGTCAGCCAATCAGGTCCCGAGAAGGCGGCGCAAAGCAGCTTGGTTACCAGGAAGTGGGAGGTGGAAGGGGCGGGATCTCGCAACGGGCGATGGAAGGGGGCGTAGCCAGGCAAGCCAGGGGCGACTCACCTTGGGTGCTAGGCCTTGAACAGGTTCTGTTGCGCTGTCTCCTAATGTTTTTGAAAAAGAAAACGCTCCTTTGACAAAGCTACCTTTGTCAGTCAGATGTTTAAAAGGCTTGACAGCCACCTGAAGCCTGTTGGAAAGTTTTTGTTGTTTCTGACGTTACTGTGAGACTGCCCGCCCACATTTTACCAGTTCTTCTGCATCTTTGCACTATGATGCCAGCAGCGTCATTTAGTTTACACTTAAAAGCCCTCTCCATTTTTCTTTTAACTTTTCGAGGGGAGAGCGGCAATGAAATTTCGTTGAAAATCCTGGATCTCATTAATACTTAGGTCTTATACTAAGGGTTTGTTTTAGCTAAATGTACAAGAATGGCATTTTCTGTGATTCAGAGCTACACAAAAATATATATTACTCACTTTATGTTACAGGTCAATTAGCTTAGTTTCCTTTCACAAGTGACTTTCATAATCCATACAAAGAATTTAGAAAAACTATACAGAGAATAAAATTTCCTCTTTGTATGCCATTAGACTGAAAACGAAAATAGCTTGTTAAATCTAGATTTTAATAATTAATTATACAGTGATGCAGTCAACTTCATATTCTTGTCAATATTTTGTTCATTTGGGGACATTTGAGAATCACAACTTTCCATTTTACTTTACAGAATCTAGACAAATGATGCAAAACATGGTTTTGAGTTAGATCTTAAATATATTTCAAGATTGGTCTCCATAGAGATCTAGCTACGTGAGTCTTGTGTAAGTAGAACAGTTTTTATTGATTGGCCGCCTGCTATAATAAGTCTATACTACAGTAAAAACTTCAATAATAGTGGTTTAAAATGAAATATATCGATTATAGAAATTTCTGGTTATCAAGGGGTTAACTAGCTCTCTATCGTGTGTACCCAGCCTGACACATTAAATGCTCAATATATATTATATGTACCTTATTTCAGAGCAGTTCAGGGAATTTCATGAACCAAATGCCTGTGAATTATAAAAAGCTCTTGAAAATGTAAATTCTTATCATACAAAATCATAAACCTAAAAAGTGTAATTGACTGGGCTGAATTTAACCTGACCTCAGCTTGCTTTTAGGTCATTTGCCTCTTGGGTGGAGGTAAGTGGATAGAGCCAGAAGCCCTGGGCTAGGAGTTTGAAGATACAGTTAGCTGTAATCTTGAATACACATTACCTTTGGGTTCTTTGTTCCAAGCTCCTTATCTATAAATTAAATGAGCTCACAGTTGTGTTGGGATACTCTCTTGCACAGGGCACTGATTTTGCTCCTTTCCATCTCCTTAATTTTCGTACTCATTAGTTATACCTAGAAGTAGATTCCAGTCAATTAAAATTTGATTGTCCTGACCCATACCCCAAACACACACCAAAAAAGAGGAAGGAGGGAAAGGGAGAAGAGGAAAGCTTCCTGCCAAACAACAATAAGAATGAACAATCCTGTTTACCATCTCAGCACTACTAAAACAAAAATCATCCAGGAAAAACAGTCCCTGAACAGGAGCCACACAGAAGCACACTGCAAATCAATAAGCCAATAAAACAAAGTAGAAATAGTGTACGTGTATTTTATTAAACCATCTGATCCGATAATCCATATCAGTCTGGCAGGTTGAAAATTAGCCCAAGAAAAATTAACCTAATCTGATAGAAGCAGAAAAGGACACTGGGTTATTTAAAGCATTTCTGGAGAGTATAGAGATACAGGCTTGGAAAACAGGCAGGAACAGGGGCTCTGGCAGCGGACAAGGACCCAGCCACAGTCACAGCCTGTGAAGCCAGCAGTGGCTTTGAATGCTGCTGTCACTGCACAGCCAGAAGTGGCTTTGAATGCTGCTGTTGGGACCATCACTGCTGCTATGTCTGGGAAAAGTGGGCATACTGTATGGCAGTGCCCTCCACCCCTGCCACTTGGCATCACTAGCTCCTGTTGCTAGGCCTGGGTTGGGTGTGCCTGACTGGTCAAGTCTGGATCACAGACTACAAACCCTAGCTGCAAGGGAGTCCTGAACATTCAGCCTGTATCTGGCTTTATCAGATTCTTAGTGAGAGGCCATCTCTGCCTCCCACCTAGACTCAGGAAGGGCATTTTGAGCTGGGCAACCAAAAGAATGACAAAGGTTTGTTTCAGTATTTGATGCTACCTTACTACAACCATTATTTCTATTCTCATTGATGAGAAGACTTCCTGCTATGCCCGGTGAGGGACAGGTAATAATTATAATTGCAACAGACAACATTTATCAAGTGCTTACCATTTCCTAAGCCCTGTGTCAGGCCCTTTATATGGCTTTTAAGTTGTCACAACGATCCTATGTGGTAGGTACTATTATTTCCTTTTTATGGTTGAGGAAACTGAGGCACAGAATATTTGAGTAACTTCTGCAAAGTTTAGTAAGCAGCATAGGCTGGGATTTAAACCCAGGCAGTCTGGCCTGGGCCTCTTTGAAAGAGGATAAGTGACTTGTCATCTGCCACTTCGGTTTCGAGGCATGGTGTCCATCATGTGAATTTCATCAGGCTGCCTGCTTGCCAGCCTCCTCTTTTTCTTCAGTATACATTTTTGGGGAGTCCCTTTTGGCATTATGCTAGAGGTGAAGATCAGTGAGGCTGATAGGCAAACTATCCATTCCCATACATTTCTATTAAGTAGAGACTGGAGGTGATTTGAGACCGTTTCTTTGATTTAGGCAAGGACAGGGAAGATGTAATAGGGACACCAAGCATTCTTCTCTCTGCTCGAGGTATATGTATGTGTGGAAGGAGGCTTCTCTGGGGAAGGATAAAATAATCAGGGGTCTTGGTCTATCATTTCTGGCCGCATAACCTCTAGCAGTAGTTCTCACTGCAGCTGTTTCACCTACACAACACTAGTCCACGTGCTGGACTATATTGAGAGAGAGGGAGGGGGTGGGGGCAGTGTCTACTTCCCAACCTCTACTCTGTGCCTCCACAGGGAATTCCAAAAAGACTTAAGCATTTCTTTCCTCAAGATTTCCAGTGATAAAATGCAAACCATACAAGCTGGAAACTTGGGGAGGGATTGCAAAGTCAGCTGTTGGGCTCACTAGCTTTACTAAGGGGCTTACATTTACATGCACCATCCAACAATGCAGGACCCTGAAGCCCACATCTCCAGAGTTCTCTCCATGAGGACATTCCCCTGGCTGTTGGAGAGGGTCCCAAGAGGTCTCCGTCCACACCCTTCCTTATCACATATCCCATCTCCCTTCTACCCCTCACTGCAAATGCAAAGGAATAGCAGCTGTGGATAATAATGAATTCTGCTGTTTTGAAGTCCCTTTGGGATGTGTAGGAGGTAACGTCCAGCAGACACATAGGTATAAAACGTGGAGCTCAAAAGAGATGTCTGGGCTTGGGAGTCGGCAGTGAACAGTAACAGAAATCAGTGGAATCGATTAAGTTAAGGAGGGAGAGTGTTTAGAAGCCCAGGGAGAGTAGAAGGTAGAACCCTGGTAAGCATCAGTGCAAGGAGGAAAGATGAAAGGGCAGCAAGAAAGGCAGTGAAAGAGACCAAGAGAGGAGCTCATTTCAATGAGGAGACAGCCAACTTTGTCTTATGCAGCTGGAGATGTGAGCACAAACAGCTCCGGGGTCAACAGTTAGGATGCAGCAGAGAGGATGCAAAGATGAGGGAGCAGACAATTCGTTGAAGATGAAAAGAGAACTGACAATAGCTCTGGGGCATCCAGTTGGAAGGAGGGTTTGTATTCTTTGCATAGGCTGGAGGAAGGGTTGGTAGAAAAGGAGACTGGATGATACAGGATGGTGGAGCAGAGTTCCATGGATGCAGAGGTTGGAACAAGGGCTAAGCCATGGGCTGAAGGGTTGCCTCTTCCTCTGGGGCAGGAAGAAAAGATGAAAGACCAGATGTAGACATAGATGAGTTTAAAAACAAAAGTGCTTTGTAAGCTTTCAAAGTCATATGAATATAAGACTATTACCTATCATTTTATTTAAAACAGTTGCTTCCTTAAAAAGCCATCTCTACATTTAAAACATTTTGATGCTTTAATTTAGTAAAAACTAAGGTCAGGGACATTATTTAGATAAGAACCAAAACTTCCCCATCTCTGTAAACAGTTTCTCTAACAGAATGAAAGGAAATAATTAGTTTGCACCTAAAACTCTCAGCTGCTATCATATCAACCACTATACAAGGTTAGGATCTCTTAAGATACAGTTAGTCATGGAAAGAAATATAAAAAGCACTGGGTTCAAACTCGGTTGCCTGCTGACTAAAACACTGTGGAATTTGAGAGGGAAAAGATAAATACACTAGATTGCAGATTTCTCCCAAAGTAAAAATTTAGACAATGAGTATAAATAAACTCAAACAAATAGGGTCATCAAATCAAATTTTTCTCAGCCAAGGCGAGAGCCTATAAGTAGCTAAATATTTATCGTAACAGTTGGCTGTAGAAAACTTTGCTACATTCGCCGTTAAAGCAAATATGAAGTACTTTTCTCAATTAAAGGACAACTCAATTTTTTAAACTCACAAAACATCATGTATCTTCTCTATCATCCTAATTTTATTAGGGTTGATGACATAGGTGGTTTTCTTACGATCATATTTGCCATTTTAATGTGTAAGTAATGCACTATATAAATAGCGGTAGAAGTTAGAAAAAAGGATAAACGGCTAATAGGTGCTAGGTCCTATGAGGTTATAATGATGGAAAGTCTGAGCTGTCAAAGAATTTTAGAGACAACGAGATCTGACACATACAATGATAACAACACAAGGTGGTCCAGGTTCATTGCCACGACAGTAGCAAAGGAAAGAATGATTCCTACTTGGTTGTAGATCCAGGAAGCCACACAGGGGACAGTTCATGTGCCCTGGGGGTTGTGGTAGGTTGAAAAAATGCCCCCCCAAAGATATATTGACTTCCTAATCCTTGGAACTTGTGAATGTTACCTTATAAGGCAAAATCATGGATGTTACCTTATTTTGCAAAAGAGTCCTTGAAGATTTAAGGATTTTGAGATGAGGAGATTATCCTGGATTATCAGATGAGCCCTAAATCTCACCACAAGTGTCCTTATGAGAGACAGGCAGAGAGAAATTTGACACACAAACTCACATGCAGAGAAGGATGGAACAGAAAGAGCTGCAGTCACAATCTCAGCAATGCCAACAGTCACCAGAAGCTGGAAGAGGCAAGAAACAGATTCCCCTAGAGCCTTCAGAGAGAGTGCAGATATGCTGACCCCTTGATTTTGGACTCTTGGCTGCCAGAATTGTGAGAGAATAAATTTCTGTTGCTCTAAGCCACCCCGTTTGTGGGAATCTGTTATAGTAGCCACAGGAAACTAATACGGGGGTCTTGAAGGATGAGGAGGGTTTCACCAGATGAGAACTACAGCATGTGGAAAGGGGCAGTTTATTTTGAGAGAAGGGTAGGATAAAGGCAATAATATGGACAAAAATGAGTATATTTTCTAACGAATAGTTCAGCTCAGGTATGATGTAAATATAGAGGGCTAGGTAGGAAAAGAAAGATGGGGCAGTTATTTTGCAATAAGGACACAGGTACATTTTTTGAGCAGAAAAAGGACATAATCAGTCCTATGCAGAAGATATACTTCTATCAGCTTGCAGAAAGGTTTCTGGACTTGTTGGAATAATTTACAGACAGTCTATATAACATGGAATTATATTTACATTTTTTAACCTTTTATTTTGAAATAAACTTGTATTTTTATTATGATACTTTTTATTCTGACAATTTTACTCTATAGACTCCTTTAATCTGGAAAAGTTACAAATTCTTATTTTGTCTTTCACGACCTTGACATTTTTAAGAGTACAGGCCAACTAAATTATACTGTCATTCTATTTGGGATTGTCTGATATTTCCTCAGGATTAAATTCAGGTTCTTATTGGGCAAAAGTAGCATGGAAGTGATGTTGAGTTCTCGGTATATATCAAGAGCACATAATGTTGGTTTGCAACGTGACCTTGATCACTTGATTTAAGTACCGTCTGCCAGGTTTCTCCACTGTCGATTTGCTATTATTTCCTTTATGATTAATAAGAATCTGGTAGGGAGACATGTTGAGTGTATATAACTATTCTGCTACTAATCAAAATTTTCACTCAGTAGTTTTAACCTCTACTGATGTATCTTGCCTGAATCAGGTATTTCTGTGATAGTTGCCAAATGGTGATTTTTCTAATTTTATTATTTCTTTTACTGATTGGCAAGAGATTTCCTCTCCACCCCTATCTGTCTGTATACATATCCATCAAACAATATGGGCTCATCTATCAGTATTTATCACCACCTATCAGTATTTATCAGTATGGACTCATGAATTCTTATTTTATTCAATAGATTATAATCTATTACTATCATAATTAATTTTCACAAGCCAATGGTCCCATATTTGGCCAGTAGCCCTTCAAGATGATTCCTGTGTCCCTTTGACAGTCCCCATCATTCACTGAACACTCTTACTTTCTGAAACAGCAGGATATTTCTGCCTCATTTTGTACTTTCTCAGTCCCAGCCTCAGTCAATCAACCATTTCACCAAGAAGCTCTGTTTCCTTTTCCTGGAGAATGGGGCAGAATGAGTTTAGAAACCAAAATCTAGGCACTCGATATGCCCATTGCTACTGGGGTGCCATTGGTTCTAGGTTCACTCAGGGGACAGAGCTTGAAAATCTATATACATTTGTATATACATACATGCATGAATATAAGCATATCCACATTTCTTTCTTCCTATCTATCGATCCACCTATCCATCATCTATTTTAAAACCCATGCATTCACACCAATACTTTCCATTCCAAATAAAAACCGTAGGGTTCATTCTAGCATTTTCCTTTTTAATGTATATAACTACTTTTCTAACAGTGAGAAATTTGGTTCCTATTATTTACAATATATTTACTTTTTGCTCAGTCCTAGAATACATACAAAGCAACTTCAGAGTTGCTACCCCGTACCTCTGTGAAAACTTAAGTAGACTTCAAAATTTATTTACTCTTCTTTTTAAAATCTTAAGTTTACGGGTATGTCATCAAATACAGTGATCTAAAGTTACTTGGATTCCCAAGTTTTCCCCCTCGCTTCAGCGTAACTACGCTATTCATTTGAATTACGGTTAGGTTTACTTAGGTCTACTTGTATATAGTTTTAGAGTTTTTCCCTATCTTTATGTGCATGTACGTTTATTTTCTTATGTTTTAGTATGCGAAACATTAACTAGTTTCAAAAGCCAGAAGTTTATAAATAGGTGTATTCAAAAGTGTCACTCTCTTCCTTTCTTCTTTCTGTTTCTCACTCCTAATTCCTTACCACCTGTGTTAGTTTCCTATTGCTGCTGTAACAAATTACCACAAACTTAGTGGTTTAAAATAACAGAAATTTATTCTTTGATAGTTCTGGAGGCCAGAAGTTTGTAAGGAGTCTTATGGGGCTAAAATCAAGGTGACAGCAGGAGCAAGCTCCCACGGAAGCTCTAGGGGAGAATCTGTTTCCTTGCCTTTTCCAGTGTCTAGAGCTGCATTCCTTACATTCCGCAACTCCATTTTCAGAACCAACAGCATAACATCTTCTGACTCTGCTTCCCTCTGTTTCCATCACAAGACTTTCTCATCTGCCTGTAGTCAAGTCTCCCTCTGCCTGCCTCTTATAAGGATACTTGTGATTACATTTAGGACCTACCTCAATAATCCCAGATAATGTCTCCATCTCAAGATACCTTATTTATTTGTTTATTTATTTATTTTTTGGCCGTGCCGCAGGGCATGCGGGACCTTAGTTCCCCTACCAGGGAATGAACCCTTGCACCCTGCACTGGAAGTGTGGAGCCCTAACCACTGGACTGCCAGGGAATTGCCTCAAGATACCTCATTTAATGATATCTACAAAGACCCTTTTTCCATATAAGGTAAACATTCACAGGTTCCAGGGTAGCCATTTTTGGTGGCCACTACTTAGCCAACTATAGGTATCTAATCTTAATAGTTTCTTGTTTATGCTTCCTGTGTTTCTATTTGTACAAATGATTAGATACATGTATGTTTTCTCATTTCCCATTCTTTCTTACACAAAAGGTGACATAGTATAAAAACGCTTGCATTTTGTCTTTTTCACTTAACAAAATATCCTGGAAATCACTCTACATTAGTTCACAGAAAATGACCTCATTCTTTTTACACCTTCAGAGTACTCTGTTGTATGGATGTACCACAGTTTATCCACACACTCTCCTATGTATAGGGATTTAGGTTTTTTCTGATATTTTGTAATTACAAATAATACTACAATGACTAACTTTGTGTATAGAATTTTCATACTGTTGGAGTTGTAGCATCGGGGTAGATTTAATTGGCATTTCACTTATAATGAGTGATTTTTGAAGATATTTTCATATTTTTGAGAAATGTGTATGTGCAAATTGTCTCCCTGTTAGTAATTTGTCTCTTATCATTGTTTATTTTTTGTTGTTCAAAAGTTTTTTTTAACATAGTCAAATGTATCAGTTTTATTTTTTATTGCATCTGAATTTCAAGTCATAGTTAGAAAGTCTTTTCCTACATCCAGGCTATAGAGAAAATCATACATGGTTTCTTCTAGTACTTACAAGGTTTCATCTTTGACATTTATATCCCTGGTCCATTTGGAGTTTATTCTTGATTATAATGTGAGACTTGGTTCTAATTTTATCTTTCTCCAAATAGCAAACCAGTTGTCCTACCAGTATTTATTAAAATGTCCATCTTTTCCCAAGTGATTTGAGATACCATGTTTGTCACATACTAAATTTCCATATGTATTTGAATATTTCTGGGACATCCTATTTTATTACAGTGGTCTATTTGTCAATTTATGCACTAGCACCATGAGTAGATAAACAAACCAGATTTATAGTGTATTTTAACAACTGGTAGGGCTAGTATCCCTCATAAACTTTTCTTTTTCAATGTTTTCCTGGCTATTTTTTCATGCTTATTTTTCCATATAAACTTTAATAACAACTTGTCTAACTCCATAAAAATCTTATTGGTACTTGTTAAATTTATAAAATAACTTAGATAAAACTGGTATCTTTATGACATTAAGGAATGTCTTTCATTTGTTTCAAGTCTGTTTTTTTATCTTTCAGGAGTGCTATAAAATTTTTCTCATATAAGATTTGCACATTTCTTGATAACTTAATTCTAAAACATTTTATCTTCTGTTACTACTGTATTCTCTGCTTTCAGGGTCCAAAGTAAAAATATCCATAAGATCTACCTTATTAATTATGCTATTTACATCTATATTTCTTTCCCTCACTTATTTTTTGTTTACTTGGTCTGCATGTACTGAAAGTGGCATATTAAAAGTTTCCTGCTACTAACGTATTTCTCTCCTTGTTTCTTTGCATGTCCTATGATTTTTGCTTTATAAATGTGTTGCTGAGTTATTTGGTGAATAGAATTTATAACTGTTATATATTCATTGTGAATTGGGACATTAAAACATGTCCTTCTTTGTCTAATTTAATGCATTTTGGTTTAAATTCTACTTTGATATCAGGATCATAACCTCTACTTACTTATCATTTCCAGTTGCCTAGCAAACCTTTGCCCATTCTTTTAGTTTTAGACTTTCTGACATTCTGATTTAGGCATGTCTCATTTTCAGCAGTTTTCTTTGTGAATCAAATTGAAAATCTTTTTTCTTTTAATAAGTTAAACCTATCCATATTTATTAATATGGCATATTTTTAGTCCCACTGTCATATTATTTTATGTTTAAATTATTTTATCTAATATTAATGACATTAATATTGTTATAGTTGTTACATTTCTTTCTGTACATAATGCTTTTTCCTTGTTCTTTTGATTTTTAAAGTTTCTTTTTGTATTTAGGAAAGTTTGTAGTGTTATTCTAGTGGTTATCTTTGTCCTCATACCTTTTATAAAGCCTTTAGTTGTCTTTCTAACCTTTTATTATCTGATTTGTCAATTTTAATATTATCCTTTAACCCCCACCTATTGCTATATCACAATCAATGAACTTATTCTACTTTCCTCTTTCTCTCTCCCTCCTCCCATTTTTACTTGCATTATTTCTGCTATGTTAGAACCAGTTACACATTACATATAACATTATTCTTTGAGCTTTGTTCTCACCTGGTTTTAGTTTTAGGTCTACATTAAATATAGTGAATGATTGTCATCACATCTTTTGATGAAGTTTTGCTACTTGGTTGAATGGAAATCACTTTTTCAAAGATTCTTCAAGAAAGGCTCATGTATACAAAATTCCCTGAATTTTTCATGTTAAAAACTCATTTTCTATTGCCTTGATACTTGAAGGACAGGTTGACTGAATATCCTTGATTTACGCTTTTTTTTTTCTTTGTGTTTTTAAAAAAATGCTATTCCACTGCTGTCTTTCTTGTATGTTATTTTTGAGCAGGCTGGTCCCAGTTTAATTCTCTTGTCCTTGTAATTTCTTATCTTTTTTGTTTGAAGGCTTAGGTAATTTTTCTTTATCTTTGAAGTCCAATAGCTTTACTTGCATATGTTTGGGAGCTGACAATTCTGGTTTAATTTCCCCATGTAATTTATGGGTATATAGAATTATCAATATATCTTCTTTCACATTCTGAACATTTTTTGGATTTTAAATATAGTTCTGTTTCATCATTTTGTTTAGGCAGTTTAGGGACTGCCATTATTTGTATGTTTTTTCTTCTTTCTCTTTCATTTCAACCACTTCTCTCTGTTCCTAATTACTTTTAACTTTGTATCTCATTTTCATTATCTTGGTTATTTTTCTGCGTTTTTTCAATTTCCCTTATTAAATTTTCACTTGATCTTATTTCCCCCCAGAATCTTTGCAATTTCTTCTTCACTTCTGTGATAATTTTTGTCTTTTTCTCCTATTTTCTTTCCTGGATTCAACCTATTCCCTTCTCATTTCTTCCTGTTTCTTTTTTTGTTTGTTTGTTTCTATTTTTTAATTTTTGAATTTCTGGTTCAAGGTGGTTTTTCATATTCCCAAAGTGGATATTTAATTCACTTTGGAGTTTGTGTTGTAGTTTTTTTTTTTTTTGGTTTTTTTTTTCTGCTTTGGGTTAGTTTTTTTGGGGGGAAGCACTTTTATCAGCTGAAGTTATCTTGTTTTCTGTTTTCTTCTTATAATAGCTTTGTGTATATTTACTCTGTTTTCATCTATTCATTTCAAAGATTTTTGAATGGTTTATAAGATTTCAGGTTCAAGGGTGTCCTCTTCTGCAGTGAAATACTTTCTTAATGGATGATTCTTGTGCATTTATGTGTATGTATGTATGTGTGTGTGTGAGTGATATGGGCTAAAGATTGCATATTTTCACAGCTTTGGATCTCATTTTTCTTACTTGACCCTAAATTTCCTTTTACTTCTTTTCCTCTTCACCAAGTTCCAAAAGGTGCCTCTCCATTCCTTTTTTTCCCTTCGATACCAGAAGCAATGGTTTTCACACACTGTCACCTTGAATTATGTGCAGCTTTAATTTTTAAAAATACATAGTAAGTGCTTTGATCTATGAGGGTTCTTTACCAGTATTTTAGCACAAAAGCAGACTTTCTCTTTTTTGTGGTTATCTTAGATCAATCATAGGTCCACCAAGAGCCTTCTTTTTTTGTGGCAGGAGAATGGGACACAGCTTGCCAAGATCTGGTTTTTATTTTTCTACTTCCAGATAATTTGAAGTTTGGGCATTCTTAGTTATACAGATGGCATGGGTTTGGTGCAGTTTTATTTGTTATCTATTCTGTATTCAGCTTTTTGGAGAATGATTTGGGAGATTCAGATTTACACAGTGATGGCTGCTATTATGTTGGCTACTCAGGAATTCCACCCCTAGTGTTATTTTGATGAAAAATAATACTCTGCACAAGGAATTTTTAAAAGAAAAACAATGCAGCTCATCCAGGTTTTGCGAGTAAAGGGGCAACCAGACACCTCATTCTCTTTCCAATACCTTGTCCTGGGTTGGAAGGAGGGAGCTGCTTATGGTTTGGGAATCTTTTCCTAAAGGATGAACATAAAGTTATTTCCTCCTCCTCAATCATGATAAGTCCATATGTTTCCCATTCCAGGAAGAACCAGAAGAGGAGGGTAGTCTTGAGTCTGATCAGGTCTGTGACTCAGGCTCTGATTTATCTGGTGCTTCCTATCTCCCTTCCCCTCAAGCTCCTATGCATCAGAGTTAGGATTATCTTTTACTTCTGCGAGAGCTGGTGGAGGGAATAGTCACCCAAAGGCTTTCTTAATGCTTGGGTTCCTTATAAGACCTGTGCATTCACTCAGTTTACCATAGAATTGGGAGCAGCCAGAGGGTGAGGTGACCCAATACTACTGAGCTAAATACCTGGGTTTTGGCTTCAACTTTGCACTAATAGAACATTAGGACTGTTCTCATCATGGCTTAGATCCCTGTTTACCTTAATCACCCCAATAGTTCCAAACCCTCAAGTTGTCCACTGTTATCTGGGGTCCTAGTCCCATATTGCCAGTATGTCTGCCCCTCTGAGCCAATCCCCCATTCTTCCTATTCCTCTCGAACACTTCCTCTGAGCCCTTTAAAATTCCCTTTTTTAAATGTCCCATCTTTTTTTTTTTTTTTAATCGCCCCCTAAGAATGGTTTGTGCTTTAGTAGAAAGGGCTCTTTTTTTTTTTTTTTTGCGGTACACAGGCCTCTTACTGTTGTGGCCTCTCCCGTTGAGGAGCACAGGCTCCGGACGCGCAGGCTCAGCGGTCATGGCTCACGGGCCTAGCCGCTCCGTGGCATGTGGGATCTTCCTGGACCAGGGCACGAACCCATGTCCCCTGCATCAGCAGGCGGACTCTCAACCACTGAGCCACCAGGGAAGCCCCCATCTTTTTTTTTTTAATGCACGTTCTCTGCTCCTAGAGGACCTACTTACTTCCTCTGTGGCCTGTAGCCCTCTCAAGAAGTGACTGCTTTTCCTTCCACTCCCCACATACTTCAGGGCCAGGGTTGGTGTCCTCTCTTCTCCCATCACTGCTAACAAACAATTTTTCCTCCTTCCTTTTTCTAAGCCCTAGCTGATCTGAACTGTAGCCATCTGGACACAGTATCTCTCTTTGTCTCCACAATGTAGTCTGCTAAGGTTCTTCTAATCATCCATTATTGATGACATTAGCTTCTGTTTCATCATCTTTCTCTCTACACCTGCTCCACTCTTGTGGACATTGCTATTTATGGGGAAACTCATCTAATAATAATCATTTGTTAAACTTCTCACCTCCATTAACTTTTCTTCCACCCCATCTCAGCCTGGAACCTTGGCATTATGGTCATTGAATGACCTCCAAAATCTTGAATTCAAGTGTGATATTCTTTGACTACTGCCTCCAATTCTTCCAGCTCACTTACTCTTGTATTCCTATTTAAATAATTCCTCAATTTCTCTGAGATCTCCAATCCATTAACTTCACTACTTTTTCACTATCCATCACCACCGTTATATAGTTATTTCTCTCCTTATCCAGCTTAGAGTCCATGGTCCTCCATGGGACTCAATCACTTACAAACATCCTCAACTCTCACCCCTCTCTCCTTGTATTACATCACTTGATTAAATCTCAACATTAGTTGAGTCCAATGATCTATTTCCTCAGCAGCACCTACACTGAAGCTGTTGAGTGTTGCTGGGTAAAAGTCACATAACTGGGATGACTAGTTTGCCATCCATGTATAATGATTATAATCTTCAAACAGGCTCTCGTTCTCTCCGAGCAATCCTGTCATGTTTCTATAGAAAGTCTGCCCTTTCAATTTCTCAAGAAAAGTAATTCATACATTATCTTCCTTCCTCAAACCTCTTCCACCCCTCATCACCTTTACTCTTAGCCTCTGACTTTGCTTTAGACTTAATTGAGGAAGTAGAAGCCATTCAATCAGAATTTCTTCATTTTCCCACTGTGAAATCTACCACTTTACCTGAACTGAAATCTACCTTGTCTGTTTTACCTCCTATCCCTGCTCTTGCCAAACAGAAATTCCTCCTGCTCTGGCTCCAGGACCCTTTTGCCTTCTCAAGCATTTCATTCCCTCCGTTGCCCCCCCTTCTCCACTGCATCACCAATCTCTACCTACCTATTGGATCATTTCCATCAGCATAGCCTGCTCTAGTGACTCTCATCCTAAAACTCCATCCCTTGACTTTGTCTCCCACCTCAACCACAGCCCTATTTCTCTCCTTCTCTTTCTTCTCTACAGTTATATCCAGTCTGCCATCTCACATTCACGCTTCAACCCACTTTCCTCTGGGCTTGCATCCTTATGACCGCACTGAAACTGCTCTTGTCAAGGTCACCAAGAACTCCTATATTATCAAATCTGGTGGACTCTTGATCTCCTAGCAGCATTTGACATAAATGACACTTTACTTTCTTGGTTCCTGTAGCTTCATACTCTCCGGCTCTCTGGCTCTTTCTTCTAAGCCTGAAATCTAAGTATTGGAGTCAGTGTTCCATCCTGTTTCTTCTTAACTACCTGCCCTTTATGTGGGGGATTTCATCCAGTTCCATGGCTTTAAATGCTGATGGCTTCCAAATTCACACCTTCAGCGCCACCGTACTTCACTCCCGTGCTCCAGATTCATTCAATGGCTATTTGATCGCTTTACTTGTATGCCTGTTTAGCATCTCAGTCTTAATAGTCTAAAATACAGCTTCTGATCTCTCCCATAATTCACCATTTCAGTAAATGGCACCATCATTCAGCTGTTCAGCCAACAATTTACACGTAATCCTGTATTTCCCCTTTCCCTCATACGTGGCAGCCACGAAAACGTACCTCTCAGATGTCTGATTACAGGGAGCATTACTGACGGATGTACTCCACATACTGTGCTCTGAAATCTATCACCGTGTTCCAGGCTGCACTTCCCACTGACTGCTCCCAGCCAGTGACTGAGTTTGGCAGGGATACTAAGGCAGGCCTATTCCTAGGAGACATAAAACTCCTTTGATGAGGGACATTGGCTTGAAAACTCCTCATTGGCTTTCCTGAAACTTTCTTGAACTGCATCATATCCACTTTTCCTAATCTGCATCTAGTCTAAAGGCTCTCTCAGTCCCCTTCAGATCCCTCCCTATTTTTTCCTCACAGGTGTCTCCCCCAATAAACTTTTTGCAGGTTTAATCTGATCTTGCTGTCCACTTCACAAAGAGCCTGAACTAACACATCATAGCTGATCCTCAGCAAATTTAATGTCATTTCTATTTCCTAAACACATTTCTTGCCCTCATCCACTTCTCTCTATCACCATCACCACTTGAGTAGAAGCTATGCCATTTGTCCCCTGGATTCCTGCAACAGCTGCCTACATTCATTTTATGCCTTTTCAATCCATTCTCATCACAGTAGCCAGAGTGAGTTTTTAAAAATATTAAATCGATCATGCCATTTCACTGCTTAAAACCTTTTAATGGTTTCCCATATGCTTAGAGTAAAATTTAAACTACTTCTGCCACAAGATGCTTTAAAAGCTGGTTCCTGCCTCTCTTCTCAGCTTCATCTCTTATCACCTTCCCCCTGGTCCCCATGCTCACCAAGCTCCAGACATACTAGTGTCCTTTCCCTTCCTACAAACTGTCAAGTCTTTTCCTGCCTCAGGGCCTTTCCACTTGGTCTCCCTTTTTCCTAAAATATGCTTCCCCCATCTCTTAGGAGGATAGGCTCATTCTCACCCTTAGTGCTCAACTTAAATGTCCCCTCATCAGTGAGAACTTCTCCCAAGCCATCATCTCCATCCAACATTATCCTACTTCCTCCCAAGTGGTTATCACTGTCTGTAACTATTTTGCTTAGTGTCTGTTTCTGCCACTTGAACAGGAGCAAGCAAATTATGATCCATGGGTGGCCCACGCTCTAAGAATGGTTTTTACATACTTAAGTGTTTGAAATATTTAAGAATATTTCATGACAAATGAAAATTATATGCAATGCAAATTTCAGTATCCATAAATAAAGTTAGAACGTAGTCACTCTCATTCGTTTATGTATTATCTATGGCTGCTTTAGCACTACAACAGCAAAGTTGAGTAGTTATGTATGGCCCATAATGTTTAAAAATATTTTATATATAAATATATAATAGCCTAAAATATTTACAGATAAAGTCTTCTGACTGCTGCACTAGAATGGAAATGACATGGGACATTAGGTCAGGGACATTGATTGTCCTGTTCAGTCCTCCACTCCCAGTGTCTGGTCCATAGCTAGTGCTCAATAATTGTAGGCTGAACAAACCTTCTTCCTCTCCTGGGTACTATCAATATCTGAGGGGGTAGGTGGGCTTACCCCTCATTGGCTTACTCCCTTCTAAGACACAGTGAGAAAAATTAGGAACCAATTATTATTGAGTCCGGGAGAGTACCTTGAGAATAGGACTGTGTTTTATTCATTTTGAAATACCTAGCAACGCCTCTTGCACAAGGTAGGCTGCAGCTGGAAACCAAAAGAACTCTTGGGGTTACTGTTAAGAGGAAATTAGTGCACGCAAAGCATTTAGCAGAATCTCAGGGGTACAGAAGTATTCAATAAATGTTTGCTCCTGCCTCAATTTTCCTTACTGTAACAGGAATAAAAATATAGGGCTGTCACACAGACTAAATAAAACAAGAATGCTCTGTGTGAAACAGCTTTGTAAGCCACAAACACTATCTAAATGCACAAACATTCAAGTGCAACATATGAATGACTCTTGGCATTGAGCAAGCCAGTTTGGAGGGAAGGGCCCTTCCTCATCTAGAAGTGAAAAGACCTAACTCATCCTCTTACTGCTTATTAACTGACCCTGGACGATTGCAACTTCGGTGTTGTTTTCTTCATGTGTAAAAGCCTCCTCTGAACGGACAAGACCGTCCCTCGGGGATCCAGCCTGCGTCTCTCTGCGTGTCCTTTCCTTTCCCGGCATGGTACCGAGACTGCCAGACCGCGCGTCCTCCTCAAAGCAGGCGGCGGCGGCGGCCGGAGGTGGGAGGACCAGCCCGGGGGCGGGGCTATGGAGGGGCGTGTCCGAGGCGTGTCCGGGGTGGGGCCTTCCTCTCCCGGCCGTCGCCGCCAGGCTGAGGCGCTCTGAGGCGGCACTGGAGCCGCGCTGCTGCACGAGTTGCCGAGCAGCTGGGGAGGCGCTCACTTCCGTGTCGGGCCCCGTGGCGTCCGGCGCCCTCGCCAAGGGCCGGGCGGGCCGCAGGTCAGTCGGGGAGACCGCCTACCCCGCCCATTCCGTGCGGAGGAGTGGGGCGCCGTGTGGGCCGCGGGCCCGGGAGGCGGCAGGGCGCCCTGATGAAGGGCCCGGGCCGCGCTGATAACACGGGCGCCCAGGGCTGCAGGCTCGGGCTTCAGGCCGATTCGGGATCCCCGGACCGCGGGGAGACCCCCGCGGGGCTTTGTGGTGTCCCAGCCCCTCCCCTTTCGTCCCGCGTCGTGAGAGTCCCTTGAGCGTTTCTCAAAGTAGGGTCCGCGGGGGGACTCCCGACCCCACCTAAGACTTTCTGAACCAGAGTCTATGTCGTGGTCCGGGAATCTGCATTTTCAGCAAGTGTCCCTGATGGTTTTGGTGCAGGTGGTCACGGAACCGCAGTCTGGGCACGCTTCCCCAGAGGGCTGGGCACTGTCGACCCAGCAGGGAGTGCAAGTGGGTGCATTTGAAGGTGAGGCCCTGTGACTGGCCTTGAAATGGTGATGGTCCTCTGCCTTAGGGGTATCTCTTGAATCCTTGCGCCCAGGGTGCTGCTGTGTTCCTATTGCCATCCACCGGAGTCTTCAGACGGACAGACGCTTAGTGAGTGAAGTGCTCAGGTCAGGAGCCTTAGGAGTGAAACAGTGCTGAAGGAGTCGGTGTGGGGTGCAGCTGGAAGAACTTGGAGTTGGTCCTGCTGACCTGGATTGGGGCTGACGCCACCACTTATGGCAGGGCAGCCCTAGTGTAGACCCTGCACACATTACTATTTCTTTCTCCAGTGTTCTCACCTGTCGGTAGGGACAGTAACTCCTACCCAGTAGGGCTTTTGTGTGAATGAGGTAATGTCTGTCAAGTGTCTCCTACAGTGGCTGGCACATAGCATTCAGTGAATGGGAATTGTTAAGGGTGATGCAGCTTATAGTCCCCCAAATTAGGGATTAGTCAAGTGGAATAATATGTGGTCAGAGGTACAAAGTATATCTGGGAGAACTGTGCAAGGATTCTAACTGGGGGTGCTTGGGAAGGTCATGTAAGCAGTGAGGTTTGCCTGCAGCTTTGAAGAATAGATAGGATTCCAGGTTGCTGATAACAGGGACAGCGTGAACCAGTTCCATTCCAGGCCTCAGAAGTGATTCTTTCACATGGTTCATTGTTGGGCTGCTCCTTGGACTTTTAGGCAGTGTAGGAAGTCACATTGATAAGTGGATTTTGAAGGCTGGACTGTTGGCCCATAATAGTTTCTGTCTACTGTGTTTCACACACATGGTGTTCCTCAGACTCTAACGGTCTCCTTCTCTTATTAGAAATTGGCTAAACTGGAGCATCTATGAAAGGATGCTCAAAGTTGATGGCAAGGTGAATGGCCATGGATGTAGTTGAGCCTATTGGTAGCCATTTTACACTTGCTATGAAATGTGAAGATACATTGGGAGTACATTTTTCCTCAGGGTATTGTTTTAGGTTCTGTAGGAATGCCACAGTCAGCTGTGGTTCATCTATCTCCAGAATGGATTAAGAAATAAAATCCTTAAAATGTCTCTAAAGGTTCAGCTATTTCAGAGGGAAGAAGCCAGATGGTTTAGAGATGTCATTTGTTGTTCTTCTGGACCAGTTTGGCTTTTGGTATACATGGAATTCTGATCTCAGTTGATAAATTATATATCCCTTAGTTACCTAACTTAAGAATTACAACTACTGTTGTTAATAATTTCTGCTCTTATGTTTCCTTAAATCTCCAGAGCCAATATAAAGTCCTTCAGTATATACCCTCTTGTAAATTTTTATATTATTATAGATAATATTTATCATTTATTGAGTACTTACTCTGAGCCAGAGACTGTTCTATATGCTTTTTATATTTTCTGTCAATTACTCCTCTGATAGTCCTTTGAGGTAGGCATCATCCTTCCCTCCAATTTAGAGATGGGGAAACAGGCAGAGGAGGGTAAGTATTTGCCCAAGGTCCCAGGCTAGTAAGTGGTAGAGCCTAATAGCCTGATTCCATGCTACATGCTGTTCCCCTCTGCAAGTCTACACAGCTCCCTCAGACTTACTGTAGTTTAAAAAGATATGTGAATACTGAAGATCATAAGCACACCTCACCTTTGCTTTATATGTAACAGACAATTCATTATCTCGTTTAATTCTTTAAACAGTCACTTCAACAGCTCTGATTTGGTTGGTAATACTTTATTATCATTTACAAATCCTCTGAGCCAGAGTTTTCCAGCTTCTCAGCATATCTCAGACTTCTTTTGTATTACATTAAATCCTTCGATTCAGTATTGCAGGTGCTGAGGAATTTGTTTTAAACCACTTTAGAATGTATTTATTTTTATTACCTATTTCATGTATTGTTGGAAATGTCAATGGTGATTGTCCTTTGTTTTTACAGAGGGGTACTGTGACCACCATTGTTTTGCAGTTTCTGAAAGTGTTTCCAGGCAAAACTTCAGGTGTCAGAGAGAGCAATGGAAGGTCACAAGGTAGAAGAAGAGGCGTTGGATATTCTTCGACTGAACGTGGGTGGCTGTATTTACACAGCCAGGCGGGAGTCCTTGTGCCGCTTTAAGGACTCAATGCTGGCATCCATGTTCAGTGGTCGTTTTCCTCTAAAAGCAGATGAATCAGGTAAATATTTAAAGTCTGTAAGCATTATCATGAATATTCATTAAAATAAGAGTCTAGTTTAAATTCCCTTTAATTTTTCGAATTACAACAGAATGTATTAGCTTAGTATGTTAATTACTGAGATCATTGGGACTGTATGGAGATTCATTAAGTACATGGAGGAATTAAATACCAGTTTCTAGAATCTGTGATGCTGTCGCTAAAAGTTGACAAAAAAGTGAATGTGTGTAAAGGCCAACCATCACCTAATTATGGGGATTAATCATATTTTGAAAGTTGTTCCATTCATACAACTCAATGGGTAAAGGTATTGAGCCTGATTAAATATATTAGCTTCTCTCTGTGTTCTTCAAGTTAAAAAATGTATTTCTCTGGAGAAAGGAGCTGCCCTCATAGCTAACAGGGCAGGTACTGTCAGTGTAGAATTAATGTTAAACTCACATCTAGTCCAGCTGCAGAGCCTTGTGTGGGCAGATGTGTATGCCTAAGAAAACATCAGTTCAGTGAGACTGTCAGTCACCCAGGACTGAAAATTGGTGTTTCAGAAGAAACTGTAAAATACAAGGGCTAGGGTCCTGGGGCCACTCTCTGCTTTGAATGCTCTGGGGTTCACTGAACCTACTACTGGTGGTAAAGAAACTTCAGCAGAGCAAGTAAGGCTTTTTGTACATCTTAGGCATTCTGGGGCTCGTAGAACCCACTCTTGCTTCTGTGTTAGAAAAAAGGGATTGAGGAGCTCAGAGCGTGAGGGGCTGTTAGTAACCCTGGGTCTGGAGAGATTGCTTTGCCAGGTGAATGGCAGTTGGAAGAATGGAAAACTCACTGATGTCTGGTGCCCAGGACTTGATGTCCATCTGGACAGAAAGTTTGTTGGTGTAAAGGTGGTAAGCAGGGACTGAGTTGTTTCCTCTGCCTCTAAGTTTTTACCTTCTTAATCCCGTCTTAAACTAATCAAGGGAGGAAGGAAATCATTGAGTAACCTCATACCGAAGTGTTTTTTTATTTTTTTAATTCTGCTGAATTGTCTACAAAAAGTCTTTTATCATAAAGTAGTACCAGTATAGTATTTCTTTTCTAAAGTTTCATACAAAGGAACTAACCTAATAAGTCTGAACAAATGGCATGCCCATAGCCAGGAACCCAGGGTTTATTTGTTGGCAACACTGCAGGTCGACTTGTAGGGTCACTGACATACAAATGCTGGACCCCATTATACCCTCATTAGGGAGGAACTCCATACACCTTTCCTGGCCCAGCTGGGTTGAGATTAGGGGTAAGCTTCTGTTTCTACCAGCAGTCTAAGGTCTCCATGGCTTTTGCAGAGGCCATAGTGGGAATATAGTCCTTGCATCCAAGATTTCTAACGGAGCTCAGAATATGTTTTCCTTGTAGGTGAGAATACAGAGGCTCCCCAAATTTGACTAAACCTATTTAAACACTAGATATTAACTTTCTTTTGAGAAAGAAACATTTTTAATTGTAGAGGTCTTCAGTCTAATTCTAGTTTGACATGTTGAAATTTTACTGTGGTCGTTGGTATCTATTCAATCATTTTTGAACTGAATATTTTCTAGGGGCTTGTGTTATTGACCGTGATGGACATCTATTTAAATACCTTTTGGATTATCTTCACGGAGAAGTTCACATTCCCACAGAGGAGCGAACCCGCATTGCTCTGCAGGAAGAGGCTGATTACTTTGGCATCCCTTATCCGTACAGCCTGTCTGACCACTTGGCCAATGAAATGGAGACATATTCTTTAAGGTCAAATATAGAACTTAAAAAGGTCTTGGCATTTTCTTAAGTTTTACAATATATGTATGAATGTTTATCTAATATTCATTTATTATACATTTATTATGCACAAAGCAATGTATGTTATTTTGTATAGCCCATGTTGTAACACAAACCTAAATGAGACAGTTTTACTTCTTACAGTATTTGTTTAACTGTATTATATATCTTTATTTGTTTTGTTTTCTTTGTTTTGAATTTTATTTTATTTTATTTTTTTATACAGCAGGTTCTTATTTTTCATTTTATACATATTAGTGTATCTATGTCAATCCCAATCTCCCAATTCATCCCACCACCACCACCATCCCCCGCCACTTTCCCCCCTTGGTGTCCATACGTTTGTTCTCTACATCTGTGTCTCTATTTCTGCCCTGCAGACCGTTCATCTGTACCATTTTTCTAGGCTCCACATATATGTGTTAATATATGATATTTGTTTTTCTCTTTCTGACTTACCTCACTCTGTATGACAGTCTCTAGATCCATCCACGTCTCTACAGATGACTCAATTTCGTTCCTTTTTATGGCTGTGTAATATTCCATTGTATATATGTACCACATTTTCTTTATCCATTCATCTGTCGATGGGCATTTAGGTTGCTTCCATGTCCTGGCTATTGTAAATAGTGCTGCAATGAACATTGGGGTGCATGTGTCTTTTTGAATTATGATTCTCTCTGGGTATATGCCCAGTAGTGGGATTGCTGGGTCATGTGATAATTCTATTTTTAGTTCTTTAAGGAACCTCTATACTGTTCTCCACTGTGCCTGTATCAATTTACTTTCCCACCAACAGTGCAAGAGGGTTCCCTTTTCTCCACACCCTCTCCAGCATTTGTTGTCTGTAGATTTTCTGATGATGCCCATTCTGACTGGTGTGAGGTGATACCTCATTGTAGTTTTGATTTGCATTTCTCTAATAATTAGTGATGTTGAGCAGCTTTTCATGTGCTTCCTGGCCATCTGTATGTCTTCTCTGGAGAAATGTCTATTTAGGTCTTCTGCCATTTTTGGATTGGGTTGTTTGTTTTTTTAATATTGAGCTGCATGAGCTGTTTATATATTTTGGAGATTAATCCTTTGTCCATTGATTTGTTTGCGAATACTCTCTCCCATTCTGAGGGTTGTCTTTTCGTCTTGTTTGTAGTTTCCTTTGCTGTGCAAAAGCTTTTAAGTTTCACTAGGTCCCATTTGTTTATTTTTGTTTTTATTTCCATTTCTCTAGGAGGTGGATCAAAAAAGATCTTGCTGTGATTTATGTCAAAGAGTGTTCTTCCTATGTTTTCCTCTAAGAGTTTTATAGTGTCCAGTCTTACATTTACATCTCTAATCCATTTTTAGTTTATTTTTGTGTATGGTGTCAGGGAGTGTTCTAATTTCATTCTTTTACATGTAGCTGTCCAGTTTTCCCAGTACAGCTTATTGAAGAGACTGTCTTTTCTCCATTGTATATCCTTGCCTCCTTCGTCATAGATGAGTTGACCATAGGTGCGTGGGTTTATCTCTGGACTTTCTATCCTGTTCCATTGATCTATATTTCTGTTTTTGTGCCAGTACCATATTGTCTTGATGACTGTAGCTTTGTAGTATAGTCTGAAGTCAGAGAGTCTGATTCCTCCAGCTCCGTTTTTTTCCCTCAAGACTGCTTTGGCTATTTGGGGTCTTTTGTGTCTTCATACAAATTTTAAGATTTTTTGTTCTAGTTCTGTAAAAAATGCCATTGGTAATTTGATAGGGACTGCCTTGAATCTGTATATTGCTTTGGGTAGTATAGTCATTTCCACAATATTGATTCTTCCAATCCAGGAACATGGTATATCTCTCCATCTGTTTATATCATCTTTAATTTCTTTTATCAGTGTCCCATAGTTTTCTGCATACAGGTCTTTGGCTCCCTAGGTAGGTTTATTCCTAGGTATTTTATTCTTTTTCTTCCAGTGGTAAATGGGAGTGTTTCCTTAATTTCTCTTTCAGATTTTTTGTCATTAGTGCATAGGAATGCAAGAGATTTCTGTGCATTAATTTCGTATCCTGCAACTTTACCAAATTCATTGATTAGCTCTAGTAGTTTTCTGGTGGCATCTTTAGGATTCTCTATGTATTGTATCATGTCATCTGCAAACAGTGACAGTTTTACTTCCTCTTTTCCAATTTGTATTCCTTTTATTTCTTTTTCTTTTCTGATTGCCATGGCTAGAACTTCCAAAACTATGTTGAATAATAGTGGGGAGCGTGGACATCCTTGTCTTGTTCTTGATCTTAGAGGAGATGCTTTTGGTTTTTCACCATTGAGAATGGTGTTTGCTGTGGGTTTGTCGCATATGGCCTTTATTATGTTGAGGTAGGTTCCCTCTATGCCGACTTTCTGGATAGTTTTTATCGTAAATCGGTGTTGAATTTTGTCAAAAGCTTTTTCTGCATCTATTGAGATGATCATATGGTTTTTATTCTTCAGTTTGTTAATATAGTGTATCACATTGATTGATTTACGTATATTGAAGAATCCTTGCATCCCTGGGATCAATCCCACTTGATCATGGTGTATGATCCTTTTAATGTGTTGTTGGATTCTGTTTGCTAGTATTTTGTTGAAGATTTTTGCATCTATATTCGTCAGTGATATTGCTCTGTAGTTTTCTTTTTTTGTAGTATCTTTGTCTGGTTTTGGTATCAGGATGATGGTGGCTTCTTAGAAAGAGTTTGGGAGTGTTCCTTCCTCCACAATTTTTTGGAAGAGTTTGAGAAGGATGAGTGTTAGCTCTTCTCTAAATGTTTGATAGAATTCACCTGTGAAGCCATCTGGTCCTGGACTTTTGTTTGTTGGAAGACTTTTTATTTATTTTATTTATTTATTTATTTATTTAGTTTTCTTTTTTATAAATTTATTTATTTTATTTTTGACTGCGTTGGTTCTTTGTTGCTGCATGCGGGCTTTCTCTAGTCATGGTGAGCGGGGGCTACTCTTCGTTGCAGTGCACGGGCTTCTCATTGCGGTGGCTTCTCTTGTTGCGGAGCACGGGCTGTAGGCCTGCAGGCTTCAGTAGTTGCAGCATGTGGGCTCAGTAGATATGGCACGTGGGCTCTAGAGCGCAGGCTCAGTAGTTGTGGTGCACGGGCTTAGTTGCTCCGCGGCATGTGGGATCTTCCCAGACCAGGGCTCAAACCCGTGTCCCCTGCATTGGCAGGTGGATTCTTAACCACTGCGCCACCAGGGAAGTCCTGTTGGAAGATTTTTAATTACAGTTTCAATATCATTACTTGTGATTGGTCTGTTCATATTTTCTATTTCTTCCTGGTTCAGTCTTGGAAGGTTATACCTTTCTAAGAATTTGTCCATTTCTTCCAGGTTATCCATTTTATTGACATAAAGTTGCTTGTAGGAGTCTCTTAGGATGCTTTGTATTTCTGCAGTGTCTGTTGTAACTTCTCCTTTTTCATTTCTAATTTAATTGATTTGAGTCCTCTCCCTCTTTTTCTTGATGAGTCTGGCTAAAGGTTTATCAATTTTGTTTATCTTCTCAAAGAACCAGCTTTTAGTTTTATTGATCTTTGCTATTGTTTTCTTTGTTTCTATTTCATTTATTTCTTCTCTGATCTTTATGATTTCTTTCCTTCTACTAACTTTGGGTTTTGTTTGTTCTTCTTTCTCTAGTTCCTTTAGGTATAAGGTTAGATTGTTTATTTGAGATGTTTTTTGTTTCTTGAGGTAGGATTGTACTGCTATAAACTTCCCTCTTAGAACTGCTTTTGCTGCATCCCATAGGTTTTGGATCATCGTGTTTTCATTGTCATTTTTCTCTAGGTATTTTCTGATTTCCTCTTTGATTTCTTCAGTGATCTCTTCGTTATTTAGTAACATATTGTTACTTCTTACAGTTTTTGAAGACATGTTTCTTAATTACCACTGCTCATTTTTTAAGGCCAAAATTGTATTCTAGGACAGTGTATTACCACGCCACTCAAAAGTTCATTGAGTTTTTATTCCTCATTGAAGGTTTAACACTTTTTGATGGCTTTTTTTTAATAGAACTCTTCTTCTCTTGAAGTTCTTCTTAAATTAAGGGCAGTACTGTAGTATGTGAGGGTATAGTGGGATTAATTCATTTACTGAAATGATATTTTTAAAGGATGGTCATGATAAATAAATGACTGTATAAAATCCCTTACCTGAGTTAGTGAGTGTAGCAGTTTGTTACTAAGTTAACACATTAGTTTGATTAGTTCACCTTGAGATCAGTAAAGCTTTTTTTAAGATGCTTCTGTTTTAAATCACATTTGAAATGTCTTTTTTTTTTTTTTTTTTTTTTTTGCGATACGCGGGCCTCTCACTGTTGTGGCCTCTCCCGTTGCGGAGCACAGGCTCCGGACGCGCAGGCTCAGCAGCCATGGCTCACGGGCCTAGCCGCTCCGCGGCATGTGGGATTTTCCCAGATCGGGGCACGAACCCGCGTCCCCTGCATCGGCAGGCGGACTCTCAACCACTGCGCCACCAGGGAAGCCCCTGAAATGTCTTTACATGACTTGAACAGTTTTATCTGTTTTTGTCTTATTGATAAGTATTATATTTGCTATTAATTAGCACTTTTGAACATCTAAGAAAAATATTTTTTCTAGATAATTGTTCATAGTGAAAAGTGATCTGAATTGGTTTGAATTCTTTGAGTTGGATTCTTTCAGTGTTTAGGAGAGGAAGCTGACAGTATGGGTATTAGGAGTGAAGAGAAAGTTGATTTGGTTCCAGATCCCCTTTGGGAATTTGCATGGTTGTATGGGTTCTGCTATTGGAATTATTTATAAACTGAGTTGTCGAACAGTCTTTTGGTGCTGTTTGCCGTATCTGCAGAGTGGGGCTAAAAAAGCCTAACTGGAAAGTTGGGACAGATTAACATTCACCTTTATAGTCTTTCATTCTTGGTTTGTATGCACAATAGACACAGCATGCGAACATTCATTCTGCCAGCCAGCTCCTATTTATTTCAAATGTTTTTGACATATAGGACCCTGTTCTAGGGACTGTGTGGGACACAAAGAATATGACATGCAGTTTTTGCCCTTGAATGGTTTATAATGTTGTTGGTGATTTTCATAGATGTGCAAGTGAAGATAAAAGCCAATACAGGAGTTAGATGGCAATATTAAATGAAAATGCAACACATGTTAGGGTCCTCTTTTCCTTCACTGAGTCAGTAAATATTAAGCATCTCCTTCGTATCAGGTACTTTCCTAGGCACTTGGGATACAAAACAAAACAGAAAAGAGTGCCTATCCTCAGAGAGCTGACAGCAATAATGCTGTTTCTCCCAGAGAAGGCCTGTACCACTCCACTGGGTGAAGCCCTCTTCTTCTGTGCCCCTTAGCACCTCGTAGGCTTACCTGGTAGCCCTTCTTACACTGTGTGCTGATGGCTTATTTAATGTCTGTCTTCTGCATCAGCTATAAACTCAAGGAGGGACCCTGTCTCCTGCTCACCATTATGTCTCCAAGGCCTTAGACAGTGCTTAGTATTCACACATAGGTACTTAGAATTCAAATGATTGAGTGAATAGGTGGATAAATGCCAAATGAGTTCAGACAGTATATATTGAGTTCATATATTCATATCTTTCAGTGTAAAAGAACAAGTTAATCTGGTTAATCCATGATTGGATTTGGAGTTAAGAATAAGCATCAACCATGGGGCAAGTCAGTAAGAGGTAAAAGGAAGATTGAGTCAAATGGAAAATCGGGGGGAAAAGAAAGAATTTTAACTTTTACTTATTATATGAAGATTTTAAAATGATGTTGGTAGTGAGTCTAAAGGAAGAGGAAGTAAAACATAATTTCCATGTGGAGAAAGATTCTCTAGCTGAAAACGTTTTGGGTTTTTGGGTGGTGATTTGCCTCACCTCCCCCAATACCCCAAATTCAACAAATGGTTTGGTTTTTAAAGGCATGAACAGTAGGCTGAGATATATAATATATATAATATATATATATATATATATAATCTTTTTATTTCCCTTATGACCAGCTGAAATTACAGCTTTACATGAAAGTAATAGAGAAAATTCATTTTTACTTTACTCCAGAATTAAATTCAAATTTTATATATTTTTTTGCCCCAGGCTTTAACAGACTTCTGTGATTCGTATGGTTTAGTTTGCAATAAACCAACAGTTTGGGTTCTCCACTATCTTAACACATCTGGTGCAAGCTGTGAGAGTAGAATTATTGGTGTATATTCCACAAAAACTGATGGAACAGATGCAATTGATAAGCAGCTGGGAGGAAGAATTCACAGTAAAAGCATTTTTAAAAGGTATGTCTGCGTTTAAATATGAAAAGGAACAAAATTAAGTCTTGGTCTCTTCTAAGAGGTGTTACTGAATGGAAAATGTGGTTGACTAGGAAAGAAGCCAGTACCTCTCAACAGACAGTGAATCTCATAGCTGTCAAGATAGGCCTGTTTCATGAGGAGGTTGTAATTCAGACCATTTCACATCTGTATAAGCAATAGGCCATCTACTTGGTCTAGTACAGTGGTTCTCAACTGGGAGTGGTCATCAGAATCCCCTGAGAGACATTATAAAAAGAGAAAAGAAAGAAAGAAAAGCAAAGCCACATGCCTGGGTATCTCCCCTCCACTATAGTCCAGGGACAGAAGCCTGGCCTAGAAGTCAACAGGCCCACTGAAGGACCCAGGACTGGCCTGTGTCTTGGTGTCCTGGTTTGAGAAATGCTGAAAGACTTTTCATCTGGTCCCTCCCAACTTTAAAATTCTATGCCTTGAACATGTTAAATTCTTAAGGGTTATTCTGTTAATATTTTCCCTGTAATCTCATTTATACTAGTCAATTCACTTAGCAAAAATTTTCTTTTAATTCTTTGAGATATTGGATTGGGTCACATGTCAGTGACTAATGCATGACCACATGAGCTTGCTGTTTAGATAATTAATATGTTATCATTTTCTGAATTCTTTACAGGCAGGGATGTTTATATATGATATATAAGTGCCTGACATAGTGCTAGGAAAGTTTTAGTCAAAGTTGAATCTTTTCTAACTTTACTGGAGTTAGGTGATGTTTTTAAGAAAACCAATTTAAGGATTTGTTGATTTGTCTGCACAGTTTATATTGTGGAATTATATTTATTTATACAATTTATATTGTGGAATTAACAAATACTTTACCCCAGTAAAAAAAGATCAAATGTAGGTTAGTACATAAGTATAGTATATTATACTCATCTAGTATGTCGTATATAGAATATATATATATATATATACACATATATATATACTTAAGGATCACAGAAGAACAACTACTCATTACGTACATATTTTTTTTCCTTAGTTAACAAGCACTTATTGAGTGTCTATTAGCTGTATATATGTATACACATTCATACCTAGGTAGTATATTTTCATTACCTTTTGTAATATTTCTAGGGAGGCAGGAAATAATGTTCAGTATATTTGGAGCTATTATTCAGTAGCAGAATTGAAGAAAATGATGGATGCCTTTGATGCCTGGGAAGGAAAAGGTACAGTACAATTCTTTCATTTCATGGCAGAAAGTAGACTTTTCCTTAATAAGACAAAGCAAGTTCAAATACAGCATTTCTTTTTTTGAGAAAATGTTTTTGGTGTGGGTCCAGGTAGTTGTCACCTTATAGTAACACTGAGGCAGTTTACTTACAAATTTTTAAACCCCATGAGTTGCTAGATATTATTAATAATCTATAATACAGTAACCTAAAATACACTTTTGTTAGTTATGCTTATTTAGTTCGATTTAAAAAGAGTTTCTGGGGCTTCCCTGGTGGCGCAGTGGTTAAGAATCCGCCTGCCAATTCAGGGGACACGGGTTCGAGCCCTGGTCCGGGAAGACCCCACATGCCACAGAGCAACTAAGCCCATGCGCCACAACTACTGAGCCTGCGCTCTAGAGCCTGCGAGCCACAACTACTGACGCCCACGCACCTAGAGCCCGTGCTCCACAACAAGAGAAGCCACTACAATGATAAGCCCGCGCACCACAACGAAGAGTAGCCCATGCACCACAACGAAGAGTAGCCCCCGCTTGCCGCAACTAGAGACTGTCCGCGCCCAGCAACAAAGACCCAACACAGCCAAAAATAAATAAATAAATTTATTACAAAAAAAATAATAAAAAGAGTTTCTGTAGCACCTACTGTGTACCTAGCATTGTCCTAGGAAGTATACCTCTAAATTAAGCATAAAATGTGTAATCAAAAAAAAAAAAAGAGAGAGAGAGAAAATGAAAATAATGCTGGGAAGATATCTAAAGCGCCCTTAGAAAACAAATATTCTTTAAATGCACACTTTGAAATTTGACTATCTTTACCAAGCTGCTTATGTGAGTTGATAATAGTAATGCTGCTTGATATTCAGTGTGATATGTAGTTTACATTCAGTATCTCTTAGTCCTAAAACAACCCTGTATGCTGTTTATGATTTTATTGATGAGGAAAAGAAGTCTCAGAGAGACATGCTACTTGCTTAAAGATCACAGAGGGTTAACTGTTCTATGCCTAAGGTTTTTTTTCTTAATTAACATGTATTGAGTGTCAATTAGGTGCAAGCACTATAATGAAGTCCTAAAATTGTCCAAAGATAAATAAGACACATCTCAGTCCTCAAATGAGCTTAAAAGCTGGTAGAGACAGACATTGCAAGTCATGTAAGATTGAATAAGGAAAGGAAGAGGCTTTTTAAAACTCTCTATCAGCTGTTCCTCTTTCAGGCAGGGAGCTAGTACCAAGCCTTTTTTTCCTCAACTTTGCCCCACTCACTTTTCCTCCTTTTTTTTTTCATATCATGCCCCTCAAACAGATAGGATGAAGTGTGTTGAACAAAATGCTATTCTCTTTAAGCTTATTACTTCAGATCTAATTGACTTTGAGACACTTGGGCTTAAGTTGAAGAACAACCCCCCTGGTGTTCTTGTCTCCTTTTGTGCCGCTGGACTAGCAGGCTGCCTGGGAAGCTTTGGGAGGGCCTGGCTGGGATTCTTTCTCCACTGACTCAGGAAGCTGGAGCAGAGAGCTGGGATCACTGACTTTAACAAAGCGTGTGACTGATTTTAACTTTTTAGAAAGCATGTAATAGAGTATCATTGTTATCTAACAAAGTTCTGGAAGGCCTGTGGAAAGCCATAATACACGAAACAGAAGTAAGGAAAGAACTGTTGAAAGGAAGAAGACAGTTATTGTTATTTGTGGACAATATGTCTTTGTGGAAAACCAGAAAATAATTGACTAAAGGTATTTCAAATGATGAGTTTAGTAGACTAAACTAGCTAGATACAATATAAATAAAGATTAGCAGCTTACTTATGGTAAATTAATTAGAAATTATAGGAGAAAATCCCATTCACAATAGCAATAAACAAAATGAAATAACTAGGCTGCCCCACCAAGAAGTGCTTGGGTCCTTTATGAAGAAAACTGCTAAAATGTATTTATCTGTCCATCCATCCATCCATCCATCTATAAAAAAGAAGAGATGAAGATTACTGTGAGACATACCATGATCCTGAATGGGAAATCTGAATATTATAAAGATGTCAGTGTTTCTCAGATTAAATTATAGGTTTAACACAATTCCTACCAAAATATCAATGGACCTCTTCGGGAATCTTGAGGAAATGATTCTAGAATTCCTTTGAAAGAATAAACAGGTGAAATACCCAAAAACATTTTGGGAAGTAGAAGTCATTAGAGAGATGAGTTTAACTCTGTTTGATGGTAAAAATACTATATGTAGCTCTATACTAATAAAACCATGTCTCTCTGGTACAAGAATAGATGCAGAGATCAGGAGTAAAATCCATTAAATTTATAAGAATAAAATTACTACGTGATAAGAAAGCATTAAATGCCAATAAAAAAGGATAGATTATTTGAGAAATATGCTTGGGAGAAAAACAGAACTTTAACCTCACATCATTTATGAAAATAATCCCAGGTAGATTTATGAATGAAAAATGAAACTATTATAGACTATAATGAAATGTAAGCAAATAACTGATTTCTTAATAGGGGAAGAAATTATAAGCTTAAAATAAAACGTAAAGACAAATTTGATTACATAATATTTAATGTATTAACTTTAAAA
Organism: Hyperoodon ampullatus; assembly: GCF_949752795.1. Taxonomy (NCBI): domain Eukaryota; kingdom Metazoa; phylum Chordata; class Mammalia; order Artiodactyla; family Ziphiidae; genus Hyperoodon; species Hyperoodon ampullatus. The sequence continues at coordinate 36,120,681 of NC_136921.1, forward strand.
CATAAAACATTATAAATAAAATTTAGAAACTAATAAAAAACTTGGATAAAAGTGTTGCATTAACTGGACAAAGATTATCCTTATAATAAAGAGGATTTATTTAAATTGATTAGAAAACCAGCTCAACCCTACTACAAATAAATGTATAAGGTTCATGGCCATAAAATTCCCAGAAAAGGAAATAAACGTGGCAGAGGTTCAAACTCATTATCAATGAACTATACATTAAATGAGAACTATTTTTTTATATACCAGATTAGTAAAGATCTCATGAATTCTTGGCAAGAATAAAATTCATATTACTTTTTCTGGAAATAATTTATCAGTATGTATCAATAGCATCAAAATTGTTCATATTCTTTGAGCCAATAATTCTACTTCTAGAAGTCTACCTTAAAGACATAATCAAATGCAGACAAAGGCTTGTGAACAGAGATGTTCAACTAAACATTATTCATAATAGGGAAAAAATAAAAGCAATCTAAATGTCTATAATACAGGGTTAAATACATATTGGCACATCCACAGGTTATAGATAAGTATAGCTATTAAAATTATTTTGAGGGAATTGCTGGGCGGTCTTTTGGTTAGGACTCCACGCATCCACTGCAGGGGACGTGGGTTCAATCCCTGGTTGAGGAACTAAGATCCTGCATGCTGCATGGCTGAAAAAATAATAATGATAAAATAAAATAAAATAAAATAAAATAATTTTGAATAACTTTTTACGTTGATGAGTGCCGTGATAAAGTAAGAAATGGTCAAAAGCAGGAAACAAAATTAAATATAATGTGTTTTCAATTATGTGCATATCATACGAATAGAAAAAAGACTGGAATGAGATACATCAAAATGTCATGAGCCATGATTCCTAGTTTTAGGATTAGAAGTGATTTTTATTTTTTTTATATATACTTTTCTATATTTTCCAAGTTTTGTACAATGAATGTGAATTATAGGCAGGAAAAAAAATGAAAGTCTTAAAAACAAGTTGCAGTATATCCATTTAATGGAATACTCAGAAATAAAAAGAGATGATTATTGATACATATATCAACATGGATGAATCTTCAAAACATCATGGTAAAGAAGCCAGACACAAAAGGCTATGTGGTGTATGATTCCATTTATATGATACTTTGGAAAAGGCAAAACTAAGGAATGGAGGGCAGGGCATCAACTGTAGAAGGGTAGGAGGGAACTTTTGGGGGATGATAGGAATGTTCTGTATCTTGATTGTGGCCATAGTTACATGACTGTATACATCTAAACTCAGTGTACTTAAAAAGAGTGAATTTTATTTTATGTAAATTATATCTCAATAAACCTGACTTTAAAATAAAAAGTTAATGGATGAGATTTGGTGATGTTTTTGTAGCATAAGTAGGTTTGGGAGTATGATCAAGCAGTTCTAGAAAGTTGTTGTCTTAAAATGAGGTTCATAGACTTCAAGTATTTGGACATGTCTATTATATATAATAATATATGTGCCCAGCTTGCTAAGTTGTTTGTTATTACTAGCCCTTTAATGATTAAAAAAGAAGACACCAAGTTCCTTCTTGGGACTTAAAGGTTACTGTTGTTTTTAATACCAAGCAGTTTTTACTCAGCATCATTCTTTAAGCCTTTTTTAATGTGTCTATATATAATTTTTATGGTTCTTTTTTTTAAAAATGAGGTGAAATTCATACAACATAGAATTAATTACAGTATACATTTCAGTGACATTTGCTACATTAACAGTGTGTGTAACCAGCACCTCTATTTAGTTCCAAAACACTTCTGTCACCCCAAAAGGAAACCCAGTATCCATTAAGCAGTTACTCTGCATTCCCCTCTCCCCTCAGCCCCTGGCAGCTACCAGTCTGCTCTCTGTCTCAGTGGATTTGTGTATTCTGGATATTTATATAAATGGAATCATACAATATATAACCTTTTGTGTCTGGCTTCTTTCACTTAGCCAAAGGTTTTTAAGCTTCATAAGAATACATTTTCAGGGACTTCCCTGGTGGCACAGTGGTTAAGAATCCACCTGCCAATGCAGGGGACACAGGTTCGTTCCCTGGTCCGGGAAGATCCCACATGCCGTGGAGCAGCTAAACCTGTGCGCCGCAACTACTGAGCCTGCGCTCTAGAGCCCGCGAGCCACAACTACTGATCCCACGCGCCACAGCTACTGCAGCCCATGCGCCTAGAGCCCGTGCTCCACAACAAGAGAAGCCACTGCACTGAGAAGCCCACGCAGCACCACGAAGAGCAGCCCCTGCTCGCTGCAACCACAGAAAGCCCACGCACAGCAACGAAGACCCAACACAGCCAAAAATAAATAAATTTTTAAAAAAAAGGAATACGTTTTCAGGTTTCAATCAGAAACATATCAAACTATTATATATAGAATGGATAAACAACAAGGTCCTATTGTATAGCACAGGGAACTGTATTCAATATCCTGTGATAAACCATAATGGAAAAGAATATGAAAAAATATATATATACACATATGTATGTATGTATAACTGAATCACTTTGCTGTACAGCAGAAATTAACACAACATTGTAAATCAACTATACTTCAATAGAATAAATTTAAACAAAGAAACATATCAGATTTAAAAATTAAGTGAATTTGACTGGAATCTTGGCCTGCCACATTAACACAGATTATTCTTGTTTGAAAAGATGCCTATAAGGTATTGATACCTCATATTCATATAGTGGTTGCCTCTTACAGAGTGGTTCATAAAATTTATCTGATTTGATGATTGCAGCAACCTAGTGAGGTAGACAGGGCAAGTGTTAGAACCCCTACTGTCCAATCCTTTCACATTACTACCAACACTATGACTTATAATAAAGGCACCTAACATCTCTTGAGTGCTAAGTCTGTGCCAGGCCCTGTTCTAGGCATTTTGTTTTTATTTTCTCATTTAATCATCGCAGCAAGGTATATACTATTATTGTCATCATTTCACAGATGAGAAAATTTCCCCAAGGTGATATGATTAGTGAATGACAGAAATGGGATCCAGACCCAGGCAGTTTTGGCTCCAGTGCCTGTGCCCTTAACCAGCATACACTCAGTTGCCCAAGGTCTGTATAGCGACCTCTGGTTATCAGTGGCAGAGCTGGGGCGGCTGGTAGCCAGCTCTTTCTGCACCCAGGTCATGAGCTGTGCCACTATTGCCCTGGCTCTTCTTGGGAGCACTTCCTGCTTATACTTCTCTTTATCAAATGGGAGTCATGAACCTTAAACTTTTTCTGGCCGGTCTTACACAAAAGTGTTGCTGAGCCTTTGGCAGTGGACAGTGGTTCTCTAAATTGTCTTTTTATCTTCCAGGTGTTAGCTACTGGCGGGTGCCTCATGAACTGATAGAATGTTGGACTCTGGAAGAGCGGCCTTTACATGGAAGCCTGCGTCACATGGCCCCAATTCGAAAGAGGTTATCTGTTCTTTGTTGATTTTTTAAAAAATTAATCTATGACCTATATTTTTACTGCCTCTACTGGGGGAGTGAATAATGGTTCTTGACCTCATTGAGCTTATTAATCACCTAGGTGAATATTCTGCCTTACCATCAAAGTATAAATCTTTATTTATTTATTTATTTTTGGCTGCATTGGGTCTTTGTTGCTGAGTGCGGGCTTTCTCTAGTTGCAGTGAGCGGGGGCTACTCTTCGCTGTGGTGCACAGGCTTCTCTGCGGTGGCTTCTCTTGTTGCAGAGCACGGGCTCTAGGCGTGCGGGCTTCAGTAGTTGTGGCACATGGGCTCAGTAGTTGTGGCTTGCAGGCTCTAGAGCGCAGGCTCAGTAGTTGTGGTGCATGGGCCTAGGTGCTCCACGGCATGTGGGATCTTCCCAGACCAGGGCTTGAACCTGTGTTCCCTGCACTGGCAGGTGGATTCTCAACCGCTGCATCACCAGGCAAGCCCCAAAATGTAAATCCTGAGGGAATACCCTGGCAGTCAGTGGTTAAGACTCTGCGCTCTCACTGCCGAGGGCCCGGGTTCAATCCCTGGTCGGGGAACTAAAATCCCACAAGCCGTGTGGCGTGGCCAAAAAAAAAAAATTAAATGCAAAGTTACCAGAACTATGTAAAAAGTGGAAGTAATTCTTTAAAACTGAGTTATATGGTATGTTCTCTTTGGGAGAGTATGATTTTAAAAATACTACTGGACACAGTGGGAATGCTGTGGTAAGTGTTTTTCCCCACTAAAGTGAAATCCCAGACTTTACTGGCAATAGTCAAGAAATTTATTAGACTTAATATTTGAAATTTCCTGTGATTTATTCTGAATCCCTTTCTCCTTCCTGTTACCACAAATAACGTTTTTATTTAGTAGTATTATCTTGTGTTCTATGAAATCATTAGCACTGAATTCACTCCACATCTGTGTCTTTCACTGTGGTTTAAATACATTTAAAGTTATATTTCATTTTCATTGTCTGGGTAGTATTCATGACTTTCAGACATTCTGATTTCTTGATCATCTATTCTAGAATTTGATCCAGTGCCCATATGAAATTTCAGACTGCTTTCTTACTTTTGCCCTCTGGATCTTTCACAGAGGTGCAGAGAATTTTATTCAGTTTTTAGTAGTAAATCATATGTTAAAGCAGATCTTTTTGCTTAAAGGCTCTCATTTTATTACCATTATTTATTTTGGTGTTCGAACTTATAGTTAGCAAATATTATTTGGGTCTAGAGCAGTAGTTTTCCAATGGGGGCAGTTTTGTTCCCCAGGGGATATACTTGGTAACGTTTGGAGACACTGTCAGGTGGGGGATGTTGCTGGCATCCAGAGGGTAGAGGCCAGGGTTGCTTCTAAACATCCTAGAATGTAGAGGGCAGCCCCCCATGACAAAGAATTGTTGAATCCCAAATGGCAATAGTGCTCAGGTGGAGCAGCCTTGGACTAGAGTCCAGTGGAAGATGTGTACAAAATATAAAGCAAGCAGAAATGGTTTTATGGAAACTCTCCTCTGTGTTAGTTGTCTTTTTCCTCTGGGATTTTATTAAGCATCATTTTTGATTCATGGACCAGGTAACGGTGACTTAGAAGCACTTGTGAGGTCCCAAAGAACCATTTCTCACCTACAAAATTTTAGTTATGTTCAGTAGAGTTTTGAGGTTGAATATATTATATTATATTTCAAATCACTATGCTATTATGATCCCATTTCCAAAAATCAGAGTTCAGTATCTTATATTTGCCTCTGAAAGCACAACAGTGCTGAGTCAGAGGGAGAAGACTTGGAGGATTGCCATTACACATGTTCAGAAGGTGATCTTCATGAAGTGAAACTGATGGAAGCAGTGGAAGGAGCAGGCAGGCTTTTGACAGTGGTTGCTTGACAGTTTGACAGTTTTAAGGTCACTTAAAATAATGTTCCATGCGATTTTTATCCTTCATTTTGTTGATATAGTGTATCATATTGACTGATTTGTGGATGTTGAACCATCCTTGCATCCCTGGAGTAAATCATCATGTGTGTTCCTTTTAATGTATTGTTGAATTCAGTTTACTAGTATTTTTTTTGAGGATTTTTTGCATTTATGTTCATCAGGGATATTGGTGTGTAATTTTCTTGTGGCATCCTTGTCTGGTTTTGGTATCAGGGTACTACTGGCCTTAATGAATTTGAGAGTTCCCTCCTCTTTTATTTTTTGGAAGTGTTTGAGAGGGACTGGTATTAATTCTTTGAAGAATTGGTTTGGTAGAATTCACCAGTGAAGCTGTCTGGTCCTGAACTTTTGTTTGTTAGGAGATTTCAATCTCCTTAGTAGTCATTGGTCTGTTCAGATTTTCTGTTTCATCATGATTTAGTCTTGGTAGGTTGTATGCTTTTAGGAATTAATCCATTTCTTCTAGGTTGTCCAATTTGTTGGCATATAATTGTTCATAGTAGCCTCTTATTATCCTTTGTATGTCTATGGAATCAGTTTCACCATCTCCTCTTTCATTTCTGATTTTGAGTCCTCTCTTTTTTTCTTGGTGAATCTAGCTAAAGGTTTGTCAGTTTTGTTTATCTTTTAAAAAAATCAGCTGTTTTATTGATCTTTCCTATTGTCTTTTTAGTCTCTATTTCATTCATTTCTATTCTAATCTTTGTTATTTCCTTCCTTCTACTAACTTTTGTTTGATCTTTTTCTAGTTCCTTGAGGTGTAAAGTTAGGTTGTTTATTTGAGATTTATCCTATTTCTTGAGGTAAACATTGCTATGAACTCTCTTAGAACTGCTTTCACTGCATCCCACAAATTTTGGTATGTTACATTTCCATTTTTATTTGTCTCAAGGTATATTTTGATTTCTCTTTTGAATTCTTCTTTGACCCATTGGTTGTTCAGTAACATGTTGTTTAACCTCTATGTATTTGTGAATTTTCCAGTTTTCTTTGTGTAATTAATTTCTAGTTTCATACCATTGTGGTCAGAAAAGGAGCTTGATATGATTTCAGTTGTCTTAAACTTACTGAGACTCGTATTGTAGCCTAACACATGATCTATCATGGAAAATGTTCCATGTGCACCTGAGAAGATTGTGTACTATGTTATTTTTGGATGGAATGTTCTGTAAATATCTGTTAAGTCCATCTGGCCTAACATGTAATTTAAGGCCAATGTTTCCTTATTGATTTTCTATCTGTAGGATCTATCCATTGATGTAAGTGGGGTATTGAAGTTCCCCACTATTATCGTATTGCTCTCTGTTTCTTCCTTTAGTTCTGTTAATATTTGCCTTATTTTTTAGGTGCTCCTATTTTGGGTGCATTAATATTTACAAATGTTATATCCTCTTGTTGGATTGACCTTTTTAAGATTATGTAATGCCCTTTTTTGTCTCTTATTACAGTCTTTGTTTTAAAGTCTGTTTTATCTGATATAAGTATAGCTACTCCAGCTTTCTTTTGGTTTCTTTTGGTTTGCATGGAATATCTTTTCCCATCCCTTCACTTTCAGTCTGTGTGTGTCCTTACACTTAAGTGAGTCTTTTGTGGGCAGCATATAGATGGGTCTTATTTTTTGATCTGTTTAGCCACTCTGTGAATTTTGTCCATTTGCATTTAAAGTAATTATTGATAGGTATGTACTTATTTCCATCTTGTTGATTGTTTTCTGATTGTTTTTATAGTTCCTCTCTGTTCCTTTCTTCTCCTGCTCTCTTCCTTTATGGTTTGATACTTCCTTTAGTGGTATGATTATATTCCTTTCTCTTTATCTTTTGTGTATTTACTATAAGTTTTTGCTTTGTGGTTACCATGAGGCTTACATATAACAACTTATATCTATAACAGTCTGTTTTAAGTTGATAACAACTTAAGTTTGATTCCATTGTAAAGCTCAACATTATACTATCCCCTGCCACGTTTTAGGTTTTTGGTGTCATATTTTACATCTTTTTATATTGTGTATTCCATAACTAATTATTGTAATCATAGTTATTTTTATTACTTTTTTCTTTTAACCTTTATACTAGCTTTATAAGTGATTAATATACTACCTTTACTATATATTTACCTTTCCAGTGAGATTTATTCTTTCATATGTGTTGTTACTAATTAGTGCCCTTTCTTTTCAGCTTAAAGAAGTCCCTTTAACATTTCTTGTAAGGCCAGTTTAGTGGTGATGAGCTCCTTTAGCTTTTGTTTGTCTGGAAAACTCTTTATTATTCCTTCAATTCTGAATAGTAATTTTGTTGGGTAGAGTATTCTTGGTTGGATTTTTTTCTTTTACTACTTTGAATATATCATGCCACTCCTTTCTGGCCTGCAAAATTTCTGCTGAAAATCTCCTGATGGTCTTATGGGGGTTCCTTTGTATATAACAAGTTATTTTTCTCTTGCTGTTTTTAAGATTTTCTCCTTGTCTTTCACTTTTGACATTTTAATTATAATGTGTCTTAGTGTGAGTCTCTTTGGGTTCATCTTTTTTGGAATTCTCTGGACTTCCTGGATCTGGATGTCTCTTTCCTTTCTCAGCTATATAGTTTTCAGCTATTATTTATTCAAATAAGATTTCTTCTCCTTTCTCTCTCTCTTCTTCTGGGAGCCCTATAATGTGAATGTTAGTCCATTTGATGTTGTCCCGTAAGTCCCTTAAATTATCTTCACTTTTTTTCCATTCTTTTTCTTTATTCCTGCTCTGATTGGGTGAATTCCACTGCCCTGCCTTTGAGTTGACTGATCCTTTCTTCTGCTTCATCTGGTCTGCTGTTGAACCCCTCTAGTGTGTTTATCAGTTCAGTTATTGTATTCTACAGCTCTGTGACTTCTATTTGGTACTTTCTTATATTTTTCATCTCTTTGTTGAAGTTCTCACTGTGTCCATTCATTCTTCTCACCAGTTTGGTGAGCATTTTTATGACCATTATTGAACTCCTTCTCAGCTAAATTACTTATCTTTGTTTAATTAAGGTTTTTTCCTGAGATTTTATCTTGTTCTTTCATTTGGAACATATTCCTCAGTTTCTTCATTTTACTTGACTCTCTGTGTTGGTTTCTATACAGTGGATGAAACAATCACCTCACTCAGTTTTGAAAGAGTAGCCTTGTGCAGAGGATGAACCTTACTGTTTGGCCCTGCCCCAGCTCTTAGTTGACTGTCAAACCTTTGCGACTGTCCAAGCAGCCTATTATATTTTTAATAGCTCCCAGTAGTTGAGGATGAGCCAAGACTTGTCAGTGTCCCAAAGGGGAGGATCTCATCACCTAGATTGAGGCTGCTTGGAAGCCAGACCCTCAGGCAGCAGCTTTTAGAGCTTTACAAATATATACAGTCCTGTGGGACTGCAAGTGTAAGCTCTGCTGGCCAACAGAGCCAGGCAATCTGAAGATGTCCCCTTGGTGGCAGCTGCAAAAATCGGGGTTCCAGCTGAGTGTATAAGCTCTTTTCAGAAAGATTCTGAGGAGCTGGAGCAAGGCAGAGAGAGAGAGCACCAAGATGGCATTCACAGCCTATGTTCCTTGAGAGCAGCTCTGTTTGGCAATACGTGTGTGCCAAACCTGAGGCCTGACCCTCAGGTCAAAGCACTAGGACAAGCAAAGAGACCTCCTTTGCAGAAAGACTGGGGGATGTTCCTCAGTCTGTTGTCTGTGCAGTGTCCTGTAGATGTTAGCCCGCCAGGAACCGTCTCTCTGATTGCCACAGTCCCATGGGACTCAGGAATGCAAGCCCCACCAGCCACCAGAGCCAGGGGATCAAGGGATCAAGGGGCATGCTGTGGGTGGCAAATACAAAAGCCAGGGCACCAGATGCATGTAAATTTCCCCTTCAGGAGACACTGGCACTTTGGAGTGTGGCAGAAGGTGGGTGCGAAGATAGCACCCACCCTACGAGGTCTCTGGGAAAGATTATAGTCAGCCCCTAGATGCATGTTTAATTAGAAGTCTGCCCCTCAGGCTGCAGTCATGATGATCAGCTAACAGACCTCCTTCACGGAAAGACTGAGCTTCTGGGTCTGTTGCCTCTTGTTGTGTCCTGGGGTGATGGCTGTTTAAGAACTCTTTCTCCATTGGTTACAGTCCTGTGGGACCCACAAGCATAAGCCCTACTGGCCACCAGAGCCATGAAATGTAGAGGTGTCTCTTGGCAGCATTTGCAAAAATTGGGGTACCAGACAAGGCTATGAGCTCCTTTCTGGGTAACACCAATTGTTACAGTCCCATGGGACCAGGAATGCAAGCTCCACTGGCCTCCAGAGCCAGGCAATCAGGAGGTGTCCCCTGGCTAAGAGCCATAAAAAGTGAGGGTTCCAGACGAGTGTAAAAGCTCTCCTCCAGGAAATACTGGTGCTCTGGAGCACAGCAAAGGGAGAGCATGAAGATGGTACCTGCTAGTCTTCATTCCCAGAGAGTGTTCCAGCGGGCTTCTAGATGTGTGTGTTAAATTAGACGCCTGCCCCTCAGGCCAGCACTTTTCTGTCAGCAGGTGAGCTACTTTACTATTTAAGTCTGGTGCAATTGGCCGCCTTTGAACTGGGCCCTGGGGTGGGTGAATCTGAGCATGTGGACCCTTGAAGAGCTGTTTATCAGATTGCTATAGTCTTGTGGGCCTCAGGACTTGAACCCTGTTGATTTTCAAAGTTAAATGTTTTGGGGGCTCATCTCTCAAGTGCATGTCTTAAAAACTGGGGAGCCTGATGTGGGGTTTGAATCTTTCCCTCCTCAGGCAGAAGATGCAGGTTTTGACTTTCTTCCTGGTTGCGGATTACTGCATTGGGGACGGGTTTATGGCAAGGTTGTGTTCCAGCTTCTCCTACCTGCTTCAATGTTGTTTTCTTCTCATTTGCTCAATATGTAGTTGTCACTCAGCCGGCCTTTAGGTTTTATTTAAGAGGAAATTGTTCCATATATAACTGTAAACTCAGTGTGTCCATTGGAGGAGGTGAGTTCAGTATCTTCCTATATTGTCATCTTGAACTGGAAACAATCTATCAAATGGTTTTTATATCATATCAAAAATCATATGATCATCTCAATAGACGCAGAAAAGGTATTTGACAAAATTCAGCATCCATTTTCGATAAAAATTCTTAACAGAGCAGGTATAGTGAGGATGTACCTCAACATAATAAAGCCTTATATGACAAGCCTACAGCAAACATACTCAGTGGTGAGAAGCTCAAAGCATTTCCTCTAAGATCAGGAACAAAATAAGGACCCCCACTCTCACTACTTTTACTAAGCATAGTATTGGAAGTCCCAGCCAGAGCAATTAGGCAAGAAAAGTAAATTAAAAATATCCATATTGGAAAGGAAGAAGTAAAACTGTCACTCTTTGCAGATGACATGATATTATATATAGAAAACCCTAAATACTCCATCAAAAAACTGTTAGAACTAATAAACAAAATCCATACACAAAATTCTGTTGCATTTCTATATGCTAATAATGAACTATCAGAAAGAGGAATTAAGAAAATCCAGTTTATGGTTGCATCAAAAAGAATAAAATGCCTAGGAATAAATTTAACCAAGGAGATAATAAAAAACCTGTATGTTGAAAACTGTAAGCCGTTAATGAAAGCAATTGAAGAAGACACAAATAAATGGAAAGATAGTCCCTATTCATGAATTGGAAGAATTAATATTATTAAAATGCCTGTATTCCCCAAAGCAATATACAGATTCAGTGCGATCCCTATCAAAATTCCAGTGACGTTGTTCACAGAAGTAGGACGAACAATCCTAAAATATGTATGGAGCCACAAAAGACCCTAAATAGCCAAAGCAATCTTGAGAAAGAAGAACAAAGCTGAAGGCATCATGCTCCCTGATTTCAAACTATATTACAAAGCTATAGTAATTTAAATGGTATGGAATTGGCATAAAAACAGACACACAGATCAGTGGAACAGAAGAGAGAGACCAGAAATAAACCCATACATATAGGCCAACTGATTTACAGCAAAGGAGCCAAAAATATACGATGGAGAAAGGTGTCTTCAGTAAACGGTGTTGGGAAAATTGGATATCCACATGCAAAAGAATGAAACTGGACCACTATCTTACACCATACTACACAAAAATTAACTCAAAATGGATTAAAGCCTTGAATGTAAACCATAAAACTCCTAGAAGAAAAAATAGGTGGTAAGCTCCTTGACATAGGTCTTAGTGATGATCTTTTAATCTGACATGAAAAGCAACAGAAGCAAAAATAAACAAGTGGGACTACATCAAACTAAAAAAGCTTCTGCACAGCAAAGGAAACCATCAACAAAATGAAAAGGCAGACTACTGGATGGTAGAAAATATTTGCAAATCATATATCTGATAAGGGGCTAATATCCAAAATATATAAAGAACTCAGACAGCTCAATAGCAGAAAAACAAACAATCTGATTCAAAAATGGACAGAAGATCTGAATAAACATTTTTCCAAAGAAGACATATAGATGACCAATGGGTACATGAAAAGATGCTCAACATCATTAATCATCAGGGAAATGCAAATCAAAACCACAATGAGATATCACCTCATGCTTGTTAGAATGGCTGTCATCAATAAGACAGGAAATAAATGTTGGCAAGGATGTGGAAAAAAAGGAACCGTTGTGCACTGTTAGTGGGAATGTAAATTGGTGCAGCCACTATGGAAAATAATGTAAAAGTTCTTCAAAAAATTCTAAGTAGGACTAACATATGATCCAGCAATTCTACTTCTGGGTATCTATCCAAGGAAAGCAAAAACACTACTCATAAAGATATATGTACCCCCATGTTCACTGAAGCATTATTTACAATAGCCAAGGTATAAAAACAACCTAAGTGTCCATTGATGGATGATGGTATAAAGAAATTGTGTGTATATATATATATATATTTGCAACAAATGGACCTTGAGGATATTATGCTAAGTGAAGTAAGTCAGACAGAGAAAGACAAATACCGTATGAGCTGTCTTTTATGTGGAATCTTAAAAACAAACAACAAACAAACAAAATCCAAAGCAAAAAAACAGGGAACTGATTGGTAGTTGCCAGAGGTCGGGGGGGGGGGCAGTGGGAGAAATGGGTGAACTGTTTTTTGTTTTGTTTTAGTTTAAACAAAATGAATAAAAAATAAATTAAATAAGGTAAAACAGTGTTTCCACTTCAGGCTTTTTATAGTGAATGGCAGCTCAGCTGAGGAATCTTTGAAGGTTTGTCCAATACTTTTCGAATTCAAAATACATCTAACTGTACCATGAGTTCGACTATTCTAGCAGTTCCCCAAATGTGTTCCATAGCATGCTAATTTTACTGGGTGCCAAAGGGTGCATTACAGAATGATTGGGAAATATGGATTCAACAAAGCTAAACAGGTGTCTTTACTATAGAATCTTTAATTTGTTAATATAGAATTTAAAGCTTTAGGGGGAGAATAAAATATGCAGTAGCATTGCTCAAGTTTATTTGTGAAACACTTTTTTCCTCAGTAAATCTCTTGAAACTGCTATTCTGGGAAAAACAACTTGGGATACTCCTGGTTATCCTCTGGATCACATCAGAATTTGTGAGAACTGAGTAATGTGTTGTGTAATTCCAGTGTAACACTCCAAATTTTAACTTGCTGGTATTAACATTATGTGTGAGTTTGAAAGAGTGTATTCCAGTTGAAACACTCTCTTGTAAACTTGCTAATTTACTTATTGACCTTGGTGGGAGATGAGAGATGAGGTAGGTTGATACCTCTTGGCTCAAATTCTTGACGAAAACCTTTTTATTCACCCTGAAGGTAGACTTTGGAGACGTTTTCCTTAATTACTAAACCCGTAAATGCTGGTTTACAGGACCAGCTGGTTGACAAGAACCTGCTTCTCTATTTACAGGCGACTGCTAGTGCCCAATGAGGAGGAAGAAGAAGGCGTGAACTGTAAGACTGGTCCTAAGCCAGTCCGATTTTTGGGGCCTTCCACCAGCACCCAAATTAAAGTCAAGAACTCGGCTTCCGTCAGGGTGCCTCCGGCCAGTGCCCCACAGCCCTGGTCCCGGGCATCCGTGAACCCGGATGCAGGAGGAAGGGCAGCTCAGCGCTCTGCACCGTCGAAAACCCCGTCCCCGGTGGGCACAGGCCTGCCCGGGCATCCCCAGGCTTCCCACGGGACCGAGGGTGCTGAGAACGGGGCCACGCACCCACCTCCAGCTAAGGTTCTGCTCTCCGACAAAAAGGCCACCCCGCACCGAGTGATAAAACTGAAGCGGACTCCCTTGTGCGCTGCGGGGCCTTCCCCGCCCGCCTGCACCGCGGCCAGGCCGGCGGGGCCCCCAGAGCCGACCCCCGACGCCCCCAGCGCCCTGGGCGCGCGGACTGAGAACGGGCAGGGCCAGACCGATTGATGGAAACGGGGACTCAGGGTGTCCCGTTTGCCTCTCCGAGCTTACAACCCGTTTAATACAAATAAGCGGCACTGTTTCCCGATTCAGTTGGGATGAAAACTTGTTTCTTTCTATTTAGGGTGAATTGTGTGAAGTAGGAATGGAGGAGGGAGACTGTAAGTGGTTGGGCCTATACTTCTCATTTTCCCAACGTTTAAATTATTTGTCTAGGGATGGTTTTAATTTCAGGTTTTTTAATGTGTGGGCTTTTTTTTTTTTAATGTTTAATTGGTATTAAGGCAACAAAACAGTAGAGCAAAATCATCCCTAGCAAGTCCACTTTGTTGCTGAAATAATTATAGATTTTAGGCACTTATTTAATGTTACTCATTGCAGCCCAGGGATAGGAGTGAGGTTTGGGCTTAGCTTTCAGTCTGGTGAAATAGAGAGGGTGATATTAGTGCTTCCCTGTGCTGTGTCCCAGATGGGAGGAGATTTGAGAGAAAATGTAGATCAAGGTGACCTCCCTGCAGGGCACTCTCAGTCTCAAAAGGTAACATGAAAAGAAATGATGGGGAGGGGGAAAAAAAGATAATAATTTGAGATCACACTTTGACTTTCACTTAATGGAACAATTTTCTTTCCTAGATTGGCTTTTCTTACTCTTTTCCGTTGGCAGATTTAGTTATACCTTGCAAGAAGATTTCTTGGAATAAGAACTGTATAACATGTCATGTAATTAATTGTTAAAATATTTTATTTTTCATTTGAGTAGTGAAGTTTTGAAAGTACTTTGAAGAGAAAAGTTTAACTTTTTAACTAAAATTAATATTTTTTTTCAGAAATGACCATTAAAGAGTTATTCTGATTATATACAATATGATTTTTTATGCATAAAATTTCCACATAACTTGAATTTAATATTTTAAAACAGAGTATTTTGATTAATCTTCTATTTTTTCACAACTATTCAGTTGTATGTGTTTACACGTACATGTTATGTTTTATAATTGGATCACATGTTTCTGTCTTCAGTGAGCAATATGCCGTCAGTGTGTTAAAAATAAGTTCATAAAGCAGGGTACTTTTTACTCAGTGCTTATCATTGTACTTGTACTGGTTTAAAAGAGTAAAGTAAATATACTCAAAACATTACTTTTTACAAAATAGAAAAAACCTTTCCGTAAAAAGTGACATTTTTCTGTGACTGTACTTATTTTTAAGCCTTGGAGCCCTTTAGTAGTTTGAAAGCTTGTTTGTTTATATAGGTTACCTATTTCAGCTCACAAAATTGCTTTCTTCTCTAGTTAATGTATGAAATCGTTGCACCGATTTTGGATAGCTATCCAAATACCACCAGCCTTTTTAAAATAAGTGGTTTATTTGGCTAGAAAAAGTGAATATTTAAAACTAAAGATTCATGAATGATATTCCCCTGGGGAATATATAAAATATTCAGTCACCTTGAAAAATACTATTACATAGAATCCAGGTCTTCTGAAAATTAAAGACCATAGTGAGTTTTGAGAACTTCCGTTTAGGATATTATTGGTATTGCTTGATCTACAACATTTTGAATTGCTGATTCATGTAAGAAAATTTTATACTAATAGACGTGTATTTTACACATAATAAACATTTGTCTGGAAAGGAAACATGTTGAAGGTTAATCATGGTTGATTCAGTCAACAGCCTGCATTTCTTTGCATCAAGTAGTTTAAGGGACGTCTATTGAGCACATTTGGCTTTTATAAGAGGAGAGTTTTTGGAATAACTATTGGGCCATGGTTCAGCTGAGGTGGAAAGGGACAAACCATCCCTTATGGGTATCAGGAGTCAAAATCAACTTCAGAATGCTCCAGTAACTTGAACATTACTCTATTTGGGTGTGGTTCCCTGGGGATTAGGTTCATTTCGTGTGAAGACACATTTTTCCTAATACCAGACTCTGTAAACATAAGAGTTGGTAACTCATCATAAGCCATTGGTCTTCTTGGAAAATAAAAATTTTTTAAAAGGAAAGCATGCTTTATAAACAGTGATTCAGTGTCATTACTTTGGAAAAGTAGGTTTGTGCAGTTGTTGGATCAGAGGACGCAACAGAAATCCTGAATGGTAAGTAGAGTATTTAGGTATTGCTCATATTAAAAAAGATAATTGACTATGCCCCTCCAGGCAATCTGTTGAAAACTGGTTTGCCCTGATTAAAACTGGTTAATTATAAGGTGGAGAGGCTAAGGCTGGCAGTAGGAATCTACTGAAGGATTTGTTTCATTTGTATTTTTAAATAATAAGTTTTTGTTTCAATATTGCTTTATGTTAGTTTATGAAGTATTTTCATATATTTTATTTCACTGTGTTCAGTTTGCTTTTTAGTTTCAGAACAACATAATGAAAGTAGTCTTTTCCAGTCCTTTAGAGATCGAGAAAATGAGGTTCAGTAACGTAAAGGCTGTACAGTAATGATCCCCCCTCCACACACACATTTTAGCCACGTAATCTAATTTCACAGAATGCCACAGCAGCACTGATCAAAGGAAAAGCCAGAGGAAGGAAGTAGATGTCAAATTGTGGATTTGTTTAATATTTAAAGTTTTTGAACAGGAAGGTATTATGGTGTTAGGATGACATGTCTGACTTCTACTAGAGAGTGACTGCCACCCCTGTACTTGCAATGCCTGGTACACAGTAGGCCTCCGGTAAATTGCTGACAGGGCAACGCCCCCTCCCCCAATTATTTTATAAACTGTATCTGGTATGGTCTTTGGGGGCGCAGAAACTGATTTCCGACCTTGGAAAATTTATCCTGTCAGAACAAAGGAGATGCTGGCGGAAATCCCTTAATTTGGTGGTGGTTGCTAATGACCACAATTACCATTAGTAATGACAGTAACAGTTATATAACTTGTCAAGTTGTTTAAAGTAATTCAGAGACATGGCTCATGAGACCCCAGAGAGGTCAGACAGATACTGCCTGACTTCTGAGAAAGGAAAAAAGCAGTCTGGCCCCTCTCCTCCTGCTTTACTGCCCCTGCTAGACTTGCTGATGCAATTTCTTTTTCATTCACAGATTGAATCCTATTGCTTCCTTAGCGAGTGCTAACACTGAAAAAGTTGTTGATTCACTTCCCAATCTATGGTTAAATACAGTGTAATTATTATCAACTATACTTTGATTTCTAAAGAAGGAATTAATGTACAAGCATATTTGGCTTTTCCTGAGAAATTGTTCATAGAAGAATTTTTATTTAAATAGCATTTTGAATGTGCACAAAAACTTGTGGGAGTAAATTGTTCAGTAAAGGGAAAAATGCTAACATTTATATGAGCATGAAGTGCCTTATAAAGGATTGCCTTATTTATACCTGCAATCCCTTTGAACAGCTTTAATCTACGTTTGGTAGGATGTTGGTTAGAAACTAAGTAGAAAATATGCACTTAATAAAATGAAGGGAAAGAGCTTTTACTATAGCAAATGAAAAATATTTTTAAATGATTTACATATGTGTATTCCTAAGTTAACCAGGAACTTTTTAATTATGGAAAATACTGTCATTTTCCCATATGCGGAAACTCTCCCTTGGAAACTGTCAACAAGTTGCTGAATTCCTCAGCCAGTGAGGAGTGGATGAGTGATTCTTTGTCGAGGGCTGCAGTTTTCACTCAGATGAAATCAAATGCAGGATTTCAAGCATGTAGTACAGCCAGAAAAGGAAACATCATGAATAACTAACAGAAAAGAAAGATTGGTTTCCAGCTGTTTTCAGAATTTCATATCCATGGAATTTGGTTGGTGGAGCAGCCAAAGAACCGTTTTCACTTATAGTCCTGTCAGCCTCATGAGCTACACATGGTTTATATTGTTACAGAAAAGCTAATTTTTCTTTGTTCACATATGTTGCCTCAGACAGCCCATACACATTTCATGTTTGCTGGCTAGACACTTCCTGATGTAAGCTGTGGCTAAGACAAACATAATTTTACAGTAACTGTCAATCAATATTCTGTCCTACTTGTTTATTTAACAACTTTTCATTTTATAATGTTGCTTCTCATACTTTCCTCTCTTTTACCCTAAAACCTTCATTACCTCAGTAAAATTGTGCTCAGCTACAGGAATGAATCTGAGGACCTGAAGCTTAGAAGAGAAACTTGTTTTAAACAGCACTTTATGGAAAGCAAGAGATTGGAAAAAGTTGGAAAGGTTTGCTAAAGTTGGAAAAAGACAAATATTGCTTCCTTCTGCCAAGATTTCTTAAAAATTTGGACATTCTGCTTCAATAGCAGCTCTTTCAAGAACTTATGCCCTAATTTCTTGGTTTGGAAGATGTGGAAACCCAGCTTCTATGTAGATGACATGAATAGCCCAAGGACATCAGAAATTGTATATTTAGACTCCAGCTGTGGGCCAGACAGTCTGGATTTCATGACATAGGCTGAACCAACCAGGAACCCAGCGTAACTGGAGGAACAAGGCACAGTGTCTCTGCTCATCCACCGTTTCTGTTTTCTTTCTCCAAAGCCCCTGGACCCTCCAGATCAGGGTTTTTCAACTGTGACACTATTGGCATTTTGGACTGGATAATTCTTTATTGAGGACGACTGTACTGTGCACTGTAGGATATTGAGCAGCATCCCTGCCCCAGTTGTGACGATCAAAATGTCTCCAGACTTTTCCAAATGTCTCCTGGAGTTGGGGGGTGGACACAAAATCGGTTACCCCCAGTTGAGAACCATTGCATTAGCTGGGTGACTTAACCTGAGCAAAATACTGGTAACTATTTCTCCTAATTGGGGGGTGTGGATGAGTAAGAGAACATTAGAGCTGTCAATCACAGGCAGGAGTGGAACCCTGGGAATTGAGGGGGAGGATGATACTAAAGGATGTCGCAGGCCTGCCAATTAAAGAATTCGATCCTGTTAGCTCTCACTTACATTTCTGGTTTTGGTATAATATTAGAAATATTTTTGTTTGCTGTTCTAACCAAGCAACTATCTAATAAAAACTAAGATGTACCCTTCTAAGCCCTTTATATGTTAACTTATTTAATACAGCAACCCTATAATGTAGGTATATTATTATTATCCCCATTTTTCAGATGGAGAAACTGAAGCACAGAGGGGTTTGGTAAGCTGCCTTGCATCTAGTATGAGGCAAGGGCAGGATTCACGTGTATGTCATCTTAATCGAGTCCAGGCCTTTAAGCACTATTTTAGGCCCCTTCTTATAGGAACTTGACATTCCTCCCAGAGATGAGCTAGCCAGGACTTAGAAAATTTGTGTGCCTCATAGCTATTTATCAAATACTGTTTATTTGTTTTAGATTTATTTATCAAATGCTGTTCTAGTGCTTTCTAAGGGTATGCCAGGTATCAACTCTTTGCCTCTTGGTTCCAAATCTACTCTTCACTGCCCTGCTGTGATCCTGGAGCTGGACCCCCCTAAGCACTTCCCTTTAGCCAGCTGGCTTTGTCACTGGAGGGACACTGCAGCAGGAGGGGGCTTTTTCCTGGTTCCATGAGTGTCCCTGTGTTCTTGCTCCTGCAACGAGTGCTTGGCTGGGATATGGGAACCCCAACGGGCCCAAGTTTCAGCAGCAGCAGCTTCCCGTCCCATGGGCCTCCTGGCTGGCTCCCCAGATAATTCAACAACACACCTGCAGGAAGCTTCCTGGCAAGTTTTGCTGGCGCCCCAGCAGGATTCCCAGTGGGTTCCGTGGCACCCCTGCAGGTGGCCCCCTGGTGAGTCGGCCAGCTCCTCTGGGGAAAGCTCCTCGGTTCTCCAGTGCCCTGGGGGGTGGGGCTTCTCCCTTGCCAGTACTTCAGGGGGCTTCTTGGCCTCTACTGGGGCCACAGGGTCACCCTCCCTCACAAGGTCAGAGTCTCAGCCTTGGGGGCAGGGGTGGGTGGGGCAGGGAGTTCTCCCAAACTTGTCCTTTCCTCTGCCTCAAACTCTAGTAATAGCCATCCCAGTACCTGCTATTCCTGTTTTCTTTAGTAGCTAATCCCCTTACTAATAATTACTTCATATATACATGCATTTCTCTCTCCATAAAGCTTCCCCATATAAATTTATAAAGTGTCTCCACTCACATTGCTCTGTGGTTGCTGTCTCCCTACAAAGTACCAGGCATTACTCCAAGTGCTTTGCAAAGATTAACTTATTCAGTCCTTGTAACAATCCTTCCAAGTAGGTATGGTTATTTGTCCCATTTACCCATGGAGAAACGGAGGTATTGAGATGTTTAGAAACGCATTTACACAGCCAGCAGGTGGTGAGGCCCATTGTGAATCCAGGCAGTCTGCACCAGGGTCGGAACTTTAGCTGCTGCTCTCTTCCCACCTTCTCTAGAATTGACGTACTGGATTATTTTGCACGGGCCACTTAGAGTCCAGAATTTTCTAAGGGTATTAGAGAAATACTAGGGGTCATTCTTTCATAGCTGCTCTCTCTTCCTGAGAGAAGTACCTACTTTTTACTGAGTACCTACTGTGTGTCAGGCATTAGCAGAGGGGTAATGACATTATTGGCCAGCTTGATGACAATAATTTACAAAAAGTGTGTTCTCTCAAAAGGCTAGGAATAGGTAAATCTAACTCAAACTTAAGTTAAAAAATAGAATAGTTTTCTGGTTTTGACAGGAAGTGCTTTTTTGTTTTTTGAAGCTGAAAAAATTTATTTTTTTTATTGGCAAAACAAAAATTTTTTTATACAGCATGTTCTTATTAGTTACCTATTTTATACATATTAGTGTATATATGTCAATCCCAATCTCCCAATTCATCACACCACCACCACCCTCCCCCACCACTTCCCCCCTTGGTGTCCATACGTTTCTTCTCTACATCTGTGTCTCAATTGCTGCCCTGCAAACCGGTTCATCTGTACCATTTTTCTAGGTTCCCCATATATGCGTTAATATACGATATTTGTTTTTCTCTTTCTGACTTACTTCACTCTGTATGACAGTCTCTAGATCCATCCACGTCTCAACAAATGGCCCAATTTGGTTCCTTGTTATAGCTGAGTAATATTGCATTGTATATATGTACCGCATCTTCTTTATCCATTCATCTGTCAGTGGACACTTAGGTTTCTTCCATGACCTGGCTATTGTAAATAGTGCTGCAATGAACATTGGGGGGCATGTGTCTTTTTGACTTATGGTTTTCCCAGGGTATATGCTCAGTAGTGGGATTGCTGGATAATATGGTAATTCTATTTTTAGTTTTTTAAGGAACCTCCATATTGTTCTCCATAGTGGCTGTATCAATTTACATTCCCACCAACAGTGCAAGAGGGTTCCCTTTTCTCCACACCCTCTCCAGTATTTGTTGTCTCTAGATTTTCTGTTGAAGCCAATTCTAACTGGGGTCAGGTGATACCTCATTGTAGTTTTGATTTACATTTCTCTAATAATTAGTGATTTTGAGCAGCTAGTTTCTTGTGCTTCTTGGCCATCTGTATGTCTTCTCTGGAGAAATGTCTATTTAGGTCTTCTGCCATTTTTGGATTGGGTTGTTTGCTTTTTTAATATTGAGTTGAATGAGCTGTTTATATATTTTGGAGATTAATTCTTTGTCCGTTGATTCGTTTGCAAATACTTTCTCCCATTCTGAGGGTTGTCTTTTCATCTTGTTTGTAGTTTCCTTTGCTGTGCAAAAGCTTTTAAGTTTCACTAGGTCCCATTTGTTTATTTTTGTTTTTATTTCCATTTCTCTAGGAGGTGGATCAAAAAAGATCTTGCTGTGATTTATGTCAAAGAGTGTTCTTCCTATGTTTTCCTCTAAGAGTTTTATAGTGTCCAGTCTTACATTTACATCTCTAATCCATTTTTAGTTTATTTTTGTGTATGGTGTTACGGAGTGTTCTAATTTCATTCTTTTACATGTAGCTGTCCAGTTTTCCCAAAACCACTTATTGAAGAGACTGTCTTTTCTCCATTTTATGTCCTTGCCTCCTTTGTCATAGATGAGTTGACCATAGGTGCATGGGTTTATCTCTGGGCTTTCTATCCTGTTCCATTGATCTATATTTCTGTTTTTGTGCCAATACCATATTGTCTTGATGACTGTAGCTTTGTAGTATAGTCTGAAGTCAGAGAGTCTGATTCCTCCAGCTCCGTTTTTTTCCTTCAAGACCGCTTTGGCTATTCGGGGTCTTTTGTTTCTCTATACAAATTTTAAGATATTTTTTTCTAGTTCTGTAAAAAATGCCATTGGTAATTTGATAGGGATTGCCTTGAATCTGTAGATTGCTTTGGGTAGTATAGTCATTTTCACAATATTGATCCTTCCAATCCAAGAACATGGTGTATCTCTCCATTTGTTGGTATCATCTTTAATTTCTTTCATCAGTGTCTTATAGTTTTCTGCATACAGGTCTTTTGTCTCCCTAGGTAGGTTTATTCCTAGGTATTTTATTCTTTTTGTTTCATTGGTAAATGGGAGTGTTTCCTTAATTTCTCTTTCAGATTTTTCATCATTAGTGTATAGGAATGCAAGAGATTTCTGTGCATTAATTTCATATCCTGTAACTTTACCAGATTCATTAATTAGCTCTAGTAGTTTTCTGGTGGCATCTTTAGGATTCTCTATGTATAGTATCATGTCATCTGCAAACAGTGACAATTTTACTTCTTCTTTTCCAATTTGTATTCCTTTTATTTCTTTTTCTTCTCTGATTGCCATGGCTAGGATTTCCAAAACTATGTTGAATAATAGTGGTGAGTGTGAACATCCTTGTCTTGTTCCTGATCTTAGAGGAAATGCTTTCAGTTTTTCACCATTTAGAATGATGTTTGCTATGGGTCTGTCATATATGGCCTTTATTATGTTGAGGTAGGTTCCCTCTATGCCCACTTTCTGGATATTTTTTTACCGTAAATGGGTCTTGAATTTTGTCAAAAGCTTTTTCTGCATCTATTGAGATGATCATATGGTTTTTATTCTTCAGTTTGTTAATATGGTGTATCACATTGATTGATTTGCGTATATTGAAGAATCCTTGCATCCCTGGGATCAATCCCACTTGGTCATGGTGTATGATCCTTTTAATGTGTTGTTGGATTCTGTTTGCTAGTATTTTGTTGAGGATTTTTACATGTATATTCATCAGTGATATTGGTCTGTAATTTTCTTTTTTTTGTCGTATCTTTGTCTGGTTTTGGTATCAGGGTGATGGTGGCCTCATAGAAAGAGTTTGGGAGTGTTCCTTCCTCTGCAAATTTTTGGAAGAGTTTGAGAAGGATGGGTGTTAGCTCATCTCTAAACGTTTGGTAGAATTCACCTGTGAAGCCATCTGGTCCTCGACTTTTATTTTTTGGAAGATTTTAAATCACAGTTTCAATTTCATTACTTGTGATTGGTCTGTTCATATTTTCTATTTCTTCTCGGTTCAGTCTTGGAAGGTTATACCTTTCTAAGAATTTGTCCATTTCTTCCAGGTTGTCCATTTTATTGGCATAGAGTTGCTTGTAGTAGTCTCTTAGGATGCTCTGTATTTCTGCAGTGTCTGTTATAACTTCTCCTTTTTCATTTGTAGTTTTATTGATTTGATTCCTCCCCCTCTTTTTCTTGATGAGTCTGGCAAATGTTTTATCAATTTTGTTTATCTTCTCAAAGAACCAGCTTTTAGTTTTATTGATCTTTTTTATTGTCTTCTTTGTTTCTATTTCATTTATTTCTGCTCTGATCTTTATGATTTCTTTCCTTCTACTAACTTTGGGTTTTGTTTGTTCTTCTTTCTCTAGTTCCTTTAGGTATAAGGTTAGATTGTTTATTTGAGACTTTTCTTTTTCTTGAGTAGGCTTATATTGCTATAAACTTCCTTCTTAGAACTGCTTTTGCTGCATCCCATAGGTTTTGGACCATCGTGTTTTCATTGTCATTTGCCTCTAGGTAGTTTTTGATTTCCTCTTTGATTTTTTCAGTGATCTCTTGGTTATTTAGTAACGTATTGTTTAGTCTCCATGTGTTTGTGTTTTTTATGTTTTTTTCCCTGTGATTGATTTCTATTCTCATAGAGTTGTGGTCAGAAAAGATACTTGATGTGATTTCAATTTTCTTAAATTTACTGAGGCTTGATTTGTGACCCAAGATGTGATCTATCCTGGAGAATGTTCCATGAGCACTTGAGAAGAAAGCGTAATCTGCTCTTTTTGGATCGAATTTCCTATAAATATCAATTAAATCTATCTGGTCTATTTTGTCATTTAAAGCTTGTGTTTCCTTATTAATTTTCTCTCTGGATGATCTGTCCATTGGTGTAAGTGAGGTGTTAAAATCCCCCACTATTATTGTGTTACTGTCGATTTCCTCTTTTATAGCTGTTAGCAGTTTCCTTATGTATTGAGGTGCTCCTATGTTGGGTGCATATATATTTATAATTGTTATGTCTTCTTCTTGGATTGATCCCTTGATCATTATGTAGTGTCCTTCGTTGTCTCTTGTAGCATTCTTTATTTTAAAGTCTATTTATCTGTTATGAGTATTGCTACTCCAGCTTTCTTTTGATTTCCATTTGCATCAAATATCTTTCTCCATCCCCTCACTTTCAGTCTGTATGTGTCCCTAGGTCTGAAGTGGGTCTCTTGTAGACAGCATATATATGGGTCTTGTTTTTGTATCCATTCAGCAAGCCTGTGTCTTTTGGTTGGAGCATTTAATCCATTCACATTTAAGGTAATTATCCATATGTATGTTCCTATTACCATTTTCTTAATTGTTTTGGGTTTGTTTTTGTAGGTCCTTTTCTTCTCTTGTGTTTCCCACTTAGAGAAGTTCCTTTAGCATTTGTTGTAGAGGTGGTTTGGTGGTGCTGAATTCTCTTAGCTTTTGCTTGTCTGTAAAGCTTTTGATCTCTCCATCGGATCTGAATGAGATCCTTGCTGGGTAGAGTAATCTTGGTTGTAGGTTCTTCCCTTTCATCCCTTTAATTATATCATTTCACTCCCTTCTGGCTTGTAGAGTTTCTGCTGAGAAATCAGCTGTTAACCTTATGGGAGTTCCCTTGTATGTTATTTGTCGTTTTCCCTGGCTCCTTTCAATAATTTTTCTTTGTCTTTAATTTTTGCCAGTTTGATTACTATGTGTCTCAGCATGTTTCTCCTTGGGTTTATCCTGTATGGGACTCTCTGTGCTTCCTGGACTTGGGTGGCTACTTCCTTTCCCATGTTAGGGAAGTTTTCGACTATAGTCTCATCAAATATTTTCTTGGGTCCTTTCTCTCTCTCTTCTCCTTCTGGGACCCCTATAATGAGAATGTTGTGGTGTTTAATGTTGTCCCAGAGGTCTCTTAGGCTGTCTTCATTTCTTTTCATTCTTTTTTCTTTATTCTGTTCCGTGGCAGTGAATTCCACCATTCTGTCTTCCAGGTCACTTATCCGTTCTTCTGCCTCAGTTATTCTGCTGTTGATTCCTTCTAGTGTAGTTTTCATTTCAGTTATTGTATTTTTCATCTCTGTTTGTTTGTTCTCTAATTCTTCTAGGTCTTTGTTAAACATTTCTTGCATCTTCTCGGTCTTTGCCTCCATTCTTTTTCCAAGGTCCTGGATCATCTTCACTATCATTATTCTGAATTCTTTTTCTGGAAGGTTGCCTATCTCCACTTCATTTAGTTGTTTTTCTGGGGTTTTATCTTGTTCCTTCATCTGGTACATAGCCCTCTGCCTTTTCATCTTGTCTATCTTTCTGTGAATGTGGTTTTTGTTCCACAGGCTGCAGGATTGTAGTTCTTGCTTCTGCTGTCTGCCTGGCCCGCGGTCCCCAGGGCTGTCACGGCTTCCGCTGCTGAGGCCCCTCCAGAGCCAGTAGCCTAAGTGAGGCTGTCCTCCCCTTGGGCTCCGGGGCAGTTCAGTGACGGTGGAGGGAAGAGACCCCGAGCCAGAAATTCCAGCTCTGCGGAAATGCGGGCTCCATTCTAGGCGCAGGGGGTAGGACTGCTCCAGGAAGTGCTTTTTTACACTTATTTTCTATAGAGAGTCTTTGGTCCTGGTTGCAGTCATGGTTCTGAAATATATATATATATATATATATATATATATATTTTTTTTTTTTTGGCAGAATCTACATACTCTCTCAGGCAAATAAATTTGCCACTGAATTTATGTATTCTCTAAAAACTGTGTGCTGTAATTTCTCCTGTGAAAGTTGAACTTAGTGGTAACACTGAAAACTCTTCTGAGCTGTAGAGTTCACAAACAAGGGGACTTCTGAAAATCAATCACCAAAAACAATTTGTGAGAAACTTGTGTGTTTCTCAGATAGCATGACTGGGTACAGATGGGAGTTCCTTTGCCTGAGGGGCTGTAATGAGATTAAACTCTGGTTTGGGCTGATCTGCCTCCAAGGCTTGGGGACTTGGTTCTTGGAAACAAGGAACAGACAGAAAACTTCTTTAGGAGTTAAAAAGGTTTGTTGGGAAAAGGATGGAAAAAAAAATCCTTTTAACAGTTTGCAAGGAATAATATTAAAATTGTGCCTCAAATTCTTGAGCTAACAAGGGAAATCCTGGGGCCTAGCAGCTCTTCATATTTTTTCTCACAAAATTAGATCAGTTAAGATGGCTCAGTACTTTCAGGAAAATGCGAGAGCAATGTATTAATCAGTTGAATAATTATTATTTATTATTATTATCTTTTGCTATTTTATGGTTTGTTTAGGAAATTTGGGAGTGACTCTTTCTCCTTTGCTTCATTTTTTTTGGCACCTGGGGGCAATGTGGAATCCTAGCCCACCTGTGCCTGAATTTTAGGTATAGGCTCTGAAGCAAGTGTGGTTAAAAAAAAAGTGCCATTACATATTTTACGGATGCTGTCACTAGAACGTCTGCTGAGAAATGAAAATGTTACCATCTCCAGACACAAGAGGGCACTCTAAACAGACAGCGTAGGTTACAGCATCAAAAGGGAGGGATGGAGGGAAGGAGGAAGCTTAGTCAAAGGTACTATTGAATTCAGGCATCTCCCTAGCTGTCTCCGTTGTTCCCCCTTCTCCCCGCCCCTCACCTCACCCCACCCCCGCCTTGCCCTGGGAAAAGAACTGTCCAGGCCTTGGATTCCCTCTTCTCATGGTTAAATCGAGATTGAGGCTTTCAGAGTCAGAATTCCCAAATCTCTTACTTCAGTAAAAATCTGCATGTTGCTTTCCTCTGCTAACTCACCTCATTAACTTCATTTGATGTTGCTTCCCTAAGAATGTTAAATTAAAATCTCGTTTTCTGATGCCAGCAGAATTGAACTGAGCTCTAAATTGGATATAGTACGGGTTTCTTATTTCTTCCCCACGGTATGCGGGCCTCTCACTGTTGTGGCCTCTCCCGTTGCAGAGCACAGGCTCCGGACGCGCAGGCTCAGCGGCCATGGCTCACGGGCCCAGCTGCTCCGCGGCATGTGGGATCTTCCCGGACCGGGGCACGAACCCATGTCCCCGGCATCGGCAGGCGGACTCTCAACCACTGCGCCACCAGGGAAACCCCCCCACAAACTCTTGTATGGCCTTTATTGAGGGTGAATTTTGCACCAACTTATGTTTAACCTTCTGAGCCTTGCTGTACTCAGCACCCCTAGAATAGGGTCAACGGCACAGAGCTGGAGTATGTAGAGATTCTCAAACGAAATGCAAATTTGGAATGTAATTGGGAACCCAACAGGGAGGTTTTGCCTTTAACGGATGGAGCCTTGGTTGTACAATGTAGGTGAGTTTTGAAGTTATTCAATCTTCACAGGTATCAAAATGGTTTAACCTCTACTAGAGAAGTGTTTAAGAGAAAAGAATCTATTCTTCTAGCTACTGTGCATTAAGTAGAGAGATTAGAGTGCCCATAGCCCATGGATTTTTTTTTGAAGAAGTTTAAAATATCTTAAAAGAATGGCAAAATTCAACCCAGATTTCTAGGATCACACCAATGATTCCACCGGAAGAGATGTAGATATGTAATATAGTATTTCAATGGACTGACACTGGCACTAAAATATTGAAACGACTATTTCAAAGATGCACATTGGTGAATGCTTACATGCCCAGGGTCTACAAGAAAGGCAAAAATCTAGAAAAAAATGTAAACAGGTCTGAATATTTCTTAGCATTCTTTTTTGTTTCTTTTCAGTGACCCGGAGCATTTGCTACGTGCTTAGGAATGTGGCTGAGCTTTCTTAACCCCAAGAACAGCATAATGGGTGCATCAAGGTTGAGGGTGGAGGGTCCACCCTGACAAAGGCAGATGTGCTCCTGACCTGGCAAACCCATCATTTTCCTGTTGCAATAATCATTTGACTCATCTTTAAAGCTGTTACATTTGAACTGACATTTTTCTGTGGTGAGCCAAATCTTGGTACACAAAATTTGTGCAAAGTCCTCCTGTCTTATAAAATATAAATCCAGGGCCTCAGATGGAATAAACGGAGATTGCAGTCCTGAACATTTACCTTTCTTATTTGAACGAACAAACCTTCCTTCCTTCCTGGAATGTGAATTCACATTTAAAATTCCTACTAAACCTAGAAAAATGGTACAGATGAACCGGTTTGCAGGGCAGAAGTAGAGACACAGAAGTAGAGACCAAATGTATGGACACCAAGGGGGGAAAGCGGTGGGGGGTGGTGGTGTGATGAATTGGGAGATTGGGATTGACAGATATACACTGATGTGTGTAAAATAGATAACTAATAAGAACCTGCTGTATAAAAAAATAAAATAAATTCAAAAATAAAATAAAATAAAATTCCTATTAAATCTCTGGGTACACCCAGAGACCTCAGAAGTTTCTCTCCAGAGAGAGCAAACATCCTCCCTGCCCTTGGCGAAAGAAGAAACGGATGCTTGCGTGGTGTGCAGGCTCAGGTGCTCGGGGCTGCTCTGTGGAAGAGAACCACTGAACCTGGGCTGCCAGAAAAAATGTTAACTTTGAGTTGAAAATAAGCATTTGAACTTGAAAGAGGCCAACACATCTGTAGGACACACGGAATTTCGATGGAAGCAGTGGCCAAACTGAGCTGCCTTGCCCTCCAAGACAGGGGACTTGGGGCTCCTTGGGGTGTGGGCCCCCGGTATCCCCTCTCCCTTCCTCAGATAACAGGAGCCCTGCTGCACACAGCCCCTGTGCTTCTAGGCAGCTGGCCACAACCCAGCTTGGGGGTGGGCTCTGATTAGTCTATGCTAATTAGCACATGTCATTTGCTGATTGGTTGAGGGACAAGCCTACCAGCAGTCTGGGCCAATGATATGCAAGACCCTTGCTGGGACTTTTGAGAAAGACACTTGCTCCACGTGGACGCTACCTGGAGAGCTTCTCTTTTCTTCTGGACAGTGTAGGGGTGGACATGACTCTTAGGAGTGAGGCAGCTATTTGCCACCATTCTGAATACAACGTCAGCCTAAGGAGGAAGGGAGAGCTGAGATAACCAGGAGAAAGGAGCTAGAGTCCTGATCCATTTGGACCCAAGCATACTTTGATACTGGGCTTTGCAGCCACTAAACCAATACCTTTTCTTTATTGTTTAAATGAGGCTAAGGTTTATATTACTTGCAACCAAGGTTTCATCTAAGACGATCGGGGTGCACATCGATCTATATGTGTGTAACGAACTGGCAGGGCCATTGTCAGGCATTGTTTTTTTCCAAAAGGTTACCTGTCCCTAGAGAAACAGTATTGTTCAGAGCTCTGTGCCACAACTTCTAGTCTCTAAAGTTTTCTTGAAAGTACTACCTAGTACACTGGATGATAAAGTGAGCATAAATTAAAAAGGAAAAAAACAAGCCAGGTGTCAAATGCAGCATATTTTAATTTGTTTCAAATAAAGCAATATATGTATATATATATTTTTCAGAAAAACACCAGATGTTAAACTCTAGAAAAGCGCACGTGTCTTCAGCAGATCAAGTTTGTCTGATCAATAAGAATTTTGTTTTCAACATTAACTCTCTAAAGACGATCAATGGACTGACATCACTGCTACAACATAGGTTGCTACTGAGCCTCTGATCTTTAGCCACATCTTGATTTTCCTAACAAATGAGTAAATACTGCCTGGCTAAAATGCTGCAAAGTCTTGATGAGAAAAAGCGCCAACAGATCAAGCAAAGCCATGAAAGTTATGAAGCAAGCTAGAGCTGATTATTAGAATTAGAAAAAATGATTAAGAGAGGATGACACAGCCGTACAGGGTTTGGATATTCGGATTGACTCTCTTTTGGCAGCGAATTGGGTCAGCACCTCGGGCAGGGAACAGAAACTGAATGAAAACGGCTTTTTTTTTCCTCTCCTAGCTCAGGCCACCAACGTCACAGCTGGGACAGAGAGAACCGCGGCATCTGTGGAAACTTCTATTCTCGTGGGGCAGAGATTGCACTGTGAAACCCTGGAGACGTTTCCCCGGAAAGGCCTGGCCTCCGAGTTGTCTGCAGCGTGCTGCCTTCGTCGGGGCTTTTCCGGATGGGCTGCGGCCTCGGGGGTCTTGGTTCCCAAAGAGGCCTCTTGGTTTTTGGTGCCGCCTTTGTTTTTGGGACGGAAGCCGTTGTGTGGCTGTCTTCTGTGTTCATGGCGGTTGTTGCCCTTCCCCATCGGATCAGCTTCGTTACCACTGCCCTGGGGCTTCGCAGACCCATTTAGCCTGTTGTTGTGATACTGCGGATTAAATCTTCGTCTTTGGCTAGAAGACCCATTCTACCAAAAAAAAAAAAAAGACGTAAGTTTTAGATGCCAACAAACCTCAGATGACATCAGTAGACATCAGGGAAACCAAATCTCTAAGTCACAGGTAAGCTTTTTTACACCCCAGAAGAATGTGACAACATGCAAATGAGGTCAAGCTGATAGAATCCTCGAGCTTAAAAGAACAGCGGACTGTCTTGTAAATGGAACTCCAAGAAAATAAAATCACTGATGTTGAAAGAGAGGTTACGGAAGTGTAAGAGAGACAATTCCAGAACCAGGCCAAATAAACCCCATAAAGAATGCCTGAAATAAAACAGAGTGAAGTGTAACACAGAGGCAGGGAAACAATGATTCTCTACCATAAACATTTCTAGGACATTCTCTATAGACTATGTATATGAATTCTCATGACATATATGAAGAAAAACATAAAATTCTATTTGTCATTTTTCATCTCTGAAGCAGCTTTTCTATTTTATTTCAAAACAAATACCATAGTTCAGAAATCTTATCTTGGGTAAATACAGGGATGAGGTGTCTCTGGTAGATCTTGGTGAGATGTAGAGGTGATGTGTATTTTCAAAGAGATAATTAGTTCTTTTTCTAAACTTTTTGCAGTTCTCAGCTAATGAATTTTGAAGCATCAGACTGAAAAACTGGCAACGCTCAACAAATCAGCAACCAAGAACATAGATGGATAAGTAAAAAGGAAGCAGTGGATTAGCCAGCCTGTGTGTCTTCATACAAGGGAAAGATGTCTGAACTCCTTGAGGTCAATAACAGCCAACAGGTATGTAGTGCTTAAGTGTGCCAGGCACCAAGCGAGGCACTTGACCTTGTGCCACCTCATTTGTCATTGCCATCACCTTTTAAGAGAGCTTCTATAATGCACTTCATTTTATCGATGAAGATAAGGAGTTTAAGGGACTTGCCCAAGGTCTACAGTTAGAAAGTGGTGGAGCCATTCTCACTTCACATATTCCCTCCAGACAAGATTCATAAGCAGGTTGTTACATGAACACAGACCTTTTTTTGAAAATCAAACCTCTATTACTAAAATGTGTAATTTTTTGAGTTACAAATATATCAAGTTCTTAATTTGTGCATTGTGACTGGATGGTATTGGTTTAGGGCAGATGCACCCCTAGTAACTCAGGGCCCAGGGCAAGAGTACATAGGCAGAGGCCCACATACCATGTGTCTGAATATTTTCTCTTCCTACCTTTGGCTCCATCCCACATTGTGAGGGGCCGTGCCCACAGGAATGTGGACGCTCCAGCCTGCTCACCTAAGCGTCGTCTCCACCTCCACAAATAATCACCCTTTGGACCTACGGGTGTGCAAACTGGTAGTGTGGTCAGCTCGGCCCTCAAGGTGATGCATCCAGGGAAGTAGTCCAAACAGACCCTGAGAGTAGGCTTGGGGCTATCCAGGAATAGAATTCCAGGATCTCGAGTATTTGAAGCACTTTCCAGAAGGGAGAGTGCAGATTTTGGGTAGTCACATCTTGGTCTCACTCCGTAGGGAGGGCCATGAGGGTTTACGCTAAAGCACAGGACCCAGCACAAGGGCCCTTCTGAGGCTCAGATATATGTTTAAGGTTAAACAGGCCATCGCCTGAAATGCTTTGCTGAAAATGATGAAACAGTGAACTGAAAAAGTATCTACATGGACAGCATTTAATCTGGCCCCCTTTACTTTTAAAAAATTGTGACAGAGAAATTCAGACTAAATTTTGGACTTAATTTTAGCAGAGGGTTTAATGATAAGCAAAGAAAAAAGCTATGAAGCTGTATTTAGACAAGTGAAACAGATTTGATTATGATCTTGAATCTATGACTGTATGAAATACTCCTTGTCCAAGTGCTATTTTAAAGTTCATGAAGACATCTGGGGCCAGAGAAATGCCTGTCAGAGTCACTAATGAGAATTCTAAAAGACCAAGACCACAAAATCCAACAGGGCACTTGTTAGAAAACCAGCATTTTGGAATGCTTAAAAAAAAAAGTCTCTGTATTCAAGCTCCCTTTCTGAGATCTCAGGAAAAATGTCTTTATAGCATTCCCAGCTTCTGAATCATCAAATCCCATTTCTTGGTCATTCTCTAATGATAAGGAGGAAATCACTTCTCAAGGATATAGTGGAGAAGCAGAAGGAGAGAAGCCTGTCCTCTGGATACTTCTATTTTTAAGGGTCATAGTAGATAAGAATTAATAATGTCATTTTGAAATGTATTCTCTTTACTGAAAGCCCAAGAGAAGAAAGAGCAGTTTGAACTAACTTTGGCCTCTTACAGAAAAACTAGACATAAATGGGAGTTAAAGGATCATAAAAAACATGCCAGATTTCTTCTCACTAATGGTGTCAGTGGCCAGGTTCTGAATCTTGTTCCCATGTCTGTGTGAGTCCCTTCCACATGTGGGCCAGTTACGAGGACCTGGGTGGCACTCAGGGCATGAGAAGCACCGTCTCATTTAGGTGGACTCTTTGCTGATGCTGTCAAGTGTGTGAAGACCACTTCCTCCACAGGGGACAGCGTCTATGAAATGGGGACCGGATGGACCAGGGGAGCTCTGGGAGGCCGGACAGGCAGATGGAGGCTCTGGAGGTCGGGCTGCTGCTGGGGGTGGGCGGAGCCTGGGTGTGACCAGTGGTGGCTGTTTTCTTCCTCTGCAAACGAGTGCTTTCTTGCCCAGGCAAGGCATTAGGGTCTGCGGGACTCCTGGAAGCAGGGCAAGGTGGCCTCCCTGGAGCAGTTTACCTGCTTATTAGCTGGCACAGCCTGGTGAGAGCTGTCAGCGGTGCTGGGAAGGTTGCTCGCCATTTTGGGGTTTGCTGCTTTACCCTCGGAGGGCTTGTTGTGATTGGATGATTTTCTGGTAAAGTTACTCTGTTTCCCAGAGGTGGTCGCGTGAGCGTTGAGCAGTGGCAGCAGGGAGCTGCAGGGAGTTCTTGAGGAATAGTTGTTCTTTGGATGTGTAACTGCAACAAGAAAGCACTTGGTGTTAGGGGCTGTGCCTCAGTAACCCATTAGGAGATGGAGAAATTGGCAGAAGTTTCATAAAAACATTAAGTTTTTTTTTTTTTTTTTTTTAGAAAGATATCGTTTGAAAAAGCACCTAGGTGCTTGGAAACCAACAAATGTCTTCTGTGAGAATCACTGAATAGACTGAATAGCATCATCATTCAGGTTGGGAGACATTTGTAGGAAACAAGACAGATCTGAGCACCTTTAATATTATGCCTTAGGTCCAGAACCACCAAGGGAAGAGGGCTAATGAAACCCCGAAGTGCCCCCTCAGCCCTGTCCACAAAGGTACGCTGCCTCTTGGGCTCCCCATTACCAAACCTGTTCTTGCCGATCTTGTCATATCCCTAGACCAGTTGGTGTTGCAGAGATGCAGAAAAACCTAGAGGTACACGGACACTTGGCTGGTCAGAGCCACAATATTTTGAGAGCTTCAGAATGGGGTGATGCCAGGTGTCAGGAATTTTGTCACCCCGGGGTGGTATATATCCCCTGACCTTACGGCCAGGCCTTCCAGCCCAAAAGATGCCCCAAAGAATCTTCTATATTCCATTAGAGTTACATTATCTGCCCTTTTATCAACTCCATTTTCTACAGCCCCACTGCAAATCTGCAACAATTCCAATGCTAAAGTCCACACAGGCTAATCAGACAGATCCCCGGCAGGGCTCGGACAGGTCTGTTCAATTTTTATTATCACCCTTCCCGCTGGTTTTGAAAGGGGTGGTTTTTGATGGGATGTTTCTGTGTGATTATGCTGAATCAGGGCCGGAGGGAATCAACTTAAGGATATAATCATGACTTTCCTCTCATAGTTCACCAGAATTTGACTGCCAGTCTGGACAGCAAGACCTCTGAATCTTAAAAAATTGTCACCAGTTTTTAAAAGCAATTTTCTCTGCTACCTGTGTTGGATCAGACTTAATCCTAGCATTCTTCCTGAGGATTTGGAGTGTGAGTAGGAATCCCAGAACATTAGAAATGGAAAGGACAGGGATGTATCTCTAGTCCCTTCATTTTACAGGTAAGGTGTGATGGCACGTCGGGGACTGTCCAAACATGATGAGGGGATTTTAGTGGCTCTTTGCTAACTAGATTCACTTTCATAGGGGTCATTACTATTTCCGGTTCAGTAGCTGTGGGCTTTCCATGTGCTCTCAACAAAGCTGAGAAGCAAAGGGGCTTTCAAGGACTCTTGTCTCCAACAAGGGAGGCTGGCTTCCAATGTGGACACCTGGGATTTGGTAAGGGACGGTTCCTCCCACTAGGTGGCACTGGAGCGCCCTGGAGGACAGCAGGTGATGCTGCACTGCCCTCCCCTCCTCAGATGGTGGCAGAGTCACTTGGCGTCAGGGTCTGGCCCATTATCAGGCTGGAGTGGAAACCAGGATGGGCAGTTAAATTTCCAACTGTGAATCAGAGAGTCTGGTTTTTTAGAGGTGAGGCAAAATCTGGGGATGGAGCATGGCAAGTGGGGGTAGGTTCATAAGGGAGGGAGTGTATAAAAAATAATAATTTAAAAGAAATGCAGTCGGGCTTCCCTGGTGGCGCAGTGGTTGAGAGTCCGCCTGCCGATGCAGGGGACACGGGTTCGTGCCCCGGTCTGGGAAAATCCCACATGCCGCGGAGCGGCTGGGCCCGTGAGCCATGGCCGTTGGGCCTGCGCGTCCGGAGCCTGTGCTCCACAACGGGAGAGGCCACAACAGTGAGAGGCCCACATACCGCAAAAAAAAAAAAAAAAAAAAAAAAAAAAAAGAAAGAAATGCAGTCAAAAATTCAGATAATTGCCAAAGATATGTGAACAAGGATGCTCACAGCAGTGTTATTTTAATGGTGAAAAACTGGAAGCAACCTAAATGTCCACAATCAAGGGACTGATTATGCCAATTATATTTAAATAAATTACGGGTTAAATATATGGACATGGAGAAATGTTAGCCATATATTGTGAAACGATAAAAGCACAAATTCTCTTACTATATATGTATATTGCATAGTATAGTAAATGATGTAGTATAATTAAGTATACTATATAATTTACACAGTAGATTATATGTGCATAAAAAGTGTGATGGAGCCACAAAAGTAATGTCATGTTCTATTTTATATAGTTTGTAATTTTTAGATCAAGCTTATGTTTTTTTATACTCAGAAAAAAACGCAATTTCTACTTTGAAAAAAAAAGTGAAGCCAAATCTCAATTTTTCAGCTCACTACGAGGCTGTAGATATTGCATGTCCTTCACCAGTTGTTCCTTCCTCCTTGTGGCGTCCTTGAAGCCACTTTAGTGCTAATTCCCACCTCCCCTGGTGGGTGGGCTGGAGCAGGGGAAAAAGGATCAGCCAATTTTGTTGCATGTTAACTGCTCTAATTAAGGGAGAGGCTCAGTCAGGCACTGCTGAGCAGCGTGTGTGACACACACACACACACACACACACACACGACAGCTGGGCCCTTCACGACACACACACACACACACACACACACACACACACACACACACACACACACACACACACACACACACACACACACACACACACGACAGCTGGGCCCTTCACGACAGTAGCCCATTGTTCTCAGACTCGTTAGGGAGACTCCCTCTCCCTGTAACAGGTCTCTATAGAACCAGGCTGTTTGAAATCAGAGAGGCAGTTGATCTGGCAGTGCTTAAGAAAAGTTTCCGAAAGGTATAAACTAGTTGACCTGTTCTGTTCCGCTTAATAAATCCTGGGGATTTACTGATGGGCAGTGGCATTTGAAGACTCGAAGTTCGGATCTTGACATTTTTAGCGACTTGTGTCATGACCTTAGATCATTAAATCTCTTTAGACCTCACTTTAGCCCCGTGGGGGACCGCACACCTGACATTTCTGATATCAACTCCAAATAGCACCAGGCTTATATGCACACAGAATTATTTAGCAAGTATGCAAAACTCACTTTCTCCACAGAGCATGATTTGGGCCTTTAGCTGTTCAATGTCACAGGAGAACCGGGCAGCTTTCCCAAGCTCTTCATCATATTTACGCTCGCTGACAAAGTGCTGTAGGGAAGAGACAGGAGCCCCATGATTACAGAAATGACTGAGGCATGCTGCAGATCCATTCTCTGGTCTCCCGCCACCACTGATGACGTGAAAGCATCCCCAGGTGGGGAAGCATGCCAGCTCTGTCACTGGGAGGCTCTGTTAAAGCAGGCTTGGTTTTGACCTGCCTGGAGCACAATCACCTCCTTCTTCTGGGAAACACGTGTGGGTCCTGTCTGTACAGGCAAAATGTGTGTCTGGACTCATCTACTTAAACCTTTTAGCACCCCACGCCCTCCTTCTAGCACTTCCTGTCCTATTGTAAGTTACGGGATTGCCTTCTGGCAGTCTTCCTAATCTGGCCAATGGCCTCCTAAGGTATCACCCCTCATGAGAAAGCATGTCATCCTTCCTAGACGTCCGTCTCCATTTTAATAGGGTGCCAGGAAGTCCAAAAAGCCTTCAGTATGGATAACTAGAAACCATTATCTTGAAATGTAGAATTTCAAGTGCTGTTAAAGGAAGTGGGAAAGAGATTACTTTTCAGTTCATTTAAAATTAAGATCTCTGTGTAGATGACAGAGTGAGCAATACAGAAATAACTATGAGTCAGTCCCTCTGTGATCTACCAGGGAGTTTACCACATGGCAAGAGAGACAGATACCACAAAATACAATGTAACGTAGAATGTAGTAGGTGCTTTAAAAGAAAGAGGAAGAAATTATTTCCTACTGAGGGGAATGGGTAAAGAGTTATGTAAGAGGAAGCACTTGAGCTGGGACATTAAAAAAATATTGAACACTTACCAGACATGGGCCAAATTCTTAACAGTTAATCTCATTTTCAGCTGATCACATTATTATGAAATCAGTACTATCTTTTTTTTTTTTTTGCGGTACACGGGCCTGTCACCGTTGTGGCCTCTCCCGTTGTGGAGCACAGGCTCCGGACGCGCAGGCTCAGCGGCCATGGCTCACGGGCCCAGCCGCTCTGCGGAATGTGGGATCTTCCCGGACTGGGGCATGAACCCGTGTCGCCTGCATCGGCAGGCGGACTCTCAACCACTGCGCCACCAGGGAAGCCCAGTACTATCATTAACTGTAATTTACAAAGGGGGAATCGAGGTTCTAAGAAGCTAAGAGAATATGTAATTTATCCAAGGTTGCAAGAGCAGGACTGTTGCACTCCAAAGCCTGTGCTATCAACCATTTTATGATGAGTGGGATTTTGATAGGTACAAGTGAAACTTGGAAGATGAGTGAATTTCAGTTGACCAGGAAGCTGGCAACTTCATATTTATCAAAGCAAGTGTGTGTTTGTTTGTTTTGCTTTCCAGGATGTTTTTCTGGGTATCAAGATGGGTTCTGCCAACCAGCCCCATTCTCCATTCTAATCTCCTTTGGGACCAGGGAACATCTGTGACATTAGAAGTGCATCTGTGCCCACAAGACGAAGGGTTTTGTTCTACTGAAACTAATTAGCACTGGCCATAATAAATATATACTGGATTCCAGTGGTGGATTTTATTTTGAAGGGAAGAGGAGACCATAGTGGGGGAGACCAGACCTGTTCTAATAACTCTGGTCTCAGGGTGAATGACCAGGCTGGAGGGAGACAGTGGATGCAGAAAAACTAGTCAGGAGGCCACTGCAATTGACTGGGTTGGAGGAAACAAAGACCAGGAGAGCAGGTGAGAAGGGAAAGACCTGTAGAACTTCTCAGAACCTTCAGGGGAAATCCTCATCCCCACGGGGTTCTCTTTTATGCCTAACCAGGATGGAGGGGACCAAAGTCACTTGCCACTTTCTACCATACCCAACCAGTGGTTATGCTGGGATGAGCAGACAATCCTACTTATAAAGCTAGCAACAAATATGACTTCAAAGTACGCTAGTTCCCTAGAAGTCGGTCAGAAGCTGGAGTGCGTGTGCATGTGTGTATGTTTACTGTATTGGGGAAAATGAGGATAAGGGAAGATTTATAAACTGTAACTTCCTATTTTGTTGTAGATACTTGTTTTTGCCTTTCTGGTAACAATTTCTCCTTCTGGTAACTGTACCCCAATGCAGTTTCCAAGATTCACAGTGTTGGTGGGTCTTTCAATCAAGACCTCTCTTGGCCAAATGGTGGATGTGACCCAAGTGGAGGCCAATCAGAATCTCTCTGTTTGGGATTCGAATCCAGTGGGGTGGCCCAAGGGGTGATGACAGCTGGAGGTCACTTACTCTGATGGTGCCCTGAAGAATGTCTGGTAATTACTACTGCCAACATTTCTGCCCAGTTATAACCTGGAGTCTTCAGAGCACACTCTGCTTTGGTGAGCTACCCTCATATCCTTTCCAATTCTACTTGTTCTTGAGGTTAGCCAGGGTCAGCTTCTGTTGCGTGCAACTGAAGAAATCCACTAAATACGTATTTG
This sequence comes from Hyperoodon ampullatus, assembly GCF_949752795.1. NCBI lineage: Eukaryota > Metazoa > Chordata > Mammalia > Artiodactyla > Ziphiidae > Hyperoodon > Hyperoodon ampullatus. The sequence goes on from NC_136921.1 coordinate 36,159,607, forward strand.
TGGGTGGTATTCTTAATAAAAGGGCAAGTAAGCTAGAAAAGGATATAGGAAAGAAGTCTCTACATATTGTACATTCTTTAGAATCCTTACTGTTATACTAAGTTCATACTTAGTGTGTGTTCACATGTGTGTGTGTTTATATACATATGCATAAATTACATATGGTGAAAATAATGTTCCCCTTCCCAGCTATAATTTATGGTCGAATACATTTTATTTGGGTTAGTTCCACTGGCTAAAAAAATAGCTTGTACCTCTCCTCTGTAATGATATAGCCCTTCAACACATAGTATACATAAATATAGTGATAAGGTGGTTCTTTAACCCTTCTGTATTCTCGATTTCAACCCTGTGAAAGACAGCTGGGTGTCTGATGTTACATCTTCAGAGAGCAGCACTCTGTGGATGCAGAACAGACATAATGGGGATCAGAACTCTGGCTCAGGGTTCAGGCTGTGATATTTTAGAACTGACCTTAATTTCTGCCCTGAGTTCGGCCAGCTGCATCTCTGCCATCTGACTGGCTAGATCAGTAAGTCTCTTTAGTTCTTCTGCTTTCTTTTGACGAGCAGTCAGGATTTCCACTGCCAGATAAGAAGGAATAATACATTAAGGCCAAAGATGTAAACATATTCAACAACCTAATTTCTTGGATCGGTTCTCTCTCCGCAGACTGATCGCTTTGTTGGGCCATGGCTGTTTTCTGAGTTGGTCACTAAGCTGGGTTGGCCCTTGGTGCTCATCACCAACCACTCATTTCCTTATGTCTTTATCCACCAAGCCCCAAACCAAACACGGTCCTTTCTGATTCACTGTACACCCACAATCTTCTTCATTTTCCCCACTGGCATCTGATCTCACTTACTTAGTTTGGACTTTCAGATTTGTGCATCACTCAGAACAACTATCTCCAAGAAGAAAAAAAAAACATTAAAATCCTATCTGAATGATAATGCAAAGACAGTGAGTCCACTAAGCAAAAACCATTATTCTGTAGGTGCTATACTATTAAATTCTAACAACATCAGACCCTCTGAACTTTAACACATATTCATTTAGGGCAACTAGCTGTGTTATTGAAAGATGACCTAAAAGTTTTCCTTTATTAGCTTTTTGTGAGCTAAAAAATGCCTCTGCTTTTGCTACTCTACAGATATGTTTCCATTTTGCAACCAGAGAGAAGTTGCAGACCAGAGTTTTTGTTATAAGTGTCCACAATGGAAAAATTTCAAGGGTGAGTCAAAGCTTGCTTAAGCTGAATTCATGTGCACTCTTTAGCATCTGCACATGTAGCGAAGTCACAAGGGAATTCTTGGCATCACATTTCACACACCTGTCAGATGAACTACTAAAGGTTCAAGTAGATGTAGGAGCCCACAGGTTAATTGTCTGTGTGTGTGTGTGTGTTTCCCAAAAGACCATGGAGCTCAAAGGCAATGAATACAAATACGTTGGGTGAGATTTAAACAAGAAGTTTGATTTTATAATAGAGAAGATTTGTAGTTCTCTCATTCCAGTCACATATGAATTGTCTTCATTTCTTTTGGACAAAGATTTTGAGTGATAACAAAAGAAAAGTCCACCTAACTAATATGATATGCACATGGAATTCACATTCCATTCTTGGCTGAACAAGGGTCAACTGCTTTATTAGACCAGATTCACAGCACAATGCCCAGATTCACAGCACAATTCCCAAACAAGGTGCTTTCTGATTTTAAGAGTTCTTAATTTATAAATGTCAAAAATAGTTACTTCAAAAGCCCCAAAAGAAGTTCAGAATCAATCAAAAGTTAAGATTTCCTGCAAACCATAATCCATTCCTCAGACAGGATGAGAAATATCTTTTTATGCTGATACCAATGTTGAGATGTCAATAAAATAAGTATCTATAACTCATAAAGCCTAACCATCTGCCAAACTACTCTAATCATGCTTTGATTATTTACCGGGACGCCCCCTGCCTCCCATTTACAATTCCAGGTAGCTGGGAAGAGACTGAATTGTGCCTGGTAGCATTTCAGAGTACAGAGAAGCTAGTGAAAAACTTGTCCTGATGATGGGAGCGAAAGGAATTTTCATCTGAACGTAGAAAATGTATTACTGAGTGATGTCCCAGGTTACCCAGTCAGACGAGAGGTCACAAAAAGGTAGCCAGCTATCACTTTCAGTGACAGGGTACATATATTTTGTTTGGTCCACACATTACTTTTACAAATAAATCACCCACACTTGAAAGTTAAGTGATTCCATTCAAAAGCTGGATTTCTGGTTGCTCTTAAAATATTGTTACTTCTGGCTACAGCAGGCATCTCTAGTCCTGGCAAAAACTGCACATTTAGTTCTTTGTGTCCAGGATACCTAGGGCCTGGTACACAGTGGGTGCCCAATATGTTTGCTGAATGAAGGATTCCAACGAATGGATCAGTGCATTACTTAAAATGAATATGCAAAGAATGAATCAATGCATTACTTAAAAGGAATATGCAAAGAAAGGCAGAAGTTCCTTTTCTACAGGGGCCACTTGAGAATATCTAGGACTCATACCTTTGACTGATTATTTATTTCCCATTATAATTCAACATATGGATGGGACTAAAGCCTGGAGAATAAGAAAATGATTCTTGAGTAGGAAGATGAAATGAGGTACTTTCCTCTTGCAAAGTAAGATAAATAAGAATGCTGAGGGCCCAGCTTTGATGAGCAGCTAGTAAAGGGGTCAACAGACCCTGAGTGACTACATGGATAAACAGATCTGACTTTTCGTAACAGATCATTTGTGGGACTGGTGACAATTAGGGGTAATTGTTCTTTTTGATTAAGTAGAACTTGGGCATTCATACCAAACAAAAGATTTTGTAGAAATAGATATAAATGGGCCCTAAAATAGAAATGCAGGTGCAAGATCACCAATAAATTCCGAGTTACACTCATGCAAATGTGCATGGGAATGAATACTTTGCATCAGCAAGTGTTGGGATGAGTTTTACATATAGTCTCATTAACATTTCAAAGACTTTCATTATGAAAAAGTCCTAAAACTTGAGATCCAAAGCCAATATTCTCTGGGGGGAAGCCAACATTTTCACCTCAAAAGCATCAATTACAGAAACAGAAAGCAAAACCGAAACAGATCAGTTCCTAAAATTCATTGATCCTATAATTTAAAATAGAATAATAAGTATGTTTTGAAAGCACCATCCTTTTGGAAATTTGTAGAGGGAGACAGTCCCATATGGCTTTAGATTTTCACTGCATTCAACACTCGATTAGTATTATTTATGTAGTTTTATAAACAGTATCTGGTATGCTGAAATCCATTCGCTCAGTAGGATTTATAATTTCCTTCAAGTTTCTGGAACACATTAGAAGCTTGCTCTTATTACTTGAACCATGGAAAATTTTAGGGCTTCTCGAATAATGTGTCTTAGCAGAGGGTATACTTGAAATCCTGGGGGGTGGGGGGCCAGGAGCTGGGGCCCAAGTAGCTCTTCAAGCACAAAGGTTCTTTGAAATCCTTTTAATTCCTTAAAAATTCTTGTGAATTTTGCGTTTTACTTCATAATAGATCTATGTTCCTGTTAATATAAGGTAATGTTTTCTTCCCATCTCTAGTAAATTTGACACTCTGAGAACACACCTGTCTAGGCCTCCAGTTCCCTGGGCAGGCAAAGTTTGAGATCATAGCACGACAGCGTCCTTACTTTCTTCATCTGTAAAATGTAATAATCATATACCCCTCACAGGGTTATTGTGGAACTGAATGAAATAACCTATATGAATTGTTTAGAATAGTACCCTAAAAAACCCTAACTACAAATACTATTATTTTTTTTAATTAAAAAAAAATAAATTTATATATTTATCTTATTTTTGGCTGCACTGGGTCTTCGTTGCTGCACGTGGGCCTTCTCTAGTTGCGATGAGCAAGCGCTACTCTTCCTTGCAGTGTGTGGGCTTCTCATCGTGGTGGCTTCTCTCATTGTGGAGCACGGGCTCTAGGTGCATGGGCTTCAGTAGTTGTGGCACGTGGGCTCAGTAGTTGTGGCGCACAGGCTCAGTAGTTGTGGCTCCCGGGCTCTGGAGCACAGGCTCAGTAGTTGTGGCGCACAGACTTAGTTGCTCCGCGGCATGTGGGATCTTCCCAGACCAGGGCTCCAACCATGTCCCCCTGCATTGGCAGGTGGGTTCTTAACCACTGCACCACCAGGGCAGCCCACAAATACTATTATTAAAGTGAGATATATTTATCTAGAATATACCTCCCTCTTGTTGCAATTACGTTCACGTTCACTAATATTGGATCCCACAGCCTGTAGATACTGAATTAATTACAATAATTCTTTTAAGAAATACAATGAAGTACCCACAGTCTTCTCAGCTTTGTGTTAGGTGCCATGAGGGATATAGGAGCTTATATTATAATTGGGGAAATATGGTTTATATCATGTGCAGGAAATGGAAAACGTGGAAAATACTCTTGAGACCATAGATAAGGAAGCTCAAAATGGTGGTTGTAAAGACAGTTCAGCACTTTGTGGGGAGAAATTCAATGGTTCTTTCTATCGATGGAGAAGACTTACAGTTGACATAGGTGTGTCACCTGAGAGAGGCTGCATAACCCCTCTGACCTCTGTTTTCTGAGGGGTTGGACTAACCTCTCTACTAAGATGAGCTTTTCTCTTTTTATACACACCGTGTCAGGCACTGTGCTAATAACTATTTGATATAGACACTCTTCTTATGCCCTCTTTTCTGATTAGGAACCTGACTTTAGAAATTCACAAAATAGTTCAATGTCACACAGCCAGTAAATGGGTGGAACCTGGATTTGATTTCATTTCTGTTCACCTCCAAGGTAAGCAAATTGGTTTCCCCAGGGTGCTGGGCAGTTCTAAACCAGGACCGATTCCTGAAGTTAGGGGAACCCTGTCAACCAAGCTAGCTGTTTCAGCTAGCCTGAAAGCTCCATGTGTGCAGGTCCCAGATTTATCTGTTTGCTGTTTGTCCCTCTCTCTGCCAGTGCTTAGCACATAAGGAAGCACACAGTCAATGTTTACTGATTGAATGAGTTTTCAAAATGGGGATACTCTCAAGAGATGCCCAAATTCCACAGGTCTTGGGACTGAATACTACTGTCCCAAGAAGGAAGAATGAGCCCTTGAAATCTGAGGCCCTCTGTTAAAACTCTGAGAAGTGATGTGCTAGTAACTTTCTATTTGGTGCTAGAGAAACATTTGTGTTTGTGTTGGCTGTTACATTTTTATCATTAGGATATGAAACTGAAAAGGGAAATAAGCTGTACCTGAGAAACAGGGAAGATCCCAAGTCACGGGGTAATCTACTGCTACTGAAGAAATCAACAAATTTCAATAAAATAAAATAATTTCACAGTCAAAGGAATTGTGTAACTATCTAAATATTCCACAGCTTAACCCTGGATCACATTTAGTTTTATTTAATAAAACCTGCTGTATTTTAGATTCTAAAATGTTGTTTAAAATTATTTGGAAAAATTGTCTAACAAAAATAATGATAGCTATTTTCCATAAAATAACTACTGAATTTATGGCCAAGGGCCAGGCAAGAAAAATATTTTTAAAAGAATGAAGAATCTGGTCTGATCCTTCACTGATAAAAAAGGAAAGCACTGAAGTCAAAAGTAAAGGAATTTTGCTGAAACCTGACTGGGGGTGCAGACTGCCATTTATCCAATTTATGAGATAAGATTTGGGTAAGGATGAAGAATTTAAAATGCCTAGGAGATATGGATTGTAAAACTAAATCCCAGCCGAAAAATACGGTCTTAGGGAAAAGAAAAAGAAAAAAAAAAGGTCTTAGGGCTCCCATTAACATAGCAAATGAATTTAAAAATAAAAGAGGGATCAGCATGTACGCTTGCATTGAATCTGACTGAGCAATCTTGTCTCAGTTGAAATTTCCAGCCCATGAACCTCAGCCTATTTGAGATGGCAAATCCACCCTAATGGCTGTTGGGTAACCTTACAGCAGTGGAAAGGTTTAGAAATAGGTATAAAAATAGTAAAATAAATCAAACCCAGAGTACTAATATTTTGTGTTAAATTCAGAAAAAGTTTTGCAATGATCAAGATTGTCTGCGTGTGTTCATTATTTAAATATAGAGTATTCTGTATATTATGCAATCTCACTTGTGATTTCAAACACGTAACTGATTTTCTTCTGAGGTGTTAAGTTGGCAGGTGTTAGCGAATTTGGCTGAGTTTTTAAACAGAATTGGAGTGTTTTAAGAGAACTTCATTTAGTACATCTCTAAGTTTGAATTATTAATCTTATAAGAGTTGCTTAAGAGCTTGGAATACTTTGCTGGTTAGGTTTGTGAGTTTGCCTTGTCAGGTATCCGAAGTGCTTGAAAAAAATAAGATATATTAAATTTACAAACGTAATTCAAAATGTTAAGGGGAATTGAAGTAACTTTCAAATAGAACACATTTTTTAGGGGAACTTAATTTGGTAAACTTGAGTTAGTTGAAAGAACAAGTGAAAAGGATTGCATAAGTAGTATAGCAAGATTTGTAAGTTGCGAAGGCATAAAAATTTATGTTTTAAAATTTAATACTACATTCAATGTCATTTTAAACCCAATTAACTATAAGTAGTCCTCTATAGGCACAAAAGTCTCCCTGGACTTTAAATAAACTCAACTGGCACCTATTCTTTGCTGCATGCCTATTCTGCCCTCCGCTCAGTGGGTGCTGCTACTCCATCCTGTTGGACCCCACTCAGAATCTGTATCATTGTCAATCTGACCTATGGATTACTTCTGATTGGGAGACTCCTAATCAAACAACCATGTGTCTACTTACTGGCTTCTTCTTTAACTTTATCCATTTCTGCCATTAATGAAACTTCTTTGTCAATGATGCTGGGGGAAAAAAACAAAAACAAAAGCAAAGAATGCTTAATCAAAGATAAACTTTTAATAAGCACTGGAAGTAAAAGAAAAATTATTTTCATTAAACAAAATACAAGATTACCATAAATATTTCTATGTTACATTGCCAGCAGCAGACTCTGCCTTTCCAAAAATGAGGCAACATGGAAGGGATGCTCCCAGAGTTACATAGTGACATCTGCTGATTAAATCATTGTCAGCAAAACTAAAAAAAAAAAGGCTTTTCAGACTTTCAGAATTGCACTGCTTTGAATTTCAATTTGGGAGTATTTTTGCCCTGTGAATTTTTGAAGTTCCAAAACAATATAATAAGTATTTAAAAGGTGGCACTCAGGTTATCAAGGCCTCTAATTCTCAAATGTCTCTGTGCTTCACTCTCCCAGATTTGGGCTGGAAGGGAGAGAGGTGGGCCCAATGCTGACGCAGACGGTCCTAGGACCCACTTGGAGAAATATGGTTCTGGGTCAATCCATCCACATGCTGTATAATGAGTCTATGCCTTCTCATTCCCCCAAATAAGCCTTGCAAGGTTAAATTAACTTTTTTCCATTATATTTAATATATTTTTGGCTAGTCCTTTGAAAAGGTATTACCTGCAAAAGTAATAATTTTCTGTCCAGAAGTTCATTTCTCTCCCATCCTGACTCTTCGCTCCCCTTGCAGTATCAACACATCATCACAAATCCCTTATGTATCCTTTCACAGATTTTTATGTGTAAATAAGCACAGATGCCAGATTTTTAAAATTTTCATTTCAACCATAATATTTCAATATAGGTATCTCAAAGATAAGGACTTTTGGGGAATATAACCATAGTATTACTCTAATACCTAAAAACATGAACAATAATTTAATGTTATCGGATATCTACTCAATATTCAAAATTTCCTAATTGCCCCATACATTTTTTTTAAACAGTTTGTTTGAACCAGGATCTAAATAAGGTCTGTTCGTGACAATTTGTTGACTATCTCTTAAATCTGTTTTAATCTATACATTCCCTCCCATCTCTCTTTCTTCTTTTTCCTCCCTTGCAATTCCTTTTTTAAAGAAACCAGGTCCTGTAGAGTTGTCCAAGGTCTGAATTTTGCTGACTCCACGGCCATGGTATTATTTAACCCATTCCTTTATATTTTCTATAAATTTGTTATGAGATACAGAAATTTCATTAAATTCAGATTTGTTTTTTATTTCAGGAGAAATTATGTTATGTACTTCCATCAGCAGACACATGACAGGACACACTTATAAATACTCCTCCTGAAAAAAAATTAAACCTGAAGGTACTCAACTTTGTACGTCTCAAAATAAATGTACAGAAAATACAAAGAACATCTCTATTTTTTATGATATTAGCAGCTATTGGTGATCACTGCCTAGATCAAGAGGGTTTGAGAAATGAGGATATTCAAATTCTCTCACTCCTTGGTTTATTTACTGAAAACTTCCATAAAGAGAAATTTTCCTTTATCAACTATTTGGTTATCATGAAGTACAGTTTGCATAGGCAGGGTAAATGCTTGGTTCTCTCTTTTTATTTATCAGTTTTTCAAAACGATAGTTGCTTCCTCCAAAAGTAACCAATGAGATTTTTTTTTGCTTGTTTGTATAGTTTAATTGTGAACTCATATTTAATGTGCTTCAATACACTGCATTTATTATCCTTAAAACATCCTTATTTATTACTACTCAGATTGTTCCAACAGATGTACATTTTTTTCTCCATCAGATGTATTCTTAAAATTTAAAGTGTGTTGAAAATCTATTTCCCCTTAAGAGGAAATATTTTGTAGCATTTGTCAAGGTACGAAGTGGCTCCTGGGATGTATCTCTAGGAGTTTGGGTCTCCTCATCCAAATGATGTAAACTAAACACTTGGAGAGTAAGGACTGTGTGTTGAAGAGCTTGGCGCTTTCCAACCAGGAAATCCTCATGGAAAGAGCTGACGTGAACAAGGAACGGCAAATTCTCCAGAACTGGGCTCGAAGCCTAATCCATCAAGCATAGACATCAGCTCTCCCCATGACGCATGTGGCTTTAGGTCACTGGCTATAACCACTTTGGTGTAACTAGCGTATCAAGAGAATTGTACCTTATTTATTGACATTAAACACATATGATGTCAGTGTGTTTTAAGCACAGGAAATACACGATACAGAAAGGTGCACAGCGAGAAGGAAGTCTTTATCCAAACTCTGTCTCAGTTTACTCAGTCCTCCTCCCTGGAGGTCTCCACCGTCACCAGCTTCTTGCGTTTCTTTCCAGAGATCATCTATTCATAAACCAGCACATATTTGTTAATTGTACGAAATGCTGAGTTAAGTCAATAGGCTTGTGCTCCTGTGATTATGCGGTATACTTAGCTTTCCTGTCAAGTTCACAAATGTAGCCACAAGCGATTGGAGAGGGCAGTTCTATGTTAGTTTAGAAAAACAAGGCTAATGGATAAGCTGGTAGGGAGATAAGGTGAGAACCTAGAGATTTGGAGTCAGGAGCCCAGATTATAACAACACGGCTAAGCTATTCTACCTGAGACAATGTTCTGAATGTTTATTCCCTATAGAAAAGGAGGTGAAAAGAGAGAGAGAGTCAGCCAGAACGCTGGGAGCTGTGTAGGGTGAAGAGATGGGGAGAAATCACCAGTAGTGGGGTGAGCAAAGGAGCTTCCAGAAGCGGGAGGACCACATATGCTACTGTGAGGTATCCACTGTAAGGTGTGTGATGTGAGCCTTGCTTGGGATGTCCAGACCTTCACCACGCTTGGTGTGAATGGTCTGAATGTGTGTGGGTGCGTGCGCACACACACACACACAGAGGAGGTGGCTGGGTTTCACGTCTGGGTCAGTGCAGGGCTGAGAAATGGGAAGAGCAACAGCCTGAAGGCAGAGTGAGCATTGAGAATGTCGGGCCTCACCCGCATCCCTGAACTGGCACAAATCTTAGAGAGGTCTTTTGACTTCCAGCGGACATGAAACGGGAGTCCGAGGGGCTGGGACTCTGCTGAATTATGGGCTACAGGTCAGGTGAGACTTGCTCCATTCTCTTAATCAACGGAGTGAAACCGGCTTGCACAAGTGTGGGGTGACGGTACAGAATATGTCACAAAGCACTAGAAGACTCCAGTCTCTGGAGACACTGACAAAACATTCATCCACTGGACAAACATTTGCTGAGTGCCTGCCACATGCCAGGCGAGGGTGGAGCTGGGAATAAAAAAAAAAAAAAGATTCCTGCCATCCTTGTGGAGCCTCCATTCTTTTGGGTGAGCTGAGAGGAAGAAGGCGAGAGGACCTGCCGAACTTGCTGGGGAAATAGCGTAAGACAGATGGAGAGGGAAGAAAATGATGATGGCAGGAGGAAGAAATTAGGATTGCCCACCCTCCATCAACCAGAAGGCTGTAAGTAGACTCTCCAGGATTTGAGAGCATGCAAGGTGCACAACCAAAGCAAATACCTGCACGTGATACAAGATGGGGTACCTTTAGATTTCAGGGGGCAGGAGGGGGTGGACCGCAGTGAGAGTGCCAAGACAGCCTCATGTAGCCCCCACGCCCTCAGTCCCCAAACAAGGCCACGGACCCTGCAGCCTCTGTGTGTGCTGGATGAGAAGCATGGTGTAGGAAGGGGCCTTTGCTTATTTCTTTACCAGCTACAAGATTATAGTGCATTTTTGTTGATTAAACTTGTTAATATAATTATGTGCCCAGAGAGTTTACAAGATGGATATTTGGGGTGCAATCCATATCCCCAGGTCTAAAACATTAAACATTGTGGATATTCACACAATGGTTAGTTTAGGCCTCCTGGGCTAGCAACAGGAGGGATGAAGGCTATACACAATAAATTGTTAATCTGCTTAATGCCCACTGGAGGATGTGAAAAGCCTCTGAAGTCGGCATCAAACCATGCTTCCGGGCCTCCCTGGTGGCGCAGTGGTTGAGAGTCCGCCTGCTGATGCAGGGGATACGGGTTCGTGCCCCGGTCTGGGAGGATCCCATATGCCGCGGAGCGGCTGGGCCCGTGAGCCATGGCCGCTGAGCCTGCGCATCCAGAGCCTGTGCTCCGCAACGGGAGAGGCCACAACAGTGAGAGGCCCGCGTACCGCAAAAAAAACAAACAAACCATGCTTCCATTCCTCTGGGTATTTCAGCAAAAGACTGTCCTCAAGCATCTTAGTAATTCAAGCACCGCTATGTATGATTGCTTTCAAAACTCATGCATAAAAGCAATCCAAGGGATCTCTGCTGAGTCAGGACCCTGCTCAGAACCTATGAACTAGATGCAAACCAGCATCAAGGTGCTAGCTCGAGGCAGTGCCCCAGGACCTCCCATGAGAATCTCAATAAGGTGCACCTCAGAGTTTCGCTGGATTTTTTTTTTTTCCTCTCAAGGCAGCAGGCTTGTGGAAGGGAATACTAAGGGAAGAGGATGTGGAAGATGAAGAGAATGAAGTAGCGGAAGCCGGCCGGTCCTCTGGCAGGCTGTCAGACAGTGAGGAACCAGCATCACAGCAAGCTGAGAGCCAGACCAAAGGAATGTCCAAGATGAAAGGCCGTGTCTAACACCTTTTTGGGCCGCACCGTGGGGCCTGCGAGATCTTAGTTCCCCGACCAAGGATCGAACCTCTGCCCTCGGCAGTGAGAGTGCAGAGTCCTAACCACTGGACCGCCAGGGAATTCCCTGTGTCTCACACCTTCTAAATGCCCGCAGTGCTGGGGGCCACACCCAGCTTCCTGAGTCACTTCCTCAGTGCCATTTACAAGTCCCACTGAATCTTCTTAGAGACCCCAAGACAGAGATACGCACTGAAGTGCTGCCTGACGCAGGACAACTCTGCAGGCTGGATAAAAGAGGAGGGTGCTGGGCAAAACCCAGTAGGGAGTTAGCAGATATGGAGGTCAGGAGGGAGGAATGGCACAGAGGGAGGAGACGAGTCACAGGAAAATTACAGGCAGTGTCACTGTCCCCATTCCTACTGGAGAAGCAGGAAGGTCACATGCAGGCTTTCGAGATACCACTGTGTAATCAGCCTCAAAATGATAGCTGCTCGTAACTAACCCTCCTGAGTGCTTACTGTGCGAGGCCATCAGGGAGAGCACCAGTGCCTCACTGGAATGATCTCATTGAAGTTTCCCAACACCCCAGGAGGTATGAGCTCTAATTCCCCCTCACCACAGGACCTTGGCACGTGCCCTTCCCACTGCTAGAGGACAGCTCTGCCTTTCTTCATCTCCTTCACTTTGAGTCTTCCTTCAGGTCTCTGCTTAATCATCCCTTCTTCAGAGAAGCTCTGACAGAGTTTTAGAAAACTTCTGTTCAATGTTACGGTCTTCGACCATGGTGGGCTGCTCGACAAAAACTGCTTGACAGTGATGAATGGAAGGGAAGACAGCATATTTATTTTTCTATGGCATAACAATAATGAAACTCCTTAATTGGTACACTGTGGTGCTTGCATCATCTTTATGCAAAAATTTATATAACTTTTGTCACTGACAGAATCTAATCATTTGAGACATAAGCTTATGAATAAAAGTACAACGATATTCACTAAACCACACAGGGTTTGGCTCAGAATCAGGACACGTAGTTAATGATTCTGTTTGTAAATTGGGATGGTAATAAATTACTGAGATTTGTACTTTCCCCCACTAATCCTCTGCAATTCAGGTTTGGGGCATTTTTGCTTTTCAACGGTGATCCTCCGTACTTGATAGAAACACAGAACTCTTTAATCGGCTTTTCGCTGACCACTGAAAGTTCTCTAAATGGCTGGATAAAGTCCTCAGGAGGGCACCAGACTGAAGACACATCAAACGTGTTCTACATAAACTGAGCTCACATAAAACCCATGCTGACCTCACATGTTTCAGATGTGCCCTTTATCCTTCCAAAAACACATCTTCTCATTTTATCTAAACTGCCTGGATAGTAAAATTTTATTCTCTTGCCATAAAAAAGCTTTTATTATTAAAGCAATAAGGTGTAAGGAGAGGGAGATGACCATGGCAGAGCCTTCATGGTTTATTATATTGTTAATCACAGAGATAAAGTGTCATTTTATAAAAATGTTTCCACTGTCTTGATTCCTTTCTATAGAGGACTAATAATAACAATAATAAAAAGAAACAGAAAGGCACTTTAGCAGGAATAGATTTATCATTTTCTGCTCTGTGAAAGACTCTTCTTTAAATGTGGAGACAAGATACTGAGAGACAAAACGGCTTCATTTGGCAGCTCGAAGGAGCCACGTCGAGTCTGGTGTGCTTCATAAATAAAGATGCCGTGATGGGGAGCGGCCACAGGACTGTCAGTGGGTGAGAAGCTGGAGGGCAGAAGCTTCTGGCGGATACTGAGGAATGAAAGTAGGATTTCAATAGGAGTTGAACGAGATCAATCTGCAACAGCAGCCAGAGTCAGACGTTAAGAGAGTTAAAACTAGGCTACATTTCATCTTCCTGAGCTGGCCTCAGGGAGGCCATAGTGAGAGAAATGGCCTGCGACTATCTGATCCCAGACAAGTTTGCTTCAGGACCTTCTGGTGGACGAAGTGCTTCGGTGCGGAGCTTCCTTAACTCCTCGGTTGCCAAGCAGAAGAAAGCAGGTGGAGAGCCTCAGGAAGCAGACAGAGCCCCACGCTTGCTGGCAGGATGATCACGGGGCAGAGCCTCCAGACCGCCGGCCCGTTAGAGAGAAAGAGAATGTGGAGATTGCTGGGGAGGAAGGATCCTACCGAATGCTAAGGGGATGTTTCAGCCCTCCTGGCCCGTAACAGACAGTTTAAAGCATGCGAAGGAGGGATAAGCTGTAAAGCCAGACTTCCTGTTTAAAGAATTTCTATTTCTTTCACTAAAGAGAGAGGGTAATGTACAAACATTTCCCCCCACTGTGGGCCCTGTTCCTTACCTGCTGCATCAGGAGTAAGAACTGTGACCACGGGAGGAATGCCTGCTGAGCGCCTGGCAGCCTAGTAGCACCCAGGGGCCGCTATGTGGATCCTGAGCTGGGAGCTGGTACTGATGGAAGAGGCCACCTGTACTTCCCAGGAGTTTAGGCATCTACGTCCCTTGCCCTGGCTGAGAGGACTGGGCCCACCAGGTCTTTATATACTTAGGGTCTACTCTACTGTTACCATGGGTACCATGTCTAGTCCAATCTCCCAAGTATTACCAGGAATTCTTGGGCCCAGGGCAAAACTAGTCAGGGGTTTCGGCCCACCCATTTCTCAACTATTGTTGCTGTCAACAAAGGCATCCCTGGCGTGACAGGCAGAAATACATCAAGACTGTGTATGGTTCTCTATTCTTAGGGTCAGAAGGACAGGCAGCACTAACATGACAGGTGCCCACAAATGGTGCCCAGGCTCTTGCATGGCTGTCCATTCCCTGTTCCTCCTTTCTCTGTTCTGCTTCCTGAAGGATAGCAGAATATGCCACCCCAAATATGGCACTTTGGTATATTGATCATGGTGAGCTGTGGGCACGTGAAAAACAGCAAATGCAGGGACAGGCTTTCTCCAAACTCCCCTTTTCTGCTTAAAGACAGATTGTCTAAAAGGAACTCAGTTGTCATAAATTCCTTCTCCAGAAGTTCCACCAACCAGGGAGGATGCCGACTCTCGCCCATCAAAGGAGAGAAGACTAGACCTGACACCACACTCAGCAGACTGTGTCACAGGCTATCACACCTCCACCTGCTCTTCTAAGGACCCATTCATCTTTCCTAAAAGTCATTTACTCTCCCCTCAGAGGCCTACACCCCCACTCCCCTTTCCCTATGAAGATGGCATTTAATCCTGAATTCCAGGCCACCTTCAGTTTTCCCTGGGTCTCTCCCATGTGTACACGAGGCATACATGTTAATAAACTTCTGTTTGTTTCTCTCTTGTTAACCTGTCTTTTATTACAGGGTCTCAGCCAAGAACCCAGAAGGGTAGAGGGAAAATATTCTTCCTCCCCTGCACGTCCATCCTGTCCCCACTCCTGCACCCGTCTGCTGGTTACTGATCTCACTACTCACCAGTTTCCACGACGCCCCTTCCTTCACTTCCCACGTGATCAAGTCCTCCCAAGTCTACCCCAGAAATGTCTCTCCTACCCAACTCCACTTGCCAATTTATCTCAGGCTCATTATCAAGTAGCTGGCTATGCTCATGTATTTATGTTTTTTGTTGGGATTCCTGGGTCCATTACCTTCTACTCTGTACACTTTTGCATTTCGGTTTCACAACAACCTGCGTTCTTCTTGTAATTGGAATTCTTTTTCTGAGTGCAGCAGTGATTGACAAATTGATCTAAAGATTTCTTGAATTCCACAGCGTTATGTGCTAAACATATAAAACCCAACATACATGTCTACAGCCTGTCAGCTGGGGTTGGGACACAACTCTTTGAAGCTGCCTAGTAATCATGACTCTCAGGGTAACAGAGTGTCCTCTAAGCATGAATCACTGTTGACACATACAGCAGAGTTACACCCCTCTGGCTGCCAGTGAATGTGGCCAGTGCACTCAATCAGCCAATCAGGTTGAGCCCATTTTCTTTCTATTTCTTTAGTCAGAGGTAATATAACTTGTTAATGTTAATATCTCTTAGTCTGCATATTTTATATTGGAATTTGACAATGATTTAAATTACAGTTAATGAATATGTCATCACACTGTCCGAGGTGTGCTTCTGGAATGACACACGAACAAATGTAGCATAAGGACTAACTCCCAACGCTTGTAAATTCCTGGAGTTCCTCACAGATGACACAGTTGATTGAAAAAACAAACAAACACAGACAGGGATTCCTTTTCCTTCTTGGAATTTAAAAAATGACATCAGAGTTACAAAATCCTGCAAATTCTACAACTCCCACAACATCACACGTTCACCTGAAAAATCTGTATTCCTTGTATACCTCTATTTAGAATTTTACATATATTTGGCTTAATAATGTAATTTCTTATCTTTGCTGATTACTTTTCAGTTTTGTTTCTTTCCATGGAGATCACTATTGAGGGAAAGTAACTAACCTGTATGTCAGTTTCTATAGCTATAAAAGTGATATGACTTACCACCATCTCTTTTTTAAAAAATAAAAAACAACCAAACTACATATAAAGAAAAGAAAGCAAACTTCTATCTGTGGGTGTTGTTATAGCACAAGGGTACCAATGAAGGCAGTAACATTCTTCTCCATTTACTTCATTTTACATGCTCATGAAAAAAACTGGGGAATGTAGAAAGCAGGATAAAATAAACCAAATTTCAAAATAAAACAAGGCACAATCTCTCTTTGTTTCATACCCAAAATAGAGCCAACCACTCTGAACACTGTTGCCTTTCCCTCCAATTTTGGGTGATGGGAGGCATCTATGCAGAAGCCATCACGGTGACTGAACCTGAATAACTCAGGAACAGAGACTAGAGGAGACTGATGTGGCACAAAAATTCACAGAAATGCCGGCCCACTTCCAACCCAAGGCAGCCAGGCTTAGCCTCCACGGCTCTGGCCTCCTGGGGTCTCCTGACTTCCTTAGCTGTCCTGTGAAGAGGGGAGGGGAGAGAATGTGGACTTCTTGGTTTGGGCCAAAAGGCTCTCGTCAGCCAGCACCTCCAGGCTCACTTGCTACCCTTCCTCTTTAGGACCTGACCTAGCCAGTGGCCTCCCAAACGGGGGCAACAAAGAAAACAGTAAACTGCATGGACTTATGTTTTTTTTCTTTTGGCTGCGCCATGCGGCATGGGGGATCTTAGTTCCCCGACTAGGGATCAAACCCGTGCCCCCTGCATTGGGAGCGTGGAGCCTTAATCACTGGACCACCAGGGAAGTCCCATGTACTTACTTTTTTTTTTTTTTGCAGTATGTGGGCCTCTCACTGTTGTGGCCTCTCCCGTTGCGGAGCACAGGCTCGGGACGTGCGGGCTCAGCGACCATGGCTCACGGGCCCAGGCGCTCCGCGGCATGTGGGATCTTCCCGGACCGGGGCACGAGCCCGCGTCCCCTGCATCGGCAGGCGGACTCTCAACCACTGCGCCACCAGGGAAGCCTGTACTTACTTTTTATTCTAAAAGGTAGACTTTCCTAATCTTTAGTATACAGATTAACCACAGCACACATATATGATTTATAAATAAATTTTCTGGTTTGAGAGGGATGTGCTCAAAATTCATTTATTGATGGAGTGAGACCCAGGGAACGCACTCCTCCTAGAGCACGCTGTGGTCTCTCTTATTTCTGGTTCCTTGTGTTGTTTCTTCTGCATGGAATCCTTTCTCCTGTCTCAGGCTGATAAATTCCTAGTCTCCCTTCAAAGACCAGCTCAAATGTCACCTCTGAGGTGCACCCTTCCCTAACCAGCCAGCCAGTGTTGATTTCCCCTCCTCCACTCCCAGCTCCATTGCAGTATTTGCCATCGTGCATTACACACTTGTTTCTGTCTTCACCCACTAGCTCCTGGGCTCTGTTGGGTGGATGAATGAAGAGAGGGGAAGGGAGGGGAGAGAGAAGGCATGGCAAGACGGGAAAGGGGAAAGAGGGCTGATGTGGTGACAACTGTGGCCATTCAGAATCAGGGGTCCCTTTGCCTTACTTCTCTCTTCATCAGGCAGTCAACAGTAAAAAGCTGTGATGAAATACCATATCTTACAGCTGGCATCTACTGCATAACTAAATAAACAGAAAGGTGGAACAGATTAACTTCCTCCCAGTGTCTTGGTAGAGAGGGAAAGACATTTACTAAATGCTTATCTGGAAGAGAAGAGAACCAGCCTAGATTGAACTTTGATCATGGGCCAGGCCAGAGATTTTCCAGAATAATCTGAGAAGTGCATATCTTGTCCATGAATCTTCACAAAACCCCCAGAAAGTGACAGCCGTACACCTGTTTTGTAGCTGAGTAGAAGTTAAGAAACTCAACCATATTCAGAGCTAGAACACGTGGAGATGAGGTTTAAACCCTATTCTGTCTAAGTCTACACCCCACACCTCTTAATTATGTTGTTAATAAACCTTGGAAAATGTCACTTTTGTTCGAATATGGCCTACTAAGAATCAAAGGTCACCATCACTAGAAGGATAATGTAACATACATATATGGAATTGGCTATTCTGTTATACTGGCTTCAGGTACAGTTTTTGTATGATTTGTTGCTGTCCTAGCTGACAAATTGCCCAAAATTTCTCCTTGGTCTCACTCTAAGAGACTACAGAATCTCACTCTGTACTAGTCTAATAAATAGAAATAAGCTCCAAGATCCATTCTGAAATTGTGATCTAGGATATTCCACTTTTCAAACTATAATGTATTTATATTTCTACTAATGTATAGGAACAAATTTGTCTTTTTTGCTCAGTGAAAATGGATTATACTGTATAAATTCAAAACACACACACAAATGATACATACTTTCCTTCTGGGATTGTGTAGTTAGAACAATTTGGTTAATTCCTTTTTATATTTCTGTTCTATGATGAAAGCTAACAATTCCTATTCAGGAGCATGTTACAAAGCTGGTTTGACGGGTAGCCTTCATTTGCTGAAAAGATTCAGCAATCTTTTCAGATTTCAAGCTGAAGTCAGAATCAACTTCTTATCCTCCAGCTCTTCTTGTGGGTTTAGTACTCTGCAAGAAGGCTACAGTGAAGGAAAGCTGTCTCCCAAGGCTAAGTGTAGCACTGACATGACGTATAGAGGTAATCACACATGGAGCTCAGAAAAGCTATTAATACAAGGCGCTATTTATGCTAGTTTCCTGGGGACTACACCAAATTGAAAAGGCCAGTTCTGTACTTTCTGTATTTATCAGCCTGCTTTTCCTTCATGTCGACTGATTCACTAGGTCCTTGCAGTGGCCCTGGGGAAACATCTAATGCAGAGAAAAACCTTGGGGAGGAAAGAGAATAGGAAAAGAGAAGCTTTCACCTCCAAAGAGCGAGCTACCCCTATTTAGAATGACACATAGTCACAAAAAAGGCAAGATATGAAATGCCCTGTATCATTGGGACTTGCCATAGACCCAAAGTCACAGGGACCTTGAGTTCCTCCCTGGCATAAGGTATTTACCCTTTTCATGATTTCAGAATGGCTCCTGGAGCTGATTTCTGTTTATTGGACTGGTGCAGAGTAAGAAAAAAGAGCCATTTGGGGCAGTTTGTCGGCTAGGACAGGGACAAAAACTCATACATATGGCTCTCTTGAGGCATAACTATATTTATTAGCCTCTTCTATTATTGTCTCTTGATCCTTTGCAGGTGTATGTTCATCTAAATAATGTGTGTTCTTTTAATATGCTGGTATAATCTCCAATATTGGGTGTTGGGAGAAGGAATGGGTTTGTTTAATTTCTACTGTACAGTACAAGTCACTAGCAGGTGGGCACTTAGAAAAACCATCTGTTGAGAAGAAAAGAGATTAGTCAGAAAGTTTTGTTTGCAATAGGTTTTGATCAATGGGAAGTATGTATTCCTTTCCAGAGCAGAAGGACGTAGAGACCTTGTATTAAATTTCTTTTAAAAACCATAAAAAAGTGTAATGTTAGACTCTTGATTTTGCCTGTGTCTCGTGTATAGGCTAAGGAGCTGGCAAAATCTAGCAATCATTTAACACGTTGTTGATACAACGTGGGAATAGGGAACCGAAGTCCTGGTGAAGTTATCACATGACAATACTAAGTGGCTGCAAAGGTTCCTGACGTCAGCTCTCCTACTGGTGGTAACATCCCTTGTTGAACGGCACAGAGAAAAGCATCACTTTATTACTGGCCAACACACTGCTCCAGACACTCGATGCTCGTGGGCATGCTCAGAATGCTTGCTGTTTCAGCCACGTGGTTTTACAAAGGAGGCCCAACTCATCACTCATGCTTACACCCACACCCTACACGTGACTGAACTCAAAAACCCCGTTTGCTTGTTTTCACAGCACCTATTCTGCGACACAGATCTGATTCTAGGACCTGTTTCACCTAATGCATATTTTCCCGGTACTTACCTATCAGAGTAGACAGACTGTCATAATTTCAATATTCTCCTAATTATGAGAGGGTAATTCAATGGTCAACAAGTATTTGCCCAACCACTACCGCACCATAAGATTGCAAAAAGACCTTCTGTTGGGAATTCCCTGGCGGTCCAGTGGTTAGGACTCCACACTTCCACTGCAGGGGGCCCGGGTTCTATCTCTGGTCGGGGAACTAAGATCCTGCAAGTGGCACAGTACAGCCAAAACAAAATCAAAAACAAAAACCTTCTGTTGTCATTCAATTTAAATAGCACAAGGGTAGGCACACCTGAAGATGTCACTGGCATCAGAGTAGATGGATATATACCATGTATAGCCAGGAACACCAAGTAGTATTGCTGCTTGAAGAAAGCCCGAGGAAAATAATAATCCCCCAAAGAGACACTTAATGGAACAATTCCCTACTGTATTTATCTTCACATGCCTCAGATCTTCATCCTGATCCCAGTCCCCACTGTAATATTTGGTTTTATTGCAAAATGAGAGAAAAGACTCAGGTAGAGACAGAATGGTGAATGAAAGTGATGGCCCGTCACCAGCTACAGCCTTCAGTTCTTAATTGTTCCATTTTCTCCTAAGGACTGACTTGCATTCCATAATGAAAAATAGACAAAGAAGCAAAGCCCTCAATTTTCTACACTTCAGTGTAATTGTTTTTGCTTGTCTTAAGGAAACAAAAATGTAATTTGACCTTTAAAATGTGTAGCTAGAAGGTTTATGTTTCAGGAAGTATGGGGAAAATATCTCGCGACTGCACTGATGTGGAAAGAGAAGACACTATGGCTGTGTTCTGGGGTACGTGCCTGATCTGGGCATGTGAAGGAAATCTCCCCCCTCGGGTCTGCAGTGGTGGGTAGGAAGGCGGCTGGGGGACGGGCAGAGAGGCACTCAGGTGCGTTGCAAAGGGAGGTACAGCAGACCTCGCAGAAGGGCTGTGCAACCTTCCTCTCCCTCTCCTCTCACCCAGGCTTTCTCAGCCTTACCGATACCTTGGACCAGATCATTCTTTGCTGGGGGTGGTGGTGGAGCGGGGGATGCTGTCCCGTGCATACGAGGATAAGGAATGGCATCCTGGCCTCTGCCTACTATATGCCGGTAGCACGACCTCTCCACAGCTGTGATAACCCCAAATATGTCCAGACATGCCAACTGTCTCCTGGGGGGCAAATTCATCTGGCTGAAAACACTGCTCTAGCCCCAGACATATCACCTCCTCTGCAGGATTCTCAGTCCATGGTTTTCAACCACAGATGCACAAGAGAATCACCTGGGGTTCTTTAAAAACAAAAAAACCCTCTTTCTGGGTTCACTTATGCCCAGTGAAATCAGCATCTCTCCGGGTGGTAGAGAGGCAAAGGATGACCACAGAGCTCTGAGAGTGTGTAATTACAGTGCAGACACATACACTTTGGTATGGAGAGAAGTACATATTCATTTACAGACATCATCTTTCAGTCAATGTTCAGTTACTTATAAAGAGAACAAACAAAAAACCCAAAGAACACAGAAAAACCAGGCTTTTAGCATCGTATGGAAAGCCAGGTATTAAAAAAAAAAAATACAGCTAAAAGTTTAGGGAATTTTGGGGGGAGGGAGGAAACAACCAACAAAGAAAGAATCCTGCTATGTGATAAATCTGCAAAAGTGAAGAAAAATGGTCTTACTTGGACTCAAACTGAAGTAGTTCCAAGGTTGCACGCTCCAAGAATTTGATATTATTTGGGTACCCAAGGAGCAGTAAAGTGGGAATATGGGACAGATTGCTGCTTGGCTTGTTCTGAAATGCAAGAGCCCCACTGACAATTTCTTCTTTGGGAGGCCTTCTCGAGTTTATATTCCAGAAAAAGACACAATATTTAAAATGTCACAGCAATGATATCTGGTGGTCTGTGTGTGATTCTGCTTGGATACCAACAGGGCTTTAGTAGCAGATAAAGAGCCCTCCTCTGGAGTGGGATTTGAGGGATGCAGAAGAAGATATACTTATCTCAAAAGTGCTTTTTCTGGGCTTCCCTGGTGGCGCAGTTGTTGAGAGTCAGCCTGTGGACTCCAGCACACGGGTTCGTGCCCCGGTCCGGGAAAATCCCACATGCCGCGGAGCGGCTGGGCCCGTGAGTCATGGCCGCTAAGCCTGCGCGTCTGGAGCCT
This sequence comes from Hyperoodon ampullatus, assembly GCF_949752795.1. Lineage (NCBI taxonomy): Eukaryota > Metazoa > Chordata > Mammalia > Artiodactyla > Ziphiidae > Hyperoodon > Hyperoodon ampullatus. The sequence goes on from NC_136921.1 coordinate 36,181,699, forward strand.
GTGCTCCGCAACGAGAGAGGCCGCAACAGTGAGAGGACCACGTACCGAAAAAAAAAAAAATTGCTTTTTCTTCAGCCTGCAATTCTCACTTTTAGAGTTATTCTTTTGGCTGGTGGAGAGTCTCAACAGACTGTCAACTTTGGTTTACATGCAAATCTGTCACTTTGGGACGGATGACACATGGTCATCAAAAGGATGAGGTTACCAGTTACATGAAAACGCGTTTCAGTCGTTAAAAGGAAGGAAAGGAAAAGGATACAGGGAGTCTGCTACAAGGTCCTATGGCGTAGTGAGTGGGGTCACGGTGGGGAGCCCCTAGCCTGTAGGGGGCAGTAGGAGGCTCACCTGCCTTTGCTGGAAGGGAGGAAACTCCAAGATGGAGGGTAAGTCGGCAGAGAAAGGGGAGGTTGGGGAGGGCTTCGGGTCGGGGGAGCTGGGAAACTCCTGACCCACTTCCAATTTCCTGGCACTGCTTCAAGAGAAAATAAACACCGACCGGGTCCAGGAACACTTCTGGCCCCCTTTTTTACAGAAGGCATGCTTTGACCGATGTCCCTCTCCTTTTTGAAAGCAAAGCAGCCTAAAAATATTATCCCCTCCGGCCCCCATTACCCCAGCACACACCCTAACCCTCTGGCTTGTTACCATCTTCTGTTTTCTTTAGGAGTGCTTTTAATTAGATGTTAAATTGACAATAGCACCTAGCAATTTTTACAGCTCTATTTTGGAATCCTTTCTCCCCCAGCATATGGAAAAACTATCAAGTATTACTCTCCTTCCTCAATGTTTTCTGAATTTAATGTTTTATTGCTCATTTAAAGCCGTCAACATCAACTTGGCCATGCACACACACAGATTTGTGGTGAGAAGCTAGACTAGTTTGCACACAAAGCAATTAAACCTGGCAGCTATGATTCAAAAGGATGAATATTTTCCAGTTGTGGTAGGGGCCAATCATATAGGAAAGAAACCAGCTGTTTCATGTTAGTTCCTGATGTGACTTTTTACATAGACGCTCATGTTGCAAAATTTATTTTCTGTGAAGACATACTGTGAGGGCATTGTGTCATCTTTGTTCCCCTCTTAAATCCCCAGTTCTTTCTGGAAAAATGAGAAGGAGTCATGTAATGGTTATTTGGCCCTGTGTAACTGTGTCCTGGTTAAGTGCCAACTCTGATATTATAATTTAGCTACTTAATGGTTTTCTTCAGTAACATACTGAGCAAAATATTCTTCACAGCCAGATGGGAAGGACAAGCATTTCCTTCATTTCACTCAGATATCCGCTCACTCAGTACTGAGCATATGCAAACAAGGGCTTTCTCCCAACCTCACACAATCACCATTCCCATGAATTCCAGTGAGATCTGGGGGGAATTTAGTCACACAGGATTCACCTCCTGAAGTTGGTGCTTTGGTAGCAAAGTGAATGTGGAGAATTCTTTTACCAAGGGTGTCTATATTTCTAAACTACATGCACCGCCTATTGAGTGCTTAGATGAGAGAATGGGATGGCCCCGAGGAAAGGGAACAGAACCTGCAGGGGGATGTATGCCACCTCCCTGTCGCCTGTGCACCAGATGAGTCAACATCTGCCTCAGAACCAGCACTCTTTCTGGAAATCTCCAGAGGACTCCACATCCTCCAAATCTGGATATACTTTACGATGTTATCCTGAGGTTTCCATTCTATTAAATGAATAGGGCTATATTCAAAATTCTCTCTGGTGCCTAGAGTTTGTGATTTCACCACCACTAGGAAAGCTTCATTTTTTAAGCATGTAAGCTGCCTCCTTCGATTCCGTGACCCGCTGTTTCTCAAGAGCCCCACAACCCCTAAAATCCATCCTTTGCTCCTCAGAAAATTAGAAAGAGGCTTAATTCAAGCACATCACGCCGTTGCCTGGGCTGCAGGCTTAATTGGAACAGAGGCAAAGTTTTTCCCTCTGGCATAAATGCATGTAAGTGGTTGATAAAAGTGGTTTTATTTTTAAGTTAGCATTTATGTAATTATTTTGAGATCATTTTAATGAAGGGTTAGGTCAGAAAACAAGTGGTGGTGTTTTCTCATTTTGCAGCAATAGAAAATAGTTGATCTAAAGTTTTTCTTCTTCAGTTTGGAGGAAAAGTTCCATTCTGTCAAGTAGGTGACTTTTAAATAGCCGTACTGCTTGGCAGGGCTCATTCAGAAGTGATCCTTCCCATCAGTTTAAAACACAAAATGAATTACAAGCAGAGACAAGATACACAACTTCCCTGGGCGCTGACCTTCCCGGCCTCACACTTCCACCTCTTGAGGAGTTAAGCACTGAGAGGCTCTGTTCTAAATCTCAAGAGTCTCGTGAGCCATGTGATGTTCATTTTACTAAGGAAATAAAATAAAATAAAAAAGAGAAGTATTCAGAGCAGCTGGAGGAGAGAGGTAATTTGGGGTCATTGCTACACTTTGTCAATTAGTGCGTGAGTCACTCAGTTGGAAGGTATCATACAGAGGCCTCAGAGGAAGAGTTTATTCTAAAACGCCACACAAAAGGACAAGACAGAGTGGTCTTCTGTGAGCAGCTCACTAATGCCTCCAGACAGAGGCTGGCAAACTACGACCCCCATGAGCCAGAGATGACCCACTGCCTCTCTGCATGATCTCTGGCTGCTTCCACGCCACCACAGCAGGCCTGAGTAGGCGCACTCAGACCTCACCACCCGTAAAGCTCAAGATTTTTACTAGCTGGCCCTGTACAGGTGAAGTGGGCTGACTCCGGCTCTCGAGAACAGGCCTGGATGTTGAGTGTGCTTTTATATATTAGGGTAGCTTAAGGATAAACTGTAAAAGTCATATAACTGTAAAATTTAAAAACCAAGGATGATGATGATAATAATAACACCTTTTATTTGTATAGCATGTTTACCTTCTCCAAGTACTTTCAAACGTATTCTCGGAGTTTGCTTTGAACAATTAGTGAGATTATAATCTGATCAAACAGAGAAGGGTTCCACGAAGGTTGAGACGGTGTGACGGGGTGGAGGGTAAATGATTCCTCACTGAATAACTGAAGGAGAGGCTTTCTTTCAAGTCCCTGGTGTCTATGCACTCTTGCAATCTCACATTATATGTAGCAGATGGTTTAAAGTTCAAGAATTTTTAGATTAGGTTAGCGCTCGGCGTAATCCTTAGTTTTACGCAACTCTACAATTAGCAAAAAAGCACATCAGTGTCAAGGAAACGACTTAGAATGGGAAGAATATGCGGAAGATGTGATCAAATTCTAGAATCACAGGACGCCAATATAGGGAACATGTTATGTGAGCCTGGGCATTGCGGACATGTGTTTTCTTTGTTCTATATTTTCTTCTTTAACACCATGTTTCCTTCCGGGAACCATGGCTCTTCAAGTCTCACTTCATGGAGTTCAGGTGGGGCTCCCCCCACCACTAACTCTGTGGTAGGCACATGACTCCGGCCTGGCTAGTGGGAAAACTCTGTCCCTCTAGCCACAGGGACAGGTTTATTGACAGATACATGACCCAACCCGGCCAATGGGAATCAGGCCTTTTGGACTTTTTGTTGGAACTACTGGAAATGAAGCCCTCTCTCAGATCACAGGGGCTAAAGATTATGTAAGCTTGGAGCTGCCAGCGTGTCATCTTGGCTGCTACATGGAGACAGTACCTAAGAATGAAGCCAAGAATAAGCAGAACCAGGAGATTGTGGGAGACATTGAAAGAGGAAAGGAGGCAGAGACAGAAAAATTGAATCCTGATAACATATTGGGCTTAGAACCAAATTTGCCTAAAGGAATCTCCTGGAATTTTCATGTACATCAGTCAATAAATCCTCTTTTCTCATTAACTAGTGTGACTTGAGTTTCTGTCACTTGAAAGTGAAAGCGTCCTGATGGATACACTGGTAACACTTTTCTGCTGATAATAACTTAAACTTTTTACTAAGAGGTATTTCATTCCAGTTGTGGACATGAGCAAAAGCATAGGGCTGAAAGAAATGTCTTCCATCAAAATCTGTTGCAGAGCAGGGCAGGGCAGGACCAAAACCACACTGGTGTACCATTTCTTAATTCCAGTCTTAAAGATACCCAAGAATGGGGTTCTATCACTAAGCTTACATAAGATGTTTCTCAGTTTTGTTAAGGGAGTTTTTCTTATTTTATGATGATATCAGGCTGGAAAGTATTTTCTTCTGAGTAGCATTCATGATGTTAACCTTCCAAAGATCTGTCAAAAATATCATTTTTGATGTTTTGTTCTTTGTTGAGGTTGTGTTCTACATCATTCATATACTTTTGGGCCAACTTCAACCTCCAATGAATTATGTCTATCAGGTTTCTCTTTATTCCAACATTTTCTCTTCTTTTTTATTCTCAAGATATATGCATCTGTCTGCAGGGCTTAAGAAAATCTGCTGAAGTGTTGTTCTGTGATGTTTATGGATTAAATAAACAACATTTTCCATCTGATGTCTTTACCTATAGGAATAGCTGAAGTGCCATAAATTTATAGTTTCTAAGTCAAATTACTCACCAGTTGTGTAATTCAGCAAAGGCAGCTTTGATCTTCTTCACTGAACTATCCACTTCCTCCTTGATCATGACGCGATATCTAGTTAGAGACACAGTGCAGCGTTGCAAATCCTTCACCGATTTCTCAATATTTGGGCCTAAAATTAATGTCAAGAGAAAGCATGTTAAAGCGAGCACTTTATTTTTTTATTTTTGAGCTAAACAACAACAACAAAAGCAACTAACTCACCCCCTTCCAATAAAAAGAGAGAGATGTCTCTTGTTTTTCAATGGAAAAAAAAGTTCCTTTAAGAGGATGTTTATAACCCAGACTGGGTGGTTGTGTGGCCCTGGGACAGCTGGGATCTCACCAGTGGGCTCTCTGGATGGGCCATTTGGGGCACATGTGTCTCCTCTGCCCTCTGGAAAAAGGCTCTGATCATTATGTTCTATTGCAAACTGTAGTTTCTTAGAATCTGATATGTCTAAAGACCATTTGTGCTGCTGGCTCTCTCGATAGACACCACTCTGCGTAGTTTAAAGCCAGCAGGGCTTTTGGAAGAGGAAAATGACAGAGAGGTTGGGAGAGGTACAAATGGGCTAGAGAGAGGACAGAGCATCGCTGCCAGGTACCTGGCTCTGGCCCCATCAGTCCTGAGCCAGGCCTGTAATTATAGCAGCAGCACTTAAAGCAGCCCTGTGGGTGCCAATCTTGCCTGATTTCCTGAAACTGTCACTAGGGTTTACAGACAGTGCAGAGCAAACAGGCAAATTGTACTTATCCCAACAAGGGCATGTTTCTTAGAAGAAAGAAATCTCTCTCAAGAAAAGCGAGAAGGTATAATCAAACCCAAGCCAAGGAAATCAGATGCAACTGAGGCTGAATGAGAAGAGTATTATTTAATCTTCTGGCAATCAGAAAGGAAGTGATTTAGCCCCTTTCATTTTTAATACCAGTTATGTGTAAAGTATATCAAAGCTCAAAAAGTGATAAAAATATAATGTGTCAAATATAAAACTCTCTTTCAGTGTATATTGTCTGCAAGTCCTAACACAGAACTGAATTTACGTGAGGAAGGTCAGATCAGAAGAAGACACAGCAGCCTCTAAACTCATCTTCATTCAGTGCAAGTTCAGCACTTACAAACTCACATATTGGGGAAACATTCAGCCTTCACATTGCTAAAAGAGCTCCTGCATTAACATTTGCTTTATAGGATGTAAGGGGAGAAAGTATTTGTGGTGCAAATTTCTCCATGCCTACAAAGAGAAGAACGGCCACAGAGGGGCAGGAAAAGGGGATATAATTCCACTTAAACATTCAAGACCTTTAATTAACAGTGAGGGAATCACATCTGGCTTTCAATCTATGTGGCTCACAGAAAGAAATGCAGTTTCATGTGTATCTCTCTTCACTAAGCAGCATCTTTTGGAAAGTTCTGTCATTCGGGTACTCCTCTGTGTGTACAAAATATGTTGAATCATTTGTGCAAAAGAAATCACTTTACCTCTTTTCTTTGCCAACTCATCTGGCTTTATTTCAAGATGAGCTGCAGGGGCATTGGACTTAACAGGAGAAGTTTTTGCCTTAGGCTTGCTTGGGTTACAAGGCTGCTCAGCTGACCAGTGTAGGCCATCTGACCCCTCTGGTGTTCCATGTATAGGTTTGGGGTTCCCATCTAAGGATAGTTTCTGTTGCAGTGGTCTGTTGCCTTCTGTAAGAAAACACCAAATAATGACTGTGAAGTGATAAACTAAAAACACTGATGATAAAGTGATGGGGGATGCCGCGATTTTTGTTTTTGTTTACATGTTGGCAATAGTGCCCTTCACTGCAAACAGTCAAGAAACTGTTTTAATAGATGCCCCAGGAGATGAAAGGGTATACTGGAAAGAACCTTGTACTTGGAGTTACAAGACCTGGGTGGGTGTTTTGGCTCCAGTAATTACTTGCAGAGTGAACCCCAGGCGAGCCACTTATCTCTGAGCCTTAGTTTCCTCACCCATAACCACCCAGGAAGGTCATTAGGAGCCTTACATGAGGTGAACAGTTTGTTTTCCCCCATTCAGTAAAGGCTTAGGCGTCTTTAAGTATGATTTCATATTGAGGCTATAAAAACATAGCCCTCCCATCTCCAAGTGCTACATCAATGTCTTGTGGTATTTTATTCAGAATTAATGAAGGCAGAAGAGTGACTGGAGATAGGGCAAGGATGCAGTGACAACAGGTTCTATGATCATTTCATCTAATTTATGGAAGGATTAAATCAGGAAACATCATCACAGTAACTCAAATATATTTAAAATCTAGGGAGTCAGATTCTCTCTGGAGCTTTAACAGATGTGGCAATAAATTAAGCAGCGCATTGCTTTCAGCGTCTTTTAAAGGTAGGTTCCGATTTAGTTATTGCTGGAGTGAATTAAATGGCACCTTAGTGGCCTGAAAAGGAAATGTATCACCATTAACATCTTACTCACAACCAGAGAGAGCTTTGGGTGTGAGAAAAGGGCAAGCCGGCATGCTTTTGCAGGTCAGGTTCTTAGAGAAAGCTGGGGGTAGTGGAAAGAGGGCAGGTTTGGCACATTCTGATCTTCCCAATGTCTGGGTGACCCTGTAGGAATGACTGCACTTCTCTGGCCAACTGCAGCTTATACCCAAACAGAGCACAACATCATCTCTGCGACACCCAGCCCCCTTTCAGACAGTCACCCTGCCTCACTTCTCTCTACTCCGTGGTGCCTTGTAAAAACTTCGTGCATTATACTCTAACACAGGGTTTCCATGTCTGTCCCTTCCTTGCAGAGGCTATGACGCACTTGAAGGCAGGTGCTAAAATCATATTCGTTTTTGAAGCTCCAGTACTTGTGTCTAGGTCAATAGCTATCTGTAGAATTGTGACTGAATTAAAGTACTCTTCAAATGATTTCACAGGAAAAAAACAAGAAGCAAAAAATACCTTTCCTGACACTGTCACAAACATTACAGAGACTACACTTGGAAGGTACAAAAGAATACGATCTGGTCCTCGTCAATTTGATTTTAGACATTTGCCCATTTATGATGGGTAAATTTGACTTTAGTTGAATCCATCATTTACTACCTATATATCAAAAAGGCACAGCATACGTTTTTATGGGCTGAATACTGAGTGCCCTTTAAATTTTACTTAAAGGGAAATTATAGCATCCAATGAAATGTTCAGCCCAGGTGGTGAACAAAGTAAATAAGTACTGAAAACATCATTTCCTCCAGTAATAAAACAGATTTAAATGGTAGTATACAATTTTATCTTTAGTTATAATAAAGTTTGGAACTTCCCTGTAGAGCAGTAGTTGTCAAACTTTAGTGTGCATGAGTTTTTCCCCTAGTACTTACTGCAAATGCAAATTCCCCAACACCACCTCCAGAGATTTCGATTCAGAAGTAGATCCAGGATTCAACTTCCTAGGTATTTCTGTTGGGATGGAGATGGGTGGTACCTAGGTAGTACCACCCACCAGGAGAAACTCTATTGTGAAAGATGAAAAACTAATTTTTTTTGGGGGGTGGGGGCCATGCCCCGTGGCATGTGGGATCTTAGTTCCCTGACCAGGGATTGAAGCTGCAGTGGAAGCGTGCAGTCTTAACCACTGGACCATCAGGGAAGTCTCGAAAAACTAATTTTTTGATGAATCTATAAATGTTTTGTTAAAAGTAATTAAGTATAGGCTGGTTCCACCTCACTCCCTCTCTAAATCATAGCTGAGATTCAGGCTTGATGAAATATTATAAATTGAGAATCTAAAATACAGCTCATTGTACATAGTATAGTAAATTACTGTTATTCTTGAAAATAAGGGGATTTCTATTATAGCCTAGTGGAAATAAAGACCTTAGAACAGAGGAAAATATTATTCTGTTGAATGCAAAACATTTTAAATGAAGACAAGCATGCAAATGAGCTTGGGCTCATTAACCTAGAGCTGAAAATATTTTGTTCGTGTATCAGAGAACTGATATGTGGGCTACTGGTTCATTTCATCATTCATCCAAAAACTATTTATTGAGAAATTTGAGTAGTAGTATCTTTTCAGGTCCTGAAAAGCTGTCTCATTAGTGAGGTCATTGAATGCTGGAAAGATCTGAATTCTCAAAGACTACTTGGATATATCTTCACACCTGCTGTACAGATCTGTCTCCAGATATAGTAAAACTCTAGGACTCTTTCAGATGAAAATTGGTGGAGAGTTATAGAATCATAATAGAAGTAGGTTCATCTTGACCACAAATCCAGATATTTCTAGCAACAGAATAACAAGAGTTCTTTCCTGGATACAGTGATTTTCCTCTAACATTATGGGCTAGAAGCACCATCAGTCTTCTACCTTTCTGGAATCCACTTGTAAACTTCAATAGACTATAGTTGACTTGGAGTTGTTTCATATCACTGTCCATTAAGGTAGCCCCTAGCCACATGTGGCTATTGAACACTCGAAATATGGCTTGTCTGAATCAAGTTGGCTGTAAGTGTAAATTACACACTGAAATTTGAAGACTCAGTACAAAAAAAAAAAAGAAGAGTTAAAAATATTCCTTTGATAATTAAAAAAATATTGATCACATGTCAAAATGATTCTGGGTATGTTGTTAGGTAAGATATATTACTCAATTTAATTCACCAGCTTCTTTTTTTTAATGTGTCTACTAGAAAATTTTAAATTACATATATAGCTCACATTACATTTCTATTGAAAAGCACTAATATACACCAAAAGAAGCACGAGATTGCTGGTCTCTCTAGACTAAGAGAGTATTGATTTTAATGCAAACTTAAAATATCCTCTGCAATTTCTACATGAGAAAAGTGGAGACAGTGATGTATTATCTTGTTCATCATTACATGCTTGGTGCCTTGTGAGTACATGATGAATACTGAATGGATGCCTGAATGATTGAATCAGCATTACTTTGGTACTGTGCATGCCTGGGGCCTTTCCAATTATAGGGAGCCTAGTTTGATATGAGTCTCTGGTTGTGTCTTTATCCTATAGTCATCAAATACTTGAACCAAAGTAGCTACACCTTGGAAAGAAAAATTCTCTCTGGAAACACCCAATCTGCCCAGACTTCAATAAAAATTATATATATTTTAATTTAATCCTTGTCCATGTATCTAAAAAATTGCTCCTAGAAGCTTATGTGTTTTTGAATCTATTACCTAAGCCTTCCTTTTATTAAAAATACTTATCAAATCCCAATATTTATATAACTTCTTGAGTATGGCTCTGGTTTCTGATTCAATTTAACTCAACAGACCTGTATGGAGTGCCCACTCACTATGTGCTTGCCTTGGCTAATTCACAGGAGTTAAATGGGACATAGTCTCTCTGCCATTAACAACTAGTATATAAAATTGAAAAAGTAATGTAAGACTCCAGCATGATAAATCTGAGTTGACCTTTCCCCACTGTACTGTCTTGGCACCTTTGTTGAAAATCAATTGACTGTATATATGGTATTCTATTTCTGAACTCTATTCTACTCCACTAATCTAACTGTTTCTCCTCACTCTGATACCACACTACCTTATTTACTAACTACTATATAATGAGTCTTAATATCAGGTAATGAATGTCCTCCAACTTTGCTCTTCTTTTTCAAGACTGTTTCCAAATCTTAGGCCCTTTGCATTTCAATATGTGTATTTCTACAAAAAAATTCTGATGAGATTTTGACTGGTTTGCATTGAGTCTATAAATCAATTTAGAGATAACTGGTACCTTAACAATCTTGCATCTTTTGATCACTGAACATGATATATCTTCCCATTTTTTAAGGTTTTCTTTAATTTGTCTCAGCATTGTTTTATAGTTTTTAGTGTCTTGTGCATCTTTAGTTAAATTTATTCCTAGGTATTTTAGATGACATGCAAAATGTCACTGTATATAATTTTTTTTAAATTTCATTTCCCAACTGCTGGTTGCTAGAATGCAGAAATACAAATTAACTTTTTATATATTTGAGCTTGTACCTAAAACACCTTGCTACTTTCCTTATTAGTTTTTTGTTTTGTTTTGTTTTGTAGCTTTCTTAAAATTTTCTCCATGGGCAATAATGACATCTGTAAATGAAGTTTAATTTCTTCCTTTCCAATCTTTCCTTGCCTTATTGGACTGGTTAGGAACCCTAGTACAATGTAGAATAATCATTCTTGCATTGTTCTTGATCTTAGGAAAACTACATTGAATATTTTATTATCAAGTATTATATTAGCTGTATAGTATATTTTTCATATGTTTATCAGTAAATTCTCTTATATTCTGGGAGTTTTTATTTTGTCAAGTGATTTGAGATGATCATGCTGTTGTTCTCTTTGATTTTGTTAATGCAGTAAATTACATTGATTGGTTTTTAAATGCTAAATCAATGTTGCATTCCTGGAAAAAAGTACCCTGGTCATGGTGTATTACCTTGGGTTTAAATATTGCTTACTTCAGTTTGCTAATATTTTGTGGAGGATTTTGCTCTTTTAATCATGAGCAATATGGTTCCTAAATTTTTCTTGTAATGATTTTTGTCAGGTTTTGATAAGGTTATGCTGGCCTCATTAAAAGAGTTGAAAAGTGCTCCCCTCCTTCTATTTCTAAACTATTTCAGAAAATAAAAATATGTTTAAGATTGCTATTATTTCTTTCTAAAATGTTTTTAAGCGTTCACTGGTGAAGCAATCTGGGCCTGGAATTCTAATTACCAATTGCTTTGATAGGTTTTGGGCTATTCAAGTTTTCTATTTCTTATGTACATTTTAGTAATTCGTATTTTTTAAGAAATTCAGCCATTTCACTTTTTGGCATAAAGTTGCTTATAATATCCTGTTTGTTGTTAGTCTTTAAATGAATGAGGGGTCAGGGTCAATTTCATTACCGATATTGGTAATTGGGTTATTGTATTTTCATTATGATGTAGTTCAAAATATTTTCTAGTATCTCTTGTGTGTGAAATTTTTTCTTTGACCAATGGATTATTTATTTATTTATTTATTTTTATTTTGGCCGCACCATGTAGCTTGCGGGATCTTAGTTCCCTGACCAGGGATTGAACCTGGGCCCTCAGCAATGAAAGCAGGAGTCCTAAGCAATGGACCGCCAGGGAATTCCTGACCAATGAATTATTTAGAAGGCTGATTAACTTCTGAATTTTTGGAAATTTTCTAGATATCTTATTCCTATTAATTGTTAATTTACTTCTATTTTTGGTCAAAGAGCATACTCTAAAGATTTCAAAACTTAAATTTTGTTTTGAAACTTATTTTATGGTCCAGTGATTGGTCTATTTTGGTGAAAATGCCATGTGCTCTTGAAGTCGTTGGGTGTAGTGTACTACAAATGTCAATTAGGTCAAGTTGGTTGATAATATTTTTCAAATCTTTTACACTCTTACTGATTTTTAATATACTTGCTCTATCAGTTGCTAAGAAAATGGTGATAAAACCCATAATTATTGTGGATTTGTCTCTTTCTTTAGTTCTATCAGTTGCTGCTTCATGGGTCTGGAAGCTTTGTTGTTAGGTGCATGTAAAGTTAGGGTTGTTATGTCTTCTTAAGGAATTGATCAATTTATTATTATGAAAAGATCCTAATTATCTCTGGTAATATTCCTTGTATTGAAATCTTCTTTGGTGTTAATATAGCTTCACCAACTTTATTATGCTTACCTTTTGGATAGTACATCTTTTCCTTTCTCCTTTAACTTTAGGCCTGTCTCTCTTTCTATGTAAAGTGCATCTCTTGTAATCAGCATATAGTTGGGTCTTGCTATTTTATCCAGGCTGTCAATCTCTGCTTTTTAATTCGAGTTTTTAGTCCATCTCCATTTAATGTAATTTTTGGTATTATTGGGTTATGTTTACCATTTTGAGCTGTGTCTATTCTTTATTTCTTTGATCTGTTTCCTTATTTCTTTTAGGTGAATTTGTTTTCAAGTAATAGTTAGTCTTATCTTTTTTTGTGATACCTCTTCATTCTTTGTCTTTAGAGACTGTTCCAGGGATTACAGTATGTATCATTAATTTATTACAGTGTCTTTTGAATCAATATTATACTGCCTCATGTATAACGTAACGACCATACAATAGTATAATTCCACTTACCCACTCCTGTCAATTGTATATTTATAGTCATATATTTTACCTCTACATTTGTTGTAAACCTCACAATACATTGTTATTGTTTTTGCTTTACACAGTCAGTTTTTTTTTTTTTTAAATAAGAGAAAAAAAACTTTTCTTTTTATCCATATATTTACCATTTTCAGTATTTTTCATTTCTTCCAGCAGATCCAAATTTCAATCTGGTATCATTTACTTTCAGCCTAAAGAATATCTTTCAGCTTGTTTTGTAGTGCAAGTCTGCTGGTGATGAATTCTTTCAGCTTTTGTTTATCTGAAATTATCTTAGCTTTACCGTCCTTTCTGAAGGATATTTTCACTAGATATACAATTCCATATTGGCAGTTATTCCCATTACATTACAGATTTCATTCTAGAGTTTTCTGGCCCATATTGTTTCTGATGAGAAGTCAACCTTTATTCTTTTTGTTGTTTCCTGTTTGCAATGTGTCTTTTTTTCCCCTGGCTGCTTTTAAGATTTTTGTCTTCAATTTTGACTTTCAGCAGTTTGACTAGGATATGCTTTGATGTGATTTTCTATCATTTACTCTGTTTGGATTTTGCTGAGCTTTTTGGATATGTGGGTTGTTGTTTTATGCTGAGTTTGTAAAAACTGTGGCCATTGTTTCTTCATAAGCGCCCTCCCTCCATTCTCTTCTTTTTTTCTTTTGAGATTCCTATTGCATATCTGTGAGACTGCTTGATACTGTCCCTTAAGTCACCGAGGCTCTGCTTTTTGTTGATGTTTTGTTTTTTCTTTTAATCTTTTTCTCTGTTCTTCAGTTTGTTTATTTTTATTTTTAATTAATTAATTAATTAATCTTAGTTCCCTGACCAGGGATCGAACCCATGCCCCATGCAGTGGACGCATGGAGTCTTAACCACTGGACCTCCAGGGAAGTCCCTGTTCTTCAGTTTGGATGATTTCTTCTGACATGTCTTCAGGTTCACTGATCCTTTAGCCTTTATTGTCCAAACTGCTGCCAAAGGCATCTGATGACTTTCAAAAAAATTCAGTTATGGTACTTTTTAGTTCTAGGATTTCCATTTTATTCTTTTTATCTCTCCTAAAATTCTCCTCTCTTCACCTTTTTTTGGTAAAATTTTAAAACATATTTATAATCCTTATCTGCTGATTCCAACATCTGGGTTGTCTATGGGTCTGCTTCTAATGACTAATCTTTTCCTTCACTATAGGTCACATTTTCTTCTTCCCATGTCTAGTAATTTTTTAAACGGGATACTGAATATTGTGGATGACACATTGAGAAACATTGGATTTTTGTTATTTTCCTCTAAAGAGTTTTGTATTTTGTTCTAATAGGTCATTAAAATACCAGCATATCACTCTCTGCTCCCCCCACCCTGCCTTTTGCCTTGAAGGTAAATGTTAGGCATCTTATAAAACAAGCTGGAATGGAAATAGGTAAGGGGATAGTAGACTGTTCCTTAAAATACCTTTATTTAATTACCCTGTTTTATATTTCTTTTCTTAAGTTTGCCCCCCATATCTGCTGACTCTAGATCCAGAGTTTCCACATTTTCTGACAGGCAGTCAGCCTCCTCCCTCCCAAAGCTCTCTCCCTCTGAATTCTATGCTGCAGTTTCCCATACTCTGCTTCATCAGTCAATCCTCTTCCACCTACTTTCCTTCCTCTAGAAATTGAGGCCCTCTTCTCTCTTTTCTTCATTATTGTGGATTTCTATATTTAAAAATCCTTTACTATAATTCAGTGGGGTTTATGATGAAGAAGATATAAATTCATGCCTTTCTTTTTCTTAAAAAATTCTTGATATGCTTTGCCAAATTATTTTCCAGTCACTTGGACCCACTGACATTCAGCTGTAATGCATGCAATTGTTCTCACACTTAACTCTTGCCAATACTGAGAACTATCAATTTTCCAGTTACTAAATCTCAGTATCAACTTACATATTGGACTTGTCCTTGACTTGATTTATTTTACAGAGCAAAACATGAACTGTGGTGGTTATTTTTTGTTAACAGCACCAGAGAAAACAAATCTTCCTTTTGGGAGAAATACAAGAACTTAGATTCAAAGATTTTCATAATATATGTACAGCCATGTATGTGTTCAGATTTGAAAGTTTCTGAAAACTCTTTTTTCTCTTTAGCTTTTACTTTTTAGTGAAAGCCTCATGTACTTGAAAGTAGACTGAAGGAAGTATAAGCAGAGTTCAAATCTAAATTTAAAGGATGTCTTAAATACAGAGTAGTTCTAAAACAATTATTTTAACCCATTGAGTTAAGATGATTTCATAGTCTCCTACACAAATGTAATTTCAGTAAATCACATCACTTCATGACAATTAACTTAGTATTGTAAAGTATTTCTATCTAGAAAAAACCGATAAACAAAAAATAATTTTGTTGTTATAAAATAATGCCTAAAATTGCTAATATCTGTGTTATTTAAAGCATTACCATTCTCTTAAAAGTATCAATACTTAAGTGAATTCAATAGTGTTTTATAATAACCAATAATAAAGTAATTGGTAGTTCTTTAATCATTGATCTTAGTGTTCTTAAGTACTCACAAAAGAAGAAATGTAAATGGAAATTAAACATTTTAAAAATGTTCCATCTTTCTACTAATCAGTTTTACAAATAAAAACAATGAGATTAGTGCAATGTTTCTGGACAGCAATATATTAAGCACTTAAAAAATATCCATACTCTTTGAGCCCAA
This sequence comes from Hyperoodon ampullatus, assembly GCF_949752795.1. Lineage (NCBI taxonomy): Eukaryota > Metazoa > Chordata > Mammalia > Artiodactyla > Ziphiidae > Hyperoodon > Hyperoodon ampullatus. Next base: position 36,197,067 of record NC_136921.1, read on the forward strand.
TAATTCCACTTCTAAGAAAATATGCCAAGGAAATAATCATAATTGTTCATAAAGATTTATATACAAGAAATGTTTGCTACCGCATTGTTTATAATAGCAAACAAATGGAAACAATGCACATGGACAACATTTTGGGAATAATTAAAATAAACATGGCAAATTGCAGTCATTAAGGTCATGTTTTTAAAGAACATACAATGATAAGGTAATGTTTATAATGTCATGTTAAGTAAAAAACGGAATACAAAAGTTCACCCGCTAGGGCTTCCCTGGTGGCGCAGTGGTTGAGAGTCTGCCTGCCGATGCAGGGGACACGGGTTAGTGCCCCGGTCTGGGAAGATCCCACATGCCACAGAGTGGCTGGGCCCATGAGCCATGGCCGCTGAGCCTGCGCCTCCAGAGCCTGTGCTCCGCAACGGGAGAGGCCACAGCAGTGAGAGGCCCGCGTACCGCAAAAAAAAAAAAAAAAAAAAAAAAAGTTCACCTGCTATATAATATTTGTAAAAACAACCCCTATATATATTTGCATTTAAAACATTCTGAAATGAAATTTAACAGTGTTTTTTTCTGAGAGGTAGGATATTTTTCCCCTTAAACCTTACTGCATTTTTCATATCTCTCCAAGTAATATAAATGCCTTTTAAAACCAGAAATACAAAATCCATAATTATCTTTAAAAAGCAGCACAGCAACTTAAACTTTTTAATTAACCTACACTTATCCACATAGTTTATCATTAATAATTCAAATACAACCATGAAAATGGCTTGTTTGAGTTCCTATCATGTCCAGTTATTGTTCTAGACGCCAAAAACACAACAGTGGTAAAAGACATTTGTGGTTCTCATCTTTATAGAACTTGCAGTCTCATAGGAAGACATATAAATCAAACCACCACACAAAAAAATGTCGAATTACAGCCGTGTTAAGTGTTATGAAAGAAAGGTACACAGTATATGAAATCCTCAATTGGAGTATTTGACTTAGGGATATCAAGAATGAATTCTCCATGGAAGTAACAACTAAGCTCACCTGAAATTACATGAAAAACTAATCAGATGAAGAGGGCAGGCAAGTACATTCCAGGCAGAGACAGTATTTGAGGCAGTTATCAAGTTATTGTCTCTCAACTCCAAATCCACTCTTCTTTGCCCTACTTTGTGATACTGGAGCTGGACCCTGTAAACCATTCTGTTTTGCCAACTGGCAGAATGTTAGCTTTGTCAGTAGAGGGCAACAAAGGGGTCCCGCAAGGCGATGAAGACAGAAATACACTTCCCGTCTAGGTTCTGGTCCTTCCTTATTATTATTATTAGTCACCACAGGAGCCAGCAGCCATGCAGAGGAGCTCCAGCTGCACTCTCATGCCATGTTCCCTGGCTCCCCCGCCCTGATAGTGGCTTTGAGCAGTTCCAGTCTATCTACACCCTATGGCAATGGTGGGCTTCTTCTACAGAACAGCTTGGGCCAGGCCCTATGCCAAGATTTCTTGCCACCGCAAGGCGGCATGCATGTTCCTCTGGGTAGCCACACACCTTGTTTGATGAGGTCAGTCTCAGTTTTAGACTGGGGGCCTCTCCCAGTCCTAGTTCCTTTATTGTCCAGTCTTCCTGGAGATAGTGACTGCTCTCTTGACACATCTAGGCCCCTGAGAGTCCTTACTTACCCCTTCTAGTAGTTAGCCACCTCCTACAGTTTTAGTTAGCAGTTCTTCCTATTACATGCCTCCCATCCAAATAACTGGTGTGGCTTCTGTCTCCTGACTTGAACCTGACTGTTATACACGGCCAGTACGTGGGAGTAAGAGGACACCAGTACGGCTGACGCAGAGAGCAAGAATGAACATGCTGTGCATTGAGGCTGGAACGAGACACAGGGGCCAGAATATGCTGGGCTTGCAGGCGAGGGTAAGACTTTTGGTCTTTATCTTAAGAGTTCAAATATGTGTTATCTGAAAAGATTACAGGATAGAGAATGATTTAGAGGGGAACAGAGTGAATGCCAGGAGATGAAAGAGTGGACCCTTAGAGCAGCAGAGGCAAGAAAGGATGGTTTTGATCAGAAGGTAGAGGTAGAGACAGTGAGAAATGGATGGATTCCAGGAATATTTGAAAAGGAGAATCAACAGAACTTGGTGATGAGGAAGATGTCATGACTGATGCCTGGATTTCTGGCTTGCAGAATGGATGGACGGTACACTAAGATCAGGAACAATAAAAGAAAGCTAAGACTGGGAAGGGAGATCAGGAGTTTGTTATGAGCATGTTGTTCAAGTGCTTTGAAATTATCAAAGTGAAAATGTCAGGTAAGAGTCTGAGTTCAGAGAGTAGCCTCAACTGGGATGATGAGTTTGTGAGCCAGGGCACATAATTAAGGCTAGGGTATGGCTGAAATGATCTACAAAAAGAGTACAGCTCTCTATGAGAAAGGATTTGGAACTAACCCAGCCTTGGTGAGCCTCAACAACTAACAGCCAGTAAGAGAAGACTTAGAGGTAAACTTGGTGGGAGCAATTTCCTTGGAGTAATGGGGCTGTAAGCCATAGGAATAGGTTGATAACTGACAGAGAGGTAAAGGAATGGAGACCGTGAGTAAAGACAACTCTTTTAAGATGTTACAGAATAACGGTCCAGTGATGAAGCCCCAAGAAAACTCTTTTCACATTACAATTATTGTACACCTTAATTTGCATTTTTCATCATTCTTCTATCTCTACATGACAGGCTAATTAAAAGAAATTCAGAGGAACCAATAACTTTGGAACAGAGACCAAAACAGGTTTATTCAGAAGACATAATGTCAGTCAGTTCTGCCTTTTCATAACTTCTTTATCATATACAGATAGACTTTATTATTTCATTCACGTTCTATAAGACTTGATCAGCTCAGAGGTCATAAAAGCTGGAAACTTTCTAATTGGAAACCAATCTTTTAGTTTAATTTACATTGTCTTTACAAGGTCTCATACGTCATTCATACTTTTACAGGTTTATTTACATTTACATTAAAAGATAATAGATAACAAAGTCGAAGGATTAATAAGCTGTCAATGACACAAGGTAGGCATATTAACTAGATTTGTTTTGCAGACTTATTTCTCTGAAAAACAGGCTTAATTCTCATAGCATTCTGATAGAACCATTTAGATCTTTGTTCAAAATTAAGAAAAAAAAAGGGAAGGCCTTTTATTCTTTGCAAGGAGTGCCTTCCATTTAATTAAGTCTATTTTTAACTGAAACTGCCGTAACAAGGTTTGAGTGGGAAGTTACGAAGGTATCAGCTATTCAGAGATGAGTAGGTTTGTGGTTTTGCTGTTAAGGATGCAGCAAAAGTAGTTTTCAAATGAGAAAGAGAAGGGAGAGGGCTCTGGATTTCGCTGTACCCAGGTAACAGAAGAACACCCGAGGGGTTTTAATATCCTGTGTCCTCATGTCGATACATCCTATGTCTGTCTCCATCTCTTTCTGCTTTATCACACACACAGAAAGGAAGCAGAGGCCTAAGCCATTGAAAACACAACGTAAGGCCACCTCTAATACTACCTGAACAGTTCAGACACAGTGCTGCCGGAAGCAGATGTTGAGACTGAACAACACACAACTACAGACAAGAGTTAACACCAAGGATCTGATGCCAAAATAATAGAGTGAGAATAACGATAAATGTGCTCTAAAATATAAGCTTCGAAACGCCTGTTCACATGACAGTACTTAAGGTCAGCTATATATACGAATAAAGTACTATATCTTTAATTAAAAACCAATGGTTATAACTCCACAAGGGCTTCACCTAAAATAATCCTTAATTAAAGTTTAAATAAAACATTGGCTGTTCAGACCAAGATAGCTTTATGTGACAGAATGTGAACAGGGGCATCCTCAGCCTCAATGTCTCAGCATCCATATCTCCTCTTCATTCACTCATGTCACGTATGGCCTTACCTGAAGTTGCTACCCACACTTCCCTTCCTGCCCCGGTCTTTCTCCTACTTGCTGGCTTCACAACATTTACTATAATCTATAATCATTCAGCTGTATTCTGCTTTACTGTGCATCTCTCCATGAGGGCAAAAACTTTTTAATTTTGTTTACTTCCTCTAGAAGAATTCCTGGCACATGTTAGATGCTTAAAACATTTCCTGGATAGATAAGAAAAGATTTGAGGGTTTACTTTGGGCCAGATGCTGTGCTGATCACTTCATGTATCTCATTTACTGCTCACCACAATCTTGTAAAGTAGGATATTTTGCAAGTGAAGAGAAAAACACAGAGCGGTTAGCTTGTCCAGGGTCACACACCTAGTAAGTGACAAGGCCAATATTTGAGTCCAAACATATTTAATGCTAAAGCCCTGGTTCTTAGCTATGATATTATTCTGCTTCCATCTGAGAGCTGGTGCGGCTGAAATCCTGGAATATACACGTTTGGCTTTTCTATTAAAGTTCTCGGCAAGCTGCTTTCTTCTTGTTGATCTTTTCTAATCCTCTGGTCCAATATAGGGTTTAGAAAAGCAGGGGGGATAATCTTGTAGCTAGGGCCAACAACAGCATTAAAAAATCTGCTTGGAAATCCTACAGGGAACCTCACACCATAAAAATATTTTAAAACAGTCTGTTGTTGTTGCTTTTTAATAAGAAGCACAAATGAAGGACAAGCAGCCAACATTCTAAAATAACAGGACCCTTTCTCTCACATTTGGTTCAGTTCACCTAGAGAATGAGAAAGCAGTTCTGTGCCAGAGGCATGCCAAACACAGAATCTGCACTGCAAAGGTAAAACGATGGAGCTGCTACTGTCCTCCAATACAGGGCAGACTGCGAAGTCTGGTTTGTGGAGGTCAGTGAACACTGCATGGGGCCTTCTGTTTGAGACAAGTAACAGGTAACAGAAGAGCTGGCTTCCCAGGATCCTTGACAAGATGAGAGGGTATAAAGGAAGCCTGCTGGGAAGAGAAGCTGAAGACAAGGAAAGCCCCGCCCCCAAGTTTATCTCAATGGAGCCAGTTGGTGGCGCATAATCCTGCTCCTTTCCTATTGGATGGGACTTGTGTCCAGAGGGAGAAAGACAACACAGGAATCTGAATTCCTATTCTGGCCCGAATGGTGATAAGCACCTATACATTTCAGCAATCTGAGCCTTAAGAAAAATAGAGCAGGAGCAACATTTAAGATAATTGAACCCTAAGGGTATAATGTGCTTTAGTCATTTAGATGGAGCCTTAGAAATAAAAATGATCCTTGGCATTACATTTGGTAAAACTAAATCTTGATCTACTCCTTGTCTGAGTTTGTACTTGGACACAGATGATCCTGATTGGATTATGTAAAAGATCTAATTTGAGATGTTATTAAAAATTCTGAAATACAGAAAAAACTACTCCAAGGCTTAAAAAAGTAATTTTGTACTAAGTTTAAATCAAACTCCCCAACTTCAAAGCTATATGCTGACATGCAGTGTTGTCCCACTCGACAGTACTATATTTACAGCCTGAAATGATGATGCTTTGGGTGGTTATTTTTCATGTGGGAAGTCACACTAACACCCTGGAACCACCTGCATATATCTTAAAGCTAACTTTTCTCCTACCAGAAAATGATCCTTTTAAAACTTTTAAAAAGAGAGATCTTGAATGTCAAGGTGTTAAAAAAAGATAAAACATGCATTCCACATGTTCACAGCCTGCTGCCCAGCTGGGCATTCAGAACAGGCTTTCCTGAGGCAGTTTCATTATTGGAAAGCTTGATAAATGCTCCACCACTAGCAGACTGGAGATTTCTTTTAGGCTCATACTTCAAACTCATTCAAGTACAGAATACCATTATCTAGCTTTGTTATGATTACTTTTTCCTAATTTTTCAATTATACATCTTTTAGGAGTAAGGGAGCCTGTGGTTTTAGCAACAACTCTCTAACATGTGCATAAAATTGCATTGACTTTGCTAACCAAAGAGAGTTACCCCCGGGTGTGGGTCTTCTCAGTTTCTCGACCCAAGGGCCTTGGTTTCCTCAGCTATAAAGTGAGGGGAGTAAGTAATCGTTCCCATCCTTTTCAGTTCCAAAGGTCTACTCAAAATGGGGTGCAGAATGCCCAAGACCCAGCACTCATCTGTGAAATATCTAGCAGAGGTCTCAGGATTTCTGATAGACTGAATAAGCATTTCAGAGTCATTTGACAGCTTTGGCATCAACTTCCTGATGAACCTTCATTATCTTTGGGAAGGAAAACTTAACTAGTTATAAACTCATTTTAAAATTTATGATCACAATAAGTGAGCTGCTGATGAATGGTCAACCAGGAGGATTCCCTTCCTTTTGCAAAAACATCTAATAACCTTCCATTATCATCATTTTATTCTTTAACAGAAAAATTTACATGAGTGATAGATTTGTATTATTAATTATTAACAAATAATACTGACATACCTCAATGCCTTCATGCTAAGCTTATAAAACCGAAGGGATATTGGGATGGCTCTTTGTGCAATAAAGTATTCTTCACCAAAAGTTTCATGATAGGGTTCACAAAAGCCCCCTGGTACAGAGAACTCATCTGATGGGTACTTTCAAGGCAGCTATCCACTGTGAAGTGAAGCGATTCAATACTGCATTTGCTCTAATGTCATATACTTGGTAGAGTTACTGAAATTGCTTTAGGAAGAAGGTATAAATTATAAGTAAATGAACAACTATATGTGCTGGGCTTTTAGTGTATGATTGATATCACAACAGCAACTTGAGTAATTAGCTTTTGAAATAATTGGTGTGAAGGCAAATCACAAGCAAAGTTGTGAATGTGCCACTCGATTATTTAATTTCTTTCTCCTGCCCTGACCATAAATCAAAACATTCTCAAAATTGTAGGCAGAGGAAAAGCTGAATTAAAAGATTACTGGAGGGGCCTCCCTGGTGGCGCAGTGGTTGAGAGTCCACCTGCCAATGCAGGGGACACGGGTTTGTGCCCCGGTCCGGGAAGATCCCACATGCCGTGGAGCGGCTGGTCCCGTGAGCCATGGCAGCTGAGCCTGCGCGTCCGGAGCCTGTGCTCCGCAATGGGAGAGGCCACAACAGTGAGAGGCCCGTGTACCGCAAAAAAAAAAAAAAAATTACTGGAAAATCCAGATTCTAAATAGAAGTAGGTTATTTTCGTTGTTTGTTTGTTTTTTTGTTGTTGTTTGTTTTTAAGAAATCATTGTGTAGTAAGGATTATCTGAATTATAGCACTATTAATAGTGTTGTTAGGTAAGGTGTTTATGGAAGAAAATTAGAGCTTTGTGAGCAATTAAAAAACTTCCTAGTGTGTCATATGGTGTCAGTTATGTAATGCTTCCTCATGGTATCCCTGATTCAATACTGGTTACCATGTGATTTTCTGTTTGCACTTGTCTTTTCTGCTAGACTAAACTCTTCTCAAGTAGGGCCCCTGTCTTATTCATCCTTGGTTTACCTTAGGAGGCATTTTGAAAAACAGGGCCCTTTTAAAATTTATCTAAATGATTGTATATGGGGGGGTGTTGGGGGCAGGATGCTAAATGACTCACAATCACAGGAATCCCACACAACGAAGAACTGCCCTGTGACCTGAACTTTCTCACATCCTCCTAGACACATGACATGTAAACCCAAGTATTTTTTGTACAGTTTTCCTATGGATTTCCAAGGTTTACTTGGATTTCTAGGGTTCAACTACTGTGGAAATTAAGAGAAAATTGTACTCTGGTGTTCAGAACTTTCCCAAGAGTTTTTCACCATTTGGAAAATCCCATGGCCAATCACATGGGCAGTCACATTATTTGAGTTGACAATCAGCACTTGTCAGTCTGTATTTGTAGCAGCTGCATTCACAGTGACCCCATGTCTACATAAAAATATACTTATTCAGTTCTTACTTCACATATCACATATAAAGAAACAGTGTTCATGTTATCCAGTTGACTGCTGTCTCCCTTCTTTTAAGTGCAAAGTGATTCATTATAATTGGGTGTCAACATCTGGCTATTTTATTAGGCCTTCTATTTTAGTTGTTCTTGAATTTCTTATGTTTTTATATTATTGACATTTTGTTTCTAGGTAGATTATATTATCTATGAATTTTATTTTAGTATTTGATATAAAAATGGAGCATTGGGTCAGACAGTATTGAAGGCCACTGATCTAGTAGATTCCTGTACAGCTGCCTTATTTTGCAGAAAAGAAATGGGACACTAGAGATGAAATGATGCCCCCAAGGTCATACAGTTGATTAAGTAGCCTTTTGTTGAGTAATGAATGTATAGCTATAGCACAAGTAATTAACATTCCAGATTCTAACACCCTGGGATATATATTCTACCACATAATACAAAATACTGGGAGTTAAAATAACTTGGCCTACCCTTTAATAACATTTCCTTTGGTCACCAATTATCCCTCCCTTATCCCAGCAAAAGTGTCTACAAAGAAAATTTCTTTAAACTGGAATTTCCTTTTTCCTGATGATCCCAATACAGACTAGAACTATATTTTTTAGATTAAAAAACCCTCTGACTTAGTGAAGGGCTAGATTGCACACTTCTTCTTTAGCCTTGTCACCTTCCTCCCCGCCTCCAACCATCCTGCGAGAAGACCGCTTGAATCTGTGGACACCATAAAAGAACAATCTTTCCCTTCCAACAACATCAACAGTAGCAATGACTGCCCCAGTGGGTCCCTTGGCATCCTTTTCTTCTATGTCTTTCTAAGCAACTTTACTTAAGAATAACTGACCTGTGACCCCACGGAGTGCCTTGGAAGGTTCCTCGAGTATTGAGATCTTTTTCTCACGGGGGGCAAGGGCTGGTTTTTCACTGGCAGAATCAGTGGATGAGCTGTCCTTCTCACAGCCGTTGACGTGGCCATTTTGTATCTCTGGCGGAGGTGGCTGCACAGGCCCTGCTTCGGGCCTCTCTGCCTTGTCTTTAGCATCTTTGTTGCCTTGATGCTGCTTGGACTTGCTTCTTTTTCTCTTATTGTTCTAGAATGAGAAACAAATGAGAAGCTCACACCCTTGAAATAGAAGGTGAACCCGAGAGACCAAAATAAGATATGTTACCCTTTTTTTGTTTTCTGGCTCTTCTAATAGAATGGGTGAAAACGCCTATGTCTTTATTAACCACCCAAGTCAATGTAAATATCTTCTTTCCTACAGTGAGCTGTATAAACTTTTACCTCGTAAGCATAGGAAACAAAAAGTTTTCTTTAAAAGGGAAAACGCAGCAGGAAATGGCTTCAATAGCTGACACATTATTTGAGCACATTGAGTTGCTACATATTTGAATGGTCATACAGTAGAGTCTTGTGATAACTGCCCTGGAAGAACCTGAATTCAGCTATTGTGCTATTGAAGAAGAGGTCTCATTTCTTAAAGAGACGATGGGTGGGGGGGGAGTCCAGGCTGGGTCTAGGAAAAGGCACCAACCAACCAGGAGATCCCTGGATTGCTGTCACTGTCCGGGAATCATCCCCATGAATATTTAAGCTGGAGTGGACAACTGCTACAAAGGAACGCCGAACCCACGTGGGTCTACCTGGATTCGCATTGTGCACCTGTATCTGGATCTCTCCGCTGCTACCTGAACGGCATTACAAGACTTCAGTTACATTTAGTTCAAAATAACACAACCCTGCATTCTAGATAATTGAAAACTTTTAGACCCTGGTGCAGGCCTCAGCCAATGAGAACAGACATGGGGCCCATCAGGGCAGACACTGTCCTGCCTGTTGCATCAGTGTCCCACCAGCTGAACATCAAGCCCGGCTTTGTTCTTCAATACATTTGGAAAAAAAATAAAGAGAAGGGCTTCCCGGGTGGCCAGTGGTTGAGAGTCCGCCTGCCGATGCAGGGGACACGGGTTCGTGCCCCGGTCCGGGAAGATCCCACATGCTGTGGAGCGGCTGGGCCCGTGAGCCGTGGCCGCTGAGCCTGTGCGTCCGGAGCCTGTGCTCCGCAATGGGAGAGGCCACAACTGTTAGAGGCCTGCGTACCGCAAATAAATAAATAGATAAATAAATAAATAAATAAATAAAAATAAATAAATAAAAAGAAACAGTTTTCTCTTGATTCTCCTCCCCGCTCTCCTTCTTTTCCTTTGAAACCACAATCATGCCCCTGAGTAAGGGCTCCTCCAGGGGAGAGAAATGCACTGACTGGGTAAAGGAAGGCCCAGGGGCACTTATTCCCACGCAAGCCCTGCATCTCCTGGGCTGGGGAGACAGTTTTCCCACTGAACCTCTAAGAGGGAGGCTTAGTAATGAGTTGGGTCTGCAGCTGCCGTCTGCTCTGTTTTTCACATCAGAGAAATTTCATACCCAAACCACACATCTGAAATTCTTCCAGGTAAGTATAAATACTGCCTTTCAATCACCTGCAAATTGTCTTCATCTCACATAGAAGCCTGGGAAGCTATGATTAAAGATAAGCAGAGATTGTCAAAGACAGTGGCATACAGAGGTTAAAAAAATTTTCATAATTCTTCCTATTCTCCATGAAGCTAGGAGGAGAAAAAGGAGGAAAGGATCATTCCAGTAATTTCAGTAATCTCGGGATTTTATGAAAGCAATACTGGTTTTTTGTGTTTGTTTAAAACCTGTGCCACAGGCCTGCGATCTTCCCTCAGTGGGAAGGGTATATCCTGGGATTCCCAAAACACAAGGCTTCTCTGGGAATAGTGGGAATGGGTGGGGAAGTTACTTTGCAAAGAGAAGCAGACGTTTTGTGAAAGTCATGAAACAGGTTACAGGCCAAGAACAAGAAGGAAGCTGCACCTCACTGGAGCTAGTGAGCACTCCAGTGCTCCATGGTCACTCACAAGACCAGAAAGGCATGTTCTAGAGACAGAGGCCAGTGTGTGCGCTGCATAATGCACGTGCGCCCATAAGTCGAGACTGTGTGACTAGACAAGAAAGCAAAATAACTTGAGAGGGGCAGAGTAAAATCTCCCCTCTGTTCTCAAGGAGCAGTCAGTCTGTCAGGGTTCGAAAGAAGGGAAAACAGGTCCCTTACTTACTATGGCTTTAAGGCGCTTTCCTTTTTTCTTCCTTTATTAAAAATCTAGCTTATTAGAACTCAGGAAAAAAGTATCTCGGGGCAGCCCTGGACAGATTCTCTCAGCTGGAAAAACATGTGAAAATATATTTAGGGCTTTTCAAGTATCTTTAAAAACACTCCTTAATTTTTTCCTTTGTGCTACAGGATATGTTCAGGCAAGTTAACGTCTAGAATCCTTTGAATTCTCTGGTTGGGCTCGCCTTAATACTTAAAAAGAAAACTCTGGGATTTCTAAAGCACACCTGGTGGTTAAAAACACTTGAACAGAAAACAAGGGCATTAGTAGGGAGGGTGGCTGGTAATTTAAGAGAGTTGTGAATCTGGAAGCTTCCTGGGTGTACATATTAACATATTTGAAAGAAGCACAAAATCGGCAGCCATGAAGGTTCTGATGGAAGACGCTACTAATTTACAATCAATATCAATCTTACCTTCTTTTTTCCTGTCATATTCCATTCTTTTAGAACTTGAATTGCACTGCCTAGACAAAGACAAAGAATCTTCAACATGCATTCACATAATAAAGCACCACACAAAATTCATCTCTGTCTTTCCATCTTGGTAGTGATTTTTTTTTCGGCTTTTTCATTTGTTTTGATACGTCCTACCTTAATAAAAATGTCAGTTTCATTTTTTATTTCCAGATTTGCATTAAATTCACTGCATGATCTTGGTTTTATCAAAGTATTAAGCCCCACTACATGAAGGTGACTTTGTTTTATCATTATGTTGTCTTAGAGAAAATGAAATATATCTTGAGAATTTTCTGATAGCTTCATTGCCATAGGTAGAATTAAAATTGTTCTGTTTGATATATGAATCAAAATACCTCTAATCTTCCGGGCTAAACATGAGATTTTGAATATTATTAGCCATGTGAATCCTAACTTTTTGTTTGGCTATTCCTGCTCATTTTCTGCCTCTCTACTCATTATGTTCACAACCTGCAGGGTGATAAGAAGGCCAGATGATCTGATGTTAGCTTTGCTCTCATCACTGTGAATAGGGATGGGATGCAGTCTTTGCAAGGTTCCACTTTGAAACAAAAGGAGCTCATCAAATAAGTTGAGTCCTAGGTTCTGTCAATGCCATTCACATGCATACGTGGCATTGCTCAGATGCACAGGAAAAGCCTAACTTGATTAAATTAGAAAACATTTTAAAAGAAATGCTTAACCACTGGTCAGCTACAATAAGTATCTTCATGTAGTCTAAGTAAGTTCTTCACTCATTCCAACTCTGCTGGGGGTAATTTCAACAATAAGTTATTGGTAATGAGTAGACCAGTTGTTCTCATTTAAATAGGTGCTTCTAAAAGAGTAGCCCTTAAATGTATCCTTTTAACAATTTTAAGCATTCTCATACAGTCTCATTATACTAATGGTTCTCTACAATGAGTGTGTTGGCTAAACAAAGATAAACTTCAGGCAGGTCTTTATAACACATTTCAAATTAGTAGGGCCCCAATTATTGAGTCTACTGTTACTGGTTGATAAGCAGAAGGCCATAGTGTTTAGACTAATGTTGAGAAAGGCTAATTATTCCTATCCATTCACAGTTTCCAATTCAATGTCCCTCTTAGGCCTTTTGCATTACATGTACTTGAAATAATAAGACTGCACTTAAAAGTAAGCTATAATTCAGTCTTTTTATTAACTGGGCTGGTCTTTTTCTAATTTGCCCAGAGAATTAATGTTTCACAGTATTTTCCTTTTGAAGAACTTTAGGAAGTCACTTTCACTAGGTTACTTCGTAAGTCACACCAGTGGTTAATAATCATTAGGGTAGTTCTTACTTATAGCTCAACTTCAGTTTTCCAGATAAAATTAAATTTTAAAAAATGTTAAATACTGTTCTTTTTAATCAGAGGAGGGAGGTGAGTTGCTTACTGCTTTCAACTGCAATATTCAATTATTCCTCTAATTTGCATATTTTGACATAAATTCTATTTGCAATTTGGACAACAAGCTTTTAGAGGGTAATTCTGAAGAAGAAATAACTATGTTTACAGACAATTTTGAAATTGTTGTTATTAAACTTTAATTATACTGAAACTGCTTGGAGGTCTTTAAGCCGCTCAGACAGAGTGATTTTAGTGTGCCTCGTAAATGATTCTTAACAATTATTTCTGATTTTCAGTGATTTTTAAACAAGTTTTCTGACTGCTCCCCATCCAAAATGATATGAGGTTTCTCAGCAATTGAGGAGTCTTTAAAAATGAGACCTCAATACCGACAAGGTGAAAATGTCAAGAAGGACAAGCATGGTGCTCTATTTAAATATGATCGGATTTGATGACAGTCCAGCAGTTACTGAGTATCTGTGCATCTCATCAGGGGTCACTCTGCAATAAAAACTTTCATGATGGAGAATGTCGGGGCCTCAATCCAACTGAGGCTGGGGAGGCATGGGGATAATAACCTTTTTCCTTTCCTAAAGCTTTTTTCCGTGTGAGTGATGTTGGCAAGTGAAACCTGAAAAGAGTTTATCTGAGCCAGGATATGCATGTTTCCCCCAATTTTTTCTTGAGACGAATTGCACTAAATGATGCAAAGGTGGAGGAATAATCACATTCTCTGTATTTGTATCTGGTGAGTAAAGATTCTTGTACATGAAGCAGGAAAAACAGTCAGAAAAGTTATGTACCGTGGGTCTGCTTGTAGGTCTATTTTGAATGATAATCATTTTTAATTCAATTAGGACCCTAAACCCTGACTGCAGATATCAGAATGTAAGTGTGTTGCCTGGTTCCAAGACCTTATCTGAAATGCAATTGTACTATATGTAGAAACTTAGGAAGATTATTCTACTCCTAGGAAAGTAAGTAAATCAAACTGTCCTTAACAAATAAAGTGTAACTAGGATAAACCCGAGGAATGTGCTGATAGGTCTTCCCTGACCTTTCGGTCAGATTATGTTTAGTTAGTCCACACTGACAAAACAGAAACTAATGCTGGGACAGAAGACATATGATAACTAAGGACAGGTATGAGATCTCTGTTCATAAATGGAACTTTAATTTGAGTAGGAGAGAAGAATTTCCCATAATTTATAGGAAATCTAAAGCAGTAGGTTATCCATTTATAGAATAAATACATTCCTGAGACTTTAGATTCTATACCGTCACTGGCAATGGGCTGTCCAAAAAAACATTTTTCTTTAGACAGCAAAAAGTTCTAGAGGTAGATAAGATGAACTGATATTCTGATTAATTAGGTAATCTCAAAATCATAAACTAAGGATATTAAAGACTAAACCAGTCCTCTCAGGCTACATAAGCATCAAGTTCAAGGATTCCAGTCGTAAGGCCAAGTAGAACCATACTGGTTGAAGAGTTGAGAAGGCTTCCCAGATCAGGAGTAAAGTACATTATCTTCCATTAACAAGGGCGCCATCAAATAAAGGACATGTTTAGTAACAAATTGGACAGACTGGTTGACAATGGAATTAGTAGCATTATAATATCTATCCTTTGCAAACTATCTACAGTCTGTCTTTTTTTTTTCCCCAATGAGGAAAAAAGAAGTTCCAAATTCTGCTCTTAATATGTAGATGTGTTTTTAAAACCTAGCACATTTTAATAAAAATTAAAGTATTAGTGAATAATTGGTATTCAATGCATTCAAGGAAAAAAATACAGAATATATGGAATATCATCTAACATCTTCAGGTTCAGGGGACATGTATACTTACCATCCACGAAGGCCTGCACTGCTTTATCTACATTAAAATCAAACTGTTGTAGCACCAGAACTATTTCATTATTGCTTTTGTTGGGAACAACTGATCGAACCGCATAGATCTGCAAAGGAGAGGAAAAGAAAAAGAAGGGTAAACATTTTGAATATTTTTCATCCATATTAGTCTCTCACTGGATAGAATAATAACTGTTAGAAAGGCCTTGAAAAGCCAACTAATCTACCTTCTTGCCATGAAGCATACTCAAGGCACTTCAGACCACTAAAAATTAATCCTGGTGATCACCTTGATAGCCTCTTTACCTGAATACACATTTCTACAGAGACGTCCTTGTTAGGACTGGAGTAGCACGTGGGAAAAGCCAACTCTGGTTTTGCAACCTACTCCCCCACCAACCCAGCCCCAAGACTCCAAATGCACCCAAGGTGTGCTTTCAGTGAGGACACAGATAGTTTTCTGTCTCAGGCTCTCTTCTCCGTGGGCTCAGGGCAGATCTTTGGAAAATTTACAGAAATAGCTTCATGCCTCAGCTTCTCTGATCTGCACAGTGGAGACAGTCATAGTGAGGTTCACAGAAGCGTGTTGTGAAACTCCATTAATTTTTATAGAGATATAAAATGTGGGGCATTGTATTTTTGAAATAGCAATCTTAGCCATAATATGGAAAACGTTCCCCAACACACTTCTGAAAATCAAACATTTAAAACAGTAAAAGTAAATACATATATGAGAGCTAAGGACTTCAACAGGTTAAGCTGATATTCAATTTTTAATGACCTATAGGTATTTCTTCATCAAATTTTGCACATGTTCTTTCTTCTTGCCTAATAGAATTAATTGACCTTTATCTCACAGAACTTGCAATTACTACAGGACGCTCTATCCACTTCAGCAAAACCTGGCTCACCCAGCTTTCTATCAAGGGGATTACTTCAGCCACTACGGACAAATATGAGAGTACTGCATGGTGCCAAGGTGAGTAGCATCCATAATGATGACCACAAAAGCACTGCACAATCCTTACATGTTTTCATCAATGGTTAAACTGAGTTTTAGAGTTACAAGCAATTTATTGTAATCAGATTCATGGACTATGGATTGTATGTGTATGATAATGTGTAACGTGATTCTATTGCCCAGAACACTCAATTAAGCAGCATAGTCTATTTCCTAATTATGTTAGAAAATAGACAGCCTACTCCATATCAATGTACATGTAAGAGTATTTAGATTATAATCAGAAAACAGCACAAGATATGAGTTTATAACTTGGAGAGGTTCTGACATTATAGAAAGCTGGCTTTGAATCTTGACATTCAGAAATGCTACATATGTAGGGATTTTCAAGGACTCTAATTATACACACACACACACACACACACACACACAGAGTTGTATATATGTGACAAGAGTCCTTTGATTTTTTTCTCTACTTTATGGTTCTTAGTTTTCCTAGCCTCTATTTTAAAAAAATATTAACTTCTTCAAATCTAAGTTCTTTCTCACTTTTTCTCTTGCTCTCTTTAAAAATCCTTTCAGTGAATAATTTTTGAATGTCTATTGTGTGACAAGGCACCAAACTTCCTGTAACTTATAGACTAGAGGGGGATGCACAAATTGTTCAAATGATCACACAAATACATACTTATACATTGTGATAAATGCTATAAATCATAGGACAGGGAGATGACTTTATATAGGTATGCTGAAATCTGAAGGACAGGGGAGAAGAGAAGGGTGGGAGGTTAAGAGGAAAGGCATCTTAGGCAGAGGGAAGAGCATGAATGTGGAGCAAGGCACAGGTGAGGGAGTATAGAGGGAGGCAGAGGCTGAGGCTTCCAAAGTACAAAGATGAGGCCAGAGGCGGGCAGGGACCAGATCATGCAGCCTACAAGGCTATGCAAAAGACTTAGGTCTTGTGAGCATCCCATAACCATCCTTTTGTGTTGTCCTTTCTTATTCATTCATCCTGTTAGAAAGATAGCTCTCTCTCTTTTCTCTCTCTCTCTCTAATTTATCCTTGTCATATACACATTTTATATGTAAATAAATGTATATTTATATATCATTATATTTAAGTTATGTGAAAGTTAAGGTGTACAGTATGTTCATTTGATACATTTATATACTGCAAAATGATTACCACCATAGCATTAGCTAATACCTCCATCCCATTAGATAATTACCACTTCTTTTTTGTGGTGAGAACATTTAAGATCTACTCTCAAGTATATGAATCAGTATACAATCACCATACTGTGCATGAGATCCCCAGAACTTATTAATCTTGTAACTGAAAGTTTATACCCTTTGACCCAAATCTCCCCATTTATCTCTTTTTTTTTAAGAGAAGCCAAGATGGGGACAAAAACAAGAACAAAAACACCTGCATTGACCCGGGAGAATCATTAACAGTGCATGTCCAAAACTAAATACAATTGGCCTAGCAGGCACCAGTGCGCCGGAGTTATGTATAAGCATTACGTGTTGTCCTTCTAATGTAGTTCTTTTAAATAAAATTCTAGCATTTCAAGCCACTATGATTGGTTAGTATTATATAAAATTTCTTAATAATAATTACCATCATTATTACCACATCAGTCATGCCCTTCTAAATAATAATTTGCAGTAACATGGATGACCCTAGACAATATTATGCTTAGTGAAACAAGTCAGAGAACACATATGATATCACTTATATGTGAAATCTAAAAAATAAAACAAATGAATGTATATAGCAAAACAGAAATGGACTCACAGATATAGAAAACAAAATAGTGCTTACTGGTGGAGAGAGGGAAGCTGGGAGGGGCAAGATTGGGGCATGGAATTAAGAGATACAAACTACTATGAAAAAAATAGATAAGCAACAAGGATATATTGTACAGCACAGGGAATTATAGCCATTATCTTGTAATAACTTTTAATGGAGTATAATATGTAAAAATACTGAACACTATGCTGTATATCTGAAACTAATCTAATGTTGTAAATCAACTATACTTCAATAAAAAAAAAAGTTTTCGATCCACCTACATAGTTGTGTGATCCGTAAAGACCTAGAAGTATGGAATAAACATAAAATAGTTGTTCACCCTGTTTCCAGTCTCTCCTCTGCAAAACATAATTTATTTTATTATGTTAAGGCAAAATATAATAGAAACCCGACCTTATAGAGATACTTCTTCTTTAGATGTTTATACTACTCTTGCCTGTCCCTCTTTAAAAGAAAAAAAAAAAAAATCAACCACGGTAGGATATAGAAGACATCTATCCTTGTCACTTTATATATCCTAGCACTGAACATATCCTTAGAATATTGTCAGTAACTGAGTTCTGATATCAAATATAACTATGAATATTGCATATAACTCCTGGAGGAAGACACAGTTAAAACAGGAATGTCGAGTTTTAAAGAAAAGAGAAAAAAAAAGGAAAAAAATAATTTCTGCCTATTCTTAGATATTCCATTGTAATGTTGAATTCTAGTGAATTTCTGGGCCAAGTTTCTGCTTTAATCACAGCACTTGGCTAATGTGAAGAGAGTAGTATTGTTTCTACACCTTCTTATTTATAAATTCACTACATTTTTTTTCTATGAAACTGTGTTTGAGAAAGATGCAGAAATCCAGGCACTCATATGCACGCATAAAAATACAGGAACCTGGCCTTCCCTGGTGGCGCAGTGGTTGAGAGTCTGCCTGCCGATGCAGGGGACACTGGTTCGTGCCCTGGTCCAGGAAGATTCCACATGCTGCGGAGCGGCTGGGCCCGTGAGTCATGGCCGCTGAGCCTGCGCGTCTGGAGCCTGTGCTCCGCAGTGGGAGAGGCCACAACAGTGAGAGGCCCGCGTACCGCAAAAATAATAATAATAATAAAATTAAAAAAATACAGGAACCTCACAGTGTCACTATTCAAGATGCAGCAGTCATAAGGGGTCTAAGCATTTAAATCTAAAAAAAACCTCCTTATGAAGGAGGTTTAAAATATAAGGAGTGGATGACAAAGGCAGTGTTATAGTGAGGTTGTGCTGAAAAGCTGCCTTTGCATTTGGAAATGAAGCTCCTGGAGCAATGGATCAATCAATGCATGACTAATGGTAGTTTGCATGCGGAGAACTCATAAAATTCACGCCTGCAGTGGCTGTTTTGCAGAGGCTGTCTTTGGCGGCGATGCTTCAGATACATGGCCTTTACTTCACTGCCACAGCCCAAGCTGGTGAGTCTGTTGCTGCAGCTTCACCCCGAAGCCCACTGTTTGCAGCTGCACGTGAGTGCATCCCTCAAAGGTTCTCATGCCATAAACATGCGTTCCAGGGGGGTCAACCAGGCAGCGGCGCAGGATGTCAGGTGACAATATGCCCTGTTAGTTAGTGGTTCATTTAGCAACTGCTTTACCTTTCCCAAATCACATTCCCGTTTTGCTTTTACTAATTTAAACTTAGTTTGGCAAATTCAATTTGCTATTGAGAAATCTTCCTTTTGCACATCAAAAGTTGTTTTGATTTTAAAAGCTTTTACACAGCAAAGGAAACCATTGATAAAATGAAGACAGCCTACTGAATGGGAGAAAATATTTGCAAATGATATGACCAATAAGGGTTAATATTCAACATATATAAACAGCTTACACAACTCCAGAGAAAAACAAACAACCTGATTAAAAAATGGGCAGAAGAACTGAATAGACATTTTTCCAAAGAGGAAATGCAGATGGTCAACAGGCACATGAAGAGATGCTTAACATCCCTACATCCCTAATCATCAGGGAAATGCAAGTCAAAACCACAATGAGATATCACCTCACACCTGTCAGAATGGCTATCATCAAAAAGAACACAAACAGCAAATGTTGGCAAGGATGTGGAGAAAGGGGAACACTCGAACACTGTTGGTGAGAATGTAAATTAGTGTAGCCACTATGGAAAACAGTATGGAGGTTTCTCAAAAAACTAAAAACAGAACTATAATATGACCCAGTAATTCCACTCATGGGTATATATCTGAAAAAAACAAAAACACTAATTCGAAAAGATAACATGTGCCCCAATGTTCATAGCAGCATTTACAATTGCCAAGATATGGATACAACCTAAGTGTCCATCAGCAGATGAATGGATAAAGAAGATGTGAGATATATATATATATATACACACATACACATATATATAATGGGATACTACTGAATCATAAAAAAGAATGTGATTTTGCCATTTGTAGCAACATCCATGGACTTGGAGGGTACAATGCCAAGTGAAATAAGTCAGACAGAGAAAGACAAATACTATATGATGTCACTTATATGTGGAATCTAAAAAATACCACAAATTAGTGAATATAACAAAAAAGAAGTGGACACAGATATAGAGAACAAACTAGTGGTTACCAGTGGTAAGAGGCAAGAGGGGAAGGGCAAGATAAGAGTAGGGGATTAAGAGGTACAAACCATTACGTATAAAATAAGCTACAAGGATATACTGTACAACGTGGGGAATATAGCCAATATTTTTCAATAACTCTAAATGCAGTATAACCTTTAAAAACTGTGACTCACTGTATTTTACACCTGTAACTTATGCTGTACATCAACTATACGTCGATAAAAAATAAACATTTAAAAAATTGTTTTGATTTAACGTCAGCATTCTAATCTCCCTTTCTCTCCTCTCTCTGGGGCTTTCTATCTGGCTTGGCAGGTTTTGCCCCATTCTGCCTCAGGCCCGCCCTGCGTCATTTTGACTGCAGTAAGCAGCAAGGCAGTGTGGCTTTCATGTTTGATTTCAGCTTCCCACATTAACCTACCTCCCCTGGACCTGACTTGTCTGGTTTAAGAGCTGTTAGATTTCCTCATTCACACTGCACATTTCTTGAGCCTGTCTATGATGATACCTTAGAAATTCTTCTTGGCTTACTGATGAGTCACTTAGACTATGTCTGAGTTTCAAAAAATGGTTCTGACAGAAGTTTTCAATCCACCTACACAGCTGTGTGATCAGTAAAGACCCAGTATTATCAAATAAACAGAAAATAACAGCTCCCTCTGCTTCTGGTCTCTCCCCTGCAAATTCACCCCAAGGCTGTTGCCAGACTACTCTTCTTCAAGTATAATCATGACTATTTCCCCAACTTCCTTAAGAGTAAAGTTAAATGTCTACAACCTGGATTCAAGGCCATCAACAACTGGGCACCCACTTGCTTTTCCAAGTGCCCCTCTTGCTCTGCCCTTTATAGATAAGTGCAAGCCCAGTGTTGGCCCCCTACCTCTGTGCGAGCTTTGCCCTTGACCTGAGATGTGTTCACTTGCCCAAATCTTACACTCCAGCTGAGATGCCATGTGTTCTGTGAAGTCCGTCCCAACCATCCCTGCTGTAAGTCATCTCTGTCTCCTTTCGGTTCTCACAGACCTTATCAGTGGGTGCCTCCTAACCTTAGCATCTTCTACGTCACAGCCTAAGTGTCTGTGTAAGGTGTGTCTTCTAAACGGTAAGCAACATGTGGGCAAAACCTTCCTCTCAGCCTTTGCATTGTTGCCAAGCGCACCCCGAGTGGCTAACAATGTGCACATAGTAGGTATTTAATAACTATTTGTTGAATGAGAGAATGCTAATTTGTACCTATACAGGCTGCTCTTTTTTTTTGACATGTCATGCTAATACTTTTATTACTTTTCCATTAATTCATATGTGAAATTGTGCTACAGTGGGGTTTTGCTAAATATGCTATAAAGCTCTCCTTCATTCTCTACCCTCTAAAACCATTTTTTTCCACTGGAGTATAGTTGAGCTGATAACGTTGTGTTAGTTTCAGGTGTACAGCAAAGTGAATCAGTTATACATATAGCCACTCTTTTTTACATTCTTTCCCCATATATGCCATTACAGAGTATTGAGTAGAGTTCCCTGTGCTATACGGTAGGTCCTTATTCAGGCTGCTCTTTTGAGTCAAAGGAATATTCTGCCAGTGTGGACCATCCCATCACTCTGTATTTACCACCCACAATAACAGGCAGGTGAGTCTCTGTAGACTGTGATATGACCTAAACATTATATGGTTATGGAGAATAGACATATGTTCTTTAACTTTCAACAACAGAGATGGGAAGAATATTTATGAGACTTCTGTATAATAAGATACTCATGGTATTTTGTGGAGTTTTAAAAATACAAAATAGCATAGTAACTGCCTATCCTTCCAAAGCTCAGCCCAGCAGACAGGTATTGGTTGAGCCTCCACAAGGTAACAGGCACTGAGGGCACAAAGGGGAGCCAGCTACAGTCCCTGCCCTAAGACAGACAGTGTAGCAGTGGTTCCAGAACCGTCCGCACCTGAAAGCACGTAAAACGCTGTGCTGCCTCTATGAAAAAGGCTGTAGTATCACAGAGAAGGGAGCAGTTAAGTTGGCCCAAGGAAGGGAGAATATAGAGGAAACAGCCAAATGTCGCAGAAGCAGCTTTGGAATTAAACAGACCTATTTTCCAATCTTGGCTCTGCTATATGCTAGTTCTATGACCTTGGATGAGCTGCTTAAATTGTTGAAACTTGGTTCTGTAGCTGTAAAATGAGGATATGACCAGCTAGAGTCTCAGTAAAAATGAAAAGAGATGATGCATGTAAAGTGTCTGATATAGAATTTGGCATATATTAGCTGCTCAATAAATTTTAAAAAGGAAAGGGTGGGAGCATTTACATTGGGCCATGAAGGAGAAGGGTCTCTCTAGGTATAAAGGTTGGTGTGTCTTTGAAATGGAAAGAATGTGTGTCTAGAGTGTTGGCCAAGACTTATTTGGGGGAGATTCCCCCATATACTTCCCTTCTTTAGAACCTTCCTCCTCAGCCTTGCTGAGCAGTCAGTGGACCCAAGGCTCTTCTCAATCTCTTTCTCTCCTGCAAGTTGAGTGGCACCACAAGGAAGCCCATCACTAGGGTGGTTAATAGCACGCACTCCCAGACTCCCCCCACCCCACCCCCACCTCCTGCCCAAGTCTCATTCTTTCATTTATTTATTTACTAAATGCCTACTATGGTCAGGCCTTGCACTAGTGGCTGGAGACAGAAGTAATAAAACAGACACAGTCACTACCAAAGGTAGAGAGGAAAACAGATGTAAAATACACAAATTAAAAAAATATACAACTGGGCTTCCCTGGTGGCGCGGTGGTTGAGAGTCCACCTGCCGATGCAGGGGACACGGGTTCGTGCCCCAGTCCGGGAAGATCCCACATGCCGCGGAGCGGCTGGGCCCGTGAGCCATGGCCGCTGAGCCTGCGCGTCCGGAGCCTGTGCTCCGCAGCGGGAGAGGCCACAGCAGTGAGAGGCCCGCGTACCGCAAAAAAAAAAAAATATATATATATATATATATACACACACAACTGCAACTCGTGCTAAGTGAGTGATATGAAGGAAGCAGAGTATAGTGACAATGATCGCAGCAGTCAGGTTTGAAAAGACAAAGTGGGCCAATCAGATTCTCTGCTTTGGCGTCTGGACTATTGCACACAAAGGGAGAGAAGCCAGAATGGAGATGAAGAGGGGCCGTTTGGAGCTGCCTTACTTCCTGGCTTTCCTGCTTCTTTAACTTGTCCTGAAGTCCCATGAGTCCCTACCAGTTCTTTAGAGTAACCTCTTTTTCACTTGCACGAGTCGGAGAGGTTTCATTTTCTAGAACAAGTAGCGAGTGCCTAGGGGCAACATTAGTAACTAGAGCTGAAAATAAAAGTAATAAAGCCAGATTACTAATCCAACTGGCAAAGGGGAAAAATGGGCGATTTTAAAGATAAATCCTGATAGAATGGGAATGACATTTCAGAGAAGAGAGGCCCACGAGCCTTGTTCACAGACCTCATCTAGCACTAATGTTGCCCTAATTATTTACTTATATGACTATTTGCCCCACTGGAATGTGAGCTTGTAAATGACAGGGATCATAGCTGTATATCCACAGGGCCTAGAACAATGGGTGGCATTCAGTAGATGATTCATAAATGTTCAGATAGATGAATGAACAAAAGGAAGTAGGGAGTCTAGTAAGATGATCATTGAAATATTACTTTTATTTATCCAGTTTTTTTCCCCAGTGCATCTCTGTAATTCAGCTTAACATATTATACGGTAGTAAAAAGTATTCAAGTCCAAAAATGTATGAAGTGTCTCGTGGGTCCCAGCCTTGAGGACCTTGTAATCTTGGAGGTGAGCTTAATCTTATCCCCTACAAGAAGGACAGCAGTCAAACAGCCTGCAACCTCCTTTTTGCACCAGTGAGAACCAGAGTTATTTATGGGTTGCCGTTCCTGCAGCTCTGAAAGGAATTTTATAATCAGCTTTGGTCACATTTCTCAAATGCTGAGCAGTTCAGAGATGCCTTAAAAACAGCTCATCTGTGTACGTTTCGCTTCACTTGCTGGGCCACTAATATTATCTACACTCTAATGAAGGCAGTTCGCCTATGAATCTTCTTGGGGAAGAAAATATTCTTTGCAGACCAATACCTTTGCATCATGGATAATTCTATAATTTAATTGCCTTTTCTAACATCTACTTTCTGCCAGTAAAAAATATGCAAGAAGTGTTGTCATGTTCTACTTGGCTGGCTTTTGGGGAATTAACACCAGGCATATAAATCAAAATTAACTTTTTTTTTTTTGGCAGGAAACCAGGATTAGAAGGAATAATGAAGATTTGAAGGTGGAAAAAAGTGCAGTTTTCACAGAATTGTGGGAAGTTTAAAGTTGAGAGAATCTTACAGATAGTCAAGTAGTGGCTCCACAAACTTTAAAGTATATTCACCTGGGGATCTGATTAGAATGCAGATTCTGATTCAGAGGCTTGGGGTGGAGCTCAAGAGTGCATTTCTAATAAGTTACCAGGTGATGGAGATGCTGCTTGTCCAAGGATGTGGTGACAGAATAATAGCCCCCAAAGCCAACCACCCCCTAATCCCCAGCAACCTGTGAATATGTTAGGCTACTGGCAAATTAAGGCTGCAGATAGAATTAAGGTTGTTAATCAAATCACCTTGAGAAGGGGAGATTATCTGGATTATCTCAGTGGACCCAATATAACCATGAGGGTCCTTATAAGTAGAAGGAGGAAGAGAGTGTCCGACTGACTCACTGTGAGAAAGACCTGACCAGCCATTGCTGGGTTTGAAGATGAAAGGGGGCCACGAGCCAAGAAATGCAGGCAGCTTCTAGAAGCTGGAAAAGGCAAGAAAACGAATTCTCCCCTAGAGCCTCCAGAAAGGAATGTAGCCCTGCTGACACCTTGGTTTTAGCCCAATGAGACCCATTCAGACTTCTGATCTCCATAACTGTAAGATGGTAAATTTGTGGTATTTTAAGCCACTATGTTTGTGGCGATTTGTAATAGCAAGTCCCATTTGTTACAGCAATGGGAAAATACTACAACAGACCACACACTGAGGAACAAACTCTACTTTTTTCTTCCTCCTAATATGGAGCCATCTTTCCCTGTCTCAACAGCTATCCTCTTTTTAAAAAAAATATACCTTCCAGAGTGCTGCTCTCCCTCTCCCGCACTCCCCCTGACACAAACATTTTGAGGGAATTCTAACCATTCATTCCAAGCCAGATTTCATGAGAGAAAGTGAGATGAATCTGTGAGATGAATCTGACACAGTATTTGCCCCCAAGGAGCTGACAAAGCCATAGAAAAATAAGGCAACGTCATAAATAACAACTAACTCAAGGTCGTTCTGACAACAAAATCCTCTCTGAGTCTCACCTGTTCTCTCTTTTTTCTTTCACTACCTTGGACAGGTTCCCTTTGCCTTTCACCTGGACTCTGGAAAAAGCCTCCTAATTGGACTCTCTGGCTTGGTTTCTGTTCTCTCCAATCCATCTTAAAACAATCACCACACAATTCATCTCCACAGAGTGCCTGAGTGTGTTGAGTGACGGGAGAATGGAGCCGGCAGTGAGAAAGAATTTGAAGAGAGGAAAGACGGGAGATAAATTATGAAACAAAGTCCCAGAGGAAATGAAAGAAAATGGTATCAAAATCCATGTGGAAAGGCAAGCTTTGGAAGGGAAGGCAGATTCTTTCTCTTTCTCAGAATTCTGAGGAAGGAAGAAAGGAGAGAAAGGAAGAGTGAAGATAGAGAAGAAATTTGAGATCCTGAGGAGGACAACCGAAGGAAGGTATTTCCTCTGAGTGAGAGTTTTAGAGTTTGCCTTAGGGCTAAAATGTGGAGAAAGGTTTAGAGCTGCCTTATGGCAATGTGATAGGAAATGGCCTAGATGAATGAAAGAGGGCCGAGCTGGACTGAAGGGCCGCTAATGCCGGATGATGGCACGGATTTGTCATGGAGCCAACTGGTGTGGCTTTCCTCAACAAGCCAGAGGTAGAAGCAGACAAAAGGAAGGATCCAAGGTTATGAACTCTAAGAAACATAGTGGTAGATCCTAGGACTCGGGGATACGGCGGCTGAGAATCATAAGGTAGATGATCAAGGCGTCTGTGGGCAATGAAGGAGGACAATGAATTGGGAGACTAGGGAGAGACTAAGGGACGAGAGATCCTGTTGAGAACACAGAGCAGCTGCTCAACAGAACGAGAGGATAAGAGAGGTCAATGATAAGAATGTGGCCAGAGAGGGGATGTTAGATGTTGCCAGTCCTTGGTCCTGGTTCTGCCTTCTGGTGTAATCTTTTCCCTAAAGACCAGCCCTTCATTTTTTTTTCCCAAGGAACGAATGTGTTCCTCAGAATTCCATCTCCTACGGAACAGTTATGCTCTTCTGTTTTTCATAAGCTGTGCTTCCCAAGCTTTCACCACCCTGGTCGAGCTCCTCTGAGTGCATCCTGGTGAAATGTGGTCCTATAAATGATGGACCTTGTTCCAGAGGTGGCTGGATCAGAGCAGAGGATTGTGGGACCTGCACCTGTCTTGGTGGGGCCCTACTTACCCATTAAAGGAATCTAAGGTGGCATTAGCACTTTCAGGGTCCTCATCAATTACCGGTTCAAACAGAGCTTACTATGTTAGTAACACACCCTGGATTGTTTCTGTGACAAGCGTCGCCCATCCTATACTTGTATAGTGACTAGAACGCAATGGTAGGATATTGCATTCACCTTTATTAAATTTCAGTCTGTAAGTTCTGACCCATCACTCCAGTCAGCTGTTAGCTTTTAGAACCTTGCTTTCTGCCATCAAAAACAGGGAATGCGGGCTTCCCTGGTGGCGCAGTGGTTGAGAGTCCGCCTGCCGATGCAGGGGACACGGGTTCGTGCCCCGGTCCGGGAAGATCCCACATGCCGCGGAGCGGCTGGGCCCGTGAGCCATGGCCGCTGAGCCTGCGCGTCCGGAGCCTGTGCTCCACAATGGGAGAGGCCACAGCAGTGAGAGGCTTGTGTACCGCAAAAACAACAACAAAAAACACAACAGGGAATGCATTAGCCATTCCTTCCAATTTTATATCATTTAAAACATTAGTTGCCATCATCTGTATCTTATCCAAATTGTTGATCTGAATTTAGATGGGCCACAGCCAAGTACGGAGGCCAGAGTATCATGACAAGAACTTCCCTCAGAGCTGATACTGCTCTCTTAATCCACATTCACTTGTTTATTCACTCATTCAGTCACAATGAACAGACTATGCCAGACGCTGGAGTGTAGCAGTGACAGAAACACTCCCTGACCTGCTTTGGGGCTTATAGTCTAAGGAGGCAGATGTTTGATGAGTGTTACAGAAGGGGAGGTAAAGATGAGTTGGGCACCTGTAACAGGGAGACCTATCCTAACCCAGAGAATCAGGGAAGCTCCATCTGAGGACTGAAGTTTGTTTACGCTGAGAATGAAGGGTAATAAGTCCAAGCCAGGAGAGGGAAAGGGGAGAAGAGATGGAGTATTCCAGGAAGAGTATACAGCATCTACTCACGGACAGGACTGAGTGACTAGAAGCACGTTCAAAGGAATGAAGACCCAGGATTGTTGGAGCATTAAATGCTAGAAGAAATGGGATTTCAGATGAAGCTCGATCAAAAAGGCATGAGGCAGGGCTTCCCTGGTGGCGCAGTGGTTGAGAGTCCGCCTGCCGATGCAGGGGACACGGGTTCGTGCCCCGGTCCGGGAAGATCCCACATGCCGCGGAGCGGCTGGGCCCGTGAGCCATGGCCGCTGAGTCTGCGCGTCCGGAGCCTGTGCTCCGCAACGGGAGAGGCCACAACAGTGAGAGGCCCGCGTACCGCAAAAAAAAAAAAAAAAAAAAAAGCATGAGGCAAAGTGTGCAAGGCTCTGCAAGCCATCTTATGATTCTGCGCCTTATCCTAAAGGTAGCCATTGGAGGCATCTACTCAGAGGAGTGTGATATTTGCGTATTTAAGAAGGTCACTGTGGTTTCTATGTGGATGAGCTGGAGGAGAGCAAATGGATGCCAGTTAGGATTCTAATACAGTATCGAGGGGAGAGAAAGTAGACCAAGATGGAGCAGTGGAGAGAATGACTCACACATTACTTGGGGGGAAGTGACTGATTTGTGTCGCGAGGAATGAGGAAGACAGAAGATGAAGGAATCGGGATGACTCCCGGGTGTGTGGCTTGAGCATTTCTGTTGATAGTGCTGTCACTTCCTGAGAAAAGAAGTAGTGGTGAAAATGGAACCTTCTGCTTGAGGGGGTTGGGAGGCATCCATGTCCAGACATCTAGAGAACAGTCAAATCTATGAATCTGCAGCTCCAAGGAAGAACTGAGCCAGGGATACAGATTTGGGCACTGTCAGCATCTAACATTGGTTCTCAGCCCTGGCTGCAAACTGGAAATCACCTGGTGAGTTTTAAAATGTACCTACATCCGGGTCCCACCTCAAACAATTAAATATGGGCCTGGACATCCACTATTTTTTAAAGTTTTCCTAGTGGTTCTAATGTCCACTCTGAATTGAAAACCGCGAGTGAGAGATATAAGGGAAGGCTTGGAAGCTAAGGGATAGTGTGGAAAGAAGAGAAAAGAAGGTGGCTACTAGGACAGACCTCTTTTTAGGTATAACTGCTCACCTATTAACTAATTTACCTGCATGTAAACACCCACGCCTCTGTATTATTTAGGCAACATCATCATTTAAAAAATATCAGTTCTAGTTTGAACAGTTTTAATTTTTGAGAGGGTATTCCAGTTATTTACTGCTGCATAACAAGTCAACCCAAAACTCTGTGGCTTAAAACAACAATCAATTGTAATTTTTTCAACGTTTCTGTGGGTCAGGAGTTCAAGAGGAGTTTGGCTGAGTGGGTCTACCTTGGGGTCTTTCATGCAGACAGAGAGAGCAGCTGGTATAGTGGGGGAGGTGCAGCTGAGGTCTGGCTGGCCATCTCTCTCTTCCTGTGCTATTCTCAGGTCTTCTCCACGTGGTCCTTATGGGCTAAGTCTGGGCTTCCTCAAAGCATGGTGGCCTGAGAACAGTCAGATTGTTTACGTGGCTGCCCAGAGTTCCAACATAAGTGTCCCAACTAGTGAGGAAGAAGCTCAATCACCCACGATGAAAGCCACAGAGAGACACTTCCTTCCACTATCCTGGTCAACCAGTTCCAAAAGCCTACCCAATGTTAAGGGGAGGGGCTCAGACCCCACCTCTTAATGGGGGAGATATTTTATAGCCATTGAAGAATACAATCTGGCTCAAAGGGTTAAAGCAACAACAACCCAGACTTCTTTCCATCCATTCAGAGTCTATACTTTCTCAAGTCACTGAGCATTTGAGGGCAGAAAAAAAAAAGCAAATTAATGTAACAGTTACAACACTAAATGAAAATTGATAGCTTAAAGAAGTTATATAACTTCTCTAATTCCTAGAAATAAGCCTGATAAATTGACTTGTTGAGTATCTGATACTTAAGTGAATGCTTCTCCTATGTAAAGAAATAGTAAAATTAAAGTCAGATAGAGTGTCTTAAAGGTTTTAATTTAGTCCATGACACATTTTTCATATCAGAATTCTCGTCTTTAATCTGGCACATGTAGGTTTAATGTTTAATGCTGTTAGTAGCAGCTGCCCTTCTAATCTATATTGAGACAAGCAATGGACTTAATACACATTTCATTCCCTTAGCTACTAGCTTGTATTCAGTGTGTACCTGCACGTTCTCCATAACTGTGCTTTATTCTTCTTCATATCTTCCCAGAACTACCAGTTAGACCTGCACATAATTTAGGATAGGGTGAGCCTCTGAGTCCATTGGAAGTCTATTTTCAGCCAGCCTTTTACACCCACACAGTATTAGGACTCAGGTAAATGTTCTGTTGAGCTACTTTCTCTGATGAAATCCATATTTGGATTTATTAGTGAAGACAAAAAGAAAAAGGGAATTTTATTTTTTTGTTTGTTTTTGTTTTTGTTTTTGTTTTGCGGTACGTGGGCCTCTCACTGTTGTGGCCTCTCCCGTTGCGGAGCACAAGCTCTGGACACGCAGGCCAGAGTTGCTGAGACTGCGCGTCCGGGCCTGTGCTCCGCAACGGGAGAGGCCACAACAGTGAGAGGCCCGCGTACTGCAAAAAAAAAAAAAAAAAAGGAAATGGGAAGTTGTTGTTCAATGGTATAAAGTTTCAGTTATGCAGTTTAATTAAGTTCTAGACATCTGCAAGGCAACACTGTGCTAGAGCTAACAACACCACAGTGAACACTTAAAGAGAATAATCTCCTGTTAAATACTCTTACCACAATTTAAAAAAGAAAAACGTTAACTTTAAAGTATATCATTGCTCCTCAATCATCATTTCAGTACATTTTTGTTGATAGTTATCTTCAAGAACTGAGCAGCAGAGTTCTGAAGTGTCTGTAGACAGGGAGGCATCAGAAATGACATACCAGTGAGCCATAAATGTACCTTATAAATAGTTTAATCAAAAAAAATTTTTTTTTTCTGGTATGCAGGCCTCTTACACTGTTGTGGCCTCTCCCGCTGCGGAGCACAGGCTCCGGATGCGCAGGCTCAGCAGCCATGGCTCACGGGCCCAGCCGCTCTGCGGCATGTGGGATCTTCCCGGACCGGGGCACGAACCCGTGTCCCCTGCATCGGCAGGCGGACTCTCAACCACTGTGCCACCAGGGAAGCCCCTTTTTTTTTTTTTTAAACAAGGAACTGAGTATGGACAGGTTGTGTACCACATTCAAACTGAGGCAGCGATTTGTATCAGGACTAAGGCTGCCCCCAGGTTCTCTGATCCGTGGTACAGTTCCCCGTTTCAGTCTTTTATGGGGCCTATGAGGTGGAAAAGACCATGGATTCATCCAATATTAGAGCTGGAAAGGATTCTGGAGATCCTCTACATAAAGGAGACCCCTCATTTGGCAGATAAGGAAACTGAAGCCCTGTGAGGTTCCACAATGTACCAAAGGACACACAGTTTTTCAGTAATATTAATGTGTCCCTTTGTTTCCTTAAATGTGGTTAGAGAGTATACTTCTGATAGAAAATAAGACTCCTAAATTATCCTTTGCCCTAAAAGTTGAGACAACTCCATATACTAGTGGCAGTATGGCTCATCTTGCTAAGGGAAGGGAAATTCTAGAGTTTGTATTTGAATTTACTAATTAACAGAGGTTCTTGAAATTTTTATTAAAAAATTTTAAAATCTCATGCTTTTCTCTTATGTGATTGAATTCCAAAATAGACATTTCAATTTCCTTTTTAAACATAAAATTTTGTTATACTCTCAAATATTGTGGTGGCACAGAAATCTCCCTCTGTGGGAAACAGAGTTGACTGACAGCCTAGCTACCGTCCCTCTGGGTCCACTCAAGCCTCACTCCACCCAGGATGCACCCAGTCAATGGCTCAGGTAGGGGGTGCTAGTGAAAGCTCATTTCTGAGGGATATGGGAGTTCCCCAGCCGGGGAATGAAGACTCGCCATCGACCTGCACAAATCTTCTTAGTTAGAACTGCACTGCCCAGGGAGACTCTTTCTTCTTACCCAATTTTTTTTCCTTCTCCTTCTTTCAGCTATGGCAGACCTGCATGCTTGGCAGTCTGTAGACTCTCCCTGCCCGCACATCCTTCCTCCCCTTTCTCTTTTACAAGCACCTGCCTCCACTGCTTCCCACCCCCAAGGCACCTCTTAATCATCTAATCCCACCTTGGCCTCCGCTCTTGGAAACTCAAAAGAACACAAATATGCTTTTTCTAATTACTCCCGTCTTTTCCCTACTGACATTCTAATGCTCGTCCCAGCACAGGGAGGCACGCTCCACTTTCTTCTCCTTTCTTCCTACTGGCTGAGAATCACCATTATAGAATCTTGGCTCAGTTATTTGACTAAATATTGTTTCACAAGTATTTTGGGGGCATAAATTCTATGATATTACTATTACAGGAGCTACTGAGTACACAAATAAATTGAAAATCCACTTGTGCTTATAAGGAGTTTGTAATCAAGTTGTGGATAAATCACAGAGAAAAAGTTGTTATAATAATAATAATAATAATACAAGCAGTATACTGTTAAGTGGTGACTCAATCAGTCCACCTAACTACCTATCTAATCCATCTGGATAGATTTTTAATGCTCAAGGTCAGAAGAGAAGAAACCACTGCAGCTTTATCATTTTTTTTAATTTGTAAAAATTGGATAATTTAATAGGAAGGATCACTGTGAAAAATAACTAGAATATTGGTAAAGTACACATAAATTCCAAGGGATTGCCAACAGAGGTAACTTTTTTCCTGTCACCAAAGGTTTTAATTTTGACATGCTCTTGTATTGTTTAGCATTAACCCTCTACCTTGTATGTAACTCTCAGCCAGAGTGCAAAAGGGGCTGTGATGAAAGGCTGGAAGCAGTGGGGGCGGGAGGGCAGGAGAAGCAGAACAGAAACACTGTGAATTCCGATTGTGTAGCTTGGGAAAAAAAACAATGTGATGCTAATCCTACAATAGTAAATTTCTTCTTATCTGCAGAAACTGATGCTGACATTTCCATTTATTCATTCAGTTCCTTTAGACTCCTTGTCAGATCTCTTCTAGTTGCCAAGCAACAATAACAGCAGTTCTGTACATAAGCATTAGGCAATAACTATTGTCAGTGTTTCTCCGTTCTTTGAAAGGGAAATTTAATGACCCTTTCCTATGAGAAAATGATGACAAGAACCTATTCATGGTGAAACCTAAAAGCTGTGTGTGTGGTTTGTGTTTTTGCTGTTGGAATCCAAGGACTGGGCTAAAGTGAAGTAAACACTCGTACAAAATGATGAAATTAAGACTCGCTCCAAAGCTTGCATGGTTTGGTCTTTAAAAACAACTGCATATCATTAAAACTTGTACCACTTCCCATAAAATGAGTTCACTATTAAAGGGAGTTAATATTTTTTTTTTTTTTTTTTTTTTTTTTTTTTTTTTTTTTTTTTTTGTGGTACGCGGGCCTCTCACTGTTGTGGCCTCTCCCGTTGCGGAGCACAGGCTCCGGATGCGCAGGCTCAGCAGCCATGGCTCACGGGCCCAGCCGCTCCGCGGCATATGGGATCCTCCCAGACAGGGGCACGAACCCGTATCCCCTGCATCGGCAGGCGGACTCTCAACCACTGCGCCACCAGGGAGGCCCCAAAGGGAGTTAATATTTTAAAGATGCTTGATGATGGGTTTCTTTTGTACTTTCTCTGATCCTGTTAAAAATCTCTTTAATCAAACTCTTGGGTTTTTCTGACAACACTCCTCCACATAAAGACTTGAGCCATATTTCAGTACTTTATAAAACATAAATCAAGACAGTTACAGGAAAAAATAAAATAAAATGGGACATCTGTCCACCTGCTGAGGACAGACTCCAGGACACAGAGTCTATGTCAGTCACCTGCACAAATGTTGAGATGGCCCCTCCCTGTTCCCACTGTGGACAAAAGGCTCCTCTTCCCTTGTCTAGTCCCATCCATTTTCATGAGTCTATATGATTATTGTTTACAACCCAATTTACTTCCATAACTTTAACAGCTCAAAAAGCTATTCATAATAAGTGGCACATTGCAGCGAGGATATTATAGACTAAGTGATTCCCCATTTCCATATCATCATATTTTCTAATCCCACTTATTTTGTGTGAGGCTCAGCAATAGCTATAAAAGTTTGAAAAAGTCAAGTCCAGTTTTATGTTCTTTTTCTCATGTGGGCTTTTTATTGTGTTTTCTTTCTAATCTCAGTTCTATGTGAATTTATATTTTGAGTTACTAACAAAAACATTAACTAGGGCTCCTTTTCCATTTTTTAATTGTAAAATACACAGATGAGCTCCCCCAGATCCTTTATAGTTTATAGGATTAAGAGCTCATAAAGCAGCTCTACTTTTATTACTGTATTTGATGATTTTGTCAGGTAGGTTTTGTTTTCATGTCCAATCTACAGATTAGAAAACTGAGGCCCAGAAAAGTTAAGTGACTTCTCTAGGCTGCTCAGCTAGTAATCAGGGAGCTACTTATCTCTGCTACTGTCTCCAAACTCCAAGCTCCTTCCATGACTTTACCTTGCTGGAGATCACTTCCCAAGCATACTTGATTCCCTACAGTGGCTTAAGGAGCACTTTTTGTTGGAATTAGTTATCAGACCATAACTAGACATTCAGCAAATATTATTTTGTAACTCCATTTGTAATCCCGTTTTACAAACAAGGATACCCTTGGATTTCCATCACCAAATTGTACTGCTGAATTGTATTCTATATAAACTGATTTATAATAATGCATGAAAATATCTGACTGAAAATGTTATTTCGTGCATGACAGTTCCAATAATCCTTTCTTACTCAGTTGAGAATTACATCTAAAACTTTATAAATCAATTTAGGTTCGTACCCTAGTGCTTCACATGAGAATAATGTAATAGTCACTACTGAGCCCTATCCTTAACTCATCTATGAGGTTCTAGTGTTAAATTTCTTTTTAAAAAATACGTTACTTAGAAAAGAGCTGTAGAAATTGAATTGGCCCTAAATATGGGATCCCTGATTAGCCTGAAGGTTTTGTTCTGGTATCTTTCCTTAATAAAATGAGATATAGAGATTTTTTTCATTTTTTTTTTTTTTTGGAGGGGGTACAGTGGGATGTGACTGGTTACTCACCAAAGGACCTCATCTGCTATTGGCAAAACCTACCTGAGAGCACCAGTATTTGATAACTATCTGAAAAAGACGCTGCTTTTCTGCAGAACCACAGGTAGTCAACCTAAGTAACCTAAGGTTGTTTTTAGAAGCAATTTAAAACTTGCTTTATTTAATAGCAAAGAGAGTACCAAAATAAGATGACACTTCCATTAACCTACATTTCAGTTTTCAAGAAGGCTTGAGGGGGCTTCCCTGGTGGCGCAATAGTTGAGAGTCCGCCTGCCGATGCAGGGGACACGGGTTCGTGCCCCGGTCCGGGAAGATCCCACATGCCGCAGAGCGGCTAGGCCCGTGAGCCATGGCCTCTGAGCCTACCTGTCCGGAGCCTGTGCTCCACAATGGGAGAGGCCACAACAGTGAGAGGCCCGCGTACCGAAAAGAAAAAAAAAAAAGGAAGGCTTGAAGTTTTTGCAAAATATCGTGAATGGGAAATCTGTCCCTAAAGAACGTAACAATTCAAGCAGGTGTGTTCATTCATTCGTTATCCATTCATTTATCTAAATCGAACTGGGGTCAACTATGTGTCAAACCCAAGAGTACGAACATGAGAAAGGCCCAGTGCCTGCCCCCAAGGAGCACACAGTCTCCCTTGGGGAGACAGACCACTAACCATCATGGTATGGAGGCAGAAGGCAGAGAGCCTCACTGAAGCACAAAGGAGAACAGAGGCAGGGCCAATAATTCAGGAGAGGCAGGAGGGCAGAGAAAGGAGCCATCTGAAAGGCTTCCTAAAAGGGAGGTGAGTGAGGCTCGGGTCCCTGTGGAGGATGTCCCAGAGAGAGGAAACTGCCTTTGCAAAGGCCTGGAGGCAGCAACATTCATGGTCAGGATGGCTGTGTTGAAGGGAGAGAAGAGAAGTGGCTACTGATAAAGGTGGAAATGTAAACAGGGTCAGCTCACACAGAGGATGGGTGTCACACTCCTAAGGAGATCAAACTTTGACTTCAAGGATATTTCCAATTTAAATCCTTTCAGTTATAGTCCAATAATATAGAGATACTTTAAAAGAGTCACAAAGAGTGTCAACTGTAAATTTCATTCTGGGATATGAGAGACCTTAAGTTAAGCCACATGAGGACAGAAATGATTCTCTCACCAAAGCACCTCTCCCTTTCCAATTCATCCAATAGAGATAACTGATGAACTCATTTCACTGCAAGACTTTTTACTAAGTATTTAATTTCCCACAGTGCTTGGCTAGCTAGTGTATAAAAACACCACATGGATCTGTTCTCACATCTCTAAAAGCTTATAATTTATAACTTAAGACATAACAGTTATTATTCTTAATTTTCAGAACTAAAATGTCATTGCTGTGTGACAGATTGGGAAACAAACTAATCATAAAAAGGCCATAAAAGCTAATCACTAAAGGAAATAAAAGTACGAAAATAAATCAATGTAAAATTACAAATGATCAGAATTTTCCGTTGTTTATTATGATTTATTTTATTGAGCTGAGAAATCTATTAACCTTTTGATACGGGAAGATGGAATTTACTAACTGAGTTAGAGGAGTTTTACTTCCATTGTCATGCAGATGGATAATATTTACAACTTAAACATCACCCTCTTTCAAAACGATGTCAACATTTTGATAAGTTGCTGAAGTGCAATGGCAAAAACACCATCTCCTGTTACTCTTCGTATGTGTATGTGACACTGGTCATGACAAGTGGATGAATGTGGCGCCTGAGCCCATGCACGGAGCATTCACACTGAACCTCTGTGGTCTGTGAGATCACAGATCGGCCTCCTTCCCCATTTTGGCTCGAGGCCACCTCTGTTTTGAATAAGACACTCTATCTGCTGAGCCTACCATACTGGTCTGTCCACTGGCCATGTTTTGCAGGGAATCAATTACTATGACTGATTCTTTAAAGTGCTTTTCCTTCCCATAACCCAACTTTAGGAGCTGTTCAACCCATCCATCAACAGATACTTGGAAAGGGGCCAATATTTGGTCAGCACTGTGGTGCCGGACCCAGCTTCTCAAACTGGGAACACATAGTCTCACCCGAGTGTATGACTGTGAGTCACAGAGAATATGAAGCCACAATGTAAAAGGGCCCAGACTTCTGCCACTGTTTGCTCAATGGTCGATAAGTGAAAACAGTTCTGTATTAATATAATATATGGAATATATTACGGAATACAATGGATAAAAAGATTGCATCCATTTTTAAGATCACACAGAAGACTCCAAAGAAATTATATGTGGAAGTTGGTTTTGACCATGTCCCAAAGTAGCAAGTTTGTTCTTCTGTGCCCTGGGGTTATTTTGGTGGAAAACTCTGGGAAGCAGTAATACAGTGGGAAGAGCATGAGCTTTAGAACCAGACAGAGCTGAGTTTGAATCCTTGCTGTTTCATATTCCCTGAGACTCTGACTTTGACCAAATCACTTTATCTCAAGCCTCTGTGTCCTCATCCAACAGAAAAGTTATTTAATATGAAGATCTATAAAATAAGTAGTACAGCAGCTGGCAAAGCTGGGGGACGTTTTAAAAATATACCACACCAAGTCATGTTCCTGCTTAATTCCTTTCAACAGCTACTTTCGCCCTTTGAATAAAACCTTACATGTTTCTGTCTCAGCTTCTAAACCTTTTGGGGCACAGACCCCCTTGGGCAGTCTGGTGAAGCCTCGGGGGTCCCTCTCAGAATAATGGTTAAATAAAACATGCACGATTACAGAGGAAACCACTCATATTGAAATAACATTAAAGTATTAATAAAAAATTTTATGCTACAGTGATGTACGTGCTTCTCTGTCAACATCAAATAACACAACACAGAGGCAGGTTCTGTAATTACAGTAATTTTGAAGTAGTGATGAACAAACAGCTTTTCAGGATATCTGCAACCAATGTAATTTGATATGAAGACACCTGTGATTTCTAGTTGTGAAAGTCACAGGTACTCCTGCTACTCCTGTGGGTTGTTTTTCTCCCTTGCCTAGATTCATGATTGAAGGAAATGCTAAATATCATTTACATATGAGTAAAGATGAAAATTCATTTTTTATTTTCATCCAACTTTGTGAAACCCTGGCTTCCACCCCTGGATGCTGTGGAGGATGAGGAAACAGGTGAAGGGTCAGTATTCTACCAGTTCCGGTTCCTGGCGTACTCTCTGCCCTCATCTCCCATCACCACCCCTCTGCCTACCACACTCTGGCCACACCGGCCACTCAACCACTTGCTCTTCAAACACGATGAACTTTAGTCTTCCTCAGGCACCTGCTTTTGCTTATCTACCTGGAATGCTCTGCCCTTGGATCACTGCATGGTGTTTCTTTCCTGTTTTCTCTATCTCAGATCAAATATCACCTCCTCTGAGAGGGCTGCCCTGACCAACCCCATCTAAAGTAGCCACCTGCCCGTGCCGCCCTGCTGTATTTTCCTCATCGTAGACGTCACTATATGAAGTAGTCATGTTCATTTATATGTTCTTGTGTTTACTTTCTGTTTCCCTGCCTTAGAAAACAAGCTCCATGGGAGCAGGAACCTCGTCTACACGTTCAGTGCCACATCATCAGTATCCAGAATAGTGTTTGGGACAAAACAGGAGTCTGATACATCCTGGCTAAAGGAAAGAAAAATTACTGAGGATTCCAGTAATGTTACTTCTCTCATCCTTCATTCAGGGTTTTAGGCACTGTGGGATACAA
The DNA here is from genome assembly GCF_949752795.1 of Hyperoodon ampullatus. NCBI lineage: Eukaryota > Metazoa > Chordata > Mammalia > Artiodactyla > Ziphiidae > Hyperoodon > Hyperoodon ampullatus. The sequence goes on from NC_136921.1 coordinate 36,235,599, forward strand.
AGAGATGAAAGACCAACTCCAGCCCCCAAGTAGTTAGCCTAATGGAGGTGGGAGGTGGACCTGTGGAAGGCTGGAGTGAGTTCCAGGTGAGGCTCTCTCACTTTGCTTTGTGACCATGGACAAACCCCTTCTAGGGCCTCAGCTCCCCTGGTGCCAGACGAATGGTTTGGACAAATTTAACTCCCTGGTCTCATGGGATCTACAGTGTATGATCATTTAAGAGCTAACAGTGCGGGCTTCCCTGGTGGCGCAGTGGTTGAGAGTCCGCCTGCCAATGCAGGGGACGCGGGTTCGTGCCCTGGTCCGGGAAGATCCCACATGCCAAGGAGCGGCTGGGCCCGTGAGCCATGGCCGCTGAGCCTGCGCGTCCGGAGCCTGTGCTCCGCAACGGGAGAGCCCACAACAGTGAGAAGCCCGCGTACCGCAAAAAAAAAAAAGCTAACAGTGCAAGGGAGCATATATGGCAAGGGAGGGGTTGTGACCCTAAGCGGAGAAAATTCACAGAGGAGGACAAGACTTGGAAGGGCTCTGAAGTACACTCAGCCTCCAACGAATAATGAGGAGGGAGGATTTTCAGAGTCATGAACCCTCAGTGTTGAAAGAAACTGTAAAGGCTACCCAGCACGACCACTAGGGAATGCTTTGGATATCTCTACGAGGCTGTTTTTGGAGATGTAGCATAATGCCCCCGCTCTTAGATGGAACCCAGCATGGTGGTTAAGAGTATGAGCTGTAGAATAGCACGGCTGGGTTCAAATCCCAGCTCTGTTGCTTCCTAGCTGTGTGACCTCAGGCAAAGTACTTACCTTCTCTGTGTCTCAATTCCACCCTCTGTAAAATGAAAATAACTACATGGCGTTATAGTCAAGACTAAATGAGAAAATGAATATAATATGCATAACACCCATTTAGTAAATGCTACTTATGATTCTGTGGAATGGCTTTCTCGTGTGTCAAGCTTACTATGTATTCTCCCAAACCATTTTTCCCTTCTTCCATTATAATTGAGTTTTTACTAGCTAGAGACTACATTATCCAGTTTGGAGTATCTGCAAGCCAATATTTAACTATATCTTACCTTTTCCTTGACATTCACATGAGTATTGAGTTCAGCCATCTTGCTTCTAGTGGAATAAGCCCTACCAAGAAGGGGGAAAAAAAAATGATTAACTTTAAAGTTTTAAAATTGATTTCTCAATGTGTTATTTTTATGCTCTCTTCCAATATAGTAAACAATTTCATTCAGCCATAATCATAAATACCAATTTAGAATATAAAAATACTTTCAAGCTAAGCACTTGTCTTAGATATGCTCTAAAAGCATGTTATGATAACTCCAGATGACAATGTAAAATATTTTATTCATACTGTACCAACATGGAAAATGACAAACACAGATGGGTATGGACCTAAACTTTGTTTCTTATTATGTAAAAGAACGGTGGTCAAAAACGGTGAGAGGAAGAAAGTGTACCTATTTTAACTAAGCATTGTCATCACAACCTTTACTGTTCCAATGTTTTTATTAGTCTCTAGTCAATATAGCAAACATTGATTGAGTCTTTCCTGCATGTATGTAACTACACCAAAACACTCCAGGAAGAAACAAGAGAAAGGTTCCAGATTAAAACATAAGAAACACATAATAGTTTTTAAACTTGCGTTTTCACTTATCAATATATGCACATTCTTCCAGGTCAACACATATATACCTGTATCATATTTTTAATGACCATAAATTCATGATCTGTAGTCTCAAATGTACTCTTAAAACTGCCCATAACCCTTCTGTTTTCCTAAATTCTTTAGGTTTTCGGCCTTTGGCGTCCAATCTTCTTTGAAAAGTTGCCCACTATGAGAAGATCTGTATTCTTAATATCAAGCTGTTTTTCTTCTTCTCATCCGGTCTAAATCTTTTACCATTATTATAGAAGCTACATCTTAAGTCTTTAATAGTTTCAATCTCTTTTTGAAATAGGGCATAACTGACTTACAATGGGCAAACAGATTGGTTCAGAAGTTAGCAGCTAGACAGGCCAAGATATCAGTATATTACCTATTTGCATGTTTAATGCTTTTTGTCAATCAAGAACCACTGAAACTCTTTCTTATATCCTTTTTGACTTTGGCTACAAAGAGTGTATCTAGAATTGATAACATTTCAGGGATAACTTGCAAAAATTCTCTGATTTCTCCCCACCATTTTCTTTTAAGCCTAGGTCTTAAATAAAGCATAAATTCAGATCCATTACCTTTTGTTGATTTAGGATGAAAGCTTGGCAATATGTAATCTTAACTCTATTACCACTCAAATAGGAATCCATATACTATTATCTACTATATTGTTAAATATTAGAAACAGTAAAATTTTATTTTTACAAGTTTCCAAATGACATTGCCACTGATACATGCATTTGGGCACGGTGGCAGGGGAGACCCTGCATACTCAATCTCCAGTAAGACAGCTCCTTCCCATATACTGTGCAAAGAGTGCCCATCCCACTGGATACACCTTCCATTTAAATAATTCTTCCCAATGGTAAATGCTATATCCTCTGCCTTGGCATAAGGGAGAAAGTAAATAATGCTAGCTGGCAAATAATGTCTGAATTTCATTCTCATTATTCTTGCCCCTGAGAGTTACTAGTAAAAGACATTAGGATTATTTTCTGATTATCCATAACAGTGAATAGAGATGGTATGTGAAGTATAAGGACAAATAATCAGGTGTTTTTGTTTACAAGCCATAGATGTGAAACCTTTGATCAGTCATCACAATGCCTGCAAGGTAGTCTATAAGCGTGATATCTGAAGACATTTGAATGGTTGATTTCCTTATTCAAATGGAAGTTCTGGCATTATGTAAACATACACTGCATATACATAGATTTTTCTACATGTGATAGTGTATGTATGTATGTGAGAGAATGAAGATGGGGAAGACAGAGAAAGAGACACAGGCTGTGGCTATGGAGTGAGGAAGGCTCAAAGGAGATAGCAGCACTTGCGGCAATTTGTTAAGATGGATCTGAGCCACAATTCCTCTCATTAGACTGGATTAGCTGCATCTTCTGGACACATCAACTGCTGCCATTATAGATGTGTGAAATCTGATAGAGAAAGGGTTTTGTTTTTGTTTTGCTTTGATGTCTAGGATTTGGGTGTGCAGCATTTTCTAAAGCTGGAGTGTTATAATCTATAGAGAAATCAGGGAGGAATTCCACAGGGGACAGAAAATTTCTGAGATCTGAGTAAGTGGCAGTACTGAGCTAGATTCATAGGAATACATATATTTCCTCGGCAATTCCCTTTCTCATTGCTTCGGTGTCTAAGTCAAGGAAGACTCTTCTTTGGTTGTGATGCCAGCAAGATTGATTACAATATTATTTTTTTTGTGGAAGGAAAAGGCTGGCTGTGAGAGTAGAATGGGGCTATTACAGGTTCCTCAGATGGGAAGATAAGATAAAAATAATTGGTAGGGAGCTCTTCTTTGTCCATTTTACTCTTTATTTCCCCCCCCTGTGTGCTATCTCTACAGGCAATTCCTTCCAGCTGGATTCCTATGGCCTTTGCACATCAAGGCTTTCCGCTGGCTGGTATATAACAGAGAGATTGAGAAATCAGCTCCAGCTCCAGTTATGGAAACTAAATGAAAGATTTCAATATAAATAGAAAATAAATCTGATTTGCTTTAAGAATTGAGAATTTAAGTGGCTAGATAGTTAAATTGGGTTCTATTGATAAGGACAAACAACAGGGACAAGATTGACCTTCAGCGTCAAAGGCCCTTCCTGAGTGTCCACACCTCAGATTGGCACTAGCCCTTCCAGAATATTCAGAAGCACACCTCGCCCTGGCATGGCATCACATGCCCATTACCTTTCCTCTGACTCCCTCACCCCTAGGAAAATGAAACTGTGCTGTGCCCCTATTCTTCTGGGATTCTGTTCTCTGCTCTGAACTATATCGGGAAAGCCAGATCCACTTAATCTGAATCTTAACTGTTTAACTTAAATAGTTAAGGAACTTTTCCTCTAAGAAACAATATATTGTCACCTCCTCCTAAATGACAGGCCCAGAGTTCAGCAACTTGAAACTCCATCCCTCAAAGCTGCAGACCCCCTGGGTTAACCCGAGAAGCCTTTGAGGCTGTGAGTAAGTTGACATGTTTGGGGCCAACGGACCTCCTATTTCCTTCTCATCACGCTTGGTCACCATGCTTGATGATCTATCTCTAACACAGCTTGATCTCAAGAGCTTTTAAGTCCATAAGAAAGGTACAACGATCTCTGACTTCTTGGGGAAGAACCTGGTTTCTAATTCCTATTATCACTACGATTGTTCTTAGAACAGACCAATTACTGGGGCCTAACTATTCAAATCCACACATACATGTCCCATGCATATAAATAATTGGGGCCTAACTATTCAAATCCACACATACATGTCCCATGCATATAAATAATCAATAGAAAATGAAGATTGCCAGAAATACAAGTCCTGATATTGGTGCAACATTTTAACAGCTTAGGTATTGTTTGAAATTTTTTCCCTATAATTACACCTCAGCCTTCAGTAATAACATTACAAACATACATATACATCATCTAAGTTTTACACATATCCTAGAGAAAAATAAAGATCAAGGAAACTGTTGACTGAAATTTTATTTATGAAATCTCAGATTGATCTCTCACCTCAGTTTAGATATATGTTCCATAGTCAAAAACTTATTAGGAAAGATGTCAATCCCAAAGAAAAGCATTTCACCATTAATCTATCACCAATATATCATCTATACACGTCTCCAGTGTAAAATTAATAATCCACAACTATAGTTACCATCAAACTGAACTTACTTATGCAAAGATCTTAATATGCATTAATGCTAGTCAGAAAATCTATTAGTTTGTAAAAAAGACAAATATTCTTTATGAAAAATACACCTGAATAGTGCAAATTCCGGCACATACATTTGTTTCAGTATTTCTAATTAATACAATTCAGAGAAGTTTAATATATACCACAATCTGATCAACTACCAAGCTTGGAGTTTAAAAAAGATATGTATATGTTTATATTTCTCATGCAATCATATAAACTATAAAAAGTTAAAACAGTATATTGAAATGCCAATTGCTTTCTGATTTACCAATCTCCGTTTTCCCTCCTGTTTCACTATGTAGACAGTAATAAAGTTTCACTTTTGTTTCTCTGAAACCTATTACTGCTCTTGGACTGACTTTCCTGTTCTCAGGTGTCATATCACTTTTCTTGAATGGAATTTAGAGAGCCAGAGGAAATACATAAGAAAAAATTTTAAATAATGATTTTAACAATTTTTTCAAGGTCATTTATGCAAAGTTTTCCCATGATTTATAAAAAACATAAAAATAGAGAATGCCAGTTGGTATGGGGGGGAGGTGGAGGCCAGAAAAAAGAAACTTCCTCGGGTCATTTTCTTGCAAAGTCAGATTTGAATGTGGCTGGTCTGAACCATAATGTCCTGGGAGCGTAAAATACATCCTGGATTTCAAAGGCTTGCTACAGAAAAGGAATGTAAACTGTCTCAATAGATTTTTATGTCAGTTGTGTGTTGAAATGATAATATTTGACATGTTGAGTTAAATAAAATATAACATTAAAATTAACTTCACCCATTTCTTTTTACTTTTTTAATGTTACTACTAGAAAATTTTAAAGGGCTTATGTTGCTGACATCATACTTCTACTGGAAACTGCTGTCCTAGAACAGTGGCTCTTAAAGTGGGATTCCCAGAGAAGCAGCAACAGCAGCATCTGGGAACTTGTTAGAAATGTAAATCCCTGCCCCTCTCCAGAAGGACTGGATCGGAAGCTCTGGGAGGGGGGCACAGCAGTCAGTGCTCTAACCCGCCCTCCAGGGCATTCAGACACACGCAAACCAAACTGTGAGAACCACTGCTTTATAGTCTCTGGCCTGGGAATATTAAGAATGGGCCACTTCCTTGATCCCAATCACCACACACAACAAACAGGTTCTCCAGATGCCTAGATAGATAAATGGGTGGGGAGCTAGTTTCGTTAGGGAATGGTCTTTTCACCAACATATTAATAATAATAATAATATGAAGCACTTAGATTGTGCCAGGCACTCTGCTAAGTGCTTGACACGTATTTATTCATTTAACCCTCATACCCCCATAAAGTAGAAACTGTGATTATCTTCCTTTCATACACGTGAAAGCTGAGGCACAGAGATTCAGTAACCCACCCAGGGTCCCACGGTAAGTGGCAGGGCCAGGACTCAACCCCAGGCAGTCTGAAGCTCTGGAGCCCAGAGCCATTGTGCTGATAGCACCTCAAACGTAAGGTAGATAGATAGTGGGAAGCAGCCGCAGAGCACAGGGAGATCAGCTCGGTGCTTTGTGACCGCCTGGAGGGGTGGGATGGGGAGGGTGGGAGGGAGGGAGATGCATGAGGGAAGGGATGTGGGAACAGATGTATATGTATGACTGATTCACTTTGTTATAAAGCAGAAACTAATAAAACAACAACAACAACAACAACAAAAAAGCATCATAAACAAGTCATGGGGCTCATTGTATAAGAACTGCAGTAAGAACTCTGCAAGGAGAATAAAAGCGGTCCCGGGCGCTGCCTTCTCCAGCCGGTCAGGCATGTGACGTATGCTTTGTACATTCGCAGGGCACACAGACTGCAGAGCAAAGCACTTAAAGTCTCACAGGAATGGGAGGGAATGTACCTATTATAAAGAGATGGCTGTTTTCCTGTGGCTTCTACCTCAGATGAGAATGTTAGAAGCTTCACTTAGTGGGCCCTTGACCAACAAGCTGCTTTCCTGGTTCTACAACGTTGCCCAGAGGCTCCACGACATTCCAGGGTCTAATGTTTAACTACTCCATCTTTCTAAGTTAAAGTAATTAAAGTGCCTCTGTATTTGATTTTGGTACAGCCTAGACAGTGTTTTGATCACATAGATCCTGAGACATTTTCTCATGGCTGCCTCAGAGAGGAAGAATCGGGACTGATCTTGTGGGAAGGAAGTCAATTATGCGATGTGATTGGAGAAGCAGCAAAAAGCCTCTCCGTCAAAACAGAGCGTCCCACAGTCTCCCAGAGAGCCAGCTCCTCACCTGGGGAAACTTCTTAAGAGATGTCTACATTTTTACTCAGCTTATGGGTTACTACCACCTCTGGAAGAAGGTGCAATTTCACACATTCATTTATTTCATTCTCTACTGCCATCATTTGGCCCTTAGCAGACAGTGGTGCTCTGAGAGAATGGGAAACAGGACAGGGAAATGTTGACAGAGAGCTTGGGGAAGCCTGCACATCTGTCTATGTGGGCCACCATTTGCCCTGATGGAACATCTGAGTAAAGGTTCTAGATTGTCAGAGTAGAGCATGAGGGCCTCAGGCACTCAGTTGCAGAAAAAGAGATTGGAGCTGTAGGGGAAGAAAAACAAGTTTCCCTCTACCCTTTGAGTTCTTAGCTGGGACCCGTGTAATAAAAGATGAATACGTGAAAAACAAACAGACGTTTATTAGCATGTATATCTCACATACACATGGGAGATACTCAGGGAAAAATGAAGAACGCCCCCGAGGTGGCCTAGAATCAGGATTAAATACCATCTTAACAGGACAAGCAGAGGGGAGAGTAAATGACTTTTAGGAAAGATGAATGAGCCCTTAGAAGAGCACATGGAGGTATGGTAGCTTGTGACAAGGTCTGCTGAGTGTGGTGTCCATTCTCTAGTCTCCCCTCCTGTGATGAAAGTCAACATCCTCCCTGGCTGGTGAAACTCCCGGGGAGGGAATTTATGACAACTGAGCTCCTTTTGGACGATCTGTCTTTAAGCAGAAAAGGGGAGGAAAGCCTCTTCCTGCATTTGCTGGGGGTTTTTTTCTTTTTTTTTTTTTCCTTTGCGGTACGCGGGCCTCTCACTGCTGTGGCCTCTCCCGTTGCGGAGCACAGGCTCCGGACGCGCAGGCTCAGCGGCCATGGCTCACGGGCCCAGCCGCTCCGCGGCATGTGGGATCTTCCCAGACCGGGGCACGAACCCGCGCCCCCTGCATCGGCAGGCGGACTCTCAACCACTGCACCATCAGGGAAGCCCGCATTTGCTGTTTTTCAAGGGCCCGCATCTCACAATCATCAATACGCCAAAGCGGCATATTTGGGGTACCATGTCCTGAACCACCACTGCCGTATTTTGGGGTGGCATCTTCTCTAGCCTTCAGAGCACAGGACCTCTGTGGTCCTTTTCAGCTCTCAGGTATTCAAGTCTGTAAGGGCCCTGGGGGTGATGCAAGCACTTAGTAGCCAGGGTAGCTGAAAGCTGAAAATTCACCTTAAAAAAAAAAAAAAAAAAAAGACGTGGGTGCTGTCTCCCATGTACTAGGCTATTTCTCTGTAAAGATCACCTTTAAACTGGTCAAGGACTAACTGTCCAGTCCCCTAAGCACAGTCAAGGGCACTTACATGCCAGCTGGAGAGGAAAACAGTGCTCCCTCTATAAAACTGGGACTTTGCCTAAATGTATCAATAACATCATATAGGTTTTCTGTTGCTTAACTCTTCCATTGCCTAATCTTCTCTCTCTTCCATTTTGTGTCCTCTTCCCTTTCACTCCTACCTTAGCTGTTCCTTATCTGGTCTTGTAATTACTGAGGTCTCTCATAATCTAAGTACTTCAGCTCTTTTTTCTGTGGTTTAATTCCCACAGTTTAATAAAGGTTCTTGTGCAGTGCCTTGCTCCTCGGAGGAAAGTTGCTTTAATTATTGGGAATGGTGTATGTGTATGACTGATTCACTTTGTTATAAAGCAGAAACTAATAAAAAAAATTATTGGGAATGAAGACACATAAACAATGAAACAGAGAATAGTGACTGAAATATGAATTTCATATGAAGACTCTTACCTAAACTTTTTTGTTTAATTTGAAGGGGGAAAAAAAAATCTCAAGGTTGCATTTTTATTCAAAGACACTTCAGTGTTCTAAACCCACTGTTAGAACAACTTCACTGAAAAGCATTTTAAGGGCAAATGTCAGGAAAAAAAATCTCACTTTTAAAAGCCCTGTCTCTGCCCCTTTTGAAAAGCAGGGTTAGCCTTTGGTTTAGAAATGTCACTGCCTACTAAGTTCTTTGTGGGGGGAAGAAAGAAAATTGAATGTTTTCTTTAAACAGGTCATTAACAGTCAATACTTACTCGAAAAATCCTGCTTCCAGAGGCAGATAAAAGCTTCCAATCACTTAGGATATCACTTGAGCACATCTAGGGCAAGATGTGCTGATGCAAGTTTCAGACCTTTATGAGAGAATGTCTTGACTCAACAGCCCCGAGTGCTTGCCTAGGAAGCAGGGTCATCGGGACTGTGCGCCCTTGGACATGCTGCACACACAGAGCCGCCGGGAAGAGCACAACGCACACTTTACGGCAGGCCCGGCTTTGCATTTTCCATTTTAGTACCGGCACACGCGTATGAATGAAGATTAACCATTTTTGCATAAAGTGCCAAACCACCTCCCCAAGGCAGCAGAATGCAAATGGGCGGAAAAGAGCAAAGGACAGCTAAAATAAACGTGCAGATCTGAGGCACCGCCAGCACAGGGGGAGGGCGCACAGGGGGAGGGCGCACGGCAGGCTCTATTAGCATTCATCTGCGGCCTGATTTCTCTATTTAATTTGAAATTATTTCATTGCATAGGTCTCTGACAGCTCGAGAATATAAATAAATGCCTTTTTCTAAAAGTGACCCGATGCTGGCTCCTGGAAGGCTCTGCTTCTGATTGCTGGGCTTTCAAGCAAACATGTGTTTCCATAGAGATGTGGGTGACCTGGGCCCGATGCAAGTACCCACTTGTATCAGCAATTCAATTATGCTCAGTTCTTTTAAGATGCGATGATGTCAGCTCAAGTCTTTAAAACAGGCCTATCCTCAGAGACGCCTCGGGAAAGGTGAAGTGGCCAGCGTTACAAGGCTCGGAGGAATAAATTCCACTCTCTCCAAGCATGCCATAATAGGCTCTCTCCCCACAGATCGCACCGCCTTGCCCACCATCCCCTACTGCCCGCCCGCAGAACAAATCCCAAACTCCAGAGGGGTTTAGACAAAAGACTAAGCACAGTTCTCCTTCACACCTCTGAGCACCAAACTACCTCATGCCAACTCCCCAAACGTTGAAAAGGAAATACCATGCCTTCTCTTTCTTTTTTTTCCTTTCCCCCAGCTCTTCAACCAGCTATGGCAATTCCTACACAAAGGGCAATGATTTTTATTAGTATGTGACAAACATTTACTAAACACCTACAATGTGCCGGGCTCTAAGGGGAATGCTGGCAATGGTTACAAAATACCACTTATGCAACTCTTGCTGTATACCTGGCACCTTCCATGTATGAACGCATTTAATTCTCATAAAGACCCATATGGAGTATGTCAGCCCTCATTTTATAGAAAAAGAAATGCCAGCACAGAGAGGCGAGCTACTCAAGTCACACTGCCAGTAAGTGCCTGAGCTGAGATCTGAACTTGGACCTCCTGACTGCAGCGCTCCTGCCCCCAAAGGAGCTTAAACCCTCTGATGAAGACAGATATACAAGCAAAAACACAGAAAAGAGGAGGTGGGAAAGGAAATCAGCGTGTGAACTCAGGAAATTAGACTAGGAATTCAAGGCTCTGGGCAGAGCAATGCTGGTGCTGTGATCTGCCCAGGTGGCCAGTCTCACCCCAAAGACCGGGCTTCCCAGAGGGTTAGAGGTGGGCTCGCAGTTAGAGGGGGTGGGCTGGAAGTGGAGGCTGCATACTTTTTAAAAGATTTTACGGCAAATTTTGAAGGAAAACACTGATATTCATCTCCAAAGAAAACATGAACTGTGGTTCTGCACTATAGCTCTGGCCTGGCAAAGAGAAACCCTGACAAAACCTGGCAAACAAAAGCTCTACGTTCACAGCCAACTCTGGGCAAGCACGCTCATGTCATGGAATAAACACCTGGTAAAGGAAGCCAGGGTCTCTCCTGAGGATATTCTGGTTTCAAAAACCCCTGTTCTAAGGTACTCACAATATCCCTGGTTCATTAAGTCAGAACCCTCCTAGTAAACATTTAATGGTTTTCTCAAAGCAGCAGAGCAAGTCAGGTCCCTTCTACTACCTTGAAACGTCCGTCACTGGCACTGGCTGAATCAAAACAGTCTGTGATGTTCTAACTTACAGGCACTGGCGTTTGCTGGGAGAGCAGTGCTAGGGGACTGAGGCAGAAGAGAACTACAGGCAGCCAGCCCCTCTCACGCCTCCTCCCCCGACCCAGTACTACTGCTCCTAAGCCGTTCCAACAAAATCCATCTCGACTCACTTGGTAAGGTGTCCTGGTGTTCCAAATCAGGGCTTCCAGCGCACGGCTTGCCTGCCTTTTCTCGATAGACAGATAGACAGATGGCCTGTCCCTGAATTGGCCACCTTATCAACTTGCTTTTACTGCGTCAAGTTATCTCAACAGCGAGGCAGGTGGAGTCAGCGACTGGGGGAGGTAGCAGGACCCTGGGGGTGGCTGAGGCCACCTGAGGCTCAGAGGGACTCACCTACTTCGAAAAGACTTGTTTCCTTTTTGTAAAACTGCCCCGTGCTTTTGCCTTCAGGCCCCTGGTAGCGAATGCCCAGTTCGTCGTTCTTCTCCTCTTGGGAATCACATAGCCGTAAGACTGCACTTGCGAACTTTACACGGACCGCCCCGGAGGCTAAGAGACAGTATGGGCTGGGACCGCAGTCATCGTTCCAAAGGTCAGTTCCTGAGAGTGGGAGTCAGCCAAGGGCTTCTAATCGTCCAGTGACAGCAGTACAGGCAGATCAATCAATTAGCAAACATTCCTAGCACTGCACCCTGAACCTTTCTCTCTCCCCTCCCCATTCTAAAACCTGTTCCTGGTTCTAGACCTAACCAGAGGCATCTGCATCTGCTGGCTAATTTTACACTAAATGAATAATGTACTACTGTGTCCAGGGTTATATACAGTTTATTAGGGGTCATGCCCTCACCCAAAGGAAGGAAGTTTTCATGGTGAATTTCACCAGGGAAAAGCTAGTGTGAGGAGCACGGGAGTGGGGATAACCATTGGGGGAGCAGAATGGAGAAGGCCTGTCAGCCCTGCGCCACCTACAGGCACCTCAGTCCTATCTATGTTTGTTTGCTGGTTTGATTCTTAAAAAAAATTAACTCGTAAATTCAACATGTTCTTAGAAAGGCACTGTTTCTCTTTAGGGTCAGGCCTCTCACCCACCATCTTGCTCACCGTCCACAGGCAGTCAGCCCGGGAGCCCCTAGAGCCAGCCCTGTGGCAGAGACATCTACATTAATTACTGTGCCTCTGTCACCACCACACAGGATCTTGGGCCCCCAAATGATCGCAAACAGGAAACACTGCCCATTTCTGCTATTCAAATTCTTCCTTATCCTCTTATGATAGAAGATAAGTAACTACAATTTGCCAAGTTTGAATCTCAACTCTGCCTCTTACTGGTTTTGGGATTTGAGCAAGTTATTCAACCTCTCTACATCTTCACTTCCTCACAGGTAAACTGAGAATGATTATAGTAACTACCTCATGGGGTAGTAATTTGGATGAAATGAGTTCATATTTGTAAAGCGATTAAAACAGTGCTTAGCACACATTATGTGCTATAAAATAAATATAAATAAATAATCTCATTCGATTCCTCCATAGCTTATGTGGTTGCTTTCCCCTCCATCCTCATTTTGCAGGTGAGAAACTAAGGTGGAAGAAGTTATGGTCATGCATCTAGCCAGTGATGGAACTGGCCCTTGAAACACAACCTTCTGACCACAAGTTGCCCTCATCTGGATACACCTTTCCCTCACCATGGACACTGCCACCTTAAGGGAAGCCTAGGGCAATTCTAGAGAGGTGTGGGTAGCAGTCCAAGGCTGAGGCCTGACTGCAGCACTGCTGAGAGAGATAGAGACTTCCAGGGCTCAGTGTCCACAGGGTCATTTGTTTATCATGTTCTTAAATTTTCAGCACAGGCAAAAGTGAATCCAAGACTATAATACCTCTTCCTTGTAGAATGGCTCAGAAACCCATGCCAGGTCACGGTTTCCTGTCTTGTGGCTACCAGATGTGGTCAGTGCTCTAGTGACCAAGTTCACAGCTAAGGTACTTGTCTTTAGAAGACAATAAGCAGTTATAACATGGAAAGAACAAAGTATAATAAAGTCTTAGAGCTAATAACAGAACAGCCTAAAAATTACAAAATCTCCTTTCATACGTGCTGATTTCAGGTAATTGTATCAAGATGGATAAAAGAGAATTAACATGATTTTAATGCCCTTGAATTTATTCTAACGCAATCACAGATAATAAAACTCATTTTGACCATTTTATGATATGGTCAAAATTCTAGAGGTCATATTCACTGCCTTAGTGAATTTTATTTCAATTTCTAACTATAATAAAAAAATAGAAATTTGTCACCTGAAATATATGCTGTTTTGGGGAAATTAATAACTGTTTTTAAAGTGCTTCAAATATATGAGATATTAATAGATTTAATGAATCACAAAAAGAATTTCTTCCTTTTAAAAAGCCTGTCTCTGATCAATTCCACTTCTCCTTTCCCTTTTCCAAAGTACCTAGGAGAGTGCCTTTGGCCTTTTAAATGTTCAATAAAGACATGTGGAAAAGAGGAGTGAATGTCCTCTCATTTTATTTTTCCTTTCTTGGTTTCAGTGAGTCTTCAGTAATTTATTCCCCAGGTTTCAACATCTAGTGCTGGAGTATCACTTTAAATGCCACCATTAAAACCAGCATTGTCAAATGCTGCTCTAGCCACATCTCCTTACACCCCTCCAATCCACCCCTTCTGCCTCCTCCCCCCATATCTCCAACCCAGTAGTGTTTCAGTCATTCTCAGAGTCAAGGTCGAATCATGAGCGCTGAAGCCCTCTACATCTTCCTGTGTTGGACCCCACGTAGCCCATGTCTTTAACCAGGTAACTTCCCCAGCATCTCCTACTTATTTTATTTCTTAACTCAGAGCCTCGTATTCGGGATAATCAGGTCACTAGGCTAGCCCTCTAGTTCCCCTGCACCAAAGCCTATGCTCTGTCTAAAAGAGATAGGCCGAAAATTTATCCTTTCTGTGGAATACAAGGGGAAAAAAGTGGTTTCCAACCCAATGCTAAACACATTTAACCACTAACCTCACCAATATATACCCTGTAACTCCACCTATACATAGGGATTTTTATTGCTGTTGACACCCTTATGCACTCTATGGGTTCTTTGTAAACCTTCTCACAACCTGTCTGCTTATCCCTTTAGTTTACAGCAATCAAAATCCTGCCTGAAAGCATACACCTTGCTCTGAGTCCCAGCCTGACCTATGGCTCAACTCACACTGGGGGAAGTTTGGAAGGTACCAAAGGCTTATGATGGTCTATAAGCCATAGCAATATGTAGTTTAATCTCTTCCAAATCATTTTTCTAAAGATTGAATGAATTGAAACTGGGTTTTGTACAGTAGTTCAAATATTGTACAGGTCTCTCAATTAAATATAATACCATATATTATTTCCCTTTGGAAGACTTTCTGTTAGTCATCCAATCTCCTTTAAAGCAATTTTGAGGTGTAAATGTATTAGGTTTTGATCACTTGTCTGATGAAAAAGATCCATCTCTCACAGCCTTGATTCCATTTATACCCATTCTTGGCAGACCGATAGAGACAAGCAATCACGGTTGCCTGGTTTTCTACACTAATGTTAAAAATTTCATTACCTAGCTGTAGTACACATCCTTTGAGTGTGCTTTCCATAGGTGGACACTGCATGTGCAGGGGTGTCCCTGTGGGAAATAAGACTCAATGCCTATTCTTGATGTGTGTATATTGTGGGGCATGGGGGATGTCAGAGCCAAGAGAAATAAGAATCTTAAATCATTCTGAAATGACTACAACCATGTTTATAAAAGGGGCTTCTCGATGGGTGAGATGGCTTTAGTTCAGGTGGGTTAATCAGAGAAGGCTTCTAGGAGGAGGTGTTCTTTTGCACTGCATTGAGGCAGTATTGCCAATGATGGGAATGCCATTTCAGGTAAGAGAAAGAGCAAAACTGAAACCTCTCTGGTGGAAACAAGTAAGTCATGCATGAGATCAGAAAGAAAACCCACCTGCATAGTGCACAGAAGTCATTCAACAAATATTTACTGGGAGTCCACTATGTGCCTTGACTACGTGCAATGTGTTTAGCTAATTGCAACGCAGTGTAATTTTAAGATCGGCTCCTGAGGGAGATAAGATTAGCAGGCAGTAAGTAATTAGATGACATCAGAAGGCAGTATGTGAAAAGGTGTTCACAATTTGGTTTCAATTATACACGTGTCCTGTTCATAATACAGCTAAGAGTTAACATCCTTCTTTCGTTTTCCTTTTAGCGAATGCGAGAGTTTCTGCTCATCCGAACCCCACACCAACTCCCCATCCCACCACACTGTCATTTTTGGTTACAAGGTTCTGAAACCAGACCCTATTTTCTCCGTTATTCTTGACATGCTGAATCAGACACTGGAGATTTTTTTTTTTGTTTTTTTAGCTATTTTAACATAATTCTTTGTCCTTACAGTTTTATAAAAACATAAGCTTTAATCTGACTAATATTAAAGGCCCCAAAACAAATAAAAGCTATGAAGCTGAGTTTCACTTAGCTCTAGGAGAGAAACTCATAAATTACATTAAAGACTTCATTTGGTTTTATTTTTTACCCGGAAGATGACCAACAGCTAATACTATGTAATTTACCAAACTCAGTCTTGAAAAAGAGATAACCAGACACTGAAAAGATATTCCTGTTTTATTAAATGCTTCTTTAAAAACAAGGAAGTCTTAAAGAGGAAAAGTGTCTTTGAAAATTAATCTACTTTAAAAAAAAAAAATCTATTTCTGAATGGCTACCAGCCAGACTTAACTTGGTTTCATTTTTCATTTCAAGCTTTCAAACAATATCTGACTAGGCAGAATGAGACCTCTCTAGATACCTCATGGAAGAATGCTGTAAGGACTGAAGAAACACTACAAAGACGACCTAATGGTCACAGTTTTACTTTAATTTTCAAAAAATCCTGAAGCTACGCTGCATGATGGGAAAAAGTAAACTTAGCTATGGCAAAGCATTCCCCTTCTTCAAACCTGTGAATAATCAGTCTCTTGCTTTACAAAGACTTCTCACATCTGAAAACACTGCCATGCCTTTAGTAAGAACTATTCTCTACTGAACACATTCATTCACTCATCCATTCATTCATTCATTCAGTATTCACTTAGCAAACACCTCTGAGCACCTCCTCTGTGCCAGGCACTGGCCTACATGATGGGGCTACAACAGTGAACCAAATGAAACACCCTCGGGCACCACACTTTGATGATTTTATCTCTTTATGTCTACTTCCCTGAGTCCTCAGGATGCTCCTGCAAGGTAGGCATTATTATCGCCATTTTCTAGATGAGGGAACTAGGCGTACAGACGTTAAGGCCAAGACCCCAGAGCCAGTCAACAGCAAGGAGGGGACTCAACCTCTGGGAGTGACTCCCAAGCTTGTGCTTATTCCACTAGTCTGCTGCCATTATTTTGGTTCAATGAAAATAAAGGGAATCGTCTGAAAAGTATTTAGTGGGTTCATTCCAAATTAGAAACCTTAGTATTCCCTAGAATTAGAATAAAAAATGTAAAGCTAGGGGCTTCCCTGGTGGCGCAGTGGTTGAGAGTCCGCCTGCCGATGCAGGGGGCACGGGTTCGTGCCCCGGTCCGGGAGGATCCCACGTGCCGCGGAGCGGCTGGGCCCGTGAGCCATGGCCGCTGGGCCTGTGCGTCCGGAGCCTGTGCTCCGCGGCGGGAGAGGCCACGGCAGTGAGAAGCCTGCGTACCAAAAAAAAAAAAAAAAAAAAAAAAAAAAAAAAAAAAAATGTAAAGCTGACTTGGTTAAAAAAGAAAGTCAAATGGGGTGGAAAATTATCAATGGGAAGAAGAACAACGTTTTTAAATTTTGCTCTAAGATTGCATTTTGTTGATAATCACACTGTACATCGGTCATAATGAGCCTGTATTAAATGAAACTCCCAAGACTTCCTCATTTGATCTATTAGTAGGTCCCATCTCCCCAATCTTTACGTTTGCAGTTGAGTTATTTGGAACTTAAGTGTATGAGTTTATATTTGACTCAAATTAATTTTATCTTTATTCATTTGGCTAATTTTTCCAGTCTATTAGAGTTTCTTTTTTCTTTTTTTGGATACCAAATCTATAACTTTACAATTTTAGCTATACACATCACTTTGGTCATCCACAATTTAATGGATATCATTGATGTAACTTATGCCACTAATTAAACAGTCTGGGCTTGAATGTCAGCTCTGCCACCTAAGAACGGTGTGACCTTGAGGAAGTTACTTCAACCCTCTGTGTTACTCATTTATAAAGTGGAGATAAACATAGCAACTGCATAGGGATTGTTGTAAGGATTAGGTCCCATTTGTTTATTTTTGTTTTTATTTCCATTACTCTAGGAGGTGGATCAAAAAAGATCTTGCTGTGATTTATGTCAGAGACTGTTCTTCCTTGATTTATGTCAAAGAGTGTTCTTCCCATGTTTTCCTCTAAAGAGTTTTATAGTGTCCGGTCTCACATTTAGGTCTTAAATCCATTTTGAGTTCATTTTTGTGTGTGGTGTTAGGGAGTGTTCTAATTTCATTCTTTTACATGTAGCTGTCCAGTTTTCCCAGCACCACTTATTGAAGAGACTGTCTTTTCTCCATTGTATATCCTTGCCTCCTTCGTCATAGATTAGTTGACCATAGGTGTGTGGGTTTATCTCTGGGCTTCTTATCCTGTTCCATTGATCTGTATTTCTGTTTTTGTGCCAGTACCATATTGTCTTGATGACTGTAGCTTTATAGTATAGTCTGAAATCAGGGAGTCTGATTCCTCAAGCTCCGTTTTTTTCCCTCAAAATTGCTTTGGCTATTCGGGGTCTTTTGTGTCTCCATACAAATTTTAAGATTTTTTTGTTCTAGTTCTGTAAAAAATGCCACTGGCAATTTGATAGACATTGATTGAATCTGTAGATTATTTTGGGTAGTACAGTCATTTTTACAATATTGATTCTTCCAATCCAAGGACGATGGATGGTGTATCTCTCCATCTGCTTGTGTCATCTTTGATTTCTTTCATCAGTGTCTTATAGTTTTCTGTATACAGGTCTTTTTTCTCCCTAGGTAGGTTTATTCCTAGGTATTTTATTCTTTTTGTTGCAGTGGTGAATGGGATTGTTTCCTTAATTTCTCTTTCAGATCTTTCGTTGTTAGTGTATAGGAATGCAAGAGATTTCTGTGCATTGATTTTGTATCCTGCAACTTTACCAAATTCATTGATTAGCTCTAGTAGTTTTCTGGTGGCATCCTTAGGATTCTCTATGTATAGTATCATGTCATCTGCAAACAGTGACAGTTTTACTTCTTCTTTTCCAATTTGGATTCCTTTTATTTCTTTTTCTTCTGTGATTGCCGTGGCTAGGACTTCCAAAACTATGTTGAGTAACAGTGGCGAGAGTGCACATACTTGTCTTGTTCCTGATCTTAGAGGAAATGCTTTCAGTTTTTCACCATTGAGAATGATGTTTGCTGTGGGTCTGTCGTATATGGCATTTATTATGTTGAGGTAGCTTCCCTCTATGCCCACTTTCTGGAGAGTTTTTACCATAAATGAGTGTTGAATTTTGTCAAAAGCTTTTTCTGCATTTATTGAGAGGATCATATGGTTTTTCTTCTTCAGTTTGTTAATATGGTGTATCACATTGATTGATTTGCATATATTGAAGAAACCCTGCATCCCTGGGATCAATCCCACTTGATCATGGTGTATGATCCTTTTAATGTGTTGTTGGATTCTGTTTGCTAGTATTTTGTTGAGGATTTTTGCATCTATATTCATCAGTGATACTGGTCTGTAATTTTCTTTTTTAATAGTATCTTTGTCTGGTTTTGATATTAGGGTGATAGTGGTCTCATACAATGAGTTTGGGAGAGTTCCTTCCTCTGCAATTTTTTGGAAGAGTTTGAGAAGGATGGGTGTTAGCTCATCTCTAAATGTTTGATAGAGTTCACCTGTGAAGCCATCTGGTCCTGGGCTTTTGTTTGTTGGAAGATTTTTAATCACAGTTTCAACTTCATTACTTGTGATTGGTCTGTTCATATTTTCTCTTTCTTCCTGGTTCAGTCTTGGAAGGTTATACCTTTCTAAGAAATTGTCCATTTCTTCCAGGTTGTCCATTTTATTGGCATAGAGTTGCTTGTAGTAGTCTCTTAGGATGCTTTGTATTTCTGTGGTGTCTGTTGTAACTTCTCCTTTTTCATTTGTAGTTTTATTGATTTGATTCCTCCCCCTCTCTTTCTTGATGAGTCTAGCTAAAGGTTCGTCAACTTTTTTTATCTTCTCAAAGATCCAGCTTTGTTTTATTGATCTTTGCTATTGTTTTCTTTGTTTCATTGATCTTTGCTATTGTTTTCTTTGTTTCTATTTCATTTATTTCTTCTCTGATCTTTATGATTTCTTTCCTTCTACTAACTTTGGGTTTTGTTTGTTCTTCTTTCTCTAGTTCCTTGAGGTGTAAGGTTAGATTGTTTATTTGATATTTTTCTTGTTTCTTGAGGTAGGCATGTATTGCTATAAACTTTCCTCTTAGAACTGCTTTTGCTTCATCCCATAGGTTTTGGATCATCGTGTTTTTGTTGTCATTTGTCTCTAGGTATTTTTTGATTTCCTCTTTGACTTCTTCAGTGATCTCTTGGTTATTTAGTAATGTATTGCTTAGTCTCCATGTGTTTGTGTTTTTTACATTTTTTTCCCTGTAATTGATTTCTAATCTCAGAGCGTTGTGGTCGGAAAAGATGCTTCATATGATTTCAATTTTCTTAAATTTACTGAGGCTTGATTTGTGACCCAAGATGTGATCTATCATGGAGAATGTTCCATGTGCACTTGAGAAGAAAGTATAGGCTGCTGTTTTTGGATGGAATGTCCCATAAATATCAATTAAATCTATCTGGTCTATTGTGTCATTTAAAGCTTCTGTTTCCTTATAATTTTCTGTCTGGATGATCTGTCCATTGGTGTTAGTGAGGTGTTAAAGTCCCCAAATATTATTGTGCTACTGTCGATTTCATCTTTTATAGCTGTTAGCGGTTGCCTTATGTATTGAGGTGCTCCTATGTTGGGTGCATATATATTTATAATTGTTATTACTTCTTCTTGGATTGATCCCTTGATCATTATGTAGTGTCTTTCCTTGTCTCTTGTAACATTCTTTATTTTAAAGTCCATTTTATCTGATATGAGTATTGCTACTCCAGCTTTCTTGTGACTTCCATTTGCATGGAATATCTTTTTCCATCCCCTCACTTTCAGTCTGTATGTGTCCCTAGGTCTGAAGTGGGTCTCCTGTAGACAGCATATATATGGGTCTTGTTTTTGTATCCATTCAGCAAGCCTGTGTCTTTTGGTTGGAGCATTTAATCCATTCACGTTTAACGTAATTATCGATATGTATGTTCCTATTACCATTTTCTTAATTGTTATGGGTTTGTTTTTGTAGTTCCTTTTCTTCTCTTGTGTTTCCCACTTAGAGAAGTTCCTTTAGCATTTGTTGTAGAGCTGGTTTGGTGGTGCTGAATTCTCTTAGCTTTTGCTTGTCTGTAAAGCTTTTGATTTCTCCATCGAATCTGAATGAGATCCTTGCCAGGTAGAGTAATCTTGGTTGTAGGTTCTTCCCTTTCATCACTTTAAATATGTCGTGCCACTCCCGTCTGGCTTGTAGAGTTTCTGCTGAGAAATCAGCTGTTAACCTTATGGGCATTCCCTCTGTGTTGTTTGTCATTTTTCCCTTGCTGTTTTCAATAATTTTTCTTTGTCTTTAATTTTTGCCAATTTGACTACTATGTGTCTCGGCATGTTTCTCCTTGGGTTTATCCTGCCTGGGACTCTCTGTGCTTCCTGGACTTGGGTGGCTATTTCCTTTCCCATGTTAGGGAAGTTTTCAACTATAATCTCTTCAAATATTTTCTTGGGTCCTTTCTCTCTTCTCCTCTGGGACCCCTATAATGCGAGTATTGTTGTGTTTAATGTTGTCCCAGAGGTCTCTTAGGCTATCTTCATTTCTTTTCATTCTTTTTTCTTTATTCTGTTCCGTGGCAGTGAATTCCACCATTCTGTCTTCCAGGTCACTTATCCATTCTCCTGCCTCAGTTATTCTGCTATTGATTCCTTCTAGTGTATTTTTCATTTCAGTTATTGTTCATCTCTGTTTGTTTGTTCCTTAATTCTTCTAGGTGTTTGTTCTTTAATTCTTCTAGGTCTTTGTTAAACATTTCTTGCATCTTCTTGATCTTTGCCTCCATTCTTTTTCTGAGGTCCTGGATCATCTTCAGTATCATTATTCTGAATTCTTTTTCTGGAAGGTTGCCTATATCCACTTTATTTCGTTGTTCTTCTGGGGTTTTATCTTGTTCCTTCATCTGGGACAAAGTCCTCTGCCTTTTCATTTTGTCTATCTTTCTGTGAATGTGGTTTTCCTTCCACAGGCTGCAGACCTGTAGTTCTTCTTGCTGGTGGATGAGGCTATCTAAGAGTCTGTGCAGCTTCCTTGCTGTAAGGATTAAATAAACGAATACACATAGAGTAATAGAAAAGTGTTTGACACTTAAGAGTTCAAAAGATGTCACTTATTTGTATTATCTCTAACAGATTAATCATCATTCACATTGCTGATACAGAGAGATCTAGAGAAAAACAGAAGTAGATGTCTATAGATCACCCCTGCAATCACATGGGCCCATTCTTTAGCACTCCTTGGGTTTGGTTATGCAAACCTAGCTGTGAATCCACTTGACTATTCTGTCATTCAGTTCATATTTCTCCATTAAATCCTAATAGGATCATAAGATACTGTGAAAACTGCCTTGATGAAATTCATACATACTGAATCTACCACATTTTCTTCATCCTGCATTCTAGTTACTCTACTGAAGAGGAAAATCATTTAGTCCTGCTTGACTTCCTTTTGGTGCCTAATGATTACCTCTTTCTTTTCTGAGTGTTCTCAAAAAGTTTCAGAATAAATTTTAGAATTTTGCTGGGATTTTATATTTTCTCTTTTTGTCAATCTCCAGGCTTTTGGGGACTTTTCCATTCGCTGAAATGTCTCCAATGTGGCTGGCTGGAGTGGGACAGTCACAGGCATGAGTGTTCTCAGGCTTGTGGATACAGTCTGGGCCAGGAGACCCCAATCCATGCCAAACAGCTAAGGATCTAGTGTTATGCTGCTGTGTGCCTCAATTCCCTCTTGTTCACATTTTGTTCTACCTTACCAGGTGGGAAATCATGATCCTCAATTAAAAGGCAAAAATAAGAAGAGATGAATAGGCTTTTGTTTTTCTCATCAGAGGTCCTGTCACTTTCTTGTTCTTTTTTCTACAAAAGTAAAACAAAAAGTTTACAATAAAAATAATATTCTAGTCTTGACAGAAATTATAACTATGTCATTAGCAAAAATGGGTACAATACTGAACATCACAAGCATTCCAGTTTTCTATGTCTGGCTTATTTTGTCACCATCATTTTCTGTAGAATTGTTCCTTGCCAGCTTTTTAAGTCTCTTTTGTTGTTTTTAGAATTTTTTACATACTTCAGCTCACTCTGGACTTTAGGCTTCCTGACACTATTCTAATGGGATTATCTCTCTCTTTGGTATTCTCAGTTATTTGCCTCTCCTTGTGTTCTTCTTGAAATGGTCTTTTATATTTTGAGTTAATTTAAACATGCCCTTTGCAGCCACAGCCATTTCTTTTCCTCATTATTTAGAATTTTCAAACCTTTAATTCGAATCGTTCAAAAAACTGAATTGTTAGACTTGGAACGTGTGTGTGGGTGTATACATTATCTTTGATAATTTGGAAAAATATTCATGATTATATTATCAAAATTTCATCACTATTTATTGCTTAATTCATTATATATATAATGAATTGTGGGTGTGTATGTATACATAATTTATTGGGCATATATAAGCTATGTGTCAGGGACTGTCCTATTTGCTGGGATACAAAGATAACATGATAGATGCAGCCCCGCTGTCTTGAAGCTTAAAGCTTCAGAGTAAATAGAGATGAGCGCAGGGGAATTATGACCCAGCATGATACTGGATTTGAGAAGAGAGTTTTGAGGAGTCTCGGGAACACATAGAAAGGGCCCTAATTTGAACTTAAGGACTGGGTTTCTCATGTCCTTTGTCATCTCCTCTTTTACGGTCTCAGACTATGGAATCACATCTACTTCTTTGACTATTTGAAATTTCCCTCCTAAAGTCTGCTGTATGTAAGTAACCTGCTCCTTGGTTATCACAAAAGTTAAGAGGACATCACGGCTATAGTCTTCCAAGTGCTTGGCACATAGCAGACGTCCAGTAAATATTGGTTGAATAAATGGATACACATTCCTTCCACTTCTATTTCAGCAAGCAATCTCTTCTTAGTTAAAATTTGATCCCTAAATAGAAGTTTCCTTCATTTTCTTTACCTTTTTAAAAATGAAAATGTCAGGTAAATTGGTATCTGAGATTTGTCTTCATTTAAACATGAATAAGACTTCTAGCGATGCCCAAAGAGCTTAAGTCTCTCCTCACTCCTACTAACTACCTTTGTGTCACTTTTGTATGCTATATCAGAAGTAAATTAGATCAATGCTTCATATGGTTGGGTGGTCTAAGTTCATTTATTCACTCAAAACTACTTATTGAGTGTTTACTATTTACAAAGGACTCTTCTGGGCACTGTATTCCTTCTTCCTTCCTTTTAACTTCTCCAAGTGTGTGTCCTTTCTTGGGTCTTTAGATATGTACCCTTCTGCCTCCCCAAGAATGTCTGGATTTCTGCTCAATGAGAACAACTCATTTTCCTTCTGTTTCTTGCCCGTCAAAAATTATGCCATGGACCAACCTTTAACTGCACATTAGTTAAAATGGGTTTCTCAGTCTTTTGATAATGAAAACCTTTCTTATTTTCCTATAATGCTATTGGAAATATCAAATTAAGGATAGTAATTTAAAAAATCAGAGCTACGAGAGAAAGTACTACATTGTTTACAAAATAGACCCTTACCACCCACCATTAAGAATCACTGACCTTAATGATGGAAATAATTAACATTTTTAAAGAATATGGCCAAATTTACAATATTCAGTTGATTATCAACATAATGAGTAACTTTCAGGATTTGAACTTTAATTTACTTATCCGTATACCCCATGTTTAGCATAAAAATTGGAATTCACTTCCAACACTAGGACATGTAAATATGAGCATTACTTTCTTAATTTCTTTAACCTACTTTTTGCAAAGTAATTTAAGTAGTCTATAATAAAATGCAAAAGCTGTCCCAAATAAACCACCACAATTTATCTTCCATATGAAATAAAGATATACTCTTATTTGCTTGAAAAGTATAGATTTTCATCAAGGTTTCTGTACCAAATATTTGAGTCTTTAAATCATTTTTACCAGTTATGATTTGAGCTCAGAGTTAACTTGTCAGTAGAGAAACAACAAATCCATTTGTCTTTGGTATTTTCTTGATGTGCTGCTAACAGACCATGCTCTGTCCACACAAGGTCATGGCCACCTGACCTGGAAGCAGGCTTTGCTGAGTCAGGAGGTCAAAGATCATCATGGATTGCTAAATAAGCAACAATACATAAAAGTAATGGAGAGAGAGGAAAAGAACCCTAATGGTAATTAGCCTATAACCTAAGCCAAATACAGTTTTGTCCAAAGATAAAAGAAATTCTGCATTGGGCAAGATAACTTTCAGTTAAAAACAGAAAATAAAATCCATTTGTAGTGAGTTTACTTAGAATACTGATGATACTGCTGTTTTAACCCATCAGGTATATCATTTCAAAAATACTGAATTGTGAAAGACTTCGTAGTAAGGTTAAGAGGTAATTTTTGAAAAAAATTCAGTTTATTTTTAAGTCTTGAATTAGTCATAATTACCAGGAAACAGAGCAAATTTTAGGAAAAATTAATTGCACCTATAGAAACTCTTAGTAAATTACTACTTCAGATTATTACATGTAATATATTAACAAAATATCTAAGCATGTTTAATTTAGTAGCAAGAAGTACTTGAGACATGGTAAGATTCTGATACGTATGATAATAAGCGTTAGGAATGTAGAAGGAAGCAACCTCCAAAATCTGTAATCTCAGATGCAATCTTGTAGTTTGGTGTGGATTCCCTCTTCAGGGATAACCTAGCAGACATCATGTGTGAGCTATTACAATGATTTATATTTCACATTCGTACTCTTACTACTGGCATGTTAGTAGTTCTCTTTTTTCCTTTTATTTTCATATCAAATATTCCACACTGTTAATATATGGTATTATGTCCATTACGAACTCACATTCATGAATAATCATCAAAATTTGCAGTTTTTTTCTTATTTGATACCGCTGCTCTCATATAATGGTTTATTTAATTACCTTCAATTGAAATTATTAGTACAGCAGAAGATTTCATTAAGTCCCTCTCTAGGTAAAAACAGATGGACATAAGAACAAAAAAGTAGACATAAACAAAATTTATCATTTTCTCAGGCTTAAGAGGCTCCTTTTGGATGTGCTTAACGGCATAAATGAAGACTATCCGGCAGAAAATAAACCCTTGAGTTAAGGACGTAAATATCAACACAAGTACAGGTATGAATCTATTGACCATTAATGTATATAAGTAGATGAAGTGAAATAATCAATCCACGTTAAAGAAATGAATTCCATGGCAATGCTCCCAACTTATCATTTGCAAGATACGACTGACTGTTGATTTATGTTTTCTGGATGGCTGATGAGTTGCATTAGAATCCCAATATGTTCATGTTTGGAAAGAACTTCATATCATCTCAATGAAATTTCTCTTTTTAAAAATGAGGCAACTGAGGCCCTAAGCATGTAAAGAACTTGTCAAAAGTCGCACACTAGAAAGTGGCAAGGCCAAGACTTCAACATAGGTCTTCCATTCTCTATTCATTCAAGAAAATTTTATTGAGCACTTCCTGTATACATAGGCTTGTGCCAAGTAGTAGGTAGCAGAGTAATAGTGAATGAAATATGGACCCTGGCCTCAGAGAACTGAGTAGATGTGGTCACGCAGATTCTGGTGAGGGTTACCAGACAAATAAACAGGACACAAGTCAACACAAGCTATTACAGAGGAAGTACAAGGTTTTATTAGATCACTTTGACTTGGGGGTACAGGGTGGGAGCAAAGACCGAGATTAGGAGGATCAAGGGAAGCTTCCATTAGAGCTAAGCTGACCCCTGAATTAGCCAGATGAATGGGGTACAGTGAAGAGGAAAAAAAGGGGAAGAACATGATCTCAGCAGAGGGACCAAAATACACCAAAGCACAGATGCAAAAAAGATTCAGGGCTGACGGGGGTGTTCAGTATCCTTAACACTGAGTGAAGGGAGGAAAGATGAATCCAAAGAGAGAGAGGCCTGTGACTTAAGTAATGGAGCCTCAACTTTATCCTGAGGGGAGCAAGGAGTCCCTGAAGGGTTACAGCAAGGGAGTGAAATGGCCGGATGCATATTTCAGAAAGAACTCGGGGGCACTGGGGGGATCAGATTGGCGTTAAGGGCAAGAGAAGTCTGTGAGCTCTTGATTTTGGAAAGAGGAAGTCCTGGTCCTTAGAAAGAACAAATGCCCTAATAATAAAGACATAATCTTTCTGGTTGATCCATCATCCATAGAAAAACTCTGTTAGCCTGAGTATATCACTATAGAGTCTGAGCACCTCTGAGCTCACAGAAAAAAAGTCCAATGTATGGACCTCCAAGGCTAAAAACTGGGCTTTGAAACAAGGCCTCAATGGAAAGGTCCTGCCTAGGCAACCAGCTCGCAGCAGCCCCACACAGCAGTCAAATCGCTGTCCTAGCCAAACCAGTAGAGCTGCCACCCTCCCTGAGCCCCTGGGGCCTCAGCTGGAATTGGGGGTCATGATATCTATTTATCTATTTCATAGTGATATTGTGAGGATACTCGCCCTTCCTCAGCGGGAAGTGAGAGTAATAATATCTATTTCACAGTGATGCTATGAGGATTAAAAGACAACATATGGGGCTTCCCTGGTGGCGCAGTGGTTGAGAGTCCACCTGCCGATTCAGGGATCGCGAGTTCGTGCCCCAGTCCGGGAAGATCCCACATGCCACGGAGCAGCTGGGCCCCTGAGCCATGGCCGCTGAGCCTGCACATCTGGAGCCTGTGCTCCGCAACAGGAGAGGCCACAACAGTGAGAGGCCCGCGTACCACAAAAAAAAAAAAAAAAAAAAAAAAAGACAACATATGTAAACACACATAGTTTTAGCACTTTAAGTAGTAGGAATACCATTCCATTGGTTTCTTTTCCTGTGATAACGCAAAAGCTGTTCTCTGTGAAAATAACTGACTCAACAAAGAGAGAAAAACCTGTGGCCTTCACTTCATTTACACCAGGCTCAACCCAACTGACTTAACGAAGCAAGTCATTGAATGCTACATTGTGAAGATTCTCATTTTCAGAATTTTCTGTCATTAAAAAAAACAAGAATGAACACACACACACACACACACACACACACTGTCCTTAAGTTAAAAAAAGAAAACAATGCATCTGAGTTCATTCTTCTCAGCCC
The DNA here is from genome assembly GCF_949752795.1 of Hyperoodon ampullatus. Classification (NCBI taxonomy): domain Eukaryota; kingdom Metazoa; phylum Chordata; class Mammalia; order Artiodactyla; family Ziphiidae; genus Hyperoodon; species Hyperoodon ampullatus. The sequence continues at coordinate 36,263,400 of NC_136921.1, forward strand.
AGGCAGGCTCTAACTTGGAGTGCCTCTCAGGAATGGCAGCCCACTTGGGGCTCCCCCTCCCTCACTGGGGTGCTTGGCAGCTGGCCCGTTTCTCCTCTCTGCTATTGCTGGAAATTTCCTTCTCCATACACTCCACCAAGGTTTCAGACAGAGCAGAAGAGGGGAAGAGAATGGGGTGAGAATTTGCTTAGAGGAGGGATCTAAGAGTTGGTGGTACCTGGAAGGCACTGAAAGAAACATCCCACAGTTGAAATATAAAATAAATACATGATGGTTTTCTGAGGTCAGTCTCCCAGGGCAATAGAAATAAAAGTAAAAATAAACAAATGGGACCTAATCAAACTTACAAGCTTCTGTACAGCAAAGGAAGTCATAGACAAAACAAAAAAATAACCTGTGGACTGGGAGAAAATATTTGAAAATTATGAGACTGACAAGGGCTTAATTTCCAAAATATACAAACAGCTCATACAACTCAATAACAAAAAAATAAACAACCCAATCGAAAAATGGGCAGAAGGGCTTCCCTGGTGGCGCAGTGGTTGGGAGTCCGCCTGCCGATGCAGGGGACACGGGTTCGTGCCCCGGTCTGGGAAGATCCCACGTGCCGTGGAGCGGCTGGGCCCGTGAGCCATGGCCGCTGGGCCTGTGCGTCCGGAGCCTGTGCTCCGCAACGGGAGAGGCCACAACAGTGAGAGGCCCACATAACGCAAAAAAAAAAAAAAAAAAAAAAAAAAAAAAGAAAAATGGGCAGAAGACCTAAATAGGTATTTCTCCAAAGAAGACATACAGACGGCCAATAGGCACATGGAAGGATGCTCATCACTGCTAATTACTAGAGAAATGCAAATCAAAACTGCAACGAGATACCATTCACACCGGTCAGAATGGCCATCATTAAAAAGTCTACAAATAATAAATGTTGGAGAAGGTGTGGAGAAAAGGGCACCCTCTGATACTGTTGGTGGGAACGTAAATTGGTGCAGCCATTATGGAAAACAATATGGAGATTCCTCAAAAACCGAAAAATTGAGTTGCCATATGCTCCAGCAATCCCACTCCTGGGCATATACCCAGACAAAACTATAATTTGAAAAGATAATGCACCCCTATGTTCATAGCAGCACTATTTTCAAAAGCAAAGACTTGGGAACAACCAAAATGTCCACTGACAGATGAATGGATAAAGAAGATGTCATACATATATACAATGGAATATTACTCAGCCATAAAAAAGAATGAAATAATGCCATTTGCAGCAGCACGGATAGAACTAGAGGTTATCCTACTAAGTGAAGTAAGTCAGAAAGAGAAAGACAAATACCACATGATATCACTTATATGTGGAATCTAAAATACGACACAAGTGAACCTATCTACGAAACAGAAACAGACTCACAGACATAGAGTACAGATTTACGGTTGCTGAGGGGAAGCGGGGTGGAGGAAGGAAGGTTTGGGAGTTTGGGATTAGCAGATGCAAACTAGTGTATATAGGATGGATAAACAACAAGGTCCTACTGTATAGCACAGGGAGCTATATTCAATATGCTGTGATAAACCAAAATGGAAAGGAATATGAAAAAATATATATATATTGGGTTGGCCAAAAAGTTCGTTCGGTTTTTCCATACGATTGTACAGAAAACCCAAACGAACTTTTTGGCCAACCAAATATATATATATATATATATATATATATATATATATATATATATATATATATATATATATATATTTAAAACTGAGTTACTTTACTGTACAGCAGACATCACCACAACATTGTAAATCAACTATACTTGAATAAAAGTTAAAAACATAAAATAAAATCAATACATGAAGAATCTGAGAAATCTACAAAGTCTCCTTAAAATAACAGGGCCAGTTTGAGGCTTGACTGTTGTCACTGAAATAATCAAAGAAGTCTCTCAGCAACCTCAACATGGGAAAGTACACTGAGGGTGCAAACCTTGCCTGTCTGAGTACTGTCAAAGCCAGCATATATCACTATGTTCCCTATGCTAAGTACCACTCACAAATTATTTTATTTAGTGCTTACAACAAACCTGTGACAAAAATCATTCTATTCTTCTCAGTGAACAGGAGAGGAAACTGAGTGTATTCGTTTTCTACTGCAGCTGGAACAAATTAGCACAAACTCAGTGGCTTCAAACAACACACATTTATTATCCTACAGTTCTGTAGCTGCAGAGGAGGATCTGTTTCCCTGCCTTTTCCAGATTCTGTAGTCTCTCCACATTCGAGAGCTCATGTCCCCTCCCTCCATCTTCGAAGCCAGCATGTAGCATCTCTCTGACTATCCCATAGTCACATCTCCCTCACACTCCGACTTCAGCCATAATATCTGATTTTTTTAAGCCCCAAGAACCAATTTTCACACTCATGAGGGAAATACAGCCCCTGTTGAGAATGCACAATCTATACAAACAGGAATAATAATACTGAAGTAGAACCTATTGTTTATCTTCCACCCAAAGCTCCCCAGTACCCCTTCCTCTGCTGTGTAGCGGCCATGCAGTTTGGGTGGGACCGATTCAAGGCTTAAGCTTTGACCACAGAAATTGGCACAGGGAAGATACACACTAAACACTCAACAAATGAGAGTTTTTATTATTACTATATTATTATTTCTACAATGAGCAATGAAAATGTTAAAATTTGTATACCGAATACATGATCAGCTGAGAAACACATTTTAAATGCAATTTTTAACATCCCGTGTACACTTAAATTAATCCAATACTTAGGTAGAGCCATATATTTCTTTTTTGTTCCTGGTTAAAATAATGGATGTCCCTGATCTAATTCTGCTTCGGTTTTTATTACTTTTCTTAATAACAAAAGCCAGGGACAAAATCTGATTTTGCTTCTAGCAGTTTAAGTAGATAAAAATCCGTGTGACTGTCAAAATCCAGGTTGGTCTTGTCAGGTTGAGATGAAAACCAGGGTTACATTTGAAAAAGATGAATGTGGACACTAACAGGAAAAAGCGCCTGGCTAATCAAGTAAGCAAATATGACATGCGAGTCCCAGATGGAATATGTATAGCACTGTAATCAGCAAAGTGTATTTTCACCATTATTTTCCTAGAACATTCTTAAAATAATGCAGATCTTACAATGGGGTGGTAGCAGTAGTACAATTTTTTAAACTTAAAATTTTCATTTACTAGGATTTTAAAAGTTTTATTTTTACCATGACAGGGCTCAAATATATGTTACTGCCCCTTTCGGAGAAGTGTAGCACTTTCTTAGACTAACGGGATGATTTGGATCGAAGGGCGATAGGGCAGCATGGCTTTGGGAGCCTGAAATCACAGTAATGAAGCAATGTGTGATCTGGGTTTTATATTGAACCTATTTAGTCTGGAAACTTCACCTAGATAATCTATTTTAATTCAGTTATACAGTAGTAAAAGACATTTCTGGAATTTAGCTTCAATTTCTTTCCTAGTAGCAGGAGAGGTATGCCTTATTGTTATCCCCAGGCCTGAAATCCACGAGGTTGCAACACCAGGCTTATCCAAGAGTTTGGGCTTCTACTGCAGAGCAAGATTCTTTCCTTCTTTATATCCTTAGGTATCTTCTACGTTGCTTACAATTTCCCTAGTTGAGATCATGGTCAAAACACATTTCTCAGGCCTCCCTGGTGGCGCAGTGGTTGAGAGTCTGCCTGCCAATGCAGGGGACATGGGTTCGTGCCCGGGTCTGGGAAGATCCCACATGCCGCGGAGCGGCTGGGCCCGTGAGCCACAATTACTGAGCCTGTGCGTCTGGAGCCTGTGCTCCACAACAAGACAGGCCGCGATAGTGAGAGGCCCGCGCACCGCGATGAAGAGTGGCCCCCGCTTGCCACAACTAGAGAAAGCCCTCGCACAGAAACGAAGACCCAACACAGCCATAAATAAATAAATAAATAAAGCAAACTGTCAACAAGTAAAAATAAAAATAAACACTATTAAAAAAAAAAAAGAAGGAGTGCAGATGGACTCAATGACCTCAACAAAGTCCCTTGGCCAGGGACCAGATATGCTTCCAATGCATCCCTCTCTCTCTCGAGAATGACACAAAATTGTTTTCTGCTTATGAACAATGAGAAGCAACAAAGCTTTTGTTTCTCTTTGCTTTGTTTCTCGTGACCACATGCCTTGACCTACGTCTTCCCTTCCACAATGTGCCAGAGACTGCAAAATTTAATAGTAGGAACAGCTTGGGTCGGGGCGGCATGCTGTGCATGGTGGGGAATGGGCGAGCGGAGCTTGGAAAGGAGTTATATGTTGTATCTAGATGAGATTGACAGCCAGACCATTCTTTTCAAAGAAACACACACACACACACAGCACTCTTTTCTGTGTAATGAACTCTGGGGCAGGGCCACATAATGGCATATCTTAGGCCTTCAAGTACACAATTCAAAATCTGGTCAACAGGTTTACGTGTTTTGCTTGTTCTTTTGGTAAAAGAGAGGAGTGCTCTTTTTTAGGCAGATACATTTGAAAGAACAGGAAACCTTACTTATTAGGAGATGATACAAGCTGAAGCAACAGTGGCCTATTTATGAGGAGAGACCTCTCTCCACCTGCTCCCTCCCTTCCTTCCCCCAAGAAGGAGTGGCCTCTCTCATAGGCATATTTGAAAGAATAAACGGAGCCTGCCCCACTCCATTCCTCCCCCTCTCCTCTGTTAGGAGCCTCTGGCCTTCTCACCTGCTCTTGGTCACGAAGGAAGCTTTAGGTGCAGCCCCTGGCTGGGGAGGAGGGAGGTAGAAAAGGAGCTATAATTGCCCACCCACTTTACCTGTGACTTGTCTGCTAACCGCAGGGGTGAAATATTAGCAAACAATCCTGGCCCTGATCTAAAGCCACATTTTCCAGTGAGCTTTTTTCAGAAGTAAAGCTGACATTTTGATCTTGCCTGATCTCTCTCTCCAACTGCCTGGCACGCTGTAGGGGATGAGTAAACAATTTTTGAACGAGAGAATGAATGGACCTGGGTGGGCCAGTTTGCTGACCTCCTAAAACCCCGATGAAATTGTCCTGAATTTGAGGCTTTATATATTTTTTGACCATTCACTCTATTAGTAAAATGGACCCCAACATATGTATATTATTTATTTGTAAATGTTACACATGTATCTTTGTACTAAATACACTTTATAAAAACACTCTAAAATAGGCATTTTTAGAGATATGAAAAAATGTAAATATAAGTTCCAAGAGATTCTTCCTGCACCATGGGGTTATTTTGAGCACTCCACTCCATTGCCTTCTGGTCTAGACTTTAAGTACTTAGAAGTTCAGAAGAGAAGGATGTGGAGGTCTGGAGCAGTCCAGACAGACTCAAGCAGTACAGTATGACCCTGTTTCACACAGCCCTGTAGTCCTCACCATGTACTCACTGTAAGGTGATTTTCAATTTGATGGCAGGTGCTCAGTCAGTATGTGTCAAAATGAATGGGGAGGGGAGATAGTGAGTGGGTGTTTATCAAGCTAGAAGGAGAAAGGGAGGGGTGTCCCAAGTAAGACTTATCTTGGAATGCCTTATTCCAAGAACAGACATCACAGAAATGGGAGAGAAGCTTGAGCACCAGTACACTGTAGAGGAGCAGGAAATAAAGTCAGTTATTAGATGAGAGAGAGAAGAGAGAAGGTAGCAGGTTATCCTGAACCATGAAATCTAGGCAGAGATCATCCGGATCTAAGTGCTGTAGAACAAAACAGGATACTATTGAATGATTTTGAACATCATCATGGTTTCAATGTTTTATGAAGATTACACTGGAATTAGGATGCTATTCGATGGAACAAAATTTGGATTTGGTCTGAGCAGCTCTGAAGAGTCTAGAATGAGAGACCGTGAGAGTCTGACTAGAGGAATGAAGGTAGTAATGGAAAAAAAGTATGAAACTAAAAGTCCATTAGAGGGCTTCCCTGGTGGCGCATTGGTTGAGAGTCCGCCTGCCGATGCAGGGGACACGGGTTCATGCCCCGGTCTGGGAAGATCCCACATGCCACGGAGCGGCTGGGCCCGTGAGCCATGGCCGCTGAGCCTGCGCGTCCGGCGCCTGTGCTCCACAATGGGAGGGGCCACAACGGTGAGAGGCCTGCGTACCGCAAAAAAAAAAAAAAAAAAAAAAAGTCCATTAGAAGGAATAGGAATCAAGCATTGGTAACCAATGAGATGTGGAGGAAGAAACAGAAGAAACCAGATATGCCTAGAGATGATCCCACCCTTTGGAAAATGAATGACCTTAATTGATTTCTGGAAATTTTTCTCTAACCTGAATTGTTATGGTCTCAGTAATCCCAGTGTGAGTTGATGTTTCTTTGCTCCTATTTAAAAGCTTGGGGCTCACCCTACAACCTCAAAGTAAATGATGTGTTCTTAAACACAGAACATGAACTAAATCTTCATGAGTCCAAGGTACCTAGTTTGCTGGAAGATGCAACTTAGAAATAGCACTCTGCCTCAAAAAGAAAGGAAACATCATGTTTGAGTGTATGCAGTTGAGAACTGCTGGCTTTCTGCACTTGGGTGAACAATCTAGTCAAAGACAACACTAGTAATAAGTCCATGACCTTTTCAGCCACATTTTTCCTTTATGTGAACTCCACAGTATTGTAAGCTACAGAGTTTAGCTCTGGAGTACTTTAGCCTGCTGAATAGTAAAAAAGATAGGATAGAGGAGGAGGTCATAACAGTGCTGGAAGAGAAAGAAATCCAAGCATTTTCACCAAATAGCTATAATTCTGTGGACAGGTTGTATGACATGCCTATGTCTGTGCAGCTCATTTTTTCGAAACCTGTGTGCTTTATCCCTCAATGACTCATTCTGAAAATGGTCTCCTAAGATGGTAAGAAATGACCAAAAATTACATAAAGCTCACTTTCCAAATAGAGTTCTGCAGAAAATACAGCTGCCATCTGGCCTTCTGGCTAACTTCACTTCTTTCCTTTCAGGCAGATATTATTTAATCCAGACCACATAGTTTGTGCGTCTAGTTGGTTCATGAACATTTCAGAACATGAATCTTTAGCAGGAATGTCTGGCAAGTGACAGAACATTAACTGCTTGACACGAGGGCAGTTTCCTTGTCTCAGTGGTTAAGCAAGTCTCTCCCAGGCTCTGTGTGCTCAGGTGCCTTCAGCTATGAAGCCAAACTGATTACCCTTGTCATTTCTCAAAGATGATGTCTGCAGTGCACTTTGAGACAGGTACTGCTCCTGTACATATATTGATGCCTTCAAATTAACTACAAAGACTTTAAAACCCAGTGCTAGTTCACGGTTAACGTGACGATGGTCTACCTGAATGTAAACGTATCTAAACCAAGTCACCGTACTTGTCATTTCACGCGAAATAGGAATAAAGTTTCCCTATTCTTATTATATAAAATACAACCTGTGCTTTAAAATTTATCCAGGGTGTATTAAAGTATGGAAAAAGTAATTTGGTCTGGGTTGGATTTTCAAATCCTGTTTAAATGAAGAAAAGAGGCATTTAATAAACTAACTCACATCAGTTACATAGTTGCTTTTTCTCCTTGCCAGGTTTTTAGGCAGAAACTGCTGGTGTCTGTAACTGCCTCCCTGCCTCCAAAGAAAGTGAGAGGGTGAGGGACTCACAGCCTGAAAACTCCTGCCCTGTTCAGATAGGGAAAGTCTTTTCAACACACTCTAGGCTTGGTTTCATTTTTCAGTGGTCTCACTTAAGTAGCAGCGCTAAAGACTGCGGCAGAGCCCAAAGCATAATTCTATAGATTCTGCCAATGAAATCGCCATCAGGAAGAGTAGTAATCCATCCCAGTGAGGCAGATTACCAGGGTCAACATAGGTAATCTGGTCAAAATGGAAAAAAAAACAAAAAAAAAAAACCCCAAAAAACCCAAAAACAAAACGTGGCCATACAATAAAAGTGAATGGAAAAACTTACATCTGTTAAGAATGTTAGAAGATGATATACTATAGTTTTCAAGAAATATTCAGGTAGAACTTTACACAATTCTAATCAAGAACAAGATTCTAGCAAATAATAATTCCATGATCCTTAAGGTTTTATTAGATATTTACCAAGTTTGTTTTCAGATTTTCATTTCCTATTAAATCTAATTGGTAAGTTTATCTTTTATTTGTATAATTCCATTTCCTTCATCATTTCTTATTCAGAGCATGACATCATGGAGTCAGAGAATGGAAACTGTTTCTATACTTTGGGAGGAAAAATAGCAATGTTTGTGATAAACCAATTTTTTTTCCTCCTTCTAAGCTAAACTCTTAGAATTCTTAACACATTCTTTTTTCTTGGAACCATTTTTACTTCTGGCTTTATGTAAAATGTGAGAATTTTCTATCTCAGGAAGTGGCATTAGTTCATCTCTTATGACGCTCCCATTGTATGTTCACTGCTAGTGAGATAATTTGTTTAGAGCCACCATTATTATTACTATAAATTGACCTGTATAGTGTACTTTTATGCATGTTTATCATTTTCAGTTTCAGAATTGTGTTACTTAGGCCCTGATCAGAAAGGTTATCACATGAAAATATCTAATGAACCTGGCTTTAGGGTATGGAATTCAAATATACTTTGTAGCTACAAATAATACCCATTTACTAAGAGTAGACTGACTTACTATAAGTAATTCAAAACCACAGATGTAAATATACTATCAGTGTTGGAATTAGGCCTGTAAACAGAGATATAATTCATGAGTTTTATTATTTAATCAACCACTACATAGATATTTCTACGTCAAGTTGTAAAATCTTAACACTCAACTTTAAGTGTGTTTTATAGGTACATGCAGTACTCTCTATCTCTAACGCTTATGAAATGAAACCCTGTCATCTAATTTTCACCCTCCAGGTATAAGGATCTTATAAAATAGCAGAATATCGAGGTAAGAGATGGTTTGAGCTTCTCTGGATTGTTTGCTGATCACCTGCACATGTGTCTGCTTCACTATTTAAAAAGGCAGAGATGTGATCATGTGTGTGTACATACAAAACCCAGACATGTATAGAAATACTCACACACACAACGGGATATGGAAGGCAAGGAGAACTCAAATCTGAATTTAAATTTGCAGTTTCTAAAGTCCTGCTTGCAGCACCTCAAATATTTCAAGCTCTCTGAGTCCCAGTCTCACCATTTGCAAAGCAGCTGTGAAGAAGAGATGCATGTGGGGAAACCCTTTGTAAACAGTGAGATATAAAACACTAAGCATACGTGAGAGCTGTGTGTTTGTGTGTGTGGCCACTGTAGCTTGACCCAGTTCACACAAACATACAAATGAACGAAGGTTGTTTTCTTCGTTTCTCTCACAGACATCTGGACATTTTTTTTTTTTTAAAGGATACTTGTAAGTCCAAATGAATAAAAGTAAATGGTATTTAAAAGACTCCTACCACATTAGAAAAAATATTGGGGTGTCCACCTGGTCCTGCCCAGGAGTTGTCTCTGGGGTCAAGCCCAACTGTGTCCATTGTGTTCAGCTTCTTCTTCCACGTTAGAAACGACAGTTTTTCCAGAGTAGCCAAGCTTTTCCACGGGCAGTTTCCATGGCAGTGCTGAAATGGCTCTGGCATTGAGGGGACGGGAGGGAGGGAGTGGAAGGGCAAAGAGGAGAAATGAAAGGGATCCTGAGAGGGGAGAGGTGGAGGAGGGGCAGCCTTTTATGTCTGCTGGAAACTTGTTTGTCAAGTTCTTGTAAATCAGGGGTTGTACGTATATCCAACCATACTTTACTACAGTTTTTTAAAAAGCCATTCACGGCTGACATTTCCTAAATGTCATGTTTAGCTACAAAACACAACCCTGGCAAGACATCAAAGGTGCTGCCTTTGTTGCTGAAATCTGGTTTCTTCAGTCACAGCAAATAACTAACAAACTTATGGCTATTTTCTCTTAAACACAAAAGCATCTTCTTGTATATACCAAAAAGTGCATTAAAATACATGTACAGACAGTTAAAAGCTATTTGTATTTTCTACAAACTACCCCCCAAGATGGGAAGAAAGGACATTAACAAGAATCCTTGGCACTACAATGTTCATTGCAGCACTACTTACAATAGCCAGGACGTGGAAGCAACCTCAGTGTCCACTGACAGGTGAATGGATAAAGAAGATGTGGCACATATATACAATGGAATATTACTCAGCCATAAAAAGGAACGAAATTGGGTCATTTGAGGTGGATGGACCTAGAGTCTGTCATACAGAGTGAAGTTAAGTCAGAAAGAGAAAAACAAATACCGTACGCTAACACATATATATGGAATCTAAAAAAAAAAAAAAAAAGGTTCTGAAGAACCTAGGGGCAGGACAGGAATAAAGACACAGATGTAGAGAATGGACTTGAGGGTGCGGGGAGGGGGAAGGCTAAGCTGGGACAAAGTGAGAGAGTGGCATGGACATATATACACTACCAAATGTAAAATAGAAGCTAGTGGGAAGCAGCCGCATAGCACAGGGAGATGGGTGCTTTGTGTCCACTTAGAGGGAGGAGATATGGGGATATATGTATACGTATAGCTGATTCACTTTGTTATACAGCAACAACTAACACAACAATGTAAAGCAATTATACTCCAATAAAGATGTTAAAAAAAAAAAAAGAATCCTTGGCACTAAATAGCCTCCCACTTTGGTGAGGATCTCAGAGGCACGACAGTGAAGCAGGTAAGAGATGGCCACATGCAACTCTACTGGGGCTGGTTAACTGCACCAGCCCTACAGCTCCATTGCCAGCGTCTCGAGCTAAAGCTGAAGTCATCTCATTGCATGAAGGTGAGGGGCGTCAATATCCATTTCTACTGAGAACGAAGAGCCTTCACTAAAATGCACGGTGTTGGCCAATGCATCTTTTCCTCTTTGGGATAAAAGAGGGGGTCTGAGCTAATGATTCACAGTGTTTATAAAATGACAGACGTAGGCAAACACTTATTCACGGTCAGCTAAGCTTCGGTCTGCTCCAACATGCCTTCCTGAAGCGACTCCTCTCAAAAACAAACTCACTTGGCAAATGTTTAACTTCATTAAGTCTGAATGACATCAAGAGGGTACATTTCCAATGGATTCAGACATGCGAAATGTGGATCGGGCATCTTTACCAAAGGCCCATTTTGATATTTGTGGAATGTTCTCAAATGGAGACAAAACTAGAGCGTGGCCAAGAAAAGGTAAAAGCTGTGGTTTCCTACAATAGTGTGGTACATTTCTGTTTTAGACTCTAGCACTGCTTCCATAAGAGTTGATTACGTGTTTATTTTCTCAAGAACAATGTGTCTGAGTGGCAAACACCTTCGGAATTATTTTTTTAGGGATAAGCTAAACTAAGTCAGATTTCTTTGTGAAAGAAGGGATGCAGTAAGACAAAGGGTGTTGAGATTTACTGTCTGAAAATTTAGGGTCTGGCAGCTATTGGGGGTGGGGGATGGTGAAGGCCTCTTGGAAGAGGATAAGAAGATCCAGGGACCACAGCCATGTGCTCTGGTTTTCCTCTTTAGGGGCAGTGACTTCTTTTGAAAAATGAGAGGTTTATTTTCCTAACAGGCAGTGAGGAAAAGCTAGGCAGATGTGTGTGGGCTGGTTCTGGCCCTTGATGAGCAGACAGAAATGATGCTGCCTTTATGTCTCACCAAATATATCCATCCAAACATATATGAGGGGCCTCCACTTGAGTTGCACATTCAAGATCCTAAATTTCAATGCAGTGCTGGTGCTGTTTTAGGAAAGTTTACATGGCCAAATTTCCATTAGCAGAACCGTTCTCAGATGTGGTTAGCAAATTACACGGACATTTCCTCCCTCCCCCCGCCACCGCCCCCGCTGCTCACTCCTCTAGGTTGAAAAGTCTGAAATCAAGGTATTTTGAAAATGTTTCTGAGATTTGATCAAGGAGGTGGTTGATAGGAGGCCAGATGTAATTCTTAGGGCAAAGTGAAGACTATGACCAAACAATCCCCTTCCTTTGAACAAGAATGCTCCCAGCCTTTTAAAGACTGTCCCTGTCATGTACAACATGTAGATGCTCTTGTCAGTGTAGCTCAGGTTTTTGACAGCTAAAAGTGGAATGCGGCTTTGAGCACTCACTAAAAAGCTCCCTGTGCAGCTATGTTTGTGTGTCAATGTGGGTGTTCCCCCCGCAACCCCGCTTTTTCCGTGTTTTTTTTTTCCCTCCTAGAATAGGGGGTTTTGTGCTGTTAATCCTCTTGGAATGTAGCTCTTATCACCACCTAGATGAATTCATTACCCTTTTGCCCTCAATGCTCCCCAGGCCCCGGAGACTTGGGAACAAGAGAGCAATTGTCTCGGGAGCTTCCCCCTGAATTCAGGTGTGCTGGCACTCGGTTACCCTGCACCCGATTTTTCCTATAATCAAAAGGGAAGGGGAGAAATTAATCATGCTTCCCTCTCCAAGGGAGTGGGAGGAAAAGAACCTTCAGGAACAGAGGCTGAGGCCCCCTGCCATTAAATCCAGCTATTCTAAAGCTAAAGGTTTTTTTTTTAAAAAGGCAGCAGGCTCACAAGAGCATTCTGTAGCTGTATCTGCACAAGGCCAGAGCAACTGATCAATATAGTGGGGGAAAATACTAGTTAAACCTGTTATCTGGGAGGATGTTTAAGAGAGAGAGAGGGAAACATTGCTTGCTTGTCTTTATTTTTCTTAAACTTCTGCTGGTTATACAATGGCATCAAAACCAAAATGTTCTGTACTTTATACAGAGCTTGCAAAACTTATTTTACGTCTTTAACTGTATGTCCTTCTCTATCATCTTTAAATCATGAGTTTTGCTCACACAAGAAAACAAACTCGGAATACAGATGCAGCGTGCACCTCTTAGGGTTGTAAACCATAAGGCATTGTAATGTCATCTAGGCAAGAGGTGCAGACACAGGAGTGCATCCGTCTCTGGTTCTTCCTTCAAGCACATAAACATGAAACTGAGATGTACACTGGAACGGGCAATGACCCAAACCAAAAAGGTGGCCAAATAGACTGGAGAAGAGATATGAGCATTCTTAATCCATTAAAAGGTAAAAGAAAGCAACCATTAATTGAATAGTACTGAACTAGATCCCCCCTCTTAAAGAACTCTGTCAGAGGGCAGGGATTTCTAACCAAACTCCTCAGATATTTCTAGAATCCAGTACTCCCTGAATAAAGTCCACAGGACCACTTTACACTAAGGTCTACATTCTTTTTTTTTTTTTTTTTTTGAATTCTTACAGCCATTTATTGCGCTTTTTTTTACATCTTTATTGGAGTATAAGTGCTTTACAATGTTGTGTTAGTTTCTGCTGTACAACAAAGTGAATCAGCTATACGTATACATATATCCCCAGATCCCCTCCCTCTTGTGTCTCCCTCCCACCCTCTCTATCCCACCCCTCTAGGTGGTCACAAAGCACAGAGCTGATCTCCCTGTGCTATGTGGCTGCTTCCCACTAGCTATTTTACATTTGGTAGTGTATATATGTCAGTGCTACTCTCTCACTTTGTCCCAGCTTACCCTTCCCCCTCCCCGCGTCCTCAAGTCCATTCTATACATCTGCGTCTTTAACCCTGTCCTGTCCCTAGGTTCTTCAGAACCCTTTTTTTTTTTTTAGATTCCATATATATGTGTTAGCATATGGTATTTGTTTTTCTCTTTCTGACTTAACTTCACTCTGTATGACAGACTCTAGATCCATCCACCTCACTACAAATAACTCAATTTCGTTTCTTTTATGGCTGAGTAATATTCCATTGTATATATGTGCCACATCTTCTTTATCCATTCATCTGTCGATGGACACTTAGGTTGCTTCCACGTCCTGGCTATTGTAAATAGTGCTGCAATGAACGTTGGGGTGCATGTGCCTTTTTGAATTATGGTTTTCTCAGGGTATACGCCCAGTAGTGGGATTGCTGGGTCATATGGTAGTTCTATTTTTAGATTTCTAAGGAGCCTCCATACTGTTCTCCATAGTGGCTGTATCAATTCACATTCCCACCAACAGTGCAGGAGGGTTCCCTTTTCTCCACACCCCCTCCAGCATTTATTGTTTGTAGATTTTTTGATGATGGCCATTCTGAAGGTCTACATTCTTGTTAGCTGTGTTTTCACAAGGCTGAAATGTCTTGTATCAAAATAAAACTCAATTTATAATCCCTCACTACAGGTATGGTGCGGGAGGAGTGAATACAAACTCCTTCAGTTTAAGGCTATGTAAATCCATCATGGATTCTGAATACAATATTAGAGAATCCCTTTGGTAACAATTATGCATGTCAGAACACCAGGAATAATGGAATACTAACTAAAATACATCAGGTTTTGGATAAAAGTTCTGACAGGCTAATATATTTATTTTTTAATGGAAAATTTTAGTCCCTGGTAAAATAAAATACGTGCCATTCATTTAATTTTCTCAGGATCTTGAAAAGCATCTTGCCTTCACTGTTTTTATTGCAAACACGTTGCTGTAGTCACAAAATCGTCTACCATACATTAAGTTTATTCACTTAACAAACACTTCTTCCTCTGCATTGCAGGTATGTACACAGTCGGAGGAAAGCTTCCCATTGCTGGTTGGTGCATCTAAAAACACAAACACCAAGAGATGTTCTGCACTTCCTCCCAACAAGTGTTCAGCTACAGAAGAAATACACAAACACGCCTCTCCCTCAGCAGTTCTCATTGATTTCCAGCCATTGATTTCATAGTGGCGCATTTCATTTTCAAAACACTTTCATAAACGTGATTGGGAACCATGCTGGGAGATTAACTTTTGGTGATAACACAAAACCTGATAAGATTTGTTTTTCGGAAGGTTCTTGGCAGTGAAGGAACATATGGTGCACTCTTTGCTGAGCATAACTCCTTACACCCGAGAACTGAGATTTCCTTAACTCATTCTCTGTATTGCTGAAGGCCAAGGTCCTCAACACCCCCCCAAAAAAATTAACTGTACTCAGTCCTGGTCGGTCACTATCCACTCGGCTTCGGGTCCACATTAAAACCTTGTATTAAGAGAGAAAGAAATAGGGCTTCCCTGGTGGCACAGTGGTTGAGAGTCTGCCTGCCGATGCAGGGGACACGGGTTCGTGCCCCGGTCTGGGAAGATCCCACATGCCACGGAGCGGCTGGGCCCGTGAGCCATGGCCGCTGAGCCTGCGCGTCCGGAGCCTGTGCTCCGCAACGGGAGAGGCCACAGCAGTGAGAGGCCCGCGTACCGCTAAAAAAAAAAAAAAAAAAAAAAAAAAAAAAGAGAGAGAGAGAGAGAAAGAAATAAACAAGGTATAAGCCTCAAAGGAGACAAAATGGCTGAGACACAACAATTCTGAAAGATAGAAAGCGAACAGAGGAGTGGTACCTGACTCAGCAGAGGCGAGTGAGAAAAATACAGAGGAGAAGCCAGCTAGTTGGGCCCCAAAGAACCCCCAGGAAGGCTGGAGACCAGACATTACAGAGGACAGTGTGAGGCACCGGGCTGAAAACAAGGGGCTGAGGAGGAAGCCTGGACAGTAACCATGAGGCCTCCAGCCCTGTTCCCATTCAAAGCTGAGGATGGGGGCTACTCTTAGACCCCTAGGCAGCAGTTGTGGGTTCCATCAGTGGCAGATTAGGTGGCCACAATAGGAAGATCATTTGGGGAGAGAGTAAGATGGCTTCTAACAAACTGAACTGGCTGAAAGAAATGAATTCCTGTCCTTCAGTGGTTGGATGAGACTAGCAATTAGCAAAAGACCAGAAGGAGAGGTTTTGAGGATCCCAGGAAAGTCTAGGGACTACTGTCATCATTTCCTTGACCTGGACATCAGGAACCTTGGGTTTAAGATCGTGCCTGTGTCCCTGACTCTTCATGTAGCCTTTGAGTTACTTTTCCTTTCCAGGCTGCAGTTCCCTCATTGTAAAATGAAGGGTTAACAGTCCTAGGGTCCTGTTATTCTGAGATGCTCACTCTTCCCAGCAGATCCAAAATGACAGACAGAGTCTCAGGGGTCTCTGACATGGTGCCATGCAGCCCAAGGCTTCACTGACTTCTCGGGGTCCTTGCAGCTCCCACAGCAGGTGGTTGCCATTCCTGGATGTGATGCAATGACATCATCCTTCCAAAAAGGCTGTTTTCAACAAACTTGCATCAGAAGTACAGGACAGGGGCTTCCCTGGTGGCGCAGTGGTTGAGAATCTGCCTGCTAATGCAGGGGACACGGGTTCGAGCCCCGGTCTGGGAGGACCCCACATGCCGCGGAGCAACTAGGCCCGTGAGCCACAACTACTGAGCCTGCGCGTCTGGAGCTGTGCTCCACAGCAAGAGAGGCCGTGATAGTGAGAGGCCCGCGCACCGCGATGAAGAGTGGCCCCCGCTTGCCACAACTAGAGAAAGCCCTTGCACAGAAACAAAGACCCAACACAGCAAAAATAAATTTTAAAAAAATTAATAAACTCCTACCCCCAACATCTTAAAAAAAAAAAAAAAAAACGTACAGGACAGGACTCTAAGGCACTTACGATATGCCCGTATCCACTCTCCATTTTTCCATATAACAAAGTAAAAGCATTGTCAGGCGCAGCTAACCCAAACTCAACTGCTTTACTCTCACACTTTTCTTTTTTTCTTAATGAAACTCAGGAGAAAAGAAAAGAGTGAAAAACTCAACACTCCTCCCTCTTTTCAAGGGGCAACTCTGAAAACAGAAAAATAGTTAACATTTATTGAACACTTAGGACAGGTCTGAGGTACTGGGCTAGAAGCTTTACATGTCTTTTCTCACTAGATTCTCAAATACCCCCATTTTACAGATGAGGAAATTGAGGCTCCAAGAGCTTAAGTCATCTACTGGTACACGTGGAGGGGCCAGTGTCAAACCAAGGTCTCTAAACTACAGGGGCCACACTCTTGTTCCTACTGTCTTCAGCCCAGGTAGGCAGTCCCCTGGACACTGCAAGAGAGCATCCTGCAATCCAGCCTCCAGTGATGTTTCCAGTAGCTTCATAGGATTGACATGATTGGCCCTTCTGCTGAAAAGCTAGGAGGCATTCTGAAAAATCAATACTGGCTTCTGCAAGAAGCAGCCTTGCCCAAAGCTAATTGAAAGCCATCTCAACATTTTCAGAACTGTGGCCATAGTCATCTGTCTTGTGGCATACCCTGTCCCATCATGCAGTAAGTCACTTCCAAATCACATCTACATGTTCACTCATACAAAACAGCAGACCACGATATTTTTTGTCATTGCCCAGTAACTCCTCCACCTAAACTCAGAGCACTGGTATTATGGTTTACATAATAGGCAGCTTGCTGACATTACTATTTTAAAGTACCACTTTTTCAGGGATTATCACAAGTCATTTAAAATTTCATTTAGCTCTAACTTGTTATGTAACTTTATGTTTAGAGACAATGTCCTCTGCTGCATCAACAAACTGTGTTGGAAAATACAATTATTTGGGGTCTAAACATTTTTTTGGCAAACTTTGATTCTACCCTTTTAGAAGGCCATAAATAGGATGGTAATGAAAAAGGGAAGTTATATGGCTTTTTGCAAGACGTTAATCTGGAAAACTAAAAGATACATATTTTGATATTTAATCTGGATTTATGGTATGGCCTTGAGACTTCAATTTCATTTACCATAAGTGAACCCAAAGACCAAATCATTATTCAGTGTAACTTTGCAAACCAAATGATCATCTACCTCATTACTAGAGACTAGAACTCAGAGAAGAAACTGGCAAATTTGGTGGGGTGGATATTTGTGGTTTGGTCATCATCCAGTATCTACTCACTCCCACTTCTCCTGGCCACGAAAGCTCCATTTTGCTACCTCCCGAAAGGGTGGGGAGTGAGGTATATGACCCAGGATGAACCCATCAGCACATCATTCCATATGTCTCAGTTATGGGTTCGACAAAAACCCAAATGGGCACTCAGACCAAAGAGAAGCCAATCCAGGGCTTTGCTTAAGGCTATTAGGAAACTGGACTTTCTTTCTGCTAGGCTTGAATGGAAGAGGATGATGGAACTGAAGCTGCCTCAGCCATCTTGTGAACACGAGCTCAGAGAGGAGAGTACACAAAAGAACACAGAGGAAGCAAGAGTCAAGAATACACAGCCCAGTCAACCCCTGCCAAAGAGGTTTCCTGAAAGTCCCATCTAACGACCTCTCCACTGGCTACCCCTAACTGCAAGGGAGGCTAGGAAATGCAGCCTTTTGGCTGGGCACGTTATGCCCTTGAATAAAACCAGGGTGTGCTGCTAAGGAAGAAGGAAAGAAAGGGTGTCGAAGAGACAATTGGTAGTCTCCTCTGTGGCCTGTTTCGGTTGGGTTTTCTGTGCTCACTATAGAAAACAGAGATCCTATATGTGTAAAGGAGTCTACAAATTAGAGATAAAGTAAAAACACACAAGTGTTTGATTTATAAAATCTTTCATTAGGGTAACCTGATTCTCCTTTTATAGTAGATTCATTTGAAATCATTACTCAATCTTAAAATATGGTATCTACAATTAAAAGTGCAGGATCAGCAAGCATGTGCAGCAGCCCAATTTTGCGTATTCAGTGTAGTTACTGAAAAAAAATGTTGCTAAAAATGTTAAATATCCTAATTTCTTCTTAAATTATAGGGATAAATCATACTACATATTTATGAGTTCACTGTCTCAAGGCAGGAATTTTTCTGTTTCAGATTATGCCTTAGAATTCTATAGGTTAGGTTAGAAATGATAACAAATATGGGAATCTTTGAATTGACATTTAGTTCTCAGGCGATAGCTTTAAAAACTAGAGAAGCAGCTGCTATTAAGAATTTTTTTTCACTAGTCACAAAGACACATCATACATTAGAGGATATACAGCATACCAAAATGAGATGCTCTCTGAAATTATTTAGTGTGGCACAAGAAAAGCAAGATAAACAAGAAAACAGCGTTTATTGCACCAAGGGAGATAAGAGACTGAGGACTCATAAGGCTGGATTGTTAACAGACACCCTGCCTTTGGTCTAGAGTCATGCAGGCAACAACAAATGGCCTCTGTAAATCATTTTCGTATAATTTCAGAACTGGAAGGAAGCTTGAAAATCACTGAATTCAACCCTCTCACTCTACAGAGGAGAAAAACTTGGACCTAAAAAAACTCTAAGGTTCTACAAGTTCATGGAAGAGCCAGGATCAAAATACAGTTTTCATTCCTAACTCGTGGCCCAATATCCTTTCCACCAACTTCCATTCAGAAGTTACAGAATTAACAAGTCAACCTGCCAGATGTGCCCTGTCATTTACCTCTATGTTGACTGTGAACTCCTTCTGAAATTGTATTTTTACAGGTAGGAGGAACTGATGGTAATACCATGACATCTGCCAAGGGTGATTAATGAGAAAAATATATGACATCTCGCCTCACTGAGCTAAACCTGGCCCAGGGTGTATGCACATACAGAGGCCTTCCTTGATACCAAAGGAAGAAGCTGAGGGGCTGTAAGGGTTAACAGCTGGCGGGACTTTTATTTTCTAGTGGAGGTTAATTCTCTGTCACTCCTTCCTTCAACTGCTTCCCACCTACTGCTGAAGTTCCCCTGAAACACTGAGCAGTTCCCTGCAATGTGACCCTCACGGTAAGCTCTTCCCAAACATTCAAAACGAGGGTAATCAACAAGTGATGGAAAAACTAGATCATTTGAAGGTCTCTCTCCAAAGCATCAGAAGACAGAACCAAGAAAAATCTTTCAGAGTGGGTTGGTTTGAATGTATTACAAATAATAAGATGAATCCTTCTTATTAATACACTTTCATCACATGGCAGCTTGTAATTATGAGAAATGCAGGAAGTCCCCACTCAGCAGTTTTTCTGAATAAACCAAGAAGGTATAGACCTGGCATTTGGGAGTAGGAAGAAACCCCAGAGATGGTCTAATAAGTTGAGTTCCTTCGTTTTGCAGAGATCAGGAAGAAAGCTAATAATCTCTGCTAAATCAGGGAATTTTATAGGAAAGAGCAGTTACTGTTCTCAAATCACGGCATATTCAGCTGAAGTATGTTTACAAATATATTCTCCTAAAGAGCATCACATGAGGTCTCTAGAACCCATCATTTTCAGATGGCTTGACTCATATTTTCCTTTTTTCAATTAAAAATAAACTTTGTTGGTTCTTTCTTATTAGAAAAGGCAGTATAGGGAGGGCTTCCCTGGTGGTGCAGTGGTTGAGAGTCCGCCTGCCGATGCAGGGGACACGGGTTCGTGCCCCAGTCCGGGAAGATCCCACATGCCGCGGAGCGGCTGGGCCCGTGAGCCATGGCCGCTGAGCCTGCGCATCCGGAGCCTGTGCTCCGCAACGGGAGAGGCCACAACAGTGAGAGGCCCACGTACCGCAAAAAAAAAAAAAAAAAAAAAAAAAAGCAGTATATGTTTAGAGTAGGAAATTAAAAACACACAAAAATGAAGAACATTTGAAATGCTCATGGATCTTACTACCCAGAGAACCACTTTAAAAACCCTTAAATATATTTCCAGGTCATTTTCTAAGAATATATCCATATATTACCAAAATGTGATCATTCTGTGCATACTTGTTTTTTTTAATAATGGGATTTTATCACTTAACAATATATGATGAACACCTTTTCATTATCAATATTGATCTATATCATCTATAGTAGCTGAACAGTATTTCACTATTTGTAACATAATATATTTAACTAATCTGTTATTGTTGTACATGTAAGCAATTTCTTATTTACCCTATTATGGGCAATGGTGTGATTAACACCTTTGTGGCCAAAACCTTTGCACATATCTTTAATTATTTCCTTAGCATAAACTCCTAGAAATAAAACTTCTGTGACAAAACAGTGAACACATTTTAAAAGGTTTTTTAGAAATACATATTGCCTCCACAGATTGAGTCAATAGTTTAATTGACTTGAGTTACATGCATATCAAGTGCTCTGATCAGTTCAGCACTTCATGAAGAGAAACCATATAGGCTTGGGTTGGTGAAGTGTAATAGATGTGCTATTATCTATAATTCTGATGAGTGTTAACTGCAAACACTTTAATCAATTAGATAATTGTTTTTACTAGAAGCTCTCTCTTTATCTACTTCCAGTCATGGCTGACTTATACACTCCATTTTGACTCTTTCTTTGGAATTTGATGCCTTTTTTCCCCTCCTGTGTAAGTACTCTTTTTACACACTTACCAATATTCTTAAAGAGATTCTAGATGTTTAGTTCCTGGCAACATTCTTGTAGTGCACTGATTACATGCATCAGCTAGAAAATCTATCTTCCAAGTTATGCTCCCCATTAGATGGCAGAACCAGTTTGCAGTTGGACATTTTAAGGAAATGATAAAAACAACACCTGAAGTTCAGGCAAAATTGACAAGTACCTACAAGACTAAAGAGAGGAGGTAGAACGTGTTGTCAGGCTGCACACTGTACTTCAAATTTTTTATTTATTCATTTTTATTCTACCTGGTTCCAAAAAGGACTGAAAGCAGCTTTTCTTTTTAAAAGTATCTTCTAAATTGGACATTTTCACATCACTGAGGCTGCCAACTTCTTTCCTAACATAAGGATATTCTTCTACCATGACTGCTTGCTATATTTGAAAACTGAATGGCAAGGATATTGTTCTTATCCAGAAAAGAGGAAAAAATAACTCATTATGATCATGACTCCTGCCTGGAAGACCCTCCAAACAGCATGCCCTAGGTATGAAATGCAAGTCTCATAAGAAACCAGGAAGAACTCCATTTCTAGGACGTATGAGAGCTCCAACAAATCACAAAAATTCAGGCCTTTGGGTATTCACTTCTCCCAAGGGACTGTAAATACACAGATCTCCAGCATCTTGACTTGTGAGACCCAAAAACACATAGGGGGGCCTGAGAGCAGGGAAAGCCAGGCCGGGCATCACGGGGAAGAGGGAAGCTTCCATCTCCCCTGGACCAGCTGCAGGAAACACCCATCTCCTGCTTGGCTTGTCCTTCTGAGTCTCCTCTTTCTGCTTCTTCCCAAGTCCTCCTCTCTTCCAGCACCACCCATCAGACCTCTCGGGGGTCTGGCTCTGGTGTCCTGTCCCACATTTTGAAACATGGGGTTTTTCAGCCCGTGGTCTTTCTATTTTTTTTTAATAAGGAAATGGAGATCCATTTTTTTTAAATAAATTTATTTAGTTTATTTATTTATTTTTGGCTGTGTTGGGTCTTCATTGCTGCACGTGGGCTTTCTCTAGTTGTGGTGAGCGGGGGCTACTCTTCGTTGCGGTGCGCGGGCTTCTCATTGCGGTGGCTTCTCTTGTTGCAGAGCATGGGCTCTAGGTGCGGCTTCAGTAGTTGTGGCGTGCAGGCTCAGTAGTTGTGGCTTGCAGGCTCTAGAGCGCAGGCTCAGTAGTGGTGGCGCATGGGCTTAGTTGCTCCGTTGCATGTGGGATCTTCCCAGACCAGGGCTCAGACCCGTGTCCCCTGCATTGGCAGGCGGATTCTTAACCACTGAGCCACCAGGGAAGTCCCAGCCCATGGTCTTTCTAAATCCTCATCTTTAGACTCGATTTCCACCTCTCTTCCATTGGCCTAAATCTTGCCTGATACCTCCCATTTCAGGGCTGTGTGTTGAGAAGCATGGTCCCAGACCCCATGTTATACACTGAAGGACCCTTCATGACAAGTACTCGGTATGTAGTAAACAGAAGACTGGGAAGAAAATTAATTTTGCGTGATTTAGAAGAAAAGGGAGGGGTGTTAAGTGCTACATTAATGTTAAAGGGGTTAAAGGGAACGAATGTCATTGAACTTACTTGGCATGTTAAAAGTGTTACACTGAGTTTTGCCTATGCTCTAAATACTCCCAGATGCTACCATTTAGGAATAAAAGGATCATTTTCATTGTGAAACCTGGGGTTTTCTGAAATTTCAAAAAAAACCTCAAGACAAACATGCAGTATTTCATCTGAACCAGCAGTATATCCAAGGAGCAAGGGCCAGATTCGACAATAAGACCCACCTAACAGAAAATATCTTATCTACAGTTAGCCCCAAATTAACCCGGATGTTTTAGCATTTCACAATCTACAGTGGGCCCTTTCAAATAATCGTTTCATTTGATCCTCCCCACAATTTAGTAAGGTAGGTGTTACTAGTACCACCTCAGAGATGACGAATCAGGCTCCCAGGGGTTACATGATGCACTCAAGGCATTTAGGCAGCTAGTTCAGTAGTTGAGAACGTGGGCACTGAGGCAGACCCCCGAGGTTCAAGTCCAGGCTCTGCCCATGCTAACTGTGTGAACTTGGGCAACTAACTTGTTTTCACTATGCCTCAGTGTCTACATCCTAAAACACAGACAAATAACAATACTACCCGTCTCACAAGGCCGCTGTGAGGATTAGCTGAATTAGTACCCTGACGCGGTTACAGAACTAGTCAGTCTGTCTGCGGGTGCCTGCCACACAGTCGCCACTTAAGAAATGTTCACAAGACTCAATTCCCAGAGCTAAGTGTTTTAAGGCCAGATGAGGTATCCTCATCTTTACATTGCTTCTATGATTCATAATTTTATCAGTAGAGAAATTAGCAATTTCTCACCAAAGAAAAAGACATGCTAAAAGGAAACCTTGAACTGGATACAATGACTCAAAAAGGAAGGAAAGGGCAAAAGTTCAAGTGTGGCTTCTTAAAAGAACCCCATTTATTTTTGTTTCCGGAAACATACTGCATACCATTTAAGTATTTTCAGTCATTTTAGAGCACAATGAAAGGTCAAGCTAAGTGGAAGTAATATTTGTATAGCCCATGGTGACTGTCCAGGAGTCTGTTTCCCATGGCCTGGTCCTGGGTGCGGACAATGAAGCACTTCTAGAGCCGCGGAGAAAGGGGCTGTGCCCCACCGCCAGTCCTCCCCCCACCCCTGCGCCCACTCCACGCGAGCTCTCGGGCAAGAGAGGAGAACAAAGATGCAGCTGGCAACGCTGGAGTGCTGGAGAAAAGAGCAATTGCACCCAGGGAAGAGAGAGGGCAGTGGGAAACGGGCAGAGGAATACTACCAGGACACATTTTCTAGTTTCCTGCAGCCATGGGGGTAAAAAAGGAGCAGAGAAGGTGGTGTTGGGAGGACAGAGAGGAACAGAGAGACCGACCGAGACACGGTGATGGCAGAAAAAAACGCAGGTGCCTGGAATAACTACCGAAAAAGGACCAGCCTGCAGAAGATACCAAAGCAGCAGAGTGTCATGGCAGAGAAGTTCTGGAAAAGTAGGCATGTCAGAGCCCCATAAAGGGGGGCCACATAAGGCCAGGAATGAGTGATTTCTCAGTCGTATTCCAGTGTTCAGGAGGGACTGGGAGATGACCACGGTGGGGCTCTTAGCCGTCATCTATAGATTGCAGTTGTGATGCAGGTTGAGGTTCCTTCCTAGAAATCATACCACCTTCCAAAGCATCATGTGAAGTGTGCTTCTCCTGGCACAAGCATGGTCTGGAGGGTTCAAAAGTCAAGTACAGTGTGAAGGAATCCAATTAAGGAACTCAGGGAGTCTCTGACACAAGGGTTACATGTGAAAAAGGAAATCTCCCTTGAAACAGGAACATATTCAGCATTAATACACGAAGTTATGGACTGTCATTCAGCCCAAAAGTTCTGCATGTCACAGATGTAAA
This sequence comes from Hyperoodon ampullatus, assembly GCF_949752795.1. Classification (NCBI taxonomy): domain Eukaryota; kingdom Metazoa; phylum Chordata; class Mammalia; order Artiodactyla; family Ziphiidae; genus Hyperoodon; species Hyperoodon ampullatus. Next base: position 36,288,069 of record NC_136921.1, read on the forward strand.
AATAATGATTACATTTGTACAGCACTTTAAAGTTTACAAAGAATTTTTATAAAAGTCTGTCCCACATGGATGCTTTTCATGCCCCAACATGACATGTTCTTCGTATTATTATGAGTCCCTAAGAATTGGCTTTATGCTACTGCATAAAAACACTTTTTTTAATCTATAAATACTCCTCATAGAATTTTATCTAAAGTACTATACATAATAGGCAAACAGTGGGTTCTAGGTACTGAATCTATTCTAAAATATCTACTACTTTCCCAGAATGACTAATTAAATAAAATTTACATTACCTGAACTAGGTGTAAATATTGCAATACTCTGCACAGACCATTAAACATATTTCATTAAGAGAAGTTTCTATATTTCCAAACCCTCAGATATTCTAAAGGGGTACTATAGGTGAAAGACCCCTCAAGGGCCTTTAAAACAGCTCTTCATAGCGTAAACAGGAAGCCTGCTATAAGGTAATGAAGAATGATTGAATAAAAATGATTGTGGCCTATTTCCACAAAGAAGCATGGAAAAAAGAAAACAAGCTAATATTACTCCCAGTCTGCTGAGTTAAAATGAACTGTTTTGTCATTAGGCAAGTGTCATATTCACTCTTTGCCCTATATACAATAATAACGTGTTGTTGAGAGTCAAGGGTTCACATTAGCATTTTTTAATTTAGGAAAAAGGGGAAATTGTAAACACTAAAGAAATTTTTCTGGCTGACACAGTTGAGCATGCCTGGAGGGTGATGTGTACTTTGTACCCAAATCTATATTAAATGTTCTATCCTTGAGAGACTTCCATGGTGGCGCAGTGGTTAAGGCTCCGCCTGCCAATGCAGGGGACATGGGTTTGAGCCCTGGTCCAGGAAGATCCCGCATGCCACGAAACAACTAAGTCCATGCGCTACAACTACTGAGCCTGCGCTCTAGAGCCTGCGAGCCACAACTACTGAGCCCACGTGCCACAACTATTGAAGCCCGTGTGCCTAGAGCCCGTGCTCCGCAACAAGAGAAGCCACCACAACGAAGAGTAGCCCCCGCTCGCCGCAGCTAGAGAAAGCCCGCGCGCAGCAAAGACCCAACACTGCCAAGAAAACAAAAACGTCCTGTCCTTGAGATACAAAGATAATATTTCTGACCCACAGTTAGCAGAGCATTCATTTTGAGGTTCTTTCTCTCAGCTCTGACGATAAATTTGTGCTGATTTACCCTCTTTTGGTCATCTGGTTTCCTACGTTACTGACAGCATACATTTGGGAGACAGCTGCCTGGTGCTGCGAGAGAAGTTGCAGCTTGGAGGAAGGAAGTGAAGCAGTGAGCTAACCCTTGGTCTTGGCACTGGGTGCTTGCCAACTGATGTATTAAAAGCAAAATTCTATAAAGTTGAAACTGATACTGTCAGTATGGTAAGAACTCTGCAAACCTATTTATGTTAAGAAAAACTGTGATAAGCTAAAACTTTTCACTGGATATGCTAACTTCTGGAGTAAATTAAGCCTCCTGGAAGGTTGTATCAGTTCCTTGTATATTGCTGAGTATTCAGGTTGTTCCAAGTTTTGGTTTCTCCAAGCCCTTATTCTCCATCATACTGGAAGGTCCCAGTCTACTAAATTTGGATACTGATTCCTTAATCAGAAGTAATGTGGCCCAGAGTATATCTGGCCCAATATATAAATCACCAATATACAGATTACAGAAAGACCTACCTGAATATATTCCTTCATTCAACAAATACTAATGGAACATTTCTTATGTATCAAGCAGTAGTCACAGCACTGGAAATACTAGTGAACAGAATTTACAGTCAGCCAGTGGTCTACCGTGGGGCTAGCTGAATATATCATGCACCATTTTGCTAAATCTTTGAGCAGACCATAGAGAAAGAAGAAGAAAAGAGAACATCAACTCATTAGCAGAGAGCAAGCTTAGAGGACAAAGCCACATCTCTCCTACTTGCTGATTTCCTCTCCCTAACTCTTTGTCACTCTAGGTGAGGAACCGCATGCCTCTTAACTGGCTGCCAGAGCCTCCTTCGAGCTCTCTTTTCAGAAAGCTTTGCAGAAGTCTTATAAACAATTTTGCTATTCCAGAAAATGTTAATGCTCAAGGTACTCCTTTGAAAAAAAAGGAAAATTCCTTTGAGATTTTTGTCTCGGTAACCAGGAATGCAATTAGGCCTATGCTTGGCACTTTGTTAGTTCCCAGAGCCAAGAGATCTCAGGGTTAGGAGAACAAAGCTACCAAGATGCTTTAGCTATTGACTATGGCTGGCCCAAAATTCAAGAGTTAAAGCCTGAGAATGTTTTACCCCTTTACTTTAATTTCCCGTTTAAGTAACTTCCAAATACCAAAGCTTAGAGGACCTAGAAGGCAAAATCCTTTCCACTACTTTATCGAAAAATTATGTATGCTGTGATTTATTGCTAATGCTGGTCTTTCAAAGCATTAGTCAGGACACCTGCAAACCTTTGGACAACAGCTGTCAATACAAGTTGAACATTTCATGGGTCAGCACTTAAAATCTGACAAATAATAAATCATCCTTATAACCTAACCAGTGTGAGGCACTGGGTTGGTAATCTATTGAGAGTTGGTTTAAAAAGTATAAACCACAGATTACATTATAACTCAGCACTTGGGAAAATGGAGACCGGGTAAAATAATGATTGTTGCTACCACTTCTCTTTCTTCGGTGGTACTCTTTCTCTAAGAAAGAACTTCTCTTTTTACATAAAGATACTTCACTGTCTGTTAACAACATAAAATTTGGTTCTTACATTATGTGTATGTGCTTTAAAAACAAAGAATTTCTGCACTCTTTATAGCTAATAGTGAATGTTCCAAAGAGGACAATACTCTATTTAGGACTTGCCAGGGCAATATTTGATAGCATTTTTTTTTTTTTTTTTTTTTTTTTTGCGGTATGCGGGCCTCTCACTGTTGTGGCCTCGCCTGTTGCGGAGCACAGGCTCCGGACGCGCAGGCCCAGCGGCCATGGCTCATGGGCCCAGCCGCTCTGTGGCACGTGGGATCCTCCCAGACCGGGGCACGAACCCGTGTCCCCTGCACCGGCAGGCGGACTCTCAACCACTGCGCCACCAGGGAAGCCCTTGATAGCAATATTTAACTTGTTTTGGAAGATATGCATCGATTTTTCAGGGATATAAACATTTTCATCATTTCCATTATTAAAATATTATAAGTAATTGCTTGAGCCCTGGTAGAACAAA